>NC_049242.1:29076316-30276316 GCF_011100685.1 Canis lupus familiaris
AATTAAAAATATGCGTTAGGTGGTGGTGAAAAGAAAAAGCAAGCAGGTTAGTATATGGAGAGTGATTGTATGGATGGCCATGCTTTAGTTAGGCTAGACAGAGTCAGCTCTTCTTATAAGGGAGCGTGTAAGGAGAGTGTGGAATGAAGTCACCCAGTCAGGCGGATATTAGGGTGCAGGGCCTTCAAGCAGTAACAGCAAGTGCAAACATGCTGAGGCAGCCGTGTGTTTTGATGCTTTTAACACTAAGGGTGTGTTTTGGTGGATGGGAAAAGATCAAACAGATGGTGGCTCACGCAGGGCTACTCCTCTCACGGGCTTCAGTTGGTCCCTCCATCCAGTAGGAGTCAAGGAAAATCTTTAATTTAACAAGGAGTAATTCTTGTTCTAACGAGAGTACAAATTGATGTCTAATATGAGCTGGAGTGAATAACAGGTTTGAATACCGTGTTACCCGGGTATCTGGCCAAGTTGTCCAGGATACTCAGCATCCCTTTATTTGCACTCTTTTCTTACCTTGACCCTTTTTTGTTTGCCCATCTACCCAGGATTCTGGAAGCAAGAAGTGCCTTAGAAATCCCAGCTGGGCAGGCAAGAGCCAGGGGAGAAGCTACAATGACTTCAGCGGTCCTGGTGGACATACGAGATGAAGTGACCTGCCCCATCTGCCTGGAGCTCCTGACAGAACCCGTGAGCATAGACTGTGGCCACAGCTTCTGCCAAGCTTGCATCATGGGAAATAGCACGGAGTTGGTGATGGGCCAAGACGGGGAAAGCAGCTGTCCTGTATGTCAGACCAGCTACCAGCCCGGGGACCTGCGGCCTAATCGGCACCTGGCCAACATAGCGGAGAGGCTCAGAGAGGTGGTACTAGGCCCTGGGATGCAGCTGAAAGTGACTCTCTGTGCACACCATGGGGAAAAGCTCCAGCTCTTCTGTAAGGAGGATGGGAAGCTTATATGCTGGCTTTGTGAGCGGTCTCAGGAGCACCGTGGTCACCACACGGTCCTTATGGAGGAGGTTGCCCACGAGTATCAGGTAGGATTCCAAACAGAGAAGGCAGGGAAGAGCAGGGCCCTTGGCAGGAGATGACTTTTCTTTATCCTGTAATATTTTTTTTTTTAAGATTTTATTTATTCATGAGAATAAATAAATAAATGAGAGAATTCATTCTCTCATTCTCAGAGAGAGCGGGCGAGAGAGAGAAAGGCAGAGACACAGGCAGAGGGAGAAGCAGGCTCCATGCAGGAAGCCTGACGCGGGACTCAATCCTGGGTCTCCAGGATCACACCCTGAGCTGAAGGTGGCGTTAAACCACTGAGCCACCCAGGCTGCCCATTTATCCTGTAATCTAATTTCTTTGTAGTTTTTCCATTTACCTAGAGGATGAACCTAGAAAATGCCCCCTGCCCAAGGGTAGAGACTTTATCTCTTCATTGCTGCTCAAGACCTGCTCCGCAAGAGTAGAGGATGCTGCAGGGTATAACTTGGTATGATCGAGTGTGGGGGATGTGGTGGTAAGAGAAAAGTCCTTCATAAACAGGTTCTATCCCTGGGAGGAAAGAGAAATGAGTCTATGCCCTTTGGCTCTTTATGCACACTCCCTGTGCATAAAAGATCCTTAGGCCTTCTCGGTTCTTCAGCTGTGGTAGGAGAGACTTCTGAGGTCAGCATAATCTCTTCCCTATTCACTCCATTCTGGACACAGAGACAAGTTAGTGCTTGACCCTGCTTGCCCTGATGTTTCTTTAAGGAGAAGTTCCAGGAGTCTCTGGGGAAGCTGAGGCAAGAGCAACAGGAAGCTGAGAGACTAACAGCTGTTATCATAGGGAAGAGGACATCATGGAAGGTGAGAGAGATTCTTCTTGAAGGTGTCCTGGGACAAGAATCAGGGCAGGGCATGGGAGCCCAGGGTCTGTCTGTTCCCTGATTTGACTGGAAGAGCTTCCCTTTGCCTAATTCTTTTCTGAAGCCCTTCCAAACAAGGGCATTGTTCTCGGTGAGGATGGGGAAGGGGGTGTTAGAGAATGAACATATCAAACAGGAATTCAGGTTTTTAAAGATGGTTACATAGGAGAGGAACCATGACCATTGGCAGCCCCCAATTCCTGATTCCAGACCTTGTTCTACAGTTTCAAGCTCTGGAAGCTCCTGGAAAGACAGGTCACACAATCATTCCCACCTGGGTATTCAAAATTGGAAGGGGAGGCCAATGCAGAGACCTGGGAGGCCAGGGAGGTGCCTTGGAATCTAGACCTCCCCCAGGATCCACAGTCTATGTCCTGGAGGCCTAGATAAGGTAGCCTGGGGCTGATGGTCTGGGAAGAGCTGAAGACAAAGCAGAAGGAAAGAACAGGTTCTGTGGGACTCCCTTCCCATTTTTACTCCTTTCCTGGTGAGACCTAGCCAGAAGAGTGGTGCTGAGCCTGAATCTCCACCCCCACCCAAGAGTAGGGACTCTAAGCTCAACAGATGAGCAGCCTTTATCTCTTACATGTTCCTGAAGAATCAGATGGAACCTGAGAGACACAGGATCCAGACAGAATTTAATAAGTTGAGAAGCATCCTGGACAAAGAGGAGCAGCGACAATTGAAAAAGCTGGAGGAGGAAGAGAGGAAGGGCCTGAGTATTTTAGAAGAGGCTGAGAATGAGCTGGTCCAGCAGAGCGAAACACTGAGGGAGCTCATTTCTGATCTGGAGCTTCGGTGTCAGGGGTCAGCAATGGAGCTGCTGCAGGTAAGACTCGGGGAAGAGCCCTTAGTCTGAGAGTCAAGGCAAAGGGAGACTGACTTTCACTCCCTTCTTATGCAGGACTAATGACCTGGTAGGAGAAAGAAAAAGATTTGCTTGGCCCTGTTGTGCCTCTTGCCTATTAAACTATGCAGAAGTCACGGGTAAAACATAGGATAATTAAGGTATAAATGCTAGGGGATTCTCATTTTCATTTATTATATATAAAGGGTAGTCCAGAAGTTTATTTGATACTATGGAGAAGATCTGTTATATCCACTGATGTTTTAGAGCAACATTTCTCAATCTCGGCACTGTTTATATTTTGAACTGGAAATTCCTTGCCATGAGGGACTGCCCTGTACCTTGTAGGATGTTTAGTAACATCCCTGGCCTCTACCCACTGGATGTCGGTAGCATCTCTCTTCAGCTGTAACAATCAAAATCCTCTAGATATTGCCAAATGTCCCTGGGGGAATCATAATCCCTCTTCCTCCTGTTGAGATTCACTGGCCATTTGGCATCTGTCAACTCTGAGGCTGTGTTGGGATTTGTCAGGTACTTTTCAGCCAGCTTAGTTACAGGCAAACACCCAAGCTCAAGTACTTAGAGATTCTGTGTCATCACCAGTCCTTCTTTGCTTTCACTATCTTTAGGGCAAAATCATTTAACATGTAAAAGAAGTTTGAATGGGTCTTTTTAAGACACAAAGAAGACTGAGCTCTGGGACGTGTGTACTGGGGTGTGTGTATGCATGTGTGTGTGCCTGGAGAGTACAAGGTGTCAGTTTGGAGATATTTGATACAGAAGCTTGAACCAAAGTTGAAATCTGAGCGGGTGATTTCTGCATAGAATGACTAGTGTGACTGGAGACTGGATGTAGTTTCAACATTCTGGAACATTCAGGCTATTCCTTATTTTCTGTTTGCTTTCTTGCTTTCCTCTTGCTCTCCATTTATTGGTAGAATAATTAGTCCTAGTTACTTATCCTTGGGTCCTAGTATTAGGGTCATGGAGTAGCTACATTCTACCTATTGGACCTTTTCCCACGCACTGCTTCATTTTATTTTTCTTGTCCTTTTTCTTCAGCCTGGATATTGGGTTGCCCTGATGCTTCTCCCTGCCCCCACTTGAGCCCCTCCACAGACTCTTCAAGCTGTAAAAATTGCTCCATAAGTGCAAAGGGCTCATCCATTTATATCATTTGACAGGACCTGTCTAGACTCTCACATCTGTTTGTATGACTGCCTTATGGGTGTTTTAACCTGAGTGCTGTTCCACAGTCAGGTTTTCTAGAGCTTGCTCAGCACAAATACTTTCTTCCTCCCCTTTTTTGTGGAGGACACAATTGTGACATTGTTGCATGTTAGATTTGATAGCCCATGCCAGCCTGTGGCTTTCAAGTATCAGAATGTGACCCTTGAGAATAAACCTAACGGAAGAGAAGGAGACATGAAGTGGCACCTAGATTTGGCCATTGAGTTCCTCAGTAAGCCATGCCTTAAGGCTGATCCAATCCTAGGTATTTGGTGTAAATTGACACATCCACCCTCTCTATTGCTTTCCATATTCAAACCAGTTTGAGTTGTGTTTCTGTCAAATGCCACCCAAAATAGGCCCAACACAGAAAATAGTTATTGCCACGTTACATAGATCAAGCCATTGTCCGTCCTTTCAGTCAATATGGTGCATAGAGCAGAAGCTATGAGGACCAAGCGGGAGGCTCTGCTCCAGAAAGGCCATGGTGGCAGTGATGACAGTGAAGAGCAGGTGGCTAAAAGAAGTTATGAGTGTGAAACGGACTGGCTTGATCTGAGATGGGACATCAAAGTGAATATGACGTAGTTTTTAGAATCATACTTTGTCTAAATTGGGTGATTAAATGGATCCTGGCAACACTGAGGAAGATTGAAGATAAGAGACTTCACCATTGCAGGAAAAGTAAGGTTTTTTTTTTTTTTTTTTAAGCGTTTTGAGTTTGTGGTGCCGATAGCTCTCTTGCTGGCATATATGAGAGGCATCTGAGTGGAAGTACAGATTTGGAAACCATGAATATGAGTGTGTGTCGAAATCAAGAAAACTAGATGAGGTCAGAAAGGATAGCATTGAGGGTGAGAGGAGGTAAAGTTTGAGAAATAACCACATTTAAGGCTCTTGTATCCTTAGCAATCAGAATGTAAGCATCTCAAGGACAGAAATGATGACTTAATCATGTGGGATTCTCTAGTTCTAATAGATAGTGTGCATATTTAACATTACGCACACACCCTATCATCAAAATAAAGGTACTAATGAATGAGTTGAATCATTTCCTGACATCCCTACATTAAAGTCTCAGGGACAGTCTGCTCTGAGTTCTTAATCTACTTTGTGACCTCCAGTTTGGGTCCTTTTTTATTCCCATCATATCATGGGGTGGTGGGAATGGGATAAGGAATATGGATGAGGCTATTAACGGGTGAGGCCTATTCTATTACTCTTTAACTTAACATTTCTCTTTCCTTCCTAGGATGTGAGTGATGTCATGAAAAGGTATGTGTAGGAGAGAACACAGAATGGTCCCCTTGGATTGACAAGGATTTCTGCACCCATAGAGTTATCTTGTGGGCAGTGGAAAAGGAAAAAAGAAAAATCACAAGGCAGGGAAGATATAGGACGGTGATGCCTTGAGTTGCTCATCATAAGAATTTTTGGGTTCCCCAAAATAAAGGGAATGACTTGGTTTCTATGGTAAGAGAATTTGGATGAAGGGGGGGTTGGTCACAAATTGGGGACAGTAGTGTTCTTAAGAATAAAAATTGCAGTATCATTAACTCCCCTAGTATCCCATGACCGGACTCCATTGCCACAAAACTTTGGATGTTTCCAACCCAGATTCTAGTAGCTTATAGTTACCTCAAACTACACAGCTTTTCTTTGTCCATCTATATTATCAGAGGGAAATTTCCCATCTGTGTTTTCCAAGGTCCAAAATACAACACCTGGGGCATTTCGCTTCAATTTCCCTTTCTCTTTTGGCTTTTGAAAAGTCCAGGCCTTACTACCTTTTTCTCCTCAAACTTCCTTTTTTTTTTTTCAATTCCAGGAAAAACATAGACAAGGTCTTGAGAAGATTGGTTTTGGCCTTGAAACAAAACATGTTCTCTTCTTTCTCCCATACTCTAGACTCTCATCCATCAAGATGACATCTAAGGTTGCCCACACACCTGTACCTTTCAGCTCCTCATAGACACATGAAACACAGAGTCCATTGTCCCTTCTGAAATATTCACTCTTGGCTTGGAGATAAAGATGTCTTCTTTCTCCAACTGGCATGATATTCCCAGAGACAGAGATATTCCCTCCTAAAACACTGTTCTGCAGGCCTTTCTCCCTAAGCCTTTAGGAGAGCCTAAGGCCTAACTCACTCTTCACAATGAAGCCCTTTACTCGATACTCTCAGAGCCCCAGCAGCAGTTTCCTGGTGTTCTCCCTGTCAACACACACATCTCCAGTCCGTTATACTAGACCTTTAAGATGACATTGACATTGTAAACATTTTGTATCTTTTTTAGAGGTAAAAAAATATTTCCCAGCCCATTATTTTATATAGTCCTAGGATGTAGAGAGAGAAGGGAAAATTATTGTGTTTTATAAAAAACAAAAAACAAAAACAAAAAAACAAAACAAGCAAACCAAAATGAGTCTTTGAAAGGTTAGATCTTATCCAAGTTTGCACAGATGGTGAGAAGCTAGTTTCTAGTCCAGGTCCTCCAGTTCTAGTGCCAGAGCTCTTTGCAGAACGTTGCTCATTTTCTTTAGGAGAGAATGCTGAAGTTCTCCCAGGGGCCTGGTTGATGGGGAAGATGGGTGTTGGAGGAACCCAAGGCCAGCAGTGTAGGAGATTCATAAGGTCTATTCTCTCTAGAAGTGAGTTCTGGACCCTAAAGAAGCCAGAAGCTCTCCCTACCAAGCTGAAGAGTATGTTTCGAGTTCCAGATCTCAAAAAGATGCTGCGAGTGTTTAGAGGTGAGGAGATTCAGGGGACAGCTTTTGGATGTGAAATTATTGTAGCCTCAGCAATACATAGAATGGAGTGTAGAGTTGGTATTTGGTAATAGTGGTACAGAGAGAGATCAGAGAGAGAGGGACATAACCATGCTGAAGAAGATGCAGTTCATATATAAGGCAGAATGAGATGGCCAGCTTGCATCATTATAGAATTTCCTGCCTCACCCCTCAGTCAATAAGGGGGAGACAGCCGACCTGAAACTGTCCATTCTGTATAACATAATTGACTCTGTTTATCATTACAGAACTGACGGATGTCCAGAGCTACTGGGGTAAGTAACAACCATGGCCTCTCTGAGCTGAAATGTCCTTGGCCTTTCTCACCTGCTCCTCCCACTCAGACATACCCACACACACTCTCAACTACAAGGTGTTAGTACCATCTCTCCAACCCCCCACATAGTTCCATTCCTCCACTTCTGTGTTTCCTCTTCCCTGTGTCTTATGACCCATGTACCCATCCTTATCTGCTGATATTGTACCTTTTCCCACAGTGGACGTGACTCTGAATCCACACACGGCTAACTTAAATCTCGTCATGTCTAAAAACCGAAGACAGGTGAGATTTGTGGGTGCCAAGCTATCTGCGTCTTACCTGGAAGAGCATTATGACTGTGGTATCCTGGGCTCTCAGCACTTCTCCTCTGGGAAACATTACTGGGAGGTAGATGTGGCCAAGAAGACTGACTGGATCCTGGGGGTGTGCAGTAATTCAGTGGGACCAACGTACTGTTTCAGCCAGTTTACGAACAATCGAAATGTCTACTCCAGATATCAACCTCAGAGTGGATACTGGGTGATTGGGCTCCATCATAAACATGAATATAGAGCCTATGAGGAATCTTCTACTTCCCTGCTCCTCTCCATGATGGTACCCCCTCGCCGTGTTGGGGTTTTCTTAGACTACGAGGCCGGCACTGTTTCCTTTTATAATGTCACAAACCATGGCTTTCCCATCTATACTTTCTCTAAATATTACTTTCCTACCACCCTTTCTCCATATTTCAATCCTTGCAACTGTGTAGTCCCAATGACCCTGCGTCGCCCAAGCTCTTGAACATTCTGCTATCTCCACCCATATCTGAGCAGGACCCTCTAATAAGATTCATCTGTATCTCAGTCTTTCTGCACTTCTGTTTTCCTGCGTTCTCACACCCTTCCCTTCAAACATTTATTCAGTGCCAAAATATACCCAGAGGTGATTGTGAACATCCCTGAATGATTAATTACCAATATTGAGATGGGTGAGGGTAGCTTTCAACATTTTACCATTACCGTTGATTCATGGGATCAAATTTAGGAAGTTCTTTTCTATTAATTTGCTATCATCTTCTGCACTGAATGGAAAATTGAATTTCAATAGATACTGTCCATAATTATTGATATAATCCTGTGCCCTGTTTATTCTGTCATTGGAATACATTGATTTGTTTCCATTTTTAAATGCAACACAAAGTCCTGAAATAAATCATTATTCCTCATATGCAATAATGGATTTGTTTTTGCTAGTATATTGTGTGGGTTTCATTACCATCCCCATTGATGAAAAAAAGCGACCTATAATGTTACAGTGTTGTAACACCGATGTCAGGTTTTGTAAAATGCAATAAATGAGCAAAAAAATTACTATACTTTTGTGTAAGTATAGGTTTTTTTTTTTTATTATTTTTTATTTATTTATGATAGTCACACACACAGAGAGAGAGAGAGAGAGAGGCAGAGACATAGGCAGAGGGAGAAGCAGGCTCCATGCACTGGGAGCCTGATGTGGGATTCGATCCTGGATCTCCAGGATCACGCCCTGGGCCAAAGGCAGACGCTAAACCGCTGTGCTACCCAGGGATCCCTTGTGTAAGTATATATAGGATTGAGTGCTAAAAACCATTATAATGTTAATTTTGGTGGCTTTAAATCAAATTTTAACTTCAGTTTTCACTGCAGCCTTTATGGATTTAAAAATTTAAGATTAGTAATTGAAAATTTAAAGCAAATTTCCCAAATTCATTGAAGTAGAAAAAAGGGAAAAGAAAATGATGATCGAATATAGATTTTTCTCTCAGAATGGGAGGAAAACATACAAAGAAAATAATATAAAGCACTTTTAGGAAGAGAATGACTTTTTCCAGTGTCACCCCCTTTCTTTATGCTCAAATGTGAGCAGCCTGTGAATGAGCTGCAATGGCTTTGCTAGAGGTGCTATATGCTTTTGAGCCAACTGTAAAAGAAATTAGGAGGTGGCTGTGAGAGTGGAAACAAATACCAAGGAGCTGACTAGAGCTACTGTCCAATATGGTAGCCAAGAGCTACCTGTGGCTATTGAGTTCTTTTTTTTTTTTAATATTTTATTTATTTATTCATGAGAGACACAGGGAAAGAGAGAGGCAAAGACACAGGCAGAGGGAGAAGCAGGCTCCATGCAGGGAGCCCAACGTGGGACTCGATCCCGGGTCTCCAGGATCAGGCTCTGGGCTGAAGGTGGTGCCAAACCACTGAGCCACCCAGGCTGCCCTGTTGAGTTCTTTATATGTGACTAGTCTGAACTGAAGTGTGCTCTATATATAATATGCACACCTGATTTTGAAGACTTAGTTTAAAAAAATAATGTAAAGTATAACTTTTCTGTTGTAGATAGCAATGATAATATTTTGCATACACTGGATTAAATAAATATATATTAACTTCACCAGTTTTATTTTACTTTTTAGACGTAGATACTAGAAAATTTAAAATTACGTGTGTGGCTTATATTGCCTTTCTATTGGACAGCTCTTTCTGAAATGCAATTTCTATCTCTCCAGGGGCCCTTGTGTAGGGAAGGTATGTTCATCTCTGCACAGACCTCCTCCCTTTGGGGCATTTTTGTAGAAGGTAATGGCAGAAGGAGATCTCAACATATTTAGAAATTTACAATGTGGAAGATCATAGAAAGGGATCATGGCCAGAAAAAAAATCATTCTACCTGGTCTGGTCCCTGTCTTTAGCCCCCAGTCTTTTGAGCACTTAGTCTGAAGAAATACAAAGTAGCTCATCCTCAGGCTCAGCTCTGGTATCTGTGGGGGAGATGAAGTACAGTTTATAGTAAAAACCCAATATTGGTTTGCTCTAAGGCAGAATTTTATTTGGGAGATGAAATTTGTGGGAGACCAGAGGCCAAATGCATACGCTTCATCCTGATTTGCATTTCAATCAGGAAATATAAAAGGAGATAAAGCTGGCAAATGGTTGCTCGTAGAGGTGGTGGGGGTTTGAGAATGAGAGATGATAAAGAGAAAATCTGCCTGAGTAATTAATCCCTTCTACTTATTTTCCCATGTAATAATTTCCAGGTTAAAAGGAGTTAGCCCAGCTGTCCTCTACCAGTGGAGGTGTTCAGTGAATGACCTTACACAATAAGGAAAGACAAAGTACTTCCTGGGATTTTGTTGGTGAAATCTGGAGAAGGTTGTCCAGTTTGAGATTTGGAGGAATGAATTTGCAGCCCTGACTCTCCTGGGGGTTCTGGGGAGAGTGGCCTTGATGTTTTGGGCATAATGTGGTATAGACTAACCTGCTATGATTAAATATGATCAAATACTAAAGAATTTCATTTCTTATAAAAATCAAACAGGAGTGTAGTTAGTGCCATGTAGCACTGTTCCATATGGGTTTCATGCTCCAAGCTTTCTTCATCTGAATCTCTGCATCCCCAAAGATAGTATTGTCCTAAGCATCAAGCCAGTAGAATAGTTTAAAAAAAAGACCCAGGGAGGCAATTTGCTTCTTAAATTCTTCACTTATATATGAGATTCCTAATTTCTGCTCACTTTCTATTGCTGAGAATAGCTATGGGGCCACATCTAACTATAAAGAAAAGTTGTAAACTTGTCTAACCATTTGCAATTTTTTTTTTAAGATTTTATTTATTTTATTTATTCATAGAGACACAGAGAGAGAGGCAGAGACACAGGCAGAGGGAGAAGCAGGCTCCATGCAGAGAGCCCGATGTCGATCCAGGGTCTCCAGGATCACACCCTGGGCTGCAGGCGGCACTAAACCGCTGTGCCACTGGGGCTGCCCACCATTTGCAATTATGTACAATCAAATTTCAAGGGAAGGAAAATGCAGATTTTTGTGGAGACCTAGTAGTCTGTTACATGGGACACAATGAGTGCCTGGAATCTTAGGCAATTCCTCTTTCTCATTACAGAAGATCCAGGACCTGCTAAGGAACTATGTTTATTCCATCCTGTAGCCTACAATTCATAGAGAAAAGGGGAAGAGATGAGATGTTTTCCTGTCATACACATGGACATGGGCTAAGTAACAACCATCTTTTTAAAATTAAAAGGCCAAGCTAAGATCAAATGGTAATAAGTTAAAGAAACAGAACAAGAGGAATGGAACTGGTGGATAGTATATAAAGATTTTCAGGAGGTTGAGGGACAGCCAAATCTGGAATGTATGCTCTGATGTGAATGGACTTCTGAACAGATAGTAAATGGGTTCTGTCTCTTACCTTGTCACTTCCAGGAAAGACCTCTGTGGAGACTGAAGTACTGAGGGGTGAGCAGAGGGGATTGGGCCTCTGGACATATAAAAAGATATGAAATATTCAAAAGAAACTAGAGGAAGAAGCATGGATGGACAAAATTCTTAAACAAGAAATAGATATTCATTTAATTACTGAATAATGGAGTTAAAGGGGAAAGAAATAGAGTTAAATAGACAAGGATTTGAATATCAATAAACAAAGTGTTTACTGAAAGAAAATAAAGAGGTCAAACTTCCTCTAAAGTTATTGGTGCGATAATTCCATATCATAAAAAGTAAAGCCTTTACTCACCAATAATGATAAAATAGTTGATAAGAGGAGGACAAACTTAACATTAGTTATACTACTGTTATAGAAGATAATACCAAGAGATGTTCTTGAGATGAAAATGTAATAGCCTGAAGATCTCAGGGCCAGCTATTACTGCAAGAAACCCAGAAGTAGAGCTGCCTTTTTAACATCTCTCCCTCCAACCCACATACAGAGGCCACATATTTATGACTTTTCAAACCTGCACATGCCCTACTCCACAATACCGTCCCTAAATGTGTTATTTCCAATAAATGAATTGTTAGCATTAGTGCACCAAATAATCTTGTTTGCATTTGAATAGGAATTAGCAAATATTAATCCCATTTTAAATCGGGACTAATTTGAACATCCACATATGTTTATAAAGACCATGTATGAAAGACTCACAGCTAATATTATCCTCAATGAGGAAAAACTGCTTTTCCACTAAGGTCAGGAACACAACAGGGGTATCCCTCTCACCACTATTATTCAAAGTAAAAGTATGAGTTCCAGGTGGGAAATATATATATATTTTTAAGGCAAATATGTATTGGATAGAATATGTATAACATAGAAAATATTTAGCAATATTTTCTGATGTGATAAGAATATCTCTGCATTGAAAAATGATTTTTATAAACATTTTATTTGACTCTATTGTCATATTATTCCACATTTACCTGCTTTACTAAAAAATACACTTCTTAAAAAGAGGAATGTCCTCTTCCCTCTGTGACCATTGCTGAAGCACCAGTGGCCAAAATGGAGTTCAATCCCTTTGGGACTTCTGACCAGAGCAAGAACTGTAAATATGGCAGTCTGGGTGGCTCAGCAGTTTAGCGCTGCCTTCAGCCCAGGGTGTGGTCCTGGGGACCTTGGATTGAGTCCCACATCAGGCTCCCTCCATGGAATGGAGCCTGCTTCTCCCTCTGCCTGTGTCTGTGCCTCTCTCT
Organism: Canis lupus familiaris; assembly: GCF_011100685.1. Classification (NCBI taxonomy): domain Eukaryota; kingdom Metazoa; phylum Chordata; class Mammalia; order Carnivora; family Canidae; genus Canis; species Canis lupus. The sequence goes on from NC_049242.1 coordinate 29,088,876, forward strand.
CTCTCTGTGTGACTATCATAAATAAATAAAAATTAAAAAAAAAAAAAAAGATTTGGCTTTACATTAAAGGGTATTTTGCAGTCTTTGCACCGAGAGCCCGATGTGGGATTCGATCCCGGGTCTCCAGGATCGCGCCCTGGGCCAAAGGCAGGCGCCAAACCGCTCCACCACCCAGGGATCCCTGTAAAGCCAAATCTTAATAGGAAAGGAAAAGAACAAATATAAGGAAGAAACAATTGAAAAGATGCATAACTAATCTTATATGCAACTTTGAATAAAAACTGTTAAAATGAAAAAAAAAAAGAATACAAACATGTTTTCTCATCAAGACATTATTTTAAAATGCTTAGTTGGGAAGATGATTTATAACATGCTCTATGAAAGGTAAGATTTCAAATGATTGGGATCTGAGTACAGGCTCACCAACCAGCCAAAGAAAGAGGATATTCCTGGCAGAAAAAAATAAATGAGGATAAGGACACAGAAATAATAGAAGCACCTGGCATGACTAAAGAGTGGTGAAGGATGAGTTTGCACTGTGTCTGAGAAACAGTTATGAAAGATGAAATGGGAAATATTGCTGGAAAGATAGCCTGCAGTGAAATGCCTAACTACCTGAGGTGGGAATTCTTGAAAAACGCTATGAATTGGGTAGTGAGAGTTTCCCAAATCCCATTCCCTGGCATCATCCAATGCCAATCAAACATTCTAAAACTCTACCAAACTGTCCCCGACTAGGGGATCACCAGGCTTCAGGGTATCCAAGCACCTTAAAAGTTCTATCCAGCAACTGAAGTCATATATTCTATCATTCAAAAAAAGGTTATTTATTCAATCATGTTTCATTCAATAAATATTGTGTGCCTATAGTATGCCAAGAACAGTTCAGGTTTATGCTATGAAGAAGCAACTCAAGAAAAATCCTCGCCTTTATGTCCACTGGTATGCTTCTGTTGTCTTTGGTGTGATCTCTCTCCACCTGGTCTCTTATTAGTTTGTCTAGCCTGAGCTTTTTAAATGACTGCTGGCTTCCCCAAGGGGGCAAAATAGAAGTTGCAAGGTCCAAATGCCTGGAAATTCACAGATCATTGCAATCCTATTTTATTGGTCACAGCAAGTTATAAGGCCATCCCAGATTCAAGGGGCTGGAGAACAGACTGCACCTCATGATGGGTGAAATTGGCTTGTGTGTGCAGTAGAGGAAAGAATTATCGGCAGCCGTTTTTGTGGAGTGGCCAGCCACACTTGATAAACTAGCAGAGTGACGAATAGTCAAAAGCTTGATAACAAACTCTTCTGACAAGATTTTGAGAAAAAAAGACACTCTCATACATTGTTAGTGGCATTGGGGAAAGGTACAACCACATTTCTCCTTTAATATCTAACAAACATACAACCACATTTCTCCTTTGACCACCATAGTTATATTTCTTCTTCTTTTTAAGATTTATTTATTTATTTGGCAGAGAAAGAGAGAGCACAAGCAGTGGGAGGTACAGAGGTAAAGGGAAAAGCACTGAGCAGGGAGCCTGATGTGGGGCTCGAACCCAGGGCTCTGCAATCATGACCCGAGCTGAAGGCAGACTTTTAACTGACTGAGCCACCTAGGCATCCCTGATAGTCATATTTCTAATAATGATCCATAAGATTTATCAAAAGTACTTTCTAAGATGTGAGAGGAAAAGAAAAAAAATGAAGAGACCCTCAGTTATTGGTGGAACAATGTCAGAAGATCTAAAGTATGTAGTTGAGATCCCAAAATGACATGAGAGACTGGAGATAGGAAATAAGTTTAGAAGTAATAATTACTGGCATTTTCCAAATTAGGTGAAAGTCATAAATTCACAGATTTAAAAAGCTCAGTGAAGTTTATAAAGAGGATGCAAATAAAGCTACATCTGGATACATCACAATCACACTAAAGAGGTAAAGGGTCACCTGGGTGGCTCATTGGTTGAGTGTCTGCCTTCGGCTCAGGGCATGATCCTGGGGTTCTGGAATCCAGTCCCGCATTGGGAGCCTGCTTGTCCCTCTGCCTATGTCTCTGCCTCTCTGAGTCTCTCATTAAGAGAGAAGAAAAGAAAGAAAGGAAGATGAAAAAAAAAAAAAGAAAGAAAGAAAAAGAAAAAGAGGTAAAGTAAAAAATCTTAAAGGCAGGCAAAGGAAGCAGAGAAATGAAATATAAAAGCCTAAGGTAGCTGCAGGCCTCGGCCTGGAGTGCCGGCGCCCCCGCCACCCGTCCCCGGAGAGCCACTTGTACTCGCAGGACTCCTGGCCTCTCCCGTATCCACGTCTTGGAGTTGGGGAAAGCCGGCCCTGTGCGTGGAAATCAGCGGGGAAAGCCGGCCCTGTGCGTGGAAATCAGCGCAGCACTGCAGGAAATCCCCGAGTTACAACAATTGGATGCCTGCGGTGACTGGAGGAAGGCTGCCTAGAACTTGCAGCCCCTGCACTCCTCAGAAATACCCGTTCCCACTGTGAATCACTGCACAGCTGAGAGGGGCTGGAGCATTAAATAGCCCGTTTCAAGGTCTCAGGAACACAAGGAAGCTCTTCATCCTGCTTGGATTCTGCCTTTAACCCTTGGGAGTGTCCTCTAACACGTCCGCACCACCATCCAGACCCAAGAAACCAAGGCCAGAACCCAGGTCAAGATGGGGTTTATTTTCTCAAAATCTATGAATGAAAACATGAAAAACCAACAGGAGTTTATGCTTATGAATGCTCGACTCCAGGTGGTGATGCTGTATAGGCAATGGCCTCTCTGGAGATTGGCTGTGATTTTGTCTTTTTCTCCGTGGGATTCTATATTGTTTCTAATAGACCACCTGGAAGAGGTCAGGGAATCCCTGAAGGAGTGTCCTCTCATCACTATGAGTATTTACAATTTAAGCAAGTGAAAGCTGTACTAACATCTTGAAATAAGAAGTAACAGAACTACTGTTCTGAGGCAAGCAAGAGAGTACAGTGTCTGCTTTGTAGAGAGTCCTGTGGCAACAAGGAACCCCAAATGTAAAGCAGGTAGTGAAGAGGAGAGGAAAGCCGCCAACTCCTTCTGTATGTAGAAGGATGAGCAAGTGGGAGTTGGCTCCAGAACCAGAAATGACCAGGAAATGCCTTGACTAAGGCAGCATGTCAACCTGAGCTCATCAACAGTGGGAGGATCTTGGATTTACCACGGCTTCAACTTAACCCACTGAAACTCATTTCTGCTCGGTCCCCATCCCTGCTACTTCTCTTAGCCTCCCTCTGTCCCTCCCTCATAATCATTCTTCTGAAGTTTTATTGTGGTAAGACACAAATAAAAATTCATCATTTTAAAATGTATAATTCAGTGACATTTACAATGTGTGCAACCATCGCTACTATTTAATTTTTTCATCAAAAGGAAACCCTATGCCCATGACACAGTCACTCCCATCACCCCCAATCCCTGGAAACCACTAACCTGCTTTCTGGACTTGCCTGTTCTGGACATTTCATATAAATGGAATCATACAATAAAAAAAAATGTCTAAGGTAATCAAGACTCACACCTCTTCCACTAACTGTTAAGTGTGTTGAGAGTATATGAATGCTTATATACTCTTAGGCAATAGTTCAACATCATTATTCATGATTCTAAAATTTACGACTTATTAAAATCCAGAGGATAAGTATACCTAATTCTTTTTATGAGGAACAAAACTATAAATAGAAATCATTAGTACATATTATTTATAAGTTTTTATATTCCCTTTGTTTTGTTTTGTCTTAAGGATTTTATTTAGTCATGGGAGACACACAGAGAAAGGCAGAGACATAGGCAGAGGGAGAAGCAGGCTCCCTGTGGCGAGCCCAATATGAGACTTGATCCTAGGTCCCTGGGATCACCACCTGAGCCAAAGGGAGATGCTCAACCACTGAGCCACCTAGCTGTCCCTATGTTCCCTCTGAAAATGAGTTAAATATTCATTAAATAGGCCTCTAGCAAGGCTAGATTAGGTGGAAAAAGCTTTCCTATCAGAGAATCTTGAGAAAAGCAAGCGAGAAGAGGGTCAGAGGAAGGGAGGGAGATAGTAAATGGTTTTAGAGACCCAACCCTTTTGGGAATAAAGTGAGGCTGGTGGAGACTGGCTCTGTCCCTGGAGCCCCAGTGTAAGTAAATGTTCCCTCCAGGGTTCCACAAAAGAGTATAAACAGCTCAACTCCTGACCTACAAGCTGAATTTTATTAAGGATCTCATGTCATCTGCTCCTGAATGTTCAGTGTAAGGCTGGTGAGTGAATTAGATATCTAGGAGTGGTGAAGTTTCCAGGTTGAGGTAAGGACTGGACTGGTGTTCTGTCCCTGACAGGCCAGAGGTGACAGGACCCTTAGGGGCTATTGATACATGTGGACAAGGAGTGGTAAAGACCAGTGGCACAAATCTGTTTGGTTCTAGCAGATGTGGAAAGTGAGGTCTGGGAGGGGAGCTGAGGATGCATGGGCCAGATGGAAGTTCCTGAGGGGTAACAAATCAGGAAAAGCAATCCTATCAAATGGTAGATGCCCTAAATAATTAGACTGGAGATGAGAAAAACAGAAAATGCAGTTACTTAGACTATGGAAATGCATTTACATACCCCTCCTGAAAGATCAGGAAAGGAGCTCTGAGAAAGGCAGCAAACTAGTCAACTCCCCCAAGCCAGATATTGGAGGGGACTTTGGGGAAGGACCCAGGGCATCTCTGCAGGTGTGAGAACTCGAAGCCAATTTTCCTCCACAGAAAGAAAAATCAAGGCACCAAAAGAGGGAGCTGGAGTGGAAGAAATAATGTTATCTAGTATAAGATTTATCTTGGCCCCTGAGCTAGATATTTTAAGATGCCTCTTCATTTAATATCTTCAGAAACCCTGGGAAGAGGATATTTTATTATTGGCTTCATTTCTTCTTCATTCTGGTGAAAATGGAACTAGACATAGCTGTCTTCTCAGGGGGTACCCTGTGAGCCCATTACACCTGGAAAATTTTACTGAACCCATCTGCTTCCATACCGACCACTTTCTCAGTCCATAAGCCCAGTTAGGACAGATGCCTGAAAAATAGCCTGTGCTCCAAATAAGCTTGCTGAATAATTAAGCTAATGAATGAAGGAAAGTTAGTGAATGCTAGGAAGCAAATGGTAAAATTACGTGTTAACTTCTATCAGGAGAGTCTTCCAAATATCAAGTGCTCCACACCCGCCCCCAGAGATAATGTTTTTCTTTTTCAACTTTCAGTCATTTATTTTTTAAAATTCTTTTTAAAAAAATTTTAAGTCATTTTTTAGGCGTGAAATGGAGGCCATATCTACTTCCTAGAGTGGATGTCTGCTCCCTACAGGGAGAGTATACAAAACGCCACATGTAATGTGCATACTGCAATCCCTGACCTAAAACGATGATTAGGAAATACTAGTTTAATTCTTCTGTGACCATATTACATTCAGATCTATCCTATTTCTAGGACACAACTTACCTCTTGGTATCCAATTTCTCGGCAATTACTATTCCAATAAATCTTCAAGGCATATAATGGCTGCCACACGGGTGAGGTCTAAGTATGAAGTTGTGATCAAGGCCCTTCACTGACTGTGCACCCCTTCTGGCCTCTTAAGCACTCCCTATGCACCTGTCACCCAAGGTTAGAAATGTTTCATAAACATACTGTGCATGTCTATGCAGTATATTCACCTTTTCTTATGCTGATTCTCTTCTGATAAATTAGTCAATTTCAAGTATCTTTTGCATTCTTCCTAGTAATGATAATGAGTTTTTCTACTTATGTATAATCCTCTATTTGAAAGTGAGATACATAGAATAATATCTCTGATTTTGGTTTGTTAGAGGTGAGTATAGTTGGTTGTCACTCATTGAGGCACACACCATATCCTTCATCTTTGCATATTTTCTTTTTTTTGCATATTTTCTATTTGCATGTTTAAGAAGATGAAGAGTATGAGATATGCCAAAAGTTCTAATATTCACAAAGGATATTAGAATAATTCCCCTTAAGAATATATTAAAAATAATATGCATTTTCCAGGTGCCTGAGTGGCTCAGTTGGTTGAGTATCTGCCTTAGGCTCAGTTCATGATCTCAGGGTCCTGGAATTGAGCTGCATGTCAGCTTTCTGCTCAGCAGGATTTGCTTTTCCTTCTCCATTTGCTTTCCTCTGCTCATGGTCTTTCTCTCTCTCTCTCAAGTAAATAAAATCTTTTTTTAAAAAAGTATGCATTTTCATATCTTTATAAACAGAAAGTGAGATCCCAGATCATCTGCTCCAGCATGACTGCCTTAAACCACACTGCTGTTAGTCACACAGTCTTCCAGTTGTTGGGTATCCCTGGGCTAGAAGACCAGCACATGTGGATTTCCATCCCCTTCTTCATTTCCTACGTCATTGCCCTGCTTGGGAACAGCTTGCTCATCTGCATTATCCTCACAAAGCGCAGCCTCCATGAACCCATGTACCTCTTCCTCTGCATGCTGGCCGGAGCAGACGTTGTCCTCTCCACGTGCACAGTACCCCAGGCCTTGGCCATCTTCTGGTTCCGTGCTGGGGAGATCTCCTTGGATCGCTGCATCACTCAGTTCTTCATCATACATTGCACTTTCATGTCTGAGTCAGGGATATTGCTGGTGATGGCCTTTGACCGCTACATTGCCATATGCTACCCACTGAGATACACCACTATTCTTACACAAGCACTGATTGGGAAAATCGGTGTGACTGTCTTTCTGAGAAGTTTTTGTACACTTTTCCCCATAATATTTCTTTTGAAAAGATTGACTTTCTGCCAAAATAATACCATTCCACACACCTTTTGTGAACACATTGGCTTGGCCAAATATGCTTGTAATGACATTCAAGTGAACATCTGGTATGGATTTTCCATCCTAATGTTAACAGTGGTTTTAGATGTTGTGCTAATTTTTGTTTCCTATGTGCTGATTCTCCATGCTGTCTTCCACATCCCTTCTCAAGATGCTCGCCACAAAGCCCTCAACACCTGTGGTTCCCACATCTGTGTCATCATCCTTTTTTATGGGCCTGGAATCTTCACAATCCTTACTCAACGGTTTGGACGCCACATTCCACCTCATACCCACATCTTGTTGGCTAATGTTTGCATGCTTGCCCCACCTATGCTCAATCCCATCATTTATGGGATCAAGACCAAGCAAATCCGGGTGCAGGTGGTTCATGTGTTGTTCACAAAGCAGAAATCACTTTGGTTTAAAACTTGAGTTTTTGGAATCTCTACCCATCTGTGAAGTGGCCTCTGGAGTGGTCAATTGGAGAGATAGCTCAGTGAGTTCTGTCCCAGGAGCAAGTTCACCAGGGAGGTTTCAGGATTACTCCTTCATTGTCAAAACAACCTGAGCATAGCACCTTGTTGAACTGAGCAAGCCTGCTCCCACAAAGACCCTGGGAAAGGATGCACTGATTTTCAGAGATCATAGATCTTTAATGACTCTAGCATGATCTTTAGAAATAGATGAAGTGAGAGCAGTCCTCTGGCCTGGGATTTTTGTTCCACCATTCCTCAGTGAGTTTCTCAAGCTCTGAGATGTCTTGTGTTGTCTCCTTAATGCCTTTCATTCTGGCTAACAACGTTCTTAGAATCAGTGATTCCTATGTTTTGTAGTTATTAGTCCTATTACATTATAATTTTTTAAAATATTTTATTTATTTATTCATGAGAGACACAGAGAGAGAGAGAGGCAGAGACATAGGCAGAGGGAAAATCAGGCTCTATGCAGGGAGGCCAATGTGGCACTCGATCCTTGGACTCTGGAATCATGCCCTGAGCAGAAGGCAGGTGTTCAACCACTGAGCCACCCAGGTATCCCTACATTATAATTTATATCTTGTCAACATGCATGTCTGTAATAAGAGAATGTAAATGAACCATGTATTTTTTACTTAGCAGAACAGCCCCTGAGGAGACTGAGGGGATTGAAATTGGTCCCTCCTGTGTTGGGGGGATGGTGAGGAAGGTGCTCTTCCAATCTCAATGTCAGACCATGTTCTTCAGTGATCTCCTCCTCAGTGGGGCATTCAAGGCCTTTAATGACCTGACTCTTGACCTCCTTCACTGCAACACTGCCCATGTCACCTCTAAGCGACCTGAGGATCAGACTCACCAGGATATTTAATGCCTCACCTTTTCCAGATCATGCCACGCTCTCCGTGTCCTTGTTCTGCCTCGGGATACATCCCCCATGGACTTGTGAAAAACTCCTATTCCTCCTTCCATATCCACTTCTCATCTTATCTGCTCTGCCACTTTCTCCAACCACAGCTGTTTCCCAATGTGCTGTTTAGTTGATGCTTCCTCTCTGAGGAAGATAGCATTAGTTCATGTTTCTTTTTAAATATGTATTTTATTAAAAAGCTATGTTTCCTGTAGAAAATATTAGAAATTATGAAAAAAGACAAACATGAAATGGAACTCATAAGCTCATAAACTTACAGCTCCCAAGCAATTTTATTGTTAAAGTTTTGTCTCCTGTAGTTATACATCTATATCTATATACTTATGTATCTACACCTGCATCTGTATCTATATCTGTGTCTGTATTTTTTCTCCATCTCTATCTATAGTTTGATCTACTCCTTTATCTACCTGGAAAATATTATCATATGATACACATACATTTTTGATGGTACTATGTATATGGTCTGTAACTACTTTTCCTTTCCGGCAGTACTTGTTGACATTGTTTCTAATACATATACATTTATATAATCAATTACTGTGCCTACATAGTATTTTACTGCAGCGTTTTACTATATTAAACAAAACAGTATTTTTTAAGCCCTTTTGCATGGCATTATGACTGTATATCTACAAATTTAAGACTCAATTCTATTTGCCTCTTAAGTACACAGTCCAGATATGGTTAGATAAATTATTTGTAAATATTGCCTTTTAATATAAGATGCAAATACTCAACATAAGATAAATGGAAAAGAAAAAAGTATAAAGAAAATCCCTAGTTAGGAGAAAACCACTGGTAACATTTTAGTATTTTGCCTTATATTCATTGTTCTTTGCATATATTTTTTCATACATTTTAAATATTACTGGATATTTGGAGTTTTCTGTTTTTAACTATATACACAAGGATTCTCTGCATAAATCTTACTCTGGTGTTTCAGTTTTTATTTTGAGGATGGAAACCTACAAATACTATTGCAGATTTTATATATGTTTTTTGATGAGTCCTATAAAAAATGTACTCAGAAAGGATGCATAATGTATCTCTCTAACAATGGAGTTGAATATTTTTCTTTAATTTTTTTGCCATTTAAAAGGACAAAAATATTATACTGCAGTTTTTACTTATATTTTTGTTTTGAGGTTAAATATATATTAGATAACTAATATATCATCTTATGAGTAATAATAACTACCATTTACATGTTAAAATTTTTATGTACGTTACCTCATACCCCTTTCACTTGCACTTCGTAAAATAGTTCTTACAGATGAGGAAATGGAAACTCTACCAAGGAAAATGTCAGAGGCAAAAACAAATCTGTTTCTTTTTTATTTGTTAGGTTTGTTATCTTGACTACTAAATCCCCCAGATGATTTTAACTGTCTTTCCTTTTGCCAATTTAACTCTTAAAAACTTTATGTTGTCCTTAGCACTTTTCATGATTTAAAAAAAAAGTATCACAATGATATATTTTCAATCTCATATTTAAGTATTTATTCAGTATATTTGTCTTTTATTTTTCCCATTTTATAATCTGATTTAGATATTTAATGTGTTTATATTAATAGCTATGTGTATGTCGCTTATGTCTTTTACCCTTGCTTAATCAGAAAATTCACCTTAAGCTAGGATTTGAGTATTTTTCACATAATTTCTCTATTTTTACTTTCTCATCTCTAAATTAGGATTATTATATAAACATTACATAATTCTTATAAGGATTAAATAGCTTATTATATGTAATGTGCTTAGAATGGCACTAAGGATATAGTGTTATATATATTTGCTATTATAATTATTACTTTTTATTTTAATTTTTCTTAAGATATCTTTTCTCACATTTAACACTTGTGAGACATCTTTTAATTTTGAAATAACTAAACACTCACAGGAAGGTTCAAAATAAGTACATACTGGAAGGTCATGTTTATCTTTCCACTAGTTTTCCCCTGTGGTAACATCCTGTGTAACTAAAATACAATTATCAAAATTGTAAGGTTGACATTGGTACAAAACCATAGAACTTACTAGGTTCCACCCATTTTACATGCACTACTTGTATGTGTCCTTGTGTGTGTGTGTGTGTGTGATTCTTTGTGTTTGTGTATAATTCTAAGTAATTGACTTCATAGATTCACAGAACCTCCACCACAATTAAGATGCAGAATTGTTCAATCACTACATATGGTATCATTGTATAGCTTTACTCACACCCTGCTCTCTCCATATCTAGCCCCTGGCAACCATTAATTGGTTCTCATCTATAATTTTGTTACCTCATGAATGTTATGTAAATAGAATCACACAGCATATAACCTTTAGAGACTTTTTATTATTATTATTTTTGAAGTTCAATTTGTCAACATATAGTATAACACCCGGGACTCATCCCCTCCAAGTGCCCTCCTCAGTGCCCATCACCCAGGTACCCCAACCCCCTGCCCAGCTCCCCTTCCTCAACTTGTTCATTTCCCATAGTTAGGAGTCTCTCATGGTTTGTCTCCCTCTCTAATTTTTCCCACTCATTTCCCCTCCTTTCCCTTATAATCCCTTTCACTATTTCTTATATTCCCTGTATGAGTGAAACCATATGATATTTGTAAATGACATATCACATAAAGGGCTAGTATCCAAGATCTATAAAGAACTTATTAAATTCAACACCCAAGAAACAAAAAATCCAATCATGAAATGGACAGAAAACATGAACAGAAATTTCACCAAAATAGAGACTGGGTTTGTTTCGCTCAACATAATTCACTTTGGATTCATCCAAATAGTTGTGTATATCAGTAATTTTATCGTTGTGTGGAATTCCATAGTATTCTACAATGGGATGTACAAAGGATGTACCATAGTGTTTTTAAACTTTCATATGTTAAATGGCATTTGGCTTGACATTGTTAATAAATTAGGTTTTAATCCTAAAAGTAATGGACACTCAATGAAATGTTTTACTTTCAATAATGGCATGATCATATTTTCATTGTAAAAGATAATTTTCGTTATTCTGGGAAGAATGTATGTTGGGTAGAATGTGTTAACCAGGAGAATAATTAGGAAGCCATAGGGCAGAAAAGGAGTGATGCTGGTATAGAAAATGATGTTGGAATTTGAGAGAGAAAAAATAGATGGAGTTTTAGATATATATAATGAAGGGAATCTAGCTTCTGATGGCATCTGGAGGGTGTGTGGCCCTGTGTATTTGCATGGGTTTGTGTAAGGGGCAAGTGGAGAGAGAGCAGGGCACAGGTTCTACTGCCTGAGATGTCTTCCCTCTCCAGCCTGCTCACAGAGCCCATATTCATTTTTAATCTTATGTCTTCTTGAATCTCTGAATTGACCCCATATCTTGGCTTCCAGTAAGGTCGTTCCTGGCTATGTAGTTTGTGTGAGGTCTGTCATATGGATCTGAATAAAGGCACATTTCAGAGTGAAACATAGCTTATACCTGGTGACCTACTTACCTAAATCTATAACTACTGTCCATTGATTTTATCCTGGTCTCCATTCTTTATGATTTGAATGAATCAGTTTTAGAATGTAGTTTAGTTTACTTGAAACATTGTTACCTTAGTTTTATTTCAAGAAATAGAATAAGTTGATTTTAAAATCACAGATAATTTTAAAATTTCATCTGATTGTAAAAGAATTCTTCATTGTAAAAAAAATCTTTATTCTAAAACTAAAACTTTATTCTTAACCTTATTCTTTGCTGCCTTTTTTAAGCAAACTGAACATAATAGTTAAATGATTTGATATTATTTTTTCTAGATGAGAATTTAAAAAAAGTATTGACTTGTTTTGTGTTCTCTGAGCTTCTTAGATCTCTATTTGATGTTTATTGTTATTTTTTGGAACATTTTTGGCCATTTTTGCTTCAAATATTTCTTGTGATCCTGCTCCACTCTCTCTCTTTCTTCTGCTAGTATTCCAATCATACATATATTACATAAAAAGAAATTGTCACACAATTTTTAAATACTTTTTTTTCCATATTCATTCCTTTTTGTCTTGGATTTCATTTTGTTATGGGGAAGTCGTTGGACATATTTTATGATGGTTCTTTTACCCTCCCTCTGCCAGAGAAAAGATAGGATTTTTTTTTCCCCTTGGCTCTTCACTAGCAGATCTGATTTGGTTTTCTTGGAAATAAATTCCAGGGCTGTGTGGTGGTCCCCTAGGGCAGTTTATGTCAGGAATTTCTCACTCTCAAACTATCCATACCCGGCCTCCAGCAATTCAGTAGAATTACCATTTTAATGCACCTATTAGTTTATGATTCTTTTAACTTCTTCAGGTAAGCAGATGGAGGCTGTTATTCTCTGCGCTTACCTGTCATCTGTCTCTAGATACCAGGGTAGTGGTTTATCCTGTGGCCTCAAGTGTCTGTTGTTGCATCCAAGATAAGTCATGGATGTTCAGTTTGTTCAGCTTTTTCTTTCATTATTTTTTTGAGTATAATTGATACACAACATTACATTAGTTTCGGGTGTACAACACAGTGGTTGCAAAAGTGTATACATTCTGCTGCACTCACCACAAGGGTAGCCACCACAAATGTCACTGTGCAACTATTACAATATCGTTGACTGTATATTCTTATGCTGTGCCTTTTATTCCCATGATTTATTCATTCCATAACTGGAGGGCTGTATCTCCCACTCCCATTCACCCATTTTGCCAACCTCCCATCCCCCCACCTTACTATCTGGTAACCATCAGTTGTTCTCTATAAAAGTCTGATTCTGCTTTTTGTTTGTTTACTTGTTTTGTTTTAGATTCCACATGTGAATGACATCATGGTATTTGTTTTCCCTAATCTGACTTATCTTACTTAGCATAATACCCTCTAAGTCCATCCATTTTGTCACATGGCATTTTCTTATGAGGTCCTCATCTGTTTACCTATTGATGAATACTTAGGTTTGCTTTGATATCTTGGCTATTGTATAATGCTGCAGTAAACATAAGGGTGCATATATCCTTTTGAATTAGTATTTTCATTTTCTTTGGGTAAATACCCAGTAGTGGAATTATTAGGTCTTATGGTAATTTTATTTTTAATTTTTTAAGGAACTTCCATACTGTTTTCCACAATGGCTGCAACAGTTTGCATTCTCACCAACTGTGCATGAGGGTTCCTTTTTCTTCACATCCTCTCCAACATTCGTTTCTTTTCTTCTTGATTCTAATCATTCAGTTCAGCTTTTTTCTTACTGTGAAATTGGAAGTATTGACTTTCAAGTTCTTTTTACATGTTGGAACTAGAACTGCAAGTCTCTGATATTCTTTTCTAATACTCAGTAATTCTTTGGCTAGAAACTTTTCTTTGTCCAGCTAAGTGTCCGTTTTTCAGTTTGCTTGTTCACATTATGACTGAAAGTGACAGAGGAAGGCTCCAGAGTTCTGGGCTGGGCCCCCTCAACAGTGGTATATGTGGATCAGAGTTGCTTTTCTCCATTCCTTTCCCACCAGGAATGAGGTAAGGCCTTTCTGCACCTCCAGCGAGAGGTCCAATGGTGTCTTACTTGGTATGATCCCCAGGTTTTTCGGCATTTCCACTGCCCACCATCTCTTCCGAAATTCTGCACTGAGACAAGTGTGGAGGCCAGGAAAAATTAAGGCATCCCACCTCAAGTTTAGCATTAGCACAAGTACAGCCATCTTAGGCCCCTGTGAATAAGAGCTGAACTTTACGGGAAAAACTGCAGGGAATCCCATATCAGAAAGACAATAGAGCCCACGCCCGTTGTAGAAAGTCCCATATTAGAATGAGAACAGAGCTCAATGCCCTGAAGCCCCATATCAGAATGTAAACAGAACTTGAGAAATTCCTCCACCCCTTCTGAAAATCCCCTAGACCAGCCTATAAAAAACCCAGCTGTAACCCACTTCGGGTCCAAGTCCCTGCTCCGCTGTGTGGGGTATACTTGGACCCAAGCTTGAGCTCGTAAATAAACCCTCGTGTTTGCATTGGTGTCGGCTCCTCGGTGGTTTCTCAGATTCGTAATCTTGGGCACAACAACAAGTAAAATTAATGAGCTGCTTGGCCAAGTAGTTTCTGCTCTTGTCCCTTCTTTGCCAGGAATTTTTCAAGTCTCCCAGCTCCTGGTGACTTTGAGGGAGGGGATGTAAAGTCAGACACATCCAGTCTCTCTGTGTGTACACACACACCTTTAACTACAGCACTCATCCATGGAAACCAACAGAAATCAGCTTCTATCTGTTTAGTCCCCTGCTTACCAGTCAGTTTATTACTACTCTGTGGCTCTGGCTTTTGAATTATTGAGTGTAGTTGAGCATAATACTCAGTTAGCAAGTATTATCGAGTATCCCTGAGATAACTCTTGGGATACTCAGATCTTTCATTCTCTGAAATTCCCAATTCCTCAGCTCAAGATGAGACAGTTATAGAAAAAAAAAAAAAAAGACTTGAAATAGCAACCCAAACAAAACCATCTGCTAGCTAAGGAAGACACTTTTCAACAGAGCCCTTGGCACTGAAAAATGGCACCCTCTGCTGACAAGACCATAAAGCCTGCAATCAGCTTCCAATTTTTCCACTTTCAGGAAAAGAACAGAGAAAGGATCTGAATTCAAAATAAAAAATCCAGTGGGCACAAAGTGTGGATTCTCACCACCCAGGAATCAGTTCTAGGACTTTCTCCTTCCCATCATCTCCAAAAGTGTATGTGACATAATGCCATCTTATATTTCTGGGGCCTTAGGACTACACTGGGTCATAATTAGAGAGAAAGAGTTCACCATGAAAGTTTGGGGATGGGTTGGGAGGGTGGTTCAGGAGCATAAGGAGCCTTCAATCTGCAGGACTGTGCATGGACAATGAATGAGCAGCAGTAACTACAGCCATCACCAAATGGCAATCAGAAGTTTCTCAACCCTGGGAACCTGAGATCCTCACTGGAATAGACACAGGATCTGCACTCCTTTGTGTGTGATTCTAATGATCTTCCCTTTTGTCTGAGGATGATGCTGGGCAATCTCTCAATCCCGACTTCACCCTAGATCTGTTTTGTTTTGATGATCTCAGGACCCTCAACCTTTTCCTTCTGCAGTGCCCCTCCCAGGCTGTGCACCTTCCCAGGGCAGGTCTCATCTGGTCACCCTAGGGTGGGAAGAGAGGAATTGTTTTTTTGCTCAGTGTTCCTATGCCACTGAGACCCTATGGGGAAGGTACTAAAGTACTCCTAAGTGCTTTAAGTTATTCTTGAGAATATTGGAGACTTAAAAACAAAGGTCATTATTGTCTTCAAGTTATTTGGTTGGGGGAGGGGGGACACCTCATAATCCAAAAGTAAGTGTTAATTATCTTTCTTCCAGACATGCTATTATGCCAAGTAGTCATCTTTAACACACTCATACAATTTTAGAATATTTATATTTAATGTGGGACATTCTTATTGTGTCGTAGGAAAGCTAAAGCAAACAGATCGTGCTTTGTGGTGGTGCAGGTGGTGTCTGTGGCCCTACATGTTTTCAGGTGTGTGTGCACCTACATTGTGCAGGTGGTGTCTGTGGCCCTACATGTTTTCAGAGGCCTCAGATTTTCCTCTTCATTTAGGGAACATGCCACTCAGTACTGATGAGTACAAAAGATTTGAACTGTCTCCTCCCCTGGCTGATGGGCCGGAGCTGTATCCATGGAGTGTGGAGTCTGAGAGTCTGTGAGTCTGCACTGTGCTGTGTTAGTCCACCCTACAGCAGTGTCCTTCCTCCTGCTCCTTCCCTTCTGAGTCATTTACTCTCAAAGGATCACTGGCAGGTATCACAAGTGGAGGTAGGCTACAGCAGCACATGGTCTTCTATAAAGCTGGGCCAAGGATTTCGGTTTTAGAATGCTATCCCAGCCTCCTTCTGTCCCCAAACTGCCATCTTCCCTCATACAGGGAATTTGCTTGTTGAAAGAATATACTAGTGTATAAAATATATACACTAAATTTCAGTAGGAAGAATTAGATGATCATTTTACACAAATGAACAAGGCAAATGAAATTGTGAATGAAAGTAGTTCATTACAGATAATTAAAAATGGTAAAAAGAATTACACAATTCTATGCTGGTAAGCTTTAGAATTCTGCAAAAAAATTAAAAATGCCCAATATTCAAAAAACAAACAGAAAAGCTCCATAATGAAATAAAAATTAAAAGATGTACACAATTATCTCCATGTGAAGAGGGCCTTATGCATACTGATATTTGCGGAGACCCAGGCTTCCAAGTTACTTCTGCAAGTGAAAATTTGCAAAGCAGAGAGTCCTGCTGGGCCCTGCCATGGGAGAGTGTGGATACCTTGGTGATGGGATTATGAGGTGTCCCCCCTCCCCCAACCAAATAACTTGAAGACAATATCTGGGAAAGTTAACACTTTACTTCTGCACTGGTATCTGTGTAGTAATGGTCATTCTTTTCCAAATAACTCCCAGCTCCCTCTCTGCCTGTGTAAATGAGTCTTAATGATGCAATGCTTGTTCACCTTTTGTGGTCTCTCTTTACCTAGAGCTCCAAGTACAGTGCCATGGAGCTCTTTGCAGGTTCCTGAATATTCCAAACTTGCTTATCCTTCCATCTAGGCCATTCATGTCTCCTGGAAAAACAGCTCAGCTGACAGTGACGTGCCAGAGAAATTCTTGATGCCCTAAGATGAGTTTCCAAAAAATGTCACATTTTTCTACCTTTAATATATTACAAGTTGTAGATGGTTGTTAAGAAAATAATAAAATGATAGCAAAGTCAAAGCATGGTTGCAAGCCCATTGAACTCATAGACAAGTCAGGAAAATAGAGGAAAAAACCCCAAGTGAATAAAATTATTGATGAAAATTGGATGTTTCCCACACAGAACTGATAGTGTTGAGGTAATTTACATACCTAAACTAATGATTCAGACACCTAAAATAACAAATCTGTCTAATGACTAATTATCTGAATGATGTAAATTATCAGTATTGAACTAAGGATAAGCAAGCCTAAATAGGTAATTTATTGACTCCTTAAAAGTGGTCAAAGCATATGTCTAAATGTAATAGATACAGCTATTTTAATGGGAAAGTTGTTAAAATTTCAAACAATTATTTGTCTTTCTGCTTGGGGGTGGTCTTTGGGCACCAGGTGTGAGTCAGATGATGAGAGAGGGCTGAAAGAACAATTATACCTTGGAAAGCAGTTCCAGGATTTTCTTGAGAAATACAACACAGAAAATTAATCCATCAATTTATTCTTCTCATGTTATCTTCATGGAGGCACAATATGTGCTGAGATCATCCTGAGCCCAGAAAAGGTGGTAACTCCTGACAGGAACACCCTTGTTCAAGATGACTTCCTATCAGAAATGGTGTCAAGGTTGTCTCATTTTCAAATCAGTCCTTTCTGACCAAGGCCCCCAAAGGCCCAATTCACCACTGAAGGTGGTGGTTCTCAACCTGAGACTCACGTAAGAATCACCTGGAGAGACTACATCAAAATAAAAAGCTTTTGCACACACACACACACACACAAAGCTTTTGCACAGTGAAGGAAACAATTTACAAAACTAAAAGGCAACCTAGGGAGGGAAACTTGCAAATGCCATATTTGATAATAAAAAGCTGGTATCCAGAATATATAAAGAACTTACAAAACCCTATACCCCCTCAAAACAAATAATCCAACTAAACATTGGGCTGAAGACATCAGTGGACATTTCCCCAAAGAAGAACAGTCTCTCAACCTCAGCACTTGGGACATTTTTGTTTTGTTTTGTTTTTGTTTTTGTTTTTATTTTATTTATTTTATTTTATTTAATTTTTTAAATAATAAATTTATTTTTTTATTGGTGTTCAATTTGCCAACATACAGAATAACACCCAGTGCTCATCCTGTCAAGTGCCCCCCTCAGTGCCCGTCACCCACTCACCCCCACCCCCCGCCCTCCTCCCCTTCCACCACCCCTAGTTCGTTTCCCAGAGTTGGGAGTCTCTCATGTTCTGTCTCCCTTTCTGATATTTCCTACCCATTTCTTCTCCCTTCCCCTCTATTCCCTTTCACTATTATTTATATTCCCCAAATGAATGAGACCATATAATGCTTGTCCTTCTCCGACTGACTTACTTCACTCAGCATAATACCCTCCAGTTCCATCCATGTCGAAGCAAATGGTGGGTATTTGTCATTTCTAATGGCTGAGTAATATTCCATTGTATACATAAACCACATCTTCTTTATCCATTCATCTTTCGATGGACACCGAGGCTCCTTCCACAGTTTAGCTATTGTGGACATTGCTGCTAGAAACATTGGGGTGCAGGTATCCTGGCGTTTCATTGCATCTGTATCTTTGGGGGTAAATCCCCAGCAGTGCAATTGCTGGGTCGTAGGGCAGATCTGTTTTTAACCCTTTGAGGAACCTCCACACAGTTTTCCCGAGTTGCTGCACCAGTTCACATTCCCACCAACAGTGCAAGAGGGTTCCCTTTGCACTGGCAAGTGATGCAGAGCATTTTCTCATGTGCATGTTGGCCATGTCTATGTCTTCCTCTGTGAGATTTCTCTTCATGTCTTTTGCCCATTTCATGATTGGATTGTTTGTTTCTTTGGTGTTGAGTTTAATAAATTCTTCATAGATCTTGGAAACTAGCCCTTTATCTGATACGTCATTTGCAAATATCTTCTCCCATTCTGTAGGTTGTCTTCTAGTTTTGTTGACTGTATCCTTTGCTGTGCAAAAGCTTCTAATCTTGATGAAGTCCCAATAGTTCATTTTTGCTTTTGTTTCTTTTGCCTTCATGGATGTATCTTGCAAGAAGTTACTGTGGCTGAGTTCAAAAAGGGTGTTGCCTGTGTTCTTCTCTAGGATTTTGATGGAATCTTGTCTCACATTTAGATCTTTCATCCATTTTGAGTTTATCTTTGTGTATGGTGCAAGAGAGTGGTCTAGTTTCATTCTTCTGCATGTGGATGTCCAATTTTCCCAGCACCATTTACATTTTGGACTGGAGAATTCCTTGCTGTGGGAGCCGTCCTGTGCACTGTAGAACAGTTAGCCGTACCCCTAGCTTCTACCCACTAGATGGCAGTAGCACCCCCCAGGTATGACCACCAAATTTGTCCTCAGACTTTGCCAAACATCCCTTGGGACAAGCCCTGGCCTCCCCCACTTGAGAACCACTGAGTTAAAGCATTTTTCTTCCGCTCTACAGGACTGCTGCCTGTTGGGCCCAGAAGCTCCTTCCCCTGTCATCTTCCTTTCGGCTCTGAGGATTTCACTTTCGTTTCCAAGCCAGCAGCTCAGAAGGAGCTACGCAGACCCAGCACTTGTTTGGTGAGGAAATGCTGAGGACGCCTGCCCTGGCTGTTCTTCACCACTTAAATCGGGAGTCAAGACTTCTCTGCTGGGGCCTACAGGTGAGTTGGGGAAGTTAATGAGGGTCTGTGTGTGGAGAGGGAGAGGGTAGGAGAAGCTAGAAAGAAGGTACTATACCAAGTTATGTGAGTTTTTTGTGTGGCCCAGACTTGCTCTGACGGGAATCGAAGTCAGCTTGCCAACTTCCTGCTCTGAATGCAGACAGATGGTGGCCTTGACTCTGGAGAGGATGGCCTAGAGAGAAAGGAACGCCCAAGAGATGGAGGGCATTGTTTCTTTCCTGGAGGGGCCCTTCTTTCTCCAGCCTGTGTCCATCCTCATCCCCTTTCTATTCTCTAGTTTGAATTATCTAACTGGCTGAAGAGAATTGGGTCCGTTTCCTCTCTTGCTCTCTATCTCTCTTTCTCAAAGATGAACAGAAAGTATTTTCTCTTCTGCCCACGTCTACCTGCTTGAAAAAAAGCTGGCAAAAGAGGTCCTTGTGTTCCAAATGTTTGAAAGCCCAAGCTCCTAGAGTGGAGCATGAGACAGAATGGAGTTTGGGGGGCATGACTGGGGTAATATTGAAGCTGATTCTCTCATTCTTCTCTGGCAAACCAACCAAGGGGCTGTCTATGGCCTTGCTGACATCTCCTTAGCTGCTGGTCTGTGGAGTGATGTGCCTGCCACCTGTCTCTGTGGCCCCCTGTCACCCTGTGTTCTTGGGAGTGCCAATCTCAGGAGTATCCTTGCAACTTTCCAGAATAGGCCCAAGTACTCTTGCTTCCAGTAGCCCACTGACCCATCCTTACCTGCCTTAGGGCTCTTTCTTCATCATTCTTCCTCTGTAGACACACTTTTGCATGGTTACCTCAATTCTTTACTATTTTTCTTCATTCAGAACTAATTAACAGGGGTTGATTATTGCTCAAAAGGGGCCATACACAGTGATGGATTTATTCTGACACATGCCCATTCCATCCTGTTCTCCGGTCTCCCCGGGAGTCTATGGTTTACTCCTGGATAGGGTACCTTTCTGCTCAGACACTAATTGTGCCCCACGGTCCAAAACAAAGCCCAGCACATTGGAAAAAACAGATTTATTATTTCTTTCTTTATTTAAACAATTGATTCATAGGACCTAAAGCTGCTGGTTTAAAAAAAGTGCAATGAATATGCATTCGACATGCACTAAATGTTAAATACATAATAAGATCTTATGGTCTAAAAAAAATAAAAAAAAAAAGATCTTATGGTCTACTTGGGGAGAGATTGTACACAAACAAATAATGGATATGTACACAAGAAGGTGACTAATATTATGGGGTAACAGTTTGTAAGTGTCAAATGCAGTGACCTGATAAAGGCCTCGTAACTGTAAGTAGTTTTCATAAAGGCCTCATTATGAGGAAATATTTGAGTAGAATCTTAAGAATGTGAGGGATTTAAAGGCTTTAGTATGGGTTTCCTACCAAGAGTGAAAGGAGGTCCGTGTGGGCTGGGGCAGAATAAGCAGGGAGAAGAGAAGGGGGTGGCCTCAGGTGTTAGAGGCAGGAGGAGGCGGTATATAATGTGGCCCTGACTAGACGGTGGGGATGATGACTGTCTCATGCTGGATGACATGTATTTGAGCCAAGTAAGGGTGACAGGACTGGTACTTGCTTTGAGGAACATTCTACTCAATGATGTAAGAACAGAGATGGTAGCAAACTGAGGAAGGGCAGTGATAGTTTCAGGGAGAATAGTTTCCCAGAATCCATGCAGGAAGACATATGGCTCCTGACAGGATAATGGTAGTGGAAATGATTGGAACTAGTTTGAAGAAAACATTCTTAGCATCCTCTGATGAACTAATGAGACCAGGAACAATGTAATAAAAGTGGTCCTGTTACAGAATGACTTTTTTTAATTGACTTGCTAAAAATATTACTTTTTAAAAATATATTTGCCAGACAGCTTGAGCTCTTGGAGAGAGGGTCATGTATGGGGGGTTGAGAGGGGGAATGCAAATTTAGTCCTGAATTCTAAGGAGTTTCTGAAGCAGGAACTCCCAATATAGAGTTATGGGGAGGGGAACCACAATATTTCTGAGCTCCCCAGGTCTCTTCATGTCAAAAATAGGTCCTACTTCCCCCACTGGAAGTTTCTGGCCCATGAAACCAAGAAAAGTGGCGAGGATGCTGTTTGAAAATTCAGAGAACATCCTTTCCTGCACACCACTTCCTGGAGATGCTTATTTTACTATGTGACCTGCAGAGAGGCATAAAGTTGCATTATCATGAGTCCAGATGTTAGGAGAAGACTCAAGTATAGGATATAATCATCTGACACTTGTGACAGCCAGCTGACCGGGGACTTCCATCAGGCAGATACTACTTGTATTCCCTTCCTATCTTCCTGACCACTGCTGGACTCTCAGGTCACTCTTGGACTTTGGTGGGGTCACTACCTATGTGTGGGGGACTGGCTCCTTTATACCGTCTTCCTTCTGTGGCCAGTGTGGTGGCAGCTAATTTGACATCAATTTCTTGTAGCCCCACTGTGAACCTGAGGTTTATAACCCCATGGTAGAGTTCATGGTCCATTCCCCTATAGACTTTAGTTGTTTCTCAGCATTGGTTGGATTCTGAATAGAATGAAGGATAACAGAGAACCCCATCCCTATGGTTGGCTTATAGCTTCAGTTGTAAGCAGAGGTGGATATTATCATGTGTAAACCCCTGGTCTTGCCAGTCATTAAAGCCTGATCTGACCAAAGTCATTGTAACTAGGAGCTAATAACATATGGCCTTTGGACAATTTTCAGTATCTGTACCATTGGCTAGATAACATTGGCCAGCCCACATTCAGCTTTATTTTTCACCAGGTTCACTTCATGGGTGATTGGAGAAGTGACATATTTCTGGACCTAACTTTATCTTAATACAGCTTCCATCATGCCCCTATTTTTCTCTTTTTAGGGGAAAGGGAAGATTATAGTTTGTTACACAGCTGAGTTCTTTTATTTCAACTGTGTTAGCTTCCTAAGGTTTTATAATAAATTATGGGTTAAAACAGGAATTTATTCTTCCACAGTTCAGGAAACAAGTCCAAAGTCAAGATGTTGGCAGAGTCGGTTTCTTCTCTAGGTAATAAGGGAGAATCTTGTTTCATGTTTCTCTCCTAGCTTCTGGTTAGTGGTTTCGTGAAATCCTTGGTGTCCCTTGCCTTGCTGTTGCATTGCTCCAGTGTTGGCCACCATTGTCACATGGCCTTTCTTCCCTGTATGCCATGTTCCCTTTCTTCTTCTTAAAGGACACTTGTCACTGGATTTAGAGCCCATCCTATTCCAGTATTACCTCATCTTAACTTGATTACATTGGCAAAGACTTTATTTCCAAAAAATATCACATTCACACAAGTGATATCGATATGGGGGATAGAATTCAATTATTTAAAACAGGTATCATAACATTAATATCTACTGAGATCTTCCCTTTTTTTTGCCTCACAGTTTCTTGTCCATAATGAACCCAGGTTCTGAGAATCAGCAGTGTCACCATGTTACCACTCTGTGATGCCTTCTGACTGACTACCACCAATAGTTTTAGGTTTGGGTTGCCATTCCCATTCATATGATTTAGCAGGTTGTAAACCAGTCAGGTTCAGGTAGCTTATCTGGGGCATACAGGACAGGAGATACAGCATAGCATCATGACCTTCTCATGTCAGTCATGAGGGTCCACACAGTGATATGGAAGGTACTTTATCCCCTTCAAGAGGTTACTTGTTAGAAAACAAGACCAGGTGGTATGTATGAAACTAACATGGCTTAGGTAAGTCTTGGGGCAATAGATTGATTACCTGGTAAGAGTCATGAGAGGAGCTTCCAAGACCCTACCAGCAAATATTTCATTACAAGAGTAACAACCCACTTGTGGAAGCAGAGGTCTGTACCTTTGAAAAATAATAAAAATAAGTCAAAGTACTAGAAGAAGGTAATGCCAGTATCTTTTTTTGTGGGAGAAAGGATGTAAGCCTGATGATGACTTTTTTTTTGTTACATATCCAACCCAACTCCCAATCTTGTCTCTTTTCTCTTACCTTCTCTCTCAGCTTCATCTGCTTCTCTGTATTCCCTCCAGCAGCCTGTCCTACAATTCCTATCACTGATCCCTGCTTTTTGGAGAGAGACTGTCTCTTTTACATCATTTAGAAAGTGTGACTCTTTTGGTCTCTACAGGCGCATTAATGCCAAAAGCTTAGCAAATCTCGGCACACCAGGCATATGGGCATTTTAAAACCTGTACGTGTTGTATTTTCCATCAGCAGGGCATTCATACATGTGAATTCTTTTCTCTAGAATGTGTTTTTCCTCTTTCTCATTCCATATCCCTTCTCACACCTTTTAGTTAAACCCTTACTTATGCAAGGGGGATATCTTTGACATTCTCCTATTTGGCAAATTATTAGTTCTTCCAAAACATGGACCTCTGGGTGGTAGTGTTTATCACACCTACCAGATGTCTGAATGAGGATCCTGAAGACATTGTATTTACCCTAATTCAACTTAGAGAATGAAATAATCTTTATAAGCTACTTCATTCAATTTAAACAGTTCAATAAAGTACTCATTTCTCAAGGACTTTCATATAAAGAATAAATAGGTTCGATAATTCTTAGTGATAAAATTCTTTCCCTATTGTGGCCTTTGCTATTTCTGTGAGTGTCTCTGGGAGTGAATATGAAAGAATGGAAGGGTTCTATATGGGACAGGCATATTTAGAGGTAAGTATTTCTTATGTTGAAATTATATCTGTGGTCCCAATGTTTATCTATTAGAAAACAGATAATTAATGGAACAAAAGGATGAAAGGATGATTAAAAGAAAGAATTTCATTACCTAAGGAGAAATGAGGAGGTTCTTTATAAATTAATCAAAGGTTGTGTTCCTGTGCATTCTAGGTACTAGAGATACAGCAGTGAATAAAAACAAAGTGCCTGATCTATGTAGGGATTAGATTTTACGGGGAGGATATTTAAGGAAAAGATGTCATATATCATATAATATAATAAGAAAAAATGGCAAATGTACAACAAATGGTATATTAGTAATTGTGCTATAGATAAAGTAATCATATTAGGTCCTTCTGATGAAAAAAATATTTAAGGAAAGGGTTGAATGAAGTGTAAGAGGAAGTCATGCAAATATCAAGGGGAGGATCATTCCAGGCTGAAAGAAGAACAATTGCAGAAGAAGCCTGAGGCATTAGCAGCTTTACCAGGCCACTGAATTTCATTGCTGTTTCTTCTTTTTTTTCCCTCTTTCTTTTTGTCCTTCCAACATTTCAGTCTTGGCCAATCCTTAATATCTGCACAATTATGATTCTTTTACATTTCTGCCAATCTTACCTTATCCTTTTTCAATCTGTCCAGCCATCCAGGAACTTTTAAGCAAGAAGAGGCTCAGGAGCAAATATAGGAAGAGCCAAGGAAGACGTACTATGGCTTTAAAAATCTTGAACATACAGGATGAGGTATCCTGTCCCATCTGCCTGGAGCTTTCGACAGAATCCCGGAGTCTAGACTGTGGTCACAGCTTCCGTCAAGGCTGCATTGCTGTGAATAATAAGGAGGCAGAGATCAGCCCCAGAGGGGAAAGCACCTGTCCTCTGTGTGGTGTCAGATACTCACTCAGTAACCTATGGCATAATCAGCATCTGGTCAACATAGTGGAGAGAATCAGAATGTTTGAGTTGAACCCAGAAGAGTTGCTGAAGAGAGACCTCTGTGTGCGCCATGGAAAGAAGCTCCTGCTCTTCTGTAAGGAGGATAGAAAGGTCATTTGTTGGCTTTGTGAGCGGTCTCAGGAGCACCGGGGACACCAAACATTCCTCGTGGAGGAAGTAGTCAAGGAGTATCAGGTAAGGCCCAGGATGGAGGGAGACAGGAGGGAAGATGGTACTTGGTGGGAAATCTCACCTTTCCATCCTTCTTTACTCACCTTGGCACCATGAGACTGAGCCCTGTAATATTCCAGGTATGTCTCTATGCTAAGCTTCCAATGCCTAAAGGACAATTCTGCTTATTCCTTACACTTACATAAACGGTGAGCCTTGGGGGGCTTGGATGGCTCAATTAGTTAAGTCTCCGATTCTTGGTTTCAGCTCATTTGTGATCTCAGAGTCATGAGATTTAGCCCCACATGGGGCTCTGCTCTCAGCAAGGAGTCTCTTCCCCTTTCTCTCTCCCTCTGCCCCTCCCCCACCCCCACTCTAACAAACACACACATATTCTGTCTCTAACATAAATCAATAAATCTTAAAAAAAATAAAGAATGAGCATAGAATCTAGAGCCTAGACTCTTGGCCAAGAGTGAGAAGTTTTCCTTTTTTCTCTTTTGTTATATGAGTCAGGGATTCCTTTCACAAACTTGGCTCTCATAGTTCCCCTCAGCAGGATGATTGCTGTTCCAACCTTGTGGATTGGATGTGGAAAGAGTGTCAGTAAGAGTATGGGATTTTTCTTGTTACAGCAGGATCAATCTTCTATGAAAAGAGAGAATTAGGCTACTCTTGGTGAGGGATGGTGACTTCCACCACCCAGGTACAAATGATGTATTCTCCTTAGCTTTTCTCTCATATCATAGATTCTAATCACTGTTTCTGTTAACTGGTCTCTTCTGAGATCAGCATGATTTCTTCTCCATTCATTCTTTGCTGAGAAAGCTCATAGGTTGATGATGTCTCCTAATGTGAGTCGTCTGATGTGACTTTTCTCTCACAGGAGAATCTCCAGGCAGCTGTGGAGAGGCTGAGGAAAGAGCAGCAGAAAGCTGAGAAGTTGGAAACTGATATCAGAGGAGAGAGGACTTCCTGGAAGGTAGGAAGAGATGCTTTCTGATGGGTTTTTGACACAGGAATCTTGGCAGGACCTTCAGTCCAAATCACAAGGAAGCCCCTTCTTTTTTCCCTGACACCGAATGCATCCAGAAGCTATTTGATTCTTTGTCCTGTCTCAGTTACAATTGAGGGTTGGAGAGTGGACATGTTACAAGTACACACAGGGATTTGGAACTGAGCATAAAGACAGATTCTTTGGTGAGGAAGGATAGAGAATTCTGTCTTCCATTCCTCTTTTCCAATGAAGCTCTGATACCTTTGGTGAAGGACTCTGGACAAAGGACCAAGATTTTCCCTAAGGTTTAAACTTGGAAATGTGGTAATGCAGGGAGATGTCAATGTCCAATACAGCCACATACAACTTAAAGCCTCATTTAGGTATTACATTTCATCCCAGGGTTGGCCTGGATAAGACAGTCTGAGGCTTGCTTTGGTTGGGTGACTGGGTGACTGGCACTGAGGGGGGCACTTGACGGGATGAGCACTGGGTGATATGCTATATGTTGGCAAATTGAACTCCAATAAAAAAATAATTAAAAGACAGTCTGAGGCTTGCTTTTTGGTATGTACTAAAGGGAAAACAGTAGGAAAAATACCCAGCTTTCCCAAAAATTGACCCCATGCCTCCATTTCCCTCTTGATTAGAACTCAGTGAAAAAATATTTCTTTTCCTGGCTCGTAATCCCTTACACAGTAGGCTTTCAGGCAGATAGATTCTTTATCTCTTTTGTTTGTTTAATCTTGCAGTACCAGATACAGACTGAGAGACAAAGAATTAGAACAGAATTCAATCAGCTTAGAAGCATTTTGGACAGTGAAGAGCAGAGAGTTCTGCAAAAATTAGAAGAAGAGGAAAAGAGGATACTGGATAACTTGGCTGAGGGTGAGGCTGAGTTGGCTCAGCAGAACCAGTTGGTGAAAGAGCTCATCTCAGATCTGGAGCATCGCAGTAAATGGTCAACAGTGGACCTGCTGCAGGTAAGAAGAATCCCCCAATTTGGAATTCTTGAAACAGAATTTATGTTACTTTCATTTCTGTGTCTTTGGGCTCTGATCTCAGTGTTGACACTACAAGGTTCCTTTGGCTTTGTGAAGCCCCTCTTTGCCATCCATTCAAAATATCATGGACCGTTTAATATAAGCATTGCAGGGGAGTGTCCTACTTTATTATTTTATGAAGTAAGGAAATACACTTGAAGATCCATGGTATCCAGAGATATTCTCTATACCCCTATTATCTGTGATCCAGTGTTGGACATTTGTCAAACTTTTTTCATTTATTTTAGCTACAGGAAAATACATGCATTTTCAGGTTTAAGAAATGAATCCTTTTTTTTTAAATTAAAAAATCTGTATTTATTATTATAAATTTCTCCTCTTAGATTTTTTTTTAAGTATAAAGAGAAAGAACATTGAGCCTTTTCTTAGGAGGATGGGAAATATATGGATAGGATGTGTCATACTTGAGTGGTAAGATTCTGTGTGCAAGTGTGTATATGAGTGTATGTGTATGTCAGAAAGGTTGCTGGTGTCAGGAAATTATGTTGGTGCAAACCTATAGAGACTTGAGAGAACAATTTGAACTAACATTAAAATTTATATACTATTTTTGAAGCATTATTAGTGTGACTATGATCCTGAGTCATGATGTATGATGGTCATTAAGGGAATTCCAGAATTTTCATATTTTTTGCTTGATTTCCTGTCTATTTCTTCCCTTTCTTTGCTGTATTTCCAAAATACTTTTTAAAATTCTTGTTATCAAGCAGAAGGATAATTGATTTTCACATTTTGGCTTGTTTCCTTTCTCTCTGATACTTGCATTTTAGTCCTTTCTTTTTTCTTTATGCTTTTTTTAGTTCCCTTTTTTCTTCTTTTTTTGCTTTCAGATTAGTTTGTGATAGAGGTTAATAACTCTTCTTCTTCTTTTTTTTTCTTCTATCAGAATCACCTGAAGTGCTATTTTAACTTTAGGTCCTCAGATCCATTGTAGTAAAATAGCTTTTGCATTTTTTAAAATATTTTATTTATTTACTCTTGAGAGACACAGAGAGAGAGAGAGGCAGAGATATAGAGGGAGAAGTAGGCTCCCGGAAGGGAGCCCTATGCAGGACTCCATCCCCAGACCCGGGATCATACCCTGAGCTGAAGGCTGATGCTCAAATGCTGAGCCACCCAGGTGTCCCACCCAGCCTTTGCATTTTTTACCAGGATCTGTAAGTGATTATATCACCAGACAAACTTTAATAAACTTACAATAGATGTTTTCAACAAATTGGGCTGGGAAAACAATATCCACAAGCCAAAATATAAAGGTAGACCCCTGCTTCACATCATATACAAAAATTAACTCAAAGTAGATAAAAAAATCTAAAAGTAAGGAAAGTGCAAAAATTATAAGACTCTTAGAAGAAAACATAGGTAGAAATCTTTGTGACTTGGAATTAGGCAATAGCTTCACAGATATGGTGCTTAAGAACACTAGCAACCAAAAATAAGGTAAATTGGAGCTCATCAAAATTAAAAATTGTGCTTCAGAGGACACCATGTAGAAAGTGAAAACAACATCTCACAGAATGGGAGAAAATATTTTCAAATCATACATTTGATAAGGTTTAATATTCATGATATATAGAAAACCTCTTACAACTCAACAATAAAAAAGACAACCTAGGGTGCCTGGGTGGCTCAGTCAGTTAAGCATCTGACTTTCGAATTTATCTTTTTTAAAATTTTTATTATTTTTTAAATTATTTTTTCATTGGAGTTCAATTTTCAACATGTAGCATATCGCCCAGTGCTCATCCCGTCAAGTACCCCACTCAGTGCCCATCACTCAGACACCCCAACCTCCTTCCCCCCTTCCTTTCCACCACCCCTTGTTCTTTTCCCAGCGTTAAGAGTCTCTCATGTTCTATCTCCCTCACTGATATTTCCCACTCATTTTCTCTCCTTTCCCCTTTATTCCCTTTCACTATTTTTATTTTTATTTTTTTAAAATATTTTATTTATTTATTCATGAGAAACACACACACACAGAGGCAGAGGGAGAAGCAGGCTCCATTCAGGGAACCGGCCGTGGGACTCGATAACGGGTACCCAGGATCACACCCTGGGCTGAAGGCAGACGCTAAACCGCTGGGCCACCGGGGCTGCCTTTCACTATTTTTTAATATTCCCCAAATGAATGAGAACATACAATGTTTGTCCTTCTCCGATTGACTTACTTCACTCAGCATAATACCCTCCAGTTCCATCCACGTTGAAGCAAATGGTGGGTATTTGTCGTTTCTAATGGCTGAGGAATATTCCATTGTATACATAGACCACATCTTCTTTATCCATTCATATTTTGATGGACACCGAGGCTCCTTCCACAGTTTGGCTATTGTGGACATTGCTGCTAGAAACATCGGGGTGCAGTTGTCCCGGCGTTTCATTGCATCTGAATCATTGGGATAAATCCCCAACAGTGCAATTGCTGGGTCGTAGGGCAAGTCTATTTTTAACTCTTTGAGGAACCTCCACACAGTTTTCCAGAGTGGCTGCACCAGTTCACATTCCCACCAACAGTGTATGAGGGTTCCCTTTTCTCCGCATCCTCTCCAACATTTGTGGTTTCCTGCCTTGTTAATTTTCCCCATTCTCACTGGTGTGAGGTGGTATCTCATTGTGGTTTTGATTTGTATTTCCCTGATGGCAAGTGATGCAGAGCATTTTCTCATGTGCATGTTGGCCATGTCTATGTCTTCCTCCGTGAGATTTCTCTTCATGTCTTTTGCCCATTTCATGATTGGATTGTATGTTTCTTTGGTGTTGAGTTGAATAAGTTCTTTATGGATCCTGGATACTAGCCCTTTATCTGATAGGTCATTTGCAAAAATCTCCCATTCTATAGGTTGTCTTTTAGTTTTGTTGACTGTATCCTTTGCTGTGCAAAAGCTTCTAATCTTGATGAAGTCCAATAGTTCATTTTTGCTTTTGTTTCTTTTGCCTTCGTGGATGTATCTTGCAAGAAGTTACTGTGGCTGAGTTCTAAAAGGGTGTTGCCTGTGTTCTCTAGGATTTTGATGGAATCTTGTCTCACATTTAGATCTTTCATCCATTTTGAGTTTATCTTTGTGTATGGTGCAAGAGAGTGGTCTAGTTTCATTCCTCTGCATGTGGATGTCCAACTTTCCCAGCACCATTTATTGAAGAGACTTTCTTCCAATGGATAGTCTTTCCTCCTTTATCGAATATTAGTTGGCCATAAAGTTCAGGGTCCACTTCTGGATTCTCTATTCTGTTCCATTGATCTATGTGTCTGTTTTTGTGCCAGTACCACACTGTCTTGATGACCACAGCTTTGTAGTACAACCTGAAATCTGGCATTGTGATGCCCCCAGATATGGTTTTCTTTTTTAAAATTCCCCTGGCTATTTGGGGTCTTTTCTGATTCCACACTAATCTTAAAATAATTTGTTCTAACTCTCTGAAGAAAGTCCATGGCATTTTGATAGGGATTGCATTAAACGTGTACATTGCCCTGGGTAACATTGCCATTTTCACAATATTAATTCTGTCAATCATGAGCATGGAATATTTTTCCATCTCTTTGTGTCTTTCTCAATTTCTTTCAGAAGTGTTCTATAGTTTTTAGGGTATAGATCCTTTACCTCTTTGGTGAGGTTTATTCCTAGGTATCTTATGCTTTTGGGTGCAATTGTAAATGGGATTGACTCCTTAATTTCTCTTTCTTCAGTCTCATTGTTAGTGTATAGAAATGCCATTGATTTCTGGGTATTGATTTTGTATCCTGCCACGCTACCAAATTGCTGTGTGAGTTCTAGCAATCTTGGGGTGGAGGCTTTTGGGTTTTCTATGTAGAGTATCATGTCATCAGCGAAGAGGGAGAGTTTGACTTCTTCTTTGCCAATTTGAATGCCTTTAATGTCTTTTTGTTGTCTGATTGCTGAGGCGAGGACTTCCAGTACTATGTTGAATAGCAGTGGTGAGAGTGGACATCCCTGTCTTGTTCCTGATCTTAGGGGAAAGGCTCCCAGTGCTTCCCCATTGAGAATGATATTTGCTGTGGGCTTTTCGTAGATGGCTTTTAAGATGTCGAGGAAAGTTCCCTCTATCCCTACACTCTGAAGAGTTTTGATCAGGAATGGATGCTGTATTTTGTCAAATGCTTTCTCTGCATCTAATGAGAGGATCATATGGTTCTTGGTTTTTCTCTTGCTGATATGATGAATCACATTGATTGTTTTACGGGTGTTGAACCAGCCTTGTGTCCCAGGGATAAATCCTACTTGGTCATGGTGAATAATTTTCTTAATGTGCTGTTGGATCCTATTGGCTAGTATCTTGTTGAGAATTTTTGCATCCATGTTCATCAGGGATATTGGTCTGTAATTCTCCTTTTTGGTGGGGTCTTTGTCTGGTTTTGGAATTAAGGTGATGCTGGCCTCATAGAACGAATTTGGAAGTACTCCATCTCTTTCTATCTTTCCAAACAGCTTTAGGAGAATAGGTATGGTTTCTTCTTTAAACGTTTGATAGAATTCCCCTG
This sequence comes from Canis lupus familiaris, assembly GCF_011100685.1. NCBI lineage: Eukaryota > Metazoa > Chordata > Mammalia > Carnivora > Canidae > Canis > Canis lupus. Next base: position 29,120,885 of record NC_049242.1, read on the forward strand.
GGAAGCCATCTGCCCTGGACTCTTGTGTCCGAGGTTTTTGATGACTGCTTCAATTTCCTCCCTGGTTATTGGCCTATTCAGGTTTCCTATTTCTTCCTGTTCCAGTTTTGGTAGTTTGTGGCTTTTCAGGAATGTGTCCATTTCTTCTAGATTGCCTAATTTATTGGCGTATAGCTGTTCATAATATGTTTTTAAAATCGTTTGTATTTCCTTGGTGTTGGTAGTGATCTCTCCTTTCTCATTCATGATTTTATTAATTTGAGTCTTCTCTCTCTTCTTTTTAATAAGGCTGGCTAATGGTTTATCTATCTTATTAATTCTTTCAAAGAACCAACTCCTGGTTCTGTTGATATGTTCCACAGTTCTTCTGGTCTCGATTTCGTTGAGTTCTGCTCGAATTTTAATTAACTCTCTTCTTCGGCTGGGCGTGGGGTCCATCTGCTGTTTTTTCTCTAGCTCCTTTATGTGTAAGGTTAGCTTTTGTATTTGAGTTCTTTCCAGTTTTTGAATGGATGCTTGTATTGTGATGTATTTCCCCCTTAGGACTGCTTTTGCTGCATCCCAAATATTTTGAACGGTTGTATCTTCATTCTCATTAGTTTCCATGAATCTTTTTAATTCTTCCTTAATTTCCTGGTTGACCCTTTCATCTTTTAGCAGGATGGTCCTTAACCTCCACGTGTTTGAGGTCCTTCCAAACTTCTTGTTGTGATTTAGTTCTAATTTCAAGGCATTATGGTCTGAGAATATGCAGGTGATGATCCCAATCTTTTGGTATCGGTTCAGACCCGATTTATGACCCAGTATGTGGTCCATTGTGGAGAAAGTTCTATGTGCACTTGAGAAGAATGTGTATTCAGTTGAGTTTGGATGTAAAGTTCTGTAGATATCTGTGAAATCCATCTGGTCCAATGTATCATTTAAAGCTCTCGTTTCTTTGGAGATGTTGTGCTTAGAAAACCTATCAAGGGTAGAAAGAGCTAGATTGAAGTCACCAAGTATAAGTGTATTATTATCTAAGTATTTCTTCACTTTGGTTATTAATTGGTTTAAATATTTGGCAGCTCCCACATTCGGGGCATATATATTCAGGATTGTTAAGTCCTCTTGTTGGATAGATCCTTTAAGTATGTTGCTCTCTCTGTCTTAAATAAATAAATCTTTTTTTAGAAAAAGAGTACTTGAATAGATATTTCCCAGAGAAGATATATAAATAGCCAATAAGCTCATGAAAACATGATTGATATTATTAGCCATCAGGGAAATGTAAAATCAAAACCACAATGATAATTCCACCAAAAAATGGACAATACAAAGAATTGACAAAGAGGTGTAGAAGTTGGAACTTTCATATACTGCTAGTGAAGTTGTAAAGTGTTGAAGCTATTTTGGAAAACTGCTTGGCAGTTCCTCCAAAAGTTAAAGTTACCATATGGCTCAGCAGTTCCATTCCTGGGAATTAAAACAGGTCCACACCTAAGCTTGTATACAGAAGTTCATTGTAGCATTGTTCATAAGAACTCAAAAGTGGAAAGATTAACTGAAGAATGAATAGATAAAATGTGTCATACCCAAACAATGTAATATTGTTTGGCTCTAAAAAGAAATTAACACTAATAGGTGCTATAATGTGAATGAACCTTGAAAACATAAGTGAAAGAAGGCAGACACAAAAGGCCCTTATTGTATGATTCCACTTATATGAAGGTTGTAATTGATAAATCCATAAACACAGATTAGATTAGTAGTTTCCAGAGTCTCTGGAGAGGAGGCAATAGGAAATGATTGCTATTAACAGTAAGGTTTCTTTTTGCAATAATGAAAATATTCTGGAATTTAATAGTGGTGATGATAAATATATATATATATTTAAAGATTTTATTTATTTATTTATTCATGAGACACACACACACACACACACACACACAGAGGCAGAAACACAGCAGAGAGAGAAGCAGGCACTGTGCAAGGAGCCCGATGTAGGACTTGATCCCCGATCCCAGGATCACCCCCTGAGCCGAAGGCAGACGCTTAACCACTGAGCCACCCAGGCGTCCCATAAATAAACTAAAACCTACTAAATTGTGAACTATAGAAGGTGAATTTTTTGGCATTTTAATTATATATGAGTAAAAACAAAAATCTTGCAGATTTATTCCTTTTCTCTTGTTTATAGTTCATTCACAAGCTCTTCACAGCTCTTTCAACTGCCTTCATGAAGACTCGTGTTTATGTCACTTTTCCAGGCATCTGTTCCACTTATACCAGCTTCAGTTGGTATCTGGTTACTTGTAATAAAAACAGTGCTCAGTAGATAAATATGAATTTGGGGGGTTAACTTCCCACATTTAGATAACAGCTTCAAAGAATGACAAACAGGCCAACCAAGGAACTTACTCTTACACTAGATTAGGGAGTTTGAGTGTTCCTTTCCAACATGTTAAGATATATACTATTGATTGTGATGCTGTCCCTTCATAACCTTGTCCCTTGAAAGTTCTTATAACAACTTTCCTATTATCTGGATCTTCACTGTAGTGATAGGGATGGATCATTTTATCATATGCCTATTGTTTGCTAGAGGTATTATTGTTGTTTGCATGCTGTTGTTACCTTCAACACTGACTCAGAAGTCTGAGCTAACAAAGAAATTCCATACTTAAAAATGGATGAAAAATTAGATGAGATTTTAGGTTAGTTACCTTGGGAATAAGAGGTACTTCTGTTCTTAATGTTCTTATAATAGTATTTTTACATTGGGCCATTTTTAGCAAAACTGGAACAGGAAGAAATAGAAAACCTGAACAGGCCAATAACCAGGGAGGAAATTGAAGCAGTCATCAAAAACCTCCCAAGACACAAGAGTCCAGGGCAGATGGCTTCCCAGGGGAATTCTTCAAACGTTTAAAGAAGAAACCATACCTATTCTCCTAAAGCTGTTTGGAAAGATAGAAAGAGATGGAGTACTTCCAAATTCATTCTATGAGGCCAGCATCACCTTAATTCCAAAACCAGACAAAGACCCCACCAAAAAGGAGAATTACAGACCAATATCCCTGATGAACACGGATGCAAAAATTCTCAACAAGATACTAGCCAATAGGATCCAACAGCACATTAAGAAAATTATTCACCATGACCAAGTAGGATTTATCCCTGGGACACAATTTTGTCAAAAATTTTCCCCTGTGTTTATTAAAATCATCATGTTGTTTTTACTTTTATTCTATTAATCCAGTGAATTATGTGAATTGCTTTTCTTATGTTAAACCAAACTTGCATTTCTGGGATATATCCCACTTGACCATGGTGTATATATCATCTTTCCTATTTTGCTGGATTCAGTTTTTTAGTATATTGTTGAAGAAGTTTACATCTATATTCATAAGAAATACTGGCCTGTAGTTCACTTTTCTTGTGATGTCTTTGTCTTGTTTTTGCATCAGGGTAGTATTGGCTTCATAGAATGAGTTGGGAACTATAACCTCCTTTTCTATTTTTTGGAAGAATTTGTGAAGTATTTCTATTATTTCCACTTTAAATCTTTAGCAAAATTCACCAGTGAAGCCATCTGGGCCTGCCTTCTTCACAGGAAATTCTTTATTTCCAGTCTAATAGCTACATCTTTTAGGAGTATTCAGATTTTCTATTTCTTCTTAAATTAGCACTGATAGTTTGTCTTTCTAGGAATTTGTCCATTTCACGTGGATTATTTAATTTGTTGGCATACAATTGTTCATAGTTTTATATTTCTATTAGTTTTTGTAAAAGTCAGTAGTAATGTGTTCCCTCTCATTCCCAATTTTAATAATTTGTCTTCTCTGTTCTTCATGGTATGTCAGTTTTGTTGATATTGTCAAATAGTTCACATTTGATTTCTCTGATTTTCTCTAGTGTTCTTCTATTCTATCTTTCATTAATCCTGCTCTAATATTTATATACCTTGACTCTTGTTTTCTCTCTTCTTCTAGGACATGAGTGGAATCATGAAATGGTATGTATGGGTGACCATGGGGTGGTGCTTTTGTGTTATGAAGAAAGGATTGTAGCCATATGAGTGTTCTGATGGTCAATCAGAATAAAAAGTCTTCCAAATCAGGGAAATTTGGATGTAGTATTATTTTAAATTGTTGGTCATAGACAAGGATTTAAGTGCTCCATATGTATGGGGAATAGATCACATTCTATGGTGGTGAATTTAGTGGTCAGAGTTCACAGAATTAGGGAAAGTAAGGGTAATAAGGATCAGGGATTTTACTATCAGGCGTCTATGACTTTACTTTGTCCTTGTCTCATTCCTGTATTCCATCCATGCCTATCTTATCACGTGGAGGGCTTCAACAAGCCCTAAAGTAGGTTGTAGGAGCAGCTCCTTTATATTTACTTTGCTTGCATGAGAATATAAAAGACCAGGTCATTCTGCAGGTTCTCTTTAGATTAAAAACAACAACAACAACAACCACAACAACAACAACAACAAAAACCCTGAGCCTCAGGCTTGACCGTGGTGCCATAATTAATCTCTTCCTATTCACACTTGTTAGAAGCTTATATAGGAAAGTAGTTCTTGTGGGTTAAGTTGGCAACCTACCTGGCAACATTAAATTCCTCACAAACACATGAAATACTAACAGTTTGTAGTTTGGTGGTCATAATTTTTCCTTTACCAAGTGTTTTTAACTTTTTTTCCAGAGCACCTGAAATCTCAAATGTTATTTGTGGGGTCACACCACTGGGATTCAGGCTTTGGATGAGGGCACAAGCTCACAGGCTCTCAAAAAGAGACCTGTGGATTTCACATCATAGCTAGCATCTGCAGCCTCACTACTGATCTCTCTGCCTGGGAAGACTCATCTATGGCCTCCTTGAAAGACCCACCGTGATAACTTTCCCACAGACTGCATACATTTTTTAGAGGTAGCAAAGGCTTTTCCTACATGTTATTTCATCAAATTTTCTATTATGTCCATGAGGTATCAAGAAAAAGATTAACTATTCCATTTTTAGAAGAAGAAACTGTTTGAGATGAATACCTTCCCAAGGTTATACAGATAGTAGATGAGAAGGTAGACATGAGCACATTTCTTCTGGCTTCAGCATTAGGACTCTCCCTTCTCCCCAACTCAAGCTTCTCAGGGAGGAGGGTTCAAGTGCATCAGTGGCATGGAAAGAGAGAGGAAGGCAGTCATATTGGAAGGATACACGGTAAGAGAAGTAGGATCAACATTTTTTGTCATGCCTAGGAGTGAGATCTGGACACTGAAGAAGCCAAAAACTGTTTCCAAAAGACTGAAGAGTATATTCCATGCTCCAGATCTGAGCACAATGCTGCGCATGTGTAGAGGTGAGGAGAGCCAGGACAAGATGGGTGAATGTGGGACTCCTGTGGTGTCAGTGACTAAAGTGGGGGGCTGGTATAGTTTCAAAGAGAGAATAGAAAGGAGGAGGGTATTCACAGAAGATGGATATTGCTGAGAGAGATGTGGTTAAATCTAAGGGGGAATGGCTAGATGCCTAGTCCATCCTCTCATTCACCAGTTCATAGCCTCACAGGGCTCCCCTCTGCTGGCCCTACTCTGGAGAAGAGATAGGCATTGGTGCTTAGTCATTTGCTTCTAGTCAGCATCACTGACTCTCTTATCATTTCAGAGCTAACACAAGTCCAGTGCTACTGGGGTAAGAAGAAGTTACTGGTTCTTCAAATCTCTGTGCTCTAATCCCCTTTCAGAAACTTGCGATTTCAGTGAGATCTCATAATCTTAGCTCCATGTGTTAATATATATAATATTCTCTCTCTCTCTCTCTCTCTCTCTCTCTCTCTATATATATATATATATATATATATATATATCTTTTTTAGCATATATATGTGTGTGTGTGTGTGTGTGTGTGTATGAAATACAATTCTCCAGTGTCTTACTCCTTTCCCCAATCCATCAATACAAGTTCTACCAAATCATTTCCCAAGTTCCCTCTTTATAATGTCAGAAGATAAACCAACCCCATACTTGTCACCTGATCTTACTTTTCTTTCTTTCTTTTTTTTTCTGCAGTGGACATCACACTGAACCCAAGCAACTTAAATCTAAGCCTTGTCCTTTCAGAAGACCAGAGACAAGTGATGTCTGTGCCAATTTGGCCTGTTAAGTTTAGTAATTATGGTATCTTGGGCTCCCAATATTTCTCCTCAGGGAAACACTACTGGGAAATAGAGGTGTCCAAGAAGACTGCCTGGATCTTGGGGGTATACTCTAGAAAACGTTTTCATAATATAAATCTTGGTGTTAGACAAGGCACAGATAATCAAAATGTTTACTCTAGATACAGACCTCAGTGTGGCTACTGGGTCATTGGGTTACAGAATAAATTTGAGTATAAGGCCTTTGAGGAGTCATCTACATCTCTTCCCATGGTCTTGACTATTTCCATGGCTGTTCCTCCCCATCGTATTGGGGTTTTCCTAGACTATGAAGCAGGGATTGTATCATTTCTTAATGTCACAAACCACGGGTCACTCATCTACAAATTTTCTAAATGTTGCTTTTCTCACACTGTGTATCCATACTTCAATCCTTGGAACTGCCCCGGGCCTATCACCCTGTGCCCACCACGCTCCTGAACCTTCTTGACTCCTCATCCACCCCTTGTCTTGGGGCTCATCTGCACCTGAGTTTATGTTCACCATTCTGAACACCTCTTCCTTCCTTTCTCCTTCTTTTATGTTAGAATGTCATAGAATTGTGCAATGCTTTTCTCCATATACTGAACATACAACTTTTACCCTTTTGTTCCTCATTTGATTCAGCTATCTTTATAGTTTTGTTATCATTGTATTTTATTGATTATTCTGTGGGGTTAAGCCTATGTTAAGCCTTGATTTTTTTTTTCATAGATTATTGAGGCTCTGTTCATTATTTTCCTATTGGATAATTTGCATTAATCTACTTTTAAGTTCACTCAGTCTTTCTTTTGTGATTCTAAATTTCTCTTAAGCCAGTCCAGGATTACTTTTTTGAGTGATTAAAGCTTTTAGTTTTACTATTTCAATTAATAAAACTATTTCTATTTGTCTTTTGGAATTTCCTATTTGATGATTATTATAAGCAAGTTTTCTTTAATAGGCTTTACCCTAGTTATGATAGTTACGGTGAAGTTCTTATCTTCCTTGTTGTAAGTCCTGTTTTAAATGCAGTATCTGCATTATCTTGAAGTTGTTCTCCATTGATCACCTTGTTGTTGAGTATGGACTATTTTAGTTTCTCTGTAGGTTAAACCATTTTAACATGTACCTTAAATTCCCCAAGGGGAATTGTGAATGAGATGTAAAGACTCTGGATTCTGTTTATTTTTCTGAAGGATATTTATTTTTCAGGCAATTAATTTGGTTGATCTCAAATTCGAAAATCTCCCCTGCATTTTGCAGCAACTGAAATTTTGATCAGTTCTTTTAGGTCTATTTGGACTCCTCTGTATTCACTTCAAACATATGTTGTTCAAAGAATTGCTCGATTTGTATGTAAAATAAGAGATTTCCTCCTCTGGATCTCTCTTTTACAGGCATTCTCCTACTGGCTGTTATAATAGCCCCAAATCATTCCTCTTGCTTTTCAAGCTAATAAGTCTCTATGCTGCTGAGTTTTAACTGTCCTGCTCACTACCAATTGAGCAAATAAAAAGCCATAAAACCAGGAAAGTCCTTCAATAGTATAGTCCCTTCTTTTAATTGTTTATTACACTGTAGATTCTAAGTGTTTTGTCAGTCTCTAGTGCCTTCATGTTTTTGTTTGTTTTGTTTAATTTTTACAAATGTTCAAAGTTAATAGTGTTGACCTGTAGGGTATGAGTACTCTTTTGTTAGAATAAATACCTCCATTATTTATGGAGGAAACAGAATCTCAGTTTTGCTTCTCTGGATATTCTAAGCTGAAAGTTCAATTTCTGAATTTTAGTGTGTGTTTTTTTTTGTTTTGTTTTGTTTTACAAACTGCCAGATTTTGTTCAAAGTGGTTATACCATTTCTGCAAGTCTGCATATTTCAGGAATGGAACAGTGATGGTGTGGAATAGGTGGTTAATGCAAAGATATTAAGCATAGGTGTATTTTTCAGTGTATTTGGTTGAAATTGTAGAGGATTGGAGAGCTCAGAGTCCAACTGTGTGACAGGCACAGTACAATGATATTGATTGTAGTGCTCAGAAGAAAAGAACTTTCTTACCCAAAAACTTCTTTTCTGTCTGGTACTTCCTTTCCCAATCCCTCCACAGATCCAAAAATCCATTGTTTCACCTCTCTTCCTCTGAATCTCTTAACTGACCCTACATCCATGGTCAATATCTTGGGACTCTCTTATGAAGCATTAGATTTGCAGCCAAGAAGAATCAGTGGGGAAAGCAGCTCTTGTCAAGATACCTAGAAACTTAGGCAAGCACAATACCTGAATTTACACTTCTCTTACCATAAATACTTTCTCACCAGAGCTGAGTATATTGGTATGTTGCATATTCCAGCTCATTGCATTCTGAGTTACAGGGAAAAAGAAATCTTTCTCAGAGCTCTGTATTTCCCTGCCTTCATTATATCTTCTGCTTGGAAAGGAATCTAATGAAATATCTCTCTATTTGGCCCATGGATTTTTAATACTTTCCCATTTGAGAAAACCTTAGGGTAAAGCAAGAGTTGACACAGTTGAAGTGTATTGATGGGGACAGATAAAAAAATTAATCCAAGAAAGCCATAGGAATAAGACAGAAGTGAAAGATTGATTAGTATTTGTCAAAAAGTGGAAACAACCTAAGAGTCTATCAATGGAATAATGGATAAAGATGTAGTATATATATATATATATATATATATATATATATATATATACACACACACACACACAATGGAATAATACTCAGCCATAAAAAGAATGAAATCTTGCCATTCAACAACATAGATGGACCTTGAAGGTGTAATGCTAAGTGAAATAAATGAGAGAAATACAAACACCATATCATTTCACTCAGACATGTAAACTAACAAATAAAACAAGCAAACAACACAAAACTCATAGATAAAGAGATCAGATTGATGGTTGTTAGAGGCAGGAGTTTGGGGGTAGGCAAAATGTGTGAAGGGGGTCAAGAAGTAAAGCCTTCCAGTTATAAAATAAGTCACAGGGATATAATGTATAGCATGGTGACTTCATGTAAAAAGTATTGTGTTACAAATTTGAAGTTGCTCCAAAAGTAAATCTTGAAAGTTCTCATGGGGGGGGGGGGGTTCTTGACTTTGTATGGTGATAGATAGTAATTTGATTTACTATAATGAACATTTCACAATGTATACAAATGTTAAATCATTATATTGTACATCTAAACCAATATGATGTATGCTAATTATACTTCAATAAAAATTTATCAAAGGGGAATCATATATATGTTATTGATACCAGAAGAATAACTGAATTATATGATGTGACAGCAACTGTGTTCACAGGAAGAATGGTAGGTTAGAAGCATGATTTATCATCAAGATGTTCCATTCAGAATATTACTTAGCCATTAGAAATGACAAATACCCACCATTTGCTTCAACGTGGATGGAACTGGAGGGTATTATGCTGTGTGAAATAAGTCAATCGGAGAAGGACAAACATTGTATGTTCTCATTCATTTGGGGAATATAAATAATAGTGAAAGGGAATAGAAGGAAAGGGAGAAGAAGTGGGTAGGAAATATCAGAAAGGGAGACAGAACATGAAGACTCCTAACTCTGGGAAACAAACTAGGGGTGGTGGAAGGGGAGGAGGGCGGGGGGTGGGGGTGAGTGGGTGATGGGCACTGAGGGGGGCACTTGACGGGATGAGCACTGGGTGTTATTCTGTATGTTGGCAAATTGAACACCAATAAAAAATAAATTTATTATTTAAAAAAAGAAAAAAAAGGATGTTCCATTCAATTAAAAATATTTTACAGTTATATATATGCATATCTATCACTCCTATGTACAATAACTTCTAATAGATTTGAGGCAATAAGCAACAAAATAGAGAAAGTCTCCCTGACTTCATGAAACTTATAGTTGAGGATGCAGTGTGAGGTAAGTATGGAGATTACCACTGATAAAATCAGTAATACAACCAAGTTTCTCATTGCACTTCTCTCTCTTGCCTTTGACTCATGCATTTTCCTTTTTCAATTCAAGGAATAGTGACTGAGTCCTCACCTCTAGGAATAGCCCTAGTTTCAGCAACAGCTTCCAGAAAAATTCTAGCAAAAGGAACCCTAGACAAAGAGCTTATGGAGTACCTGTGGGCCACATCCCAGACTTCTGGACCAGTTGTGCACTGAGCGCAGCAGAGACGAGAACTAGGCCTGGCTCTGCTCAGGATTGAAAAAGATACTTTGAGGAAGATAGTAGGGGAAGTCAGAAAGTTCTTTGAAGCTTAAGAATTTAATGCCTGTCAGTATAATAATGTAGGATTTCTATATGACTCTCCACAGAAATTCCTAGCACCCTATCCTCTCTGGGTTTGGAAGCCTTGATGGTGTGATGATGGTTGCTCTGCCCTGCAGTTTCTTTGGTGTTTTCTAGTCTTACAGAATTTTCAAGTTCAAACTCAAGGATCTACTACAGTTTACACATTAAAAAAAAAATCACTAATCTTGCTCATCCTTCTTCTTGGGCCATTTCTGCCAACCAGAGAAGCACCTAGGAAGGATTTCCATAAGGGGCATCTTGACAACTTCAAATAAAAGAAAATGGGCACCTGGGTGGCTCAGCAGGTTGAGCATTCGACTCTTGATTTCAACTCAAATCTTGATCTCAGGGTTTAAGCAACAACAACAACAAGGACATGATGACAACAACAACAAAATGAGATGCTTGCTTGGTGTTAATAACATGAAAAGACATCAGAAGATGTAGCATGATAACAAGATGCTAAGACCCATGAGAAAAGGGAATTGTAGGGGAATTTCTTTGTTTAACTACCTTTTTTCCTGTGAAAGACAGCCACACTCCAGATTGACTCACTCAGATGGTAGATACCACTCAAAACTCTTTTTTCTTTTCTTTTTTCTTCTTCTTCTTTTTTTTTTTAACCATGACTTCCTTTTATCTGACTAGATTGTATGGGATTATAGCTGACTTTTAAAACACTATCACCTCAACAACATCCTCCTGTGCCCTTCAGTGTCCTGTGTCACTATTTGGCATGTACCCTTTGAAACTGTATAATTCACATGTTTCATTATCACTGTCATTATCACAGTTCACTTGTGCCACTTGATGCAGAACTTGAGAATTGTTAGTCAGGGTTCTCTAGAGAAATATACCTACATGAAGGAGATTTATTATAAGGAATTGACTCACATGATTATGGGGGCTGAGAAGTTTCAGGACCTGGCATCTGCAAAGAGGAGACACAAGAAAGCTGGTGTTGTCATTCAGTCCAAGACCAAAGGCTGGAGAACTGGGGTAGGTGGTGTTGTAAATTCTAATTCCAAGGACAGGAGAGGACCTATATATCCCAGCTCAAGCAGGCAGGCAGGAAGGAAAAGGGATGAATTCCTCTTTCCTTTCAGGCCTTCAACAAATCAGATGATGCCCAACAATGCTGGGGAAGACAATCCAGAGTCCACAGATTCAAATGCCATTGTCATCCGAAACAACCACCTCACAGACCTAGAAATGTTTAATCTGGGCATCTTGTGGCCTGTCAAGTTGACACACAAAAGTAACCTTCACAATTATTTTCCTGCTTCATTTTTATTATGCTAAGATAATTGAGACTATATGTTAAATAATACTAGATCACATTATCCAACAAATTACACTGCCCATGGTTTCATCTTTCTAACATCTTCAGCAAAAGTGTCATTTTGGCTATATTGAATCCAAATATTCTGAAGGTCAGCCTCATTGTGCTGCCATTCCATGATAGCACATGACTGACTGCTGAGGGTAATGTAAGATGTACATAGGCCTTCCCTCTCGTAAGATCTAATAGGACACACACTGGGCAGATTCACTTACCTTAGCAGGTAGACAAAGAACAGTAGAAAGTATGTCCCTAGGTCTGCCTCAGACTAGCCTTCAGTGTGGAGCCCTCTTTGTGGAAAAGGGGTAAGTTTTTTCCCTCCTCATGACAGCTCATTTGGAGGGAAAAAGGCAAGGTGTGTGTGTGTGAAATTATAGTGCTCCAGTAAGCCTACTACTCGAAAGGACTGATTATCTTGAGCAGACATGAGAGCAGCTTGTAGGAGTGGAACAGACAGGAATGAGTGCAACCACTGGCTCACATGACCCAGACACAAAGCCATGTCACTTCCTTGGGGTCCTAGGCACAGGCCTCCCAGTGGTCCACAAACTTTCTCCTCTTTTCCTGCCCATCCCAGAGAATTTAACTTTCATTTTCACTCAGCACCTCTGGATCTGGTGGAGATCAGCCCCATGTTGGTGAGAGAATCCTGACCATGTCTGCCCCTAGCCCTAGCCTGCCTCCACTCTTCTCCAAGGAGGCACAACTTCTCACCTGGTGTCTGAGGTGTGTGGTATAGTTTGCAGAGGGCAGAGGTGGGGAGAAGTACTGAATTTTGGATGTGAGTTTAACATGTGGTCAGGAAGCTGCTGTGAAGGGGGGCCAAGCCCAACTTGCAAGCTTCCTGCTGAAAGTGTGGGGGCGGGGGAGGGAGGCAGTGCCTGTAGGTCAAAGGGAGGTTTGAAGGCTTGAAACACTGTTCTTTTATGGAAGGACCATTATTTCTCCAGGTTCAATCCACCCTGGAGATTTCCTTTACATTCTATAATTTTGAATTGCGCCTTGCTGAGAACAAGCCAAAATCCTTTATTTTTCAGAGGTAGAAAGTTACTTCTTTCCACAGAAAGAGCAAAGGCAGAGATATCTTTAAATCCTAACATTTTAATGCCCATCCTGTAACACTGTAGCATTTCTGCATGATTCTAGATAAATTCTCATCATCTTGGCCTGTTTGTGCTTAGGAGCTTGATGGGCTGACAACTGGCAGGCCCTGCAGCCTCCTTCTATTCACTCAGGCCAGAAGTTCCTTGAGAATCACTAACCTTACTCATCCCTCTCCCAGGGCCATAACTACCACCCAGGAACAGGTCACCTGAGAGATCAGGAGCAAGGAGGACACTTTCCAGATGTGGTATCTTTTCTAGCTGTTAATAAACAACATCAGTTACTTAATTGGTGTTAATGATGTAAAAAGATGACAGAAGAAGTACTAAGTTAACAAAATCCTGAGACCTGAAGGGAAGGAAATTTAGAGCAGAGGGGCCTCTGTTTACTTCTCCCCTTTCTATGGAAGGTACAGCTGCACCATCCTTACTCAGGTGGTCTGGAAGACAAAGGTCAGATCTCTTTTCTCACCCTGACTTCCCTTCCTCTGTTGAAATCTCACTTTATCAAAGCTGACTTTGGAGATTTTACCTCTGCTACATATTCTTTGCATCCCTCTCAGCCATCCATCACTGTTTGGCACCTGTCTTCTGAACTCACAGTATACCTTTGTCATACCAATTATCATAGAGTTTTAGATTTGATTTGTTATTTTTGTGCTCCAGTTTTCACTTTGCTAGTATTATAAGGAATTTGTATTAAATAGTATCACATGATTACCTGGCAAATGAAACAACACAATTTCCTTTTCCCGTTTTCTTTTTTTTTTTTCTTTTCCCATTTTCTTTAAGAAAAGTGACTCTTTCCCATATAGCATCAGTAATTTGTGGCTTCATCATGCTTAGAGAAACAGTTTTTCAGTCATAAAAGAAGAAAGTTTTGTGTGTATCCTCATTGTCTGGAATTTTGCCTTGTTTTGGTCTTTTTGTGTCTTTTTTTATTGTCTTTATCTGTCACCTCTGGGATATGCTGAGTTTGTATTCTTACAATCTCAGATGTTGGGAAAAGACCCAAGAATCGGACGGAGTCATCTGACATCTATGGCAGCCAGCTGACCTGGGAGTTGTATCAGACAGATAGCATTCATATTCCCATATCTATCTCCCTGATTGCTGTGGAGACCTTGGTCAGAGCTTAGGCAGCAGTGTGGTCATCCTCCATGTGTGGGGACTCCAGCTCCTCTTTGCCGATTCCTCCTCCTGTGCCTATTGTGACGGCAGATGCTTTGATATTGGCTCCTTATAGCCCCACTGTGAAAATAAATCCCATAACCCCATAGCTGAATGCATGCCCTGCTGCTCCTTCCTGTAGAAGTTTCTTGATGCTTCTCTGCATTGGTTGGATCTTGAGTGAAATGAGAAATAATTGGAGTCCTCATCCCATGTCTGTATCATAGTTTGAGTCATAAACAGGGATAGATATTATCATATAATAGGTAGAGATTATATACTATCTATCCCTGATATAATGTCTACTTCTGAGCCTGCTGTTCATCAGAGCCTTGTGTGACCCACAGTCTCTGCAGCTGCGAGCTTACTTCATATGGTCTTTGAACTATTTTCAGTACCTGTACCATTAGCTGGATTACATTTGCAATGCATGTCAGCCTCATTCTTGTCAGGTTCCCTTTATTCAGGATGAATATGGCCTAAGTGGACCATTTTGGTAGATTTAAATTTATCTCCATGCTGCCTCGATAGCTTTTCCCTCCTTATGTGGAGCAAAGGCAGCCTTACTGGTTGTCTCATACTGGAGATCTTTCTTTGATCATCAAACTCTGGCAACCTTAATATATACTGAGATCTTCCCTTTATGGTTTTTGTTTTTGCTTTCACATGCCCTCATGTGCCTGGAGCTCCTAACAGAAGCTGTGAATATAGACTCTGGCCACAGGACCATACTGAGTTCAGGTGAGAGAACGAATGTCCTTGTACCAATCTGTGATACCCCTGTGATTGACCACCATCAGTAGTTTCCAGTTTGGATCACCATCTCCATCATGCAATCTGATGAGACATATACTGCCAGGTTCATGTAGCTTAGCTGGGGAATAGAGGTGAGGAGATACAGCATGCTGGTATGGCTGCTTCAGATGAGCTTTCAGTCATGGTCCATACAGGGATATACCAGGTCCATTATCCTTGGCATCTCAGCTTCTTAAGAAACCAGACTAGGTGGATGTGCATGAACCTACCATTGATAAGCCTTGTGCTATAAAGGACTGATTACCCAGTGAAATCCTGTGAATACAGCTTCCCGGGGCTAAAAGAAGACAGAGTTGCCATCCAAGTCACAGTCCCCTCATGGAAACGGAGTCTTTGCTTATGAACTTGCTTTTAAGGTCTATATCAAGTCTCCTAGTCCAAAAGCACTTTACATATCAAGCGGGTTTTACTATCAATACTGTGGCCTTGCCAGGCAGCTGACCTTCCACTTTAGTGTAACCTGGTAGATTTCCCAGAAAAACAGATAAGCAATGACCTACTGAAAGAGTAAGGCAAGAATGCGTTTATGAGAAGGGAGAGCCCAAGCCTGATGCAAGTCCTTTGTTTCCAGGTCCCAACCCTATCCTTTACCTCATCTTGTCTCTCACTCTTCTCTGGTGCCTCCAACTCCTTCATCACCGTGTCCCTTGGGCTATCATCCTCCTCCCCTGGGCAAGTGTGCATGTATCCCAACTGACCTTCCCAGTTCTGCACTTTGGATGCATGTAACATTTCACAGCCCAAGTGCAGAGCTAATTATCTCCTTGCTCTTTGATGAGAGAGCATTGGTAATTTCTCCCTGCTCCTGGAAAAGATTCCTTTAATGTTGCATAATTTGGGAAGTGTCACATTTTACGGTCACTGCAGGCTCATGTGATGCCAAAGGCCTAGCAGTTTTCTGCACACCAGCCACACTGGTATTTTAAAACTCATGCAAGGTGACATGTCTTCATGACCAGATCACTTATTTTACCTAATACATTTTGAATTCTGTCTCACCCCATCTTTCCTTCATTTTCTTCAGCTTTCAGTTCAACCTTTCGGTTTTCAAGTTAGAATTCTTGGATAACACTTTATTTGCCCCATTATTTGATTTCTCAAGAGCATGTATGCCTCCCTAGTAATGTTTTCCACATTTGCTTTTGTGGTGTGTATATCTGTGTGTGTGAATGTGTGTGTGTTCTATTATTTAATTTACTATTTCTTTCCAGGTGAATGTCAAGTGTAGCCATTTAAACCCTCTTTTTTTTAAAATTAATTCTAATATAGTTAACATATAGAATTATAGTAGTTTCAAGTGTATAATATAGTGATTCAACACTTTCAAGTGTCACTTGGTGCTTGTCGACTAGTATATTCCTTCAACCTTATCACCTATCTCACCCATTCCCTCCCCTCCCCCATAACCAGCAGCTTGTTCTCTATAGTTAGGAGTCTGTTTCTTGGTCTCTCTCTCTTTCCCCTTGCTCATTTGGGTTTAAGTCCTAAGTTTAGACTCATTTTTGTGTTTATGGATATTAGGTTGCTAGCATATAATTCATCATTAAAGGTAATTAGTTGAATAATCTTGCCTAATATTTGAGATTTTATTCTTAAGACTGACATTTCATCCATATTTCTATTTTTTCAGGTGCCTAATTTGTACAATCCTATGAGTATATACCATTCTCTGAGTTTAAATGATCCCCCTCTTTACCATGTACACATACAATTTCATGCTCTTATTAACATCCTTGGCATATTTCCTGGCCAAGGTAAAATCTCACTAAGTACAACCACAAGACTTCCCAGAACCTCTCAGTTGATCTGGATCTCTTCATTCCCACATCTCACATTGCTTGGGTGTTAGTTGGGTCCAGGAAGTTATCTCTGTTTGTCTTTGATTAACTCAGTGTCAGGAGACAGACCTCTAGAGGAGGACCTTAAATACAGTAAGTTGATCCCAACTCTGTATTGAAGATAATTGATCTTTGTAAGTCACTTACTATCTCTATTCACACATATGGTGAAGGGTTTTCTTTTACCATGTACACAAACATTGTCATATATTATGTCATGGTAATAGGATAAATTATTGCAAACTTATAGCAAATGATGACAATGGTCACATTTATAAGTAAGTTAGAGCAAGAGTTTTTGATAAGAAAACAAGTAAGATGAGAGTTTACTGAAGTATAGGAGTGAGTCACACCGATGTCAGGGGTAGTATTTCACGTTGAGTGAAGAACAGATATAAAGGCCCAAATGAGTGTTTGGTGCTTTTTGCAGCGAGGGTGTGTTTTTGGGATGGCAAAGAAAAAGCAGGATAGATGGTAGGTCACACAAGGATCTTGGTAAAAACGGCCTCAGGTCATCTTTTTGTTTAGTAAAAGGAAAGGAAAATGACATTCATTGCGGACAGAGATGGAATTTGTCATGTCATGTGAACCAGGAGGAATTTGTTTGAAATGAGTAAGAAAAGTCCTTTTTACCAGGTCCCCAAGCTCCATTCCTTATTTCTCTACCTTTTTTTTTTGTCCTTCAATATTATAATTTGGGTTTGTCCTTGATTTCTACACAATTAGTATAATTTTATTCTTACCTTTCCAACTCTGCCCCCTTTTAACCTTCCCGATTGTGTAGGGATTTGTGAGCAAGGGGAACCACAGATGTCAGGAAAGATAGGAGCAAGGGAGTAACTTCTATGGCTTTTAAATTCCTAACATAGAGGGGGTGGTGATCTGCTCCATCTGCCTGGTCCTCCTGAGATAACCACCGAGCCTGGAATGTGGCCACAGCTTCTGTAAAGCCTGCTTTACTGCAGACAACAAGGAGTCCATGCCAAGCCAAGGAGGGAAGAACAGAAATTTCCCTGTATGCTGCATCAGTTACTGTGCTGCGGACCTGCGGCCTAACTGGCATGTGGTCGACATAGTAGAGTGGCTCAGAGAGCCCAAGGTGAGCCATGAGGAGGGCCAGAAGAGAAATCTCTGTGAGCACCACAAAGAGAAACTCTTGTTCTTCTGTAAGGAGGATGGGAAAGTCATTTGCTGGCTTTGTGAGTGGTCTCAGGAGCACCATGGTCTCCACATGGTCCCAATGGAGAAAGTTGCCCAGGAGTACCAGGTAAGAGACCAGGATGGAGCGAATATAGGGCAGAAAATGGTATTTGAGGAGATATCTCCACTTTGCATCCAACTTTAATTACCTTGTCATCATAGACTCGAGGCCTGTGATATCTTTTCCTTCTATCCTCGCCTTCCAAGGCCTGAAGAACATTTTTCTTGGCCTGAAGAAACTTTTTGCACATTCCATTAAATTACAAAAGGATAAAGATTTAGCCAAAAGTAGATAGTTTTGTACCTTATGCTAGACCGGTGAAGACTTAGTGTCCAAGTAACGCCCTCATTACCCTGTTGAACAGGAGGGTATATTGAGATGTAAGTTCCTTCTTTGCTGCAGGATTTGGTTTGTTCTAATAGTACAAAGAGAATCAGTTCTCTTTTAATGAGGGGATGATGACATCTATTGCCCAAGTCTTAACACATTCACCATGTTAAGTTTTCCTCCAAGTCGTGGATTCTAACTGCTGTTCTCACTGATTCTGTAAACTTTAGTCTCTTTGGAGATTGGCCTGATATCTTCCCCATTTATTCTCTGTGCTGTTGCTGAAAAATCTCACAGCTTGACTCTGGTGTAACTCTTCTCTCATAAGAGAAACTCCAAGCGGCTCTGCAGAAACTGAGGAAGAAGTAGCAGGAAGCTGAGATGTTGGAAGCTGTCATCAGAGAAGAGAATACTTTCTGCAAGGTAGGAGGAGATACCTCCTGAGGAAGTTAGATAAAAACATAGACGGGACCTTGAGTGTTAGTCACAGGAGCTCCCTTCCTTTTTGTTCCCTGAGAGTCGATATGTCCAGAGGTCATTTGGTTAGTCCTCTTCTTTTATCCTTTCCCCAATAAAGGTGAAGGCTGAAAAGTGAACATGTTATAAATGAACAGATGTTGAGAGGGAGATATTCGCATAGAGGGTGGCTAGTAAATTTTATGTTACATTCCTGATGTGATTTTGAGTCTTTTCTCTTCTGAGGGAAAGACAATTAGCAATGACTCATGGTTCTGTCTGCATTGCTCAACTTTCAGCTGAGGGTGAGGGGATAGGGGTCAGGAATAAAGCAAGGAGACTTGGTTGTCCTGGAAAGCTGTGTGAAAGCTGAGCCACATACACCCAAGGATCCTATCTGGGTCAGGGTTGGCCTCAATAATGCAAACTTGAAACCATTATTTTGAAATGCGATGGAGAAAAAAAAAAAAAAAAAGGAAGAGTTAGCTTCCCCACAAGTTGCTCCCTTGCTTCTCTCTCATTTCCCTTTGAGAACTTTTCAAGGAAAATAGTTCTCTTTCTAGCTCTCAGTCTCTGCCTGATAGCCTGAGTATCTCTCTCTCTTTCTCATTCCAAAGAATCAAATGCAAAATGAGAAAAGGCTTGTCTAGGCACAGTTTAAAAAACTAAAGACTATCCTGGAGCATGAGGAACTGAGGATGGTGCAGAAGCTGCAGTGCCAGGAGAATGCTGTTCTCAATACCCAGGGTACATCATGCATTGGTGATGAGCTGGTCCAGCAAAGCCAGATGTAAGAGACCTGATCTCGGTTCTGGAGCATCAGCTTCAGGGGTCAACAGTAAACATGCAGCATGTAAGACTCCAGAAAAAGCCCCAACATCTAGGATTTGAGAAAAATGAAGACCAAGTTTCCTTCTCTCCTCTCCCATGGTGCTTTGCTCTTCCTGGTGATGACACTAAGTTTCCCTTGGCCTTGCGGTGCCTCTTTCCTGTATCTATGTCAGAGGTTATAAGGATAAATAACAAGGGACAATCTCATATTTTTTTTTCATCAAGTGCAGTACAGAGATCTGATTGTGGCGAGAATTTGCATTGTATCCAGGGAAAGTCTAGAGGCCTCTATGAACAGTGACCTAGTGCTAAAGACTACCAGGTTCCTCTTCATGATTCAGCTTGGTCACAGATAGATGAACTTCACATTCTAAGACTTTTTTTTTTCCCTCATAGGATAAACTAAGGTTTTTTTTTCTTCCTCTTTTTCCATTTTCTGAAAAACAAACAAACAAAAAACAAATTGTGAAGGACTAGTATTACTTATTCTTTAAATATTCAATAGAATTTGCCAGTAGAACTATCTCATTCTAGGCTTTTCTTTTTCAAAAGGTTTAAAATACTTTTTAAAAATATGTATTAGGTTTATTTACATTTTTTACCATTCTTAAGTCAGGTGTGGTTTTTTGTTGTTGTTTGTTTTTTGTTTGTTTGTTTGTTTTGTTTTTTGCTTTTTAAAGATTTTGAGAGATTGAGCACAAATGGGGAGGTGAGGGAGAAGCAGGCTCCCCTCGAACAGGGACCCCAATGCAGGGCTTGATCCCAGGATCCCTGGCCCATGACCCAAGCCAAAGGTAGACTTAACTGACTGAGCCACTGAGGTACCCCTTAAGTCAGGTTTTGATAATAAATGTCTTTGTAGGGATTTGTCCACTCCAAGTTGTCTCATTTGTAGATATAAGGTAGTCACAATAATCCTTTATAATCCCTCTGATTTCTACAGCACACACAGTAATGTCCACTCTTTTATACCTGGTTTTGGTGATGTGCTTTTTCTCTCTCTTTTTTTTTTTTCTTGGACAGTTCAGTTGTCTTTGGTCAATTTTATTGATTTTCTTCAAGAACAAACTTTATTATTTCATCAACTTTTTAAATCTTTCTATATCATTTGTGTCTGCTCTCATCTTCATTGTTTCCTTTGTATAAGTGTGACTGCACACATGAACATGAATTTGTGCATGGATGAACATGAATGTGTGTGCATGCATGAACACAAGTGTGTGTATGTATGCATATATGAACATGAGTGTGTGTGTATGTGTGTGTGTGTGTGTATTGGGTTTAATTTGCCATTCTTTGTCTAGTTTCTTTTTTTTTTTTTCTTTTTTTTTTTGTGTCTAGTTTCTTAAAGTGAAAACTTTAATTATTTATTTGAGGTGATCTTTTCTGATATAGTATTTAATGATATAAATGCAATGATTTAGGTATATTCCATATATTTTGATTGATTAGTTGTTATTTTCATTTAGTTCTACTTATTTTCTAATTTCTTTTGTGATTCTTTTTTTTTTTTTTTTTTTTTTTGGTTAACCCTTGGGAATATTTGAAAGTGTGCTTTTTATCTATTTTATAAAAATGTTTTTATTTAAATTCCGGTTAATTAACATACAGTGTCATATTAGTTTCAGGTGTACAATATAGTGATTCAAAACTTCCATACAACATCTAGTGCTCATCACACTCCTTAATCCCCATCACCTATTTATTCTATCCCCCATTCACCTCCTCTCTGATAACCACTAGTTTGTTCTCTATAATTAAGAGTCTGTTTCTTGATTTGCCTCTTTTATTCCCCTTTGCTCATTTTTTTCTTAAATTCTACATGAGTGAAATCATGATATTTGCCTTTCTTTGACTGACTTATTTCACTTAGCATAATACTCTCTAGCTCTATTCTTTTTTTATGACTAATATTCCATGGTGTGTGTGTGTGTGTGTGTGTGTGTGTGTGAGTGAGATATATACTACATCTTCTTTATCATTCATCAGTTGAAGGACACTTGTGCTGTTTCTTAACTTGGCCATTGCAGATAATGCTACTGGAAACATTGGGGTGCATGTATCCCTTTGAATTAGTATTTTTGTATTCTTTGGGTAAATACTTAGAAAGCGTGCAGCTTAATTTAACAACACTTGATTTCTTATATTTTCTTCTGTGGATTTCTTTTTTTTTTTTTTTAAAGATTCTATTTATTTGTTCATGAGAGACACAGAGAGGCAGAGACATCAGCAGAGGGAGAAGTGGGCTCCCTGCAGGGATCCGATGCAGTACTCAATCCCAGACCCCAGGATCATGCCCTGAGCTGAAGGCAGACACTCAACTACTGAGCCACCCAGGCTTCTCTGCTGTGGATTTAAAATTTAATTTCTTTGTAATCAGAAAACACATATTTTATTATTTCACTATTTAAATGTATTGATAATTGTTTTATGGACTATAATATTGTATGTCCAGAAAATTTTTCTATGCAAATTTGAGAAGAATGTGTATTCTTCATTTATTAGATAAAATGGTTTATTAGTTAGATTATTATTAGTTATTATTATTAGTTAGATTATTATTATTAGTTAGATCAAATTGGTTAATAATATCATCTATGTCTTCTGTATCTTTGATGATGTTCATACAAGCTATTTTATCAATTATTGAGAGTGAGCTACTAAATTGTCTATTTTTCTTTTTATTCCTTTCAATTTTGCTTTGTGTATTTTGAAACTCTGCTGTTGAGTAAATTTACATTTATAATTGTTATATCCCTTCTTGATCTACTGAACCTTTTATCATTCTGAAATTTCCCTCTCATTCTCTCATAATATTTATTGTCATAAAGTCTATTTTGTCTAATATTAATGTAGACACAAGCTTTTTTATGATTACTGCTTGCACGGTGTATATTTTTCTATCTTTTTCCTTTCCTGTATTTGTGTCTCTGGATCCAAAATATGTCTCTTGTAGATAGCAACAGTTGAATCTTGCCTTTTATCTAGTCCAATGATCATTGCTTTTTAATAGGGGTAATAAGACAGTAACATGTAGCATAATTGTTGATGTGGCTGTATTTACATTTATCATATTTATCATATTGCTTTTTTTCCATATGTTGCCTGCAGTTTTCATTGTCTTTTCTCCTTAACTTGCCTTGTTTGAGTTAAACAAATATTTCTTTTCTTTTTAAAAGGGGGGGGCCAAATTACTTTATTATTTAAAAATTTGAGTACAACCAATTTTGTTGTCATTAAAATTAGAGGTATCTTAAATTTGAATGAATAAACCAAAAACCAGAAATTAAGTTTGGTAAAAATGGGAATAGTTTTCCAGTAATTACAGATTAGAAGGCAGAAATCAATTTAGAGAAATATAGACAAACCCCATGTTTACAATGATTATGCCACAGATTTAAACTTCAGTAGTGCATTAGTAAACTGTTCACATTTAGATCTTCACCTTGAGATAGCTGTTCCTTTAAAAAAAATCTCAGTACCTTGTGCAAATAAATCGGTCTTCCATATGCCTTAGCACACTTAAAATTTCTCCATCGTATGTATACAAAACACCTACCATTCGGCAGGGCAAAATACATACTTTCATAACAAAACTATAATGTACGTCTCAAGTATGAACAATATAGACATAATACATGGTATACAGTATTTACAAAATATAAAATATAATACAAGTTGTTGGTTGTAATTTTTTCAACTCATCTTTTGCACTTGTAAGTTACAAGGCAAATTTTCATTTCTGTACCAATTCTCTTTTCAAGAGTCCAGAGATTTTGGAAACTGACAGACATTGCAATCTGAGATCTAAGTTTGAACTTTTAGGAGAGTTTTTAAGTATACCGCCATCAACTCCCTATTTTGGTTGGAATTTTCAATAGTGCTTCCCATCCAGTGACTAGGAGGCTTTGGAAGAACACTGGGAGAAGGTGGATCACTAAACTTTGCCCCAGCACACTTTTCCTTTTGGCTCACTTCAGTTAGAAATGCTGATTTCTTCAAATGCATATTTTTAATATTCTCAGTGTTTTTAAAAGGCTTTTTTTTTTTTCCTGCTTCTGAATTAAAGCGGATGAAACAGAATCCTGCCAAAAGTTATTTCCATTTCTTTTTGCAGAGGTGATCTCGGCTAATGGTAAGTTATATTTGCTTTTCTGTCTGTTTATCTTTGGTTGTTCACACAAGTGTATACCATGAACAAGCTGGCCGTGGCGAATGGCAATTTTCTCCGATTTTCCCATCTTTGATCTTAAAACCTCTCTTCTGAACGAGGGTTGGCCGGGCGCCGGGGCGGCAGCGGGCCAGGGAACGGGCTCGCTTCCTCAGGTTGGGCTGCCCCGCGGGCACTGGGTGTTATTCTGTATGTTGGTAAATTGAACACCAATAAAAAATTAATTTATTAAAAAAAAAACATAAAAAAAAAAAAAAAGAAAAGGAGGAAGAGAAGCCAGCGATTGCGGGGCGGGGCGGCGGCTGAGAGCCCGAGTGCAGCGTGGACCATGGTTCGGGCGGTGGCGGCGCAGCAACCTAAACAAATATTTCTAATATAAAGTGTTAAGTTTTCCTATTTCTGTGTGTTTTCTTTCTTTCTTTCTTTCTTTCTTTCTTTCTTTCTTTCTTTCTTTCTTTCTTTCTTTCTTTCTTTCTTTCTCTCTCTCTCTCTCTCTTTCTTTCTTTCTTTCTTTCTTTCTCTTTCTCTTTCTTTCTTTCTTTCTTTCTTTCTTTCTTTCTTTCTTTCTTTCTTTTTTTGTTTGTTTTGCTTTTTTTTAGGTTTTTTTTCCCCCCTAGGGGTTGTTTGAGTGATGACCCTATGCATCTTACCCTATTAGGTTCTATTTAGATTAATACCAAGTTAACTAGAGTAAGATAGAGAAACTTTCTTCCAACATTGCTTCATTTCCTTCCAGCTACAATGCAGCGATACTTTAATATGGGCACCTGATCCAATGCATAGCAATGCCATGCAGGCATAAGAGTGCTTTGGTTTTTGTTTTCTGTTTTGTTTTGTTTTAACTGGGAAGAGAAATTCTCTTTTCTTCTGGAGTTTATATCAAGAGACTCATGTTTCCTTCATGAACTGAGAATAAAGTGAATATAGTGGAAATAAATGAAATTTGGAGAAGGACATAGACCAGATCCTGATGACAGTGTTTGAGGTTCAAAAATAACCTTTGATTAAAATTATAACTGCCCTAAACGCTTTTTTCTACTTAATCTAGTTTTGGTTTTTGTCATATACAACATAAAAGCTCTAATACAGACAGCAAGACCTTGTGAGGTTTTGTTTTGTTTTGTTTTGTTTTGTTTTGTTTGTTTGTTTGTTGCCCTTATAGATCCACCTCCCGGCCTAGTTTTTGGTGACATGAAAGAAGTAAGTCTGATGTAAAGGAAATCAAATGTATTGGTAGATATTTGTTCAAATAACAAAATAATACCTGTGATGATAAAGAAAATCAGATGGTTAAGAACTATTAAGAATGTGTACTAAACTGTACTAATATTATACTGTATGTTAACTAACTAGAATTTTAAATAACAACTTAAAAAAATAAAAATAACAAAAAATGAATTGGACTAAATTGCTTGGTAGAGACTAAAGTGCAGGTAAAAAAGGTAAAAAATATAGTTTTGGGATAGTGACTGAGTGGGTATTGGTAACATTATGAACAATGGAGTATAAGAGAGAAAATGACTTGATTGGTAAGTGATAAGTTACATATTAGACATCCTGACTTACTAGGTCCTATGGCTTCTTTACTACTGAATATATTAACCTGCATTTAAGAGACAAAACTGAGTTAAAATGAGGAGTTGGAAATCAAATGCACATATGTGTCTGTTGAATTTAAGGGAGTGAACTAGATCATTTGTAGATAGTGTGCAAAATGAGGAGAGACTTGAAAAAACCCTACTTTAATATATTTTCTTGAATCCTCAGCAAAGCCATGTAAATTTCTTGAGGGATATTATGATTATCTACTCATCTTTGATTCTCCAAATCCTCTCCTGATGTTTGGCAGATAATAGTATATCACTTTGTTTCTATTGAATAAATGAAAGAACTTTTGCATTATTCAAACCACCTCATTCATTTAGGAAAAAATGATGATACTCGTTTTCCTCATAAATATGCCTCATCTCCAGATAGTAGGAGCTTCATGCTTTTACTTCTACAAGGCTCAAAGCAGTTTCTACCTTTCAGGAAATCTGATAACCTCACATGAGTTTTCGGGATGGTTAGCCTGGCCTTATTTGTACTTACTTGCTCTCACATTGGGACCATCTTTACTCCTACCACGACGGTTGGTGGGGATACGATGAAGCTTTGTAAGTGAGGAGAGTCATAGCCTCTTTCTTTTTTTTTTAAGATTTATTTATTCATGATAGAGAGAGAGAGAGACAGAGAGAGAGAGAGAGGCAGAGACACGAGAGGAGGCTCCATGCCGGGAGCCGGACGCGGGACTTGAGCCGAGAACTCCAGGATCGCGCCCTGGGCCAAAGGCAGGCGCCAAACCGCTGAGCCACCCAGGGATACCCGAGTCTATAGCCTCTTGACTCATGTCTTCCCTTTTCTTCCTAGGATGTGAACCACATCACAGAAAGGTACGTGTGGGGCATCAGAGATGATCCTTTTGTGCAGTGAAAAGAAGTTTAAAGTCATTAGAGTTCTATGGTGATCAATTGGAATAAAACATCTCAGGGCAGGACAATTTGGGAATAGTTTTATGCTAAACTTCTGCTCACAAATCATGGTTTGAGTGTTCTGAAACTATTGGGAATGGACCAAGTTCTGTGGGACAGAATGTAGATGGTGGAAAGTCACACAGTTTGGGTCAGTAGCAGTACTCTGGGGTTAAGGGGTGGCAGACACCTGTGACATCATAAATTTTATTCACCCTCCATGCCTGTGTCTAACTCAGGCTCTCATATTCCATAGGTGTTGGCTTTTTGTGGGAAGGTCATGTCTTCTAAACCTGTCAAGCACAGGTTTAGGAATTGGAGACAGCTCCTTTATATTTAAGAGATATATAGGGACCTTCTATATGGCTCTGTTTAGATTTCCAAACACAGACTCATATCTCATGGAATATTTTGGCCCTAGGACACACAGTGATCCATCTTGGTCACACACTTTAGAAGCCAGAATGGAAAGGTAGCATCTAAATTTGCACACCTACCTGACAGTATCAAGCTTTTTCCTAACACATGAAATTCTGGTCATCTTTATTTTGATGTTCATGTCTTCTGTTCTAAGTGTCTGCAAATGTTTCCAGAGAACCTGAAAGCTCAGATGTTATTCTGAGGGATTTCCTGCTAGGGAGCAGAGTTTAAAGATCTTGGTCCTTCCCAGACAATATTCCCACACTTGATATGTTTCAAACACCCAGGAGTCAGGTTCTGCAACCTCACTTTCTGATCATCTGCCCTGGGAACCGACATCCATGCAGTGACTTTTTCACCCATTAAGTTTTTTCAAGGTACTATAGTTTTGTTTTGTTATATCCATTATTTCATATAATTTCTAGGAGATAGAGAGGGAGATGTTCATGATTTAATTTTGGAAGAAAGAAATGTGTCTCTGAAAGGTTAAGACATTTATTTATTTATTTATTTATTTATTTATTTATTATTATTATTTTATTTTTATTTTTATTTTTTTTTTAGGTTAAGACATTTCTAAGGTCACACAGAGGCTAACTGGGAAGGTGGACATGAACACTTTTCTCCCGGATTCAGGGTCAGGAGTCTGCTCTTTTTTTTTCTCGGGATCTCCAGGGAGAAGGATTCAAGCTCTTCAATGGGGTGAATAGGAAGTCAGTCATTTTGGAAGAACAAAGAGTCAAAAGTGTAAGGTTCATTTTTTGTCATGCTTAGGAGTGAGAACTTGAGCTGAAGAAACCAAAACTTTTCTCAAGGAATGAAAGAAAGTGTTCTGAGTTTCTAATCTGAAAGGGATAATACAAGCGCTTAGAGGTGAAGAGCCCTGGAGCAAGTGGGTGACTGTGAGTGTTGTTTTTTTTTATTTTATTTATTTATTTTTTATTTTTTATTTGAGAGCTGACACATGTAGCACTACTGAGGGAAGGAGAAATCAGTATAATTAAGCTAAACTGT
The DNA here is from genome assembly GCF_011100685.1 of Canis lupus familiaris. Classification (NCBI taxonomy): domain Eukaryota; kingdom Metazoa; phylum Chordata; class Mammalia; order Carnivora; family Canidae; genus Canis; species Canis lupus. The sequence goes on from NC_049242.1 coordinate 29,148,548, forward strand.
TCTAATCACCTTTCAGAATTTTTCATTCTTAGTAGTCTCCTGTTCCCACACTTGTGTTTTCTCTTCCAACACATACATACATATTTTGCTTCTGCAGTGTTACACCTCTCCCCAGGAACAGAATATAATTATTCCCAGTTCCCACTCCAATTATTCCTAATATCCCTTTTACAGTGTCACAAATAAAGCTATGTCACATGTCTCACCCAGCCCTAATTTTTCTGCAGCTCATATGACTCCAGATAATGCCAAAAATAACAACATATGCTATTTCTACAGATCAAAGACAAATGAGATATGTGTTTCATTGGAAACTAGATAATGCATATAATAGCAGTTATGGTGTCCTTGGCTCCCTGGTCATTGGATTGGGGAAACATTACTGGGAGGTAGATCCTGGAGGTATAAGATGGAAAATGCCCAGAATACATTATGAAATTTCATGTTAGACATGATTAAAATTATCAACATAGTTACTCTAGGTTTCAACCAAATATGACCACTGCATTAAACGGTGATGAATCAACTTTATAATGCTTTTGAGGAGTCATCCTTCTCTGATCTCCTCATCTTAATCCTGACCCTGCCTGTCATTCTCCATAGGTTTTCCTAGACTATGAGGCTGGCATTGTCTTATTTTTCAATGTCACAAACTATGGGTTTCTCATCTATACGTTCTTTTCATTTTCCTCTTCTCAGGAAGCTTTTCCATATTTCAGCCCCATGAAATGGAATGACCCCATCATGACTCTGCTCTCCAAGCTCTTGAACCTTCTTACATCCCTACTCATTTCTTTGTAGTGCCTCTTGCCTTGGGTGCAGCTGATGCACTGAGCTTATCTGCACCATTCTCACCATCTTTTCTTTGCTGCCTTCCTTCTCTCCATTTGAACACCCTTCGTTCAGGAGAATATATCAAAAATAGTAATTAAGAGTTTTGTGTCTAGAGTGTCTGGACAATGTAAAGTAACCTTGAATAATGTACATAAATGCTGTGTTTATTTTCTTAAAATCATCTTGATGTAAAAACTGCACCATACTTAGGATTATTGTGAGAAAATAAATTCATTAAATATTAACATATAAGTGTTTCGATTTTTTTTTTCATTTTTTAAAAAAAAAGATCTATTTATTTGAGAGAAAGAGAGAAAGAGTTTGAGCAGGGATAGAGGCAGAGGGAAAGGGAGAGAGAAATTCCCAAGTAGACTTCCCACGGAGTACCAAGACCAACATGGGGCTCAATTTCACAATCACTTTACGATCTTAAAGCCACAGGGATCTAGGAGGGCTGATCCATTTGCTTCTTGTACTTGTAAATATATAGTGTTTCTGATCCTCTGGTGAAATTACCAGTGCTCTCTTCACTATATAAAGGAGGGTTGAAACTGGGCTGCTTGCCCAGTTCTACAACCTGAGTTCATGACCTGAGTTAAAATCAAGAGTCAGGTTATTAACTAACTGAGCAACCAGGTGCCCCTGAGTCTCTATTTATTCATAAATATTTGCTCCTAAAAAATATAAGCTGTGTCAGTGTCTCATGAAATTCTATGGGATTAAGTTTTCTCATTTGAAAAAAAGAGAAAAGAAGAAAGAAGAAGAAGAAAGAAAGAAAGAAAGAAAGAAAGAAAGAAAGAAAGAAAGAAAGAAAAAAGAAAAGAAATATACCTGATGTAGAATTGTGAAAATTAACCAACAGAATGTTTTCTAGCACATAAGCAGGGATCCAGTAGGTAGGTATCTATTCATTTTTTGGCTCCCTCTCAGTGTGACTAAAATAAATGATTTTAAGAATACACATTAGCTTACTTTCAACATTAGTATCCTTATTTTGTTTTAAGAAATAAAATAACTTGATTAAACAATTATAATTTTCTTTAAATTTTAGCTAATAAATGTTTTGTATAACTGCCTAGTCTTACCTTTTTTTTTCATTTTTCTGCAGTATGGTATTTAATTGAAATTGAATTTCAACTTGGGCTGTTTGCTCAGCTTTAAAAAGTTATTATTCACAGTAATACAGTAAGAGAAGTACAATCGTGGGATTTCTTAACAATGCTGTAGTTAAGGGTTTTGCTTGCCTGGTCACCTTTCCTTTTGCAGTGACTTGAAAGTTCTCAGGAATGAAGAGGAAAATCCTTCTCTCCTCCTTTAGTGAGATTGGAGCGGAATTATCTCTGCAATGTATCTTCATTTCGGGCTTGATGGGATCCCATGTTTATGTTCAGAGCTAGGGAAAAAAAGTGGGCTATCTGGTTAAACAGTATCTGCTCTCAGTCCTGGCTGTCTCCAGAATCCCCAGCTGCCTCATCTTTGGATGACCTTTGATGACACAAGGGATTCCAAGGTGAATGTGCCTATATCTCATCACTCATCCATGGAAACTGGAGGAAATTGATCTTCTAAAATTTCTCTTTGACCTTTGCCTTCCTGTCACACCATTGCTACAATGAATAATTTGAGGAATGTAAAAATGTCTTCTAGAAGTAGCAGAAAACTTGGTAGGATCATGATAATGAAGGTTTGTAAAATTATGAAATTATAAGTGTCCAAAGTATATGAGGCAACGCTCCTTTCGACAGCCCAGCTTCTGGGTCACTTCTGTAATCAGCGGCAGCAGATGATATCTCTGTCTGCCCTGCTTCAGGAGAGAAAGGGAAACGAGGAGATGCCATGATCTTAAAGCCAGGCAGATCTTGGGAAGCTGATCCATTTGATTCTTCTTGAAAATAATAGTTTTTGTGATCCCCAGAGAAATTCCTAGTGCTTTCTTTATCAATGTAAAGGAGACTTGATGAGGGGGCCCCTGCCCAGTTCTGCAACCTCTCATCTCTTCACTTGTCTCTCTTGAGCCCTGCAACTCGTCCTCTGGAGAAACCAACAGGTTTCTGAATATTCATGCTTCTGCCTGGGCCATCTGCCACCTGGAAGCAAAGCTCAGCTGAGGATACAAAACTAAAAGTAAACTTGTACCTCAGAGAAGAATTTCTCAAAGCATCAACTACTTTTAAAAATAAAAGATAACTGTAGCTACACTTATATTTGTAAGAGATAATACAGACATGCTTATACACTTTCATCAATTTCCCCCATTTTTCAGATCCTTGCCACCACCAACAAGACTATTCCAGTTCTGCTTTTGATAAACACACACCCCCCACACACACATCTCATAGGCAAATTTGCTTTCAGTTTCTTATCAGCCTTGAGATATCATTGTCATGTAAAAATTGTAAATATTTAAGATGTACTACTTAATGGTTGAGTACATGTGCCTTGTGAAATGATCACCACAATCAAGCTAATAAACATATGCATCACTTCTCCATGGTTACGTTGTGTGTGTATGTGTGTGTGTGTATCCCCATTTCCTCCTCCCTCCAGCCTCTGACAACCACCATCTTAATTTCTACTTCCTGTAGCTGTTGTAGATCCCGCATAGCAGTAATAACATGCAAGATTTTTTTTTTCTGTATCACAGGTGGACTTTTATTATAATTCTGTTATGCCGTATGCTGGCCCTTAACAAATAAACCAAATTTTATGAGATGCACTTTCTCATTTATTAAAAAAAGTAATGAAAATTACTTGATGAGTTATGATGAAAATTAAATAACAGAATATTTTAAATAACTGCTACTATTTCTTAACACATAAGCAGTGATTTAGAATATCTGTTATTTTTCTGATTCCCTTTACTTTGAAATAAATTATTAAAAAAATTAGTTTACTTTCAAAATTGTTGCCTTTGCATTGTTTTAATTAATTGAATTACTTGCTTAAATATTTAGATTTTTAAATTATTTTATCTGATTGTAAAATAAACATTTTAGCATTATAAGAGTTTTTTCTTATCGCCTTCAGAGTTGCTCAGTCTTATTTTATCATTATATAGCCTCTTTAACTGAATATACTAATAAAAAGTTAATATCCTCCAGTAATTCTATTTCATTGGAAATCTCTATTTTCCTGGCTTTATTCAATTATTATTCATGGTAATACGGAAGAGTCCAGAGTACTTTGTGGGATTTCTCAACAATGTCCTAGGCCAAACTTGGTTTCTCCTGGTTTGTCTCATTCTTGCCAGTGAACTGAGGACCCGGGCAGTCCTCAGGAATGAAGAAAAGCTGGTTCTCCCAGAATTGTTTCTTCAGTGATTGCTCATGCAGGGCTTGATGAGATCTCCCTGTCCACGCTTCAAAAATCCAACTGATCATCCCTTTTGTGAGTGAATACTGTAAACTGACTTATGGTTTTTAGAGTTAATGCATATTTTATGTCATAACAACTGCCAGATGCTTTTCCAAGTGGTTGTCCCATTTTTCATTATCACGCGTCAGAAAGGAGAATAGGGATGGTATGGAGTGTGGTGATAAAGGCAGAGATGTACAGTAGATGTGACTTTGGGATAGTCTATTTTTTTGCTCTGTAAATATTGTTGACAATTAGAGGGGAGTGCAGGGCTTGGGCTGTGTGTGTGCATTTATGGGGCTTAAATAGGGGCAGGGTAAGTGAATTGATAGGACCAAAGGAGATGAATTCCTTTCTTTTTTTTATAAATTTATTTTTTATTGGTGTTCAGTTTGTCAACATACAGAATATCACCCAGTGCTCATCCCTTCAAGTGCCCACCTCAGTGCCCGCCACCCAGTCACCCCACCCCCTGCCCACCTCCTCTTCCACCACCCCTAGTTCATTTCCCAGTTAGGAGTCTTTCATGTTCTGTAGGAGATGAATTTCTAATACTTCTTCCCTTCTCATGCCTCCCACAAATCCCATATTCATCCTTTCACTCCTTTTGAATCTCTCATCTGACCTGACATCCTGGGCCCCAGACACCTAAAGGTTCTCTCCAGACTTTCTGTGAGAAGTTTGTATGAGGCAAGAGTTTTTGGAATGTAAAGAGAGAGATGTTTGGAAGTACAGGGTGTAAAAGCTGACTTTTTAATCAGGATCCCTTCTCTTTAGTCCTCAAGAACTCCCTTTCTTCCAAAACTCAAATCCCAGGATCCCTCATGCATTTCTGAGTTAGTTGAGATAGGGCAGCTTTAGACTGTAAAACCTTGGATCAATCTATAATTTGAAAATTACAGTTACATAGATGACCTGATGTTTTTGAGCTTGTCTAGGAAAAGATAACAAAAAATTCATCTGGAAAATGTGGGAGGGAATCAGAGACCTAAGAGAGTGTAAGAAGGTGGGAAGGTAGGGGGATGGCACTGATGTCCTGGGAACTGCCTCTGAAACATCAGCTTTAAGGTGGGAGAAATCAGTGAAGAAATCAGAGCTTGTCAGTTACCAGGAAACATGGGCTGGTAGGAAATCTGAATGAACCATGCTCTTTCTCCTACCTCCCAAAGTCTACCTTTGGAGCTAACCATATTGCGGTGATCCAAATGCCAGTATACTATGCTCCGAAAGACCAGGGAATAAAAAAATCCTCCTTAGGGCTTTGTGTCTCCCTCCATTTCCTACATCTCCTATTGAGGAGGAATCTACATGAAATATCTCCCACTCTGGGTGAATTTTTTTTTTTTTTCCTTTGGGTGAATTTTAACTCTTTTCAGTCTGAGAAAACCACAAGCCACAGGAAGTAAGGTGGTTAGAATGTGCTGGTATAGAACGATTAAAAAACAGGCACTGAGAGAATTATCTGAGTAAACTTTAGGAGCAAAACAGAGAAGACATGAAAAAATTGTTGGGTAACATTCTTCAAAGGCGTTGATATAAATATTTATGCCAGAATTCACACACACCACAGCACTTATGTTGACTGCAAAAGCAACAGTAGAACCAAACCATGATTATCATCAGTTTGTTCAATGCAATTTAAGTGGTATCTATAGCCATATAAATGTGTGTCTATTTAAATATCATTCCCTGTATGCAACACTTTGCAATATATTTGAAACAAGAAGGAACAACATAGAAAATTTCCCTTTCGGCCTTCATAAAGCTTACTGTTGTTTGGTGCAGGGCTGCAAGGGGAGGAGTAGTTGATGATAGTATTATATGATAGCAAAGGTGATAAAAAATGCTAGCTCTCAGAATGCAATTTGTTTTTTTTTTTTTAATTTTATTTATTTATTCACGAGAGAGAGAGATAAAGAGACAGAGACAGAGACACAGGCAGAGGGAGAAGCAGGCTCCATGCAGGGAGCCCGACATGGGACTCAATCCCGGGTCTCCAGGATCAGGCCCTGGGCCAAAGGCGGCGCTAAACCGCTGAGCCACCCCGGCTGCCCTTTCAGAATGCAATTTATACAAAATGGAGATGATTATAATTGCACGTGAAAAGCATCACAACTTTCTTCATTGTTAGGAAAAACTTACTTCAGTATACTCCTATATGATTTTCCAGTTCCTGCCTCATAGATATAAGAGATTCGAGAAGTTTATAAGCCACAATTACCTTACATGTCTGTGGGTTACAAACAATACCAGAATATCTGTGCTTTACTTCACCAAACATCGACTTCTCAGTTGCCCTGCAGATCTCACATCAGTTCATGTGTGAAGTTTGCCATGCTCTGCAATTCCTTCAGTCAGAGATCTCTGGTAGAGCTGCCACCACCATGAAGTTGCCCGGTCTACAATATGTAATCAGAGCAAGGACAAGATAGATAACACAACACTAAAGTGTGTGCAGGAAATAGAAGATGTTTCACTCCTGCTTTTGATTGATAGTAAAAGAAGGACAAATTTTTCCCAAAGGAAGTGGGGGAAGGTGGAAAAATTATGGAGGTGTGTTACTCAGTAAAAGATTGTGCTTGAATACTATCATGTATTAACTTACATGTTCTCACCTGCCTCCTGGTTGTTGGGTAACAAGGCACTGATTTGGTTCTACTATGATTAATTTCTAGAAGCCTTCCTTTTCTGACCTGCCTGCATAAGAAACAGAAACTGGTAATTCACCGGTATACTACTAAGATTCAATGACATTTTGGAAAAATTTTTCTCCCTAGGCTCACACTGAAGAAACTTTTAAATTTTATTTTTACTATTTACAATAATGGCTGCTGACAGTCATTATGTCTGCTCATATTTACAGAGATTTATAACTGATTATCTTTCCCATCACTGTCTGCATTGCAAGAATTCAGATCCAATCTTTCCGGATCATTATTTTATCCTTCATGACTTGCTTAGGGCTTGAATATAGGATAAGCTCTACAAATAATTATAGGATTAAATTGAAATGCTGAGTATTCAGGCTATATCATTGTGCTTCACTTTTTTTTTTTTTTTTTTTTCTTGCTCAAATATTCTTGCTGGAGTAAGCCAGGGTAGGAATAAGAATGCAGTGATTGGGTGCCTAGCTGGTGCAGGTTCTAGAACATATCCTTCCCTGGCATCCTACTTGGTGCCCTCCCACAGTTATTGTTTTGTAAGTTTCTTCTCTGCTTCTTTTCTTTCATTTCCCCTTCTCAGATTTTAAGTTTCATTTCTCACTCAGTTCCTGTAGGGAAACTCTTTTGTGGAGAGCAGTTTTCTGGCTTGGTGAGTGAATCTTGCCTATACCTGCATCTGATCTCCGCTGAATCAAGACTTCTCTACTTCAACCTAAAGGTGTGTGTGGGGCAGTTTGGGAGGGCAAAGGACAGGACGTTTGGAAGGAACATATTGAATGTGTTTGGATGAGTTTAATTTGTGGTTCTGAAGCTGCTTTAAATTCACCAAAGAGCCAGCTGGTAGGTTTTCTGCAAAAGAGAGGTGCATTGAGTCTGGGGGCACCATGACTGATAAAGAAGGGAGGTTTAACAACATCAAAAGCCTTATTTGTTTCTTGGAGGGATCATTATTTCTCCCAGTTGAATTACTCTCATTTTCTTTCTTCCTTAGTTTTGAATTTTCTACCTTGCCAAGGTGAGCCAGAATAACTTTCCCCCCCCAGAAACAGAAAATCTCTTCCTCTTTTCCTCCAGCAAAGCCCATGGAATGGAGCCCTGTTTTCCCTCTTCATAAAAGCCCAAGCTCCTGCAGAAAGCCAGCACAGACAAGAGTCCTTATCTGGACTTGTGAGAGGGAAAGGGAACTTAAGGGTTGTGCCTGGGAGAAGAAGCTCTTGAAATTCATCCTTTTAATCTTCTTGTCCTGATAACTTCTGGGAAGCTGTCTAGGACCTTTCTGATAAATTACCAGACTTTTGGCCAGCCTGATGAGAGAGGCTGGATGATTAGGCGGCTGTCCATCTTTGCAGCTCCTCCATGGTCACTTGTCTCTCTGGAGCTCCAACCACATGTTTTTTTTTTTTTTTTTTTTTTTTTTTTTTTTTTTTTTTTTTTCTGAGTGTGCATGGCTTACTGCCATCTCAGCAGCACCTGCACAATGCTCTGGTGTTCACTCCTGCTTTACGAGAAGGACAATCATTGTATGGTTTCACTCATACAGGGAATGTAAAAAATAGTGAAAAGGATTATAGGGGAAAGGAGAGAAAATGAGTGGGGAAAAACAGAGAAGTTGACAAAACATGAGAGACTCCTAACTCTGGGAAATGAACAAGGGGTAGTGGAAGGGGAGGTGGGCGAGGGGATGCGGTGACTAGGTGTCAGGCACTGAGGGGGGCACTTGATGGGATGAGCACTGGGTGTTATACTATATGTTGGCAAATCAAGTTCTGATAAAAAAAATATATACATTAAAAAAATGAACTTGTCCTCTATCATCTTAGACACACCTTCCCATTGCTTTCTAGCTCAACCCTTTACTCCATTTTCCCTGCACAGAGCTAAGGAAGGGAGTTGGTAATTTCTCAGAAAGAACTCCATCTTAATCTCTCTGAACACCTTGTAATTTGATCTCCATATTATGTAATATTTTGATGTGTAATTTCCTTTTACTTTTTAGAAGTCATTGGTCTGTGTCTTATATCTAGACAAGGTTTATATATAGTGAATATTAATTGTTTGCTCGGGGGCTAGTACAGGGCCCAATGGATGGGAGAAAGTGAATTAAAAATTTTTTTAAACATTTTAGATTAAATTCACAAGAGCAAAAGTATATAGCTCTGATGAAAAAAATTGTATTAACACTGAACATTCAATAAATACTAAGCATCTGTAAAAGATTATATTCTGGGTGAGTGGAGAGAAAGTAAATAAACAGCAAAAGGATAATTCAATATGAGAAAACATGAAAACAAAGAAACAATAGCACGAATAGACAAAAAGGCCTGCCAAAGGGCCTGGTGTCTATGGTGTGCCCTCCTAAAGGGCTTTAACAATTTAAAATAGATTTCATGGTAGGTATCAGTGTGAGAAGGTGATTTTGAGCTGAGTTTTCATGGAATTGATGGCTTTAAGATGGATTTTTGCCCAGAGTGATCAAGGAACAAATAAGGTAGCCAGTCTAAATCGGGGAGGAGTAGGAGCTGGGCTAAGGGGATGAGGCAATAGGAGGGGATGTATAATGTGAACCTAACTCAACCACCATAAAGACTGACTCAAGTTGAATGATATGTATTTGAGCAGAGAAATGGCAAGATTGATTGATTCTAAAAAAAAAAAAAAAGAGAGAGAATCGTTCTTGCTGGTGGGGTGAACAGTGATGAGAGCAGATTGTATGAGATGAATGACAGTATCAGGGAGACTGGTGGGGAACCTATTCCTGGAATCCAGGTAAGAGATTCAGTTGGATGGGATCTAATTTGAAGAGACAGACAAGGATTAACCTCCTGTCACTTACGGACATGGACTTGTGTGACAAAATGACTGCTTTGAAACAACTGGACCTCAGAGCTCTTGGGGGCAGGGTCATTTATGTGGGGGAAGATTAAACCCTGTACTCTAAAGGGTGGTAGAAGGGGGAGCTCTGGATGTAGAGAAATGCAGAGGAATTATAACACTTCTGAGTTCCCAGGTCTCTGGATGCCAAGAACAAGCCTTACTTTCCAACTGACAATTCCTAATCCAGGGAATAGGGAAAGTATTATAGATATTGTCGAACCCCCTCATAGGACTTTCTCTCCTTATTGTGAAGACACTTTCATTTTTCTTGTCTAAACTGTGCAGACACAGAAAGCCTCTGTGCAGACAATCAGGATATACTGAGAAAAGGAAACTTAGGATCTAGTAGGCCCTTACCCTACCATAGAAAGTCCTACATTTGTACCATCTCCAAAGTGAGCCTACATTTTGTCTCTGTGTCTGTCTGTCTGGTTTAGGTGGAGGGAGTTTCAATGGTGAAACACTTCTTCAATGATAGAATAAAGAATAAATGAATAGAGGAAACAGATGCACTTATATTAGTTTTCTGGGACTGCCATAAAAACACAAATCACAAATCGTTGGCTTAAATGAAATTTATTTTCTCGCAATTCTGGAGCCTAAGAGTACAAGATCAAAGATGTTGGTAGGGTTGGTCTTTCTGCAGGTGGTGATGGAGGATCTGTTCTGGGTTTCTGCTAGTTTCTGGTAGCTTTCTGGCTATCTTTGGTGTTCCCTGGTTTGTAGATGCATCACCCTGATCTCAGCTTTTGTCTTCACATGGCCTTCTCCATGTGTGCATGTCCATCTGTGTCTCCAAATTGCCTCATTTTATGAGGACATAGTCATATTGAATTAAAGCCCATCATAATGACTTCATTTTAACTTGATCATCTGCAAAGATACCATTTCCAAGCGAAGTTACATTTACACATATTAGAGGTTAGGACTTTGACATATTTTTTGTGGAACATAATTCAACCTGCAATAGCACCCAATGTGTTTGAAACAGGACAGACTTTATCTCTCTATCAATGGTCTTTGTTCTATATTGAGTCTTCTCTCCCACAACTGACAGAGAACTCAATGGAATTTATGTTTCTTGAGATCTGTCATGTGTGTGATCCTGAGTATATGAATCTGTTATTTTCCTCCCTAAAAATATAAATGCCCATCTAGTTCTTACAACCTTTACCTCCGTTTGTCTTTGTTAATATCTTTGCAAAGTGCAAAGATAACTCTGAAAGAGGATCCTGTGGATTGTATGTCCACCAACTCTACCCTTTATAAAATAATGATCTCTATAAATAGAATGATCTATACATCATTTGATTCTATTTATACATCTGAGGAAAGGATATACTCCTATTTCTCAAGGATTTTTATATAAGGGGTAAATAGGTCAAAGTCATTTGTAAACTGCAACTGGTTATAAAATTGTTAGTGATACAATTATCTGCCTATTGTGGCCCTTGCTGTTTCTATCTCCCTATTTGGGGAATGAATTTGAGGGCATGGGAAGACTCCGTGTGTGACAGATGTGTTGGGAGGTAAATTTTTCAGCTATTAGAGAACTGCTAATAAGTGGAAAGAAAAAATGAAAAGCTAATGAGAAAGATCTAGTCAATTACAGAAAGATGAGGAGTTCTAACTTTATAAATTCATCACATTTTGTGTTCCTGTGTATGATGTTCCTCTCTAGATACCAAGGAACTGTCAGTGCACGAAACCATGCCTGATCTATCCTTAGATTACTTTTTAGGAGGAAGAATAAGACATTTAAAGAAAGATGTTATATATTATATAGTAAATAAGAGAAATTTAGCAAATTTACAGCAATGTATCAATTGACCAGAAAAGACAAACCTGTATAAACAGGCTCAAAATGGGGGAGACTGCTAATGACATTCAGTTTGTTTTCAAGTGATGGAAATGTTCTAAAATTGGACTTGGGGTTGGTAATACAGTTCCCTAAGTTTACTGAAATCATTGTATTGTACTCTTAAAATGAGCGCATTTGATATACATATAACTTGATAAAACTTTTTAAAAAGGGAGTCAGGCAAATATTAGGGGTAGGATCACTCCAATTAGGAGGAGAGCAGTGCAAAAGACCAGGTGTTACAGTGGGTTTAGTGTATTTAACATGGAGGATGTATTTGGGGGTGGGAGAGTAAAGACAGAAAAAATTGATGAGTTGCACATGGTTCTTGGTAGGAAGGGCTTCAATTTGTCCTACCAGCAGAAGAAGAGAAACTAGCAAGCTTGCCCTGATGGGGTGAAATTTCTCATGCGATATAAACTTAGAGTCAAGCGTTTGAAATATTACAAAGAGCCATTTTCATTCTGCTATTGACTTACTTCTCTTGTCTGTTTTCCTTTCTGTATTGTATATTAATATTTTTCCCTGTTCTAAATCTCTACATAATCAGTATCCTTTCTACTTTTGCCTTTCTTATCAATATTCCTGCCCCTACAGGAGTCTGTGAGCAAGAAAGGCCTCAGTAGTCAGGACAAGAAGAAGCCAGGGGAACACTGCAATGGATTTTCCAGCACAGGCAAACATACAGAAGGATGTGACCTGCCCCATTTGCCTGGAGCTTCTGACAATGCCTCTGAGCCTGGATTGTGGCCACAGTTTCTGCCAGGCTTGCATCACTGCAAAGAGCATGGAGTCAGGAACCCATCAAGGAGAGGAAGGCACCTGCCCAGTGTGCCAGTGCAAATACCAGTTTTGGAATCTCCGACCTAATCAGCCACTGGCAAACATAGCGAAGAAAGTCAGGGAGAACATGAGCCCACAGAAACAAAAGCTCTGTGAGGTCCATGGAGAAAAACTCCTGACCTTCTGTAAGGAGGATGGGAAGGCCATTTGCCAGCACTGTGCCCAGTCTGCAGAGCACCGTGGTCATCAAATATTCTTCATAGAGAAGGTCATCAAGGAATATCAGGTAGGCCCAAGGGTGAAGGTAAATGGGGCATAATGGTACCTCAAGTGAATCTTTCACTTTTTAAAATTACTTTCTTCTCTTGGTCATCATAGAATTGAGCTCTGTAATCTCTTTCCATACTTTTTGCTCAGCTTCTGGGATTTAAAAGATTTTTTGTGCATTCTTTCACTTGATCAGAAATAAGAAGTTAGATGAGTGGAGAAATGCTTCCCAAGATAAATTCTGATTGCCCCTTTGAAGAGAGGGTTTCTGGGGGTACACGGTTGGTTGAATGTGAGAAATATGTCAATGAGATGAAAGGAACTTCCTTGGTGCAGTATCAGCTCTTCTAGGAAAAAAAAAATAATCCTGTTACTCTTGACCAAGGGATGGTAGCTTGTGTCACCCAGTGATACAGAATACCTCTTCAGATTTTTGTCTATATCCTAGATTCTAATCACCAATTTCATTTCTGTAACCTAGTCTCTTCTGAGATGAGTCTAACTTCTTCCCTCTATCCAGGTGCTAAGAAAGCTCATAGATTGATTCTGGTGACTCTTTTCTCACAGGAGAAACTCCAGGCAGCTCTGAAGAAGCTGAGGAAGGAGCATACAAAAGTGGAGGAGTTGGAAGCTGACATCAAAGAGAAGAGAGTTTCCTGGAAGGCAGGAAGAGATATTTCCTGAGGGAGTTCTGAGACAGAAAATGGGCAGCACCTTGGTCCAGTCACAAGGATGCTCCTTCCTCTTTGTTACTTCAGAAATAATGAATTTGAGGGCTTCTTAATTAGTCTTCATTTCATTCCTTCACTGTTGGGGATTGGGTGCCAGAGAGTAGACATATCATGAGTGAAACCAAATATTGGGAAGTGAAGGCATGGAGGAAACAATAAAAATGACTCATGAATCCCATGTCCCATATCCATCATCAAGTTTGCGCCACTAATACTTCCAGAAAACACATTGAGAAAAGCTTAGTGTTCCCTTTGTAGGAGGTGTGGGGAGATGGGCTTCCTATGTGGTGTGGCATGATTATACAGGACAGGTGTCTGCAATCCAAACTTCATCCAGCTATCACTTTGTGCCTCAGAGTGGGTCTTGATAAAGTAGACTTTAATCTATTTCTTTGGGAGAAACGCAAGAGACAATAGTGGGGAAATGGCTTTCTCGGTAGTTGCTCATTGCCTGTTCCCTATCTCTTTGAGAATTCTCTGAGGAAAATAGTTCTTGTCTTGGTTCCCAGGTCCAGACGATGTCGGCCCTTGGCCAGACACACTGACTGCCTCTTTCTCTTCTCATACCCAAAGAATCATATGCAGAGCGAGAGACAAAGGATTCTGAAAGGGTTTAATGAAATGAGAGACATTCTGAACAGTGAGGAGAAGAAGGTGCTGCAAAAGCTGGAGGAAGATGAAGTGAATGTGCTGGATAACTTGATAGTGGCCAGAGACCAGTTTGCTCAGCAGAAGCAATGCTTGAGAGAGCTCATCTCAGACATTGAGCATCAGATATGGGGGTCGTCAGTAGACACAGTGCAGGTAAGGCTTGGGTTGGAGCTCCTACATGATGAGATTCTGGGGAAACACAGAGACAAAATTTCCTTCTCTGGTGGGTCCCCACACTTTCTTTCTCACGGTGACATTCAAAGACTCTCAGGATTCTCAGTACCCCTTTTCTGACATTTGAAGGGTCATCAGGATAATTCAAAGTATGAACAGCAAGAGAAATTGCCATTATTAGTAATTTATAAAAGGAAGTGAAAAAAATGGAGAGAAATTCTAAATAAGCTTCCGTTATCTTCACTTAAATTTAGTCAAATAACACAAATCTCTGTTTATATTTGATTTTCTTGTTGTTGGTGAGTCTACACTGTGCAATACCTATGATTTTGATTTGCATTTCCCACGTGTAGACCAGTAATGCTGAGCATCTTTTCATGTGGTTTATTGGCCATTTCTTCTTTGGAGAAATATCTATTCAAATTATTTCCCTATTTTTCAAATTGAGTTGTTTGCTTTTTGTTGTTGAGTTGTAAGAGTTTGTTGTATGTTCTCTATACTAACACCTTATCAAATATATGATTTGTGAATATATTATCCCTTTTCATGAATTATCTCTTCAATCTCTTCCTGGTGTCCTTTGATGCACAGAAGATTTTAACTTTGATGTGGTCCAACTTAGCTATTTTTCTTTTATTCCTTGTGCTTATTTTTGTCATATGAAAGAAATCATTACCAAATCCAGTATTGTGAAGATTTTTACCTTTATTTTCTAACAGTTTTATACTTTCATATCTTTTTTTAAAAGATTTTATTTATTTATTCATGAGAGACAGAGAGAGAGAGAGAGAGAGAGAGGCAGAGACACAGGCAGAGGGAGAAGCTGGCTCCATGCAGGGAGCCCGATGTGGGACTCGATTCCAGGACTCCAGGATCACGACCTGAGCCAAAGGCAGATGCTCAACCGCTGAGCCATCCAGGTGTCCCTACACTTTCAGATCTTAAGTTTAGAGCTTTAAATGATCTTAAATTATAATTTATGTGTGATGTAAGTTGTCCATGTTTAATATTATTGTAAAAATTGTATTATATTGAGCCTTTTTTGAGGGGGAATAATTTGGTGAAAAAAGGAAGGTGAGGAGATGGCAGTCAGAGTGAAGGGATGGGTTGCATGGGACATTTGTTTGAAATTAATTCAATTACTTTTTTTTTTTTTTTTTGGTAACAACCTCTTGAATTATCTGTTGAACCATCCTTACTCTCAGCCCATTGTAATTGGTTAGGGTTGATAAAATCAGTAGCAGCAGGGATGTATGTTTCTCAATTCTAGGTAAATCAGAATATCAAATTCCTACATTTTACCAATGATGCAATAATTATTATAAGATATGCATCTGACCCAATTTAGGTCAATGGTTTTTTATATGCCTTAGAATTTTACTATCATGACTAAAAAGAGAAATTCTCTTTTTCAGCAAGTAATATGTCAGGGATTATCATTTAAACCAGGAGATTCAATTTGATACCATGCAGAGTCTAAAAAGAAAGTCAATATTGCAGGAAGAAAATACAATTTTGAGAACACATTCTGATGACAAGATTTTCACTTAAAAACCTAGCTATGACTAAAGTTACACCTGCCCCTGAATTTATTCTTCTTTCTTTTAAATTTAAACAAGTTTTAGTTGGGTTTTTGTCATATACATTAACAACAAAAAAGCCTAATACAGAGCATAAAACTTTATCTGAGTATGTAGAGCCAACTGCTGGGCAAGTATTTGTTGGTATAAAAGGGGTTAGGCTGGAGAGAGGGAAACCAAATATATTGGTAGGTTTCTGTTAAAAAAATAAGGCAAATAATGGCTATACTG
Source organism: Canis lupus familiaris (assembly GCF_011100685.1). NCBI lineage: Eukaryota > Metazoa > Chordata > Mammalia > Carnivora > Canidae > Canis > Canis lupus. The sequence goes on from NC_049242.1 coordinate 29,164,551, forward strand.
GGAATAAAAAGCTGGCTAAAAGATGTTGAGGCTATGGACTGGACTGGCTTAATACAATATTGGAATTCAGAGTAAGATTTCTAGTTTCTAAGACAGTGACTGAGCAGATATTGGTATCATTTTGGACAATGGAATGTAAATAGTTGGGAAATAATAAGTTATGTTTCAGACTTTCTCAGGTTCTGAGGCTTATTTCATGCTTAAAAATTAGGGATATTACCTATAGATAGTGTAGAGGAGGTATATAGAATGAGTAGAGGGAAGCCAGAGAAACATTTGTTTGAAGTGCTTGTTTACTTGTACCTGCAGCAAAAGAAAGTATACTTTTTGAGAACTACTATTATTAATTACTCATATTTGACTCTCCAGAGCTTGGAATAATGTCTGCAAATATGGGTTTCATCTTTATTTGTCTCTAGAACAAATAGAAACATAATGAATTAATGAGGTCTTCTCCTGAATGTATTTTTTTTTTATGTCAAGTCTCTTATCTTCTTTTTAAATATATACCATCTCCCAGTATTGGAAAGCATTTTCTAATATCCTCACATGAGTGCTTGGGATGGTTGATCTCAGTCTTATCTTTACATTTTGTCCTCCATATTCTGATCATCAGACTCTGACCATCTAACACATTCATACCAAGAGGTGTTAGGGGTCTAAGGTGAATAAAACTTTTTAAGGTAGGAGGGCTTATAGCTCCTTGGGGAGTTCCCAGACAAAATACAGGATGCATAATTAAATTTGAATTTCAGATAGAGAATAAATAATTTTTTAGTAGAAAAGTATCATAAACATTGCAGGAGGCATGCTTAAATTAAAGCATATTTGTTATTTATCTAGAATTAAATTTTAACTAGACATTTTTATTTTCTAAATATGGCAATGCTATACGTGACTCATGTTTTCTTTCTTCTCCCCAGGATATGATTAATGTCATGAAAAGGTATGTGTGGGAGACCAGGTATGGTCCTTTTTTTTATGTGAAGACAAAGTTATCTTGGGATCAATCAGGATAAAAAACAATCACAGAGCTGGAGAATTTGGGAATTATATAATTTCAAAATTTTGATCACAGGTGAGGTTCTCAATGGAATTTGGTGATAGGAAGTCACAGAGTTAGGACCAATAAGAACATAATTTCACTCAAACCTCAATGTCTGCCTCAGTTTGGTTTCATATTTCATAGGTGTCTATCTTATTTCAGAGAAGATCCCATCCTCCATCTGCCAGGCCCCCAAATTTTCCACAAGGATAACACTCTTGCACTTATTTTTCTTCTGTATGTTAGAAGAAACAAGATCTTTCTAGTGGTTTTATTTGGATTTCCAAAAAAAAAAAGCTCCAGTCTTTAAGAATAGTGGCTTTCATCCTGGTGCCAATAATTAATCTCTTCTTGCTTACACATTTTAGCATCTTGTAGAAAATATAGTCTTCTTGTGTCTAAAGTTGTCTATCCACCTGGCAGCATCTAGTTCTTTCCAAACACATGAAACTTTTAATTTGATTGTCATAATATCTCCTTTTCTAGATGTTTGTAATATTTCCCCAGGGAATGTAACCTTAAATATTATTATCTAGATATATGTCTGGGGATAGCAGGCTTTGGAGATCCTTCAACTTTTAATACAGGAGCTATGTACTTGATAACCTAAATCTCTCAGTAACCAGGGTCTGGAGCATCTTTACTGACCACGTGCCTGGGAAATTCCATCTTTAGTGGTGGAACCACTAAGATGACCATGACTTCTTCATATATCAGACGCTTTTTAAAATTTTTTTATTTTTATTTTTTTTAGATTTTATTTGTCAGTGTGTGTGTGTGTGTGTGTGTGTGAGAGAGAGAGAGAGAGAGGGCACAAACAGGGGGAGCAGAAGGCAGAGAGAGAAGCAGGCTTCCTGCTGAGCAAGGATCTTGGCTTGGGGTTTGATCCCAGAACCCTGGGATCATGACTTGAACAGAAGATAGATGCTTAACTAACTAAGCCACCCAGCTGTCCTTAAATACTTTTTTTTTTTAGAGGCATCAAATATCTTTTAAAGGCACCATGAGTTCACCTAGTTTTATTATTTTTAAGAGGTAAAGTATAGGGTAAATTTTTCCATTTTAGAAGGAAGAGTATGAAGCTCTTTGAGGTGAAGACCTTCTGAAGATCACATGGAGGGTAAATGGAAAAGTAGGCATGAGCATTTTTCTTCTGTTTGCAGCACCAGGATTCTCCCCTTTTCCCCCCTTCTCCAGTGGAGAGAATTTAAGTGTATCAGTGGGGTGAAAAGCGAGGGAAACAGTGGTCTTGTAGAGACACAAGGTCAGAAGTGAGGTGATCAATTTTTGTCTTCTCTAGGAGTGAGAGCTGGACCTTGAAAAAGCCAAACATTGTTTCCAAGAAACTGAAGAGTACATTCCTAATTCCGGATCTGAGTGGGATGTTGCAAGTGTTTAAAGGTAAGAAGAGTAAAGGGGAAGGTTTTGGGTGTGGAATTCTTGTGGTATTAGGGCAAAATAGGGGAGAGGATGTTGTTTCTGGATGAAGATCAAAGAGAAGATGTAGACTTTATAAGGAGAGGTAGAACTCCTGAAGGTGTGATCAGACCTAAGGGGGAACAGTCAAGGTGTCTGCTTCATCATCTTGTTCATGAGTTCATAGCCTCACAGAGCTGCCCTCCCTATCCCCATTCTAGTGAAAAGACAGGTATCAGTGTTTACTCCTTTGCTTCTAACGAAATTTTTGTCATTTCAGAGCTGACAGAAGTCCAATGCTACTGGGGTAAGAAGGAACTACAGTTTGTTCTAATCACTGTGTTCTGATTCCTTTTTAGAAATTGTGGTTACTATCAGGTCCCATGGTCTTAGTTTCATGTGTTCCTCTCAAACACACATGCATACAACAGTTCTTGAGTGTTCTACTCATCTCTGACCCATCAACATAAGTTTCTCCCAGTCACTCCCCAATATTCCACCTCACAGTGTCTCAAGACACATCTACTCTATATCTGTCACCTGACCCTGTCATTTTTTCTTACAGTGGACGTGATGTTGAAGCCAGTCAATGCTATTTCGAATATTACCATTTCTGCAGATAAAAGACAAGTAACAGTTGTGCACAACTTCCCACTTAAAAGTATATATCCATTTGATTTCTCTGCTTTTGATATTTTGGGCTGCCAACATTTCTCCTCAGGGAAGTACTACTGGGAAGTAGATGTGTCTGGGAAGATTGCCTGGATCCTAGGGGTGTACAGTAAAGGAAGAAGCCTCAAGAGAAAAGGGGATTCTGGGTTTTTTTTTGATCCAAAAGTAAATCATCTAGATGTTTACTCCAGATTCAAACCTCAACTTGGTTACTGGGTTATTGGGCTACAGAATGAATCTGAGTATAAGGTCTTTGAGGAGTCTTCCACTTCTGATTCCAAGGTTTTGACTCTTTTCATGCCTGTTCCTCCCTGTCGTATTGGGGTTTTCCTAGACTATGAAGCACGCATTGTCTCATTTTTCAATGTCACAAACCATGGGTCACTCATCTACAAGTTTTCTGAGTGTCAGTTTTCTCAGACTACTTATCCATATTTCAATCCTTGGAACTGTCAATACCCTATCACCCTGTGCCCACCGAGTTCCTGAACCTTCTTAGCCCCTCATCCACTTGTGTGTAGCACCCTTTGTCTTGGGGCTTATCTAAACCTGAGCTCATCTGCACCATTAGGAACACCTCTTCCTTCTTTTATTCATCTTTCATTTTAGAATATTTTTGGAACAGTCTGCTAGGACTGCTGTAACAAAGTACCACAGAATGGGTAGCTCAAACAACAGAAATGTCTTGTCTCACAGTTCTGAAGCTTGGAAGTCTAAGACCAAAGTGTCAGGAGAGTTGTTTTTTTTTTTTTTTTTTTTTTCCTGAGGGCTCTGTCTATTCCTTGCCTTGTATATGGTTGACTTCTTTCTGTGTCTATTCATATCATCTTCCCACTGTGCATTTCTGTGTCTAAATCTACGTTTTTCTAAGGACATCAGTCAGATTGGAGCAAGGACCACCCTAATCACATCATTTTAATTGCCCCTGTAAAAACTCTATCTCTGAAAGGTCACATTCTGAAGTATTAGGGGCTAGGACTGTGACATATGAATTTGGAGGGAATAAAAGTCAAGTCAATAGTCTTTTACATGCCCCTATTATCCAGTGAAAGCTTGAGCCTTTTTCTTCCTAATATTTTGTTTTCATTAGCAGAGAATGTTTTTTTCCTTATTAGTTTTTCTTATTATTAGGAAAGAATGTTTATTTGCAAAGGGAACACATCTAATCCAGAAAGAGCAGTATTGCTGTACCTCCTTTGACATTTCTTTCCCTCATTCCCTCTGCTGTTTAATAGAATTAACAAAGGAAAACAGCAATTCTCTCCATGTGCATGGGACATAGGACCTTACATAGAAATCTGTCAGTAGGTGTTGAATCCTTCAGAGTGTGTTGCTTTACCAACGGCACCCTTTTATGTATCACAGAGTTAAAGCTGAAGTGCATAAATAAAATATTTACCAATAATAGATTGTTGGTGCTCAGAGTTTCTGAGGTCAAATCCTGTCTCTTTACTTTCAAGCTGTGTAAACCTGAACAAGTTACTTAGAACCTCTTGGTCTCATTTTCCTAAAGTAAAAATTGATGTCAAAGATTGTACTCATTTCTGTACTGAGAAACGAAATTTCATTAGTTGTGAAACATTTATCTAAGAGTTTTATATGTAAGAATAAATATCTGTTATTGATGAAAAATATACACTGTATCGATGAGGTACAATTTTGGCTTGGTTTGGTTTGGTTTGGTTTTGCTTTAATAAAATGATAATTGACTCTGTTGAAGTCTCATTTCTCAGATCCCAGAACCCTACTGCAGACATTATGAATTTTCATGATGTGTCCTATAGAGGTCAGGTCTAGGCTTAACTGAACTTATGAGAGACAGCCTTTTGCTGCTCAGTCCTTTATCTTGTGGTGAAACACCTGAGTATGTCACTGCGTTTGCCCACCCTCTGCACTTTCCTCTCTCTTTCCCCCTTCTTCTTCTCCCTCTTCTTCTTTTCTTCCTTCTTCCTCTTCCCTCTCTCCCTTCTTCCCATCTTTCTCCTTCTTCTTAAAGAATATGAAATAAAGGGTAGAACTACTCAGGATAGTGAAGATATGGTTTGTTCTTTGAGAAGCATGCATTAAAAATTAGGGCAGGCTATGCCACTATATAAAATTTGAATCAAGATTTGCAGATCTTTAGATAAAGAGGAGTATTTTGGCTATGCTGGAAGAAAACGAAAATGTCTGGCATGGGATCTATGTATATATCTTTACATGTCTATCTATACATATGCACAAATACACACATATATGTATACATATGGGTATATGTACATGTAATCATTTGTATAAATACATGTATATATATGTTAACATGATCCTGGTTAGTCTTCACAAATATCCTAAGAGGGAGAAATTTATATCAGGAGGTTAAAAGAGTTTATAAACTAAAAAAAAAAAAAAGTTTATAAAGTGTTATAATTTTCTCCTATGGACCAAAGGCTAATGAGCAAGGGAGGCAGGATTAGTACCAGCTGTGTGCTACTCCAGCTTCTGTGGTTCTCCTCTGTACCACACCCCAGAGAAGGCAGCAGCCTGGCTCCCACGGATGTGGGGAAGAAGGGAGAGTCAGGAAATTCTACCTGCAGGGGAAGCCTGGTGCATCTTAGGGAAAAACTTAGGGGCCATTAAATGAAATTTTATACGCTCAATCCATCTAGCCTAAATGAGATGGAAGTAAGTCATGACCATAGGCAATATTATGTTGAGCTTCTTCATGGCCAGCATGCTATTGCAGATGACATGAAGAAAATATCCCCACCCTTTAGTGTAGATGATAAAGGCTAGAATTGGAGGTTATAAGGCTGGACTCTGAAAACAGATCAAATTTTGTGTAATGAATATATAGCCTCTTTGTGGCCCTTATCAAATACACTGAATACAATAAGAAAAAGTGGGAATTGGTAGCCAAGGAGCAGGGTCAGACATTAGTAGATGGAAAATTACTAACATCACTAAGAAAATCCCAAAGAGGTAAATATTGCTAAAAATGACTGACAGAAGTTTTGTCAAAGGGCAGGCCAGGGTGATAAGGTATTGAAGAGTGTTCAGATCAGAGGCAGGAATTTCCAGAAAACTCAGCAGGATTCTGGACCACAGAGAAGAATGTCAGAAGTCTGAAAGTCAGGACCCAGTTGAGGAGAGAGTTCAGAGGAGCCTGAGTGAGTTCAGTCAAGGAGAGAATCGTTGGCAGCATCCAGGCCTTTGTACGAGCCTAACAACAGGCAACTGTCTCTGGGCCCCTACAGCCTTCTATTGTGATGGCCCCCACTGCTGAATATATTGTATTCAGTATTGATATTGTATTAAGTATTCCGTATTGATAAGGCATCTGTGCACACCTTTGCTAGCCTCTGCCCCCAAACCGTTATAGGGACATTTTGGTGGGGCATGTGGAAAATTGTAAACATACTTGATTCACAGGCTATAGCAAATGGCCTGACTGTTTGATTGGACCTCTACAGAACCTTAGGCTAGCATATAAAACAAGCCTCCCCATAGAGATGGGGAATTTGGAGAAAAGTCCATTGTTCCTATTATGTTTTTGTGATCCATGTGGATGCTCAGCAGAGAGGACCCCATGCTTGGCCAAGGAAACAATTGATGAATAGACCATGACTGTCAACTAAATGTGGAGACTACAATGTCCTCTACCCCAGAGCAAACAGTATGTGACCAATTTCTTGAATTCAGGTGAGGATGGCCTTTGAAAATCTAGATTCCATCTTATGTCAGGCCTACACATACACACTGCCCTGTGAGAAGATGCTAAAAGAGTATAAAAAACGTGTCCTATCTTACCTATCAGACTCTGCATCACTGCTCAAGGACAGATTCCCCAGGGCAAGGGGTGGAGTACATTCTTGGCAGGTGGAACATTCTGCCTCACAGCAAACCTCTTGTCCCATCAGAGGATCTCACGTGATCCTGCATAAGTTGACACTTTCATTGCATGTGTCCGAGCCATCCCATGCATTCCATTGACTCCAGTCTCACTATCCAGGCCCTCCAGTGCCACGTTTATTTCCTGTCCAGGTTTTCTGAGCACCTTGCCTCTAATAATGGCCTTGTCTTTGTAGCCCAAGCTACAGATCAATGGATCTCATCATGGGATGTATCATGGACTCCCAGTATTTTAATGGACAACTAATAGATGGAATTTTGCAGCTGATGGTAAGAGAGAGCCAACCCCACCCTGGAATACACATCTCAGACAAACAATCTGGGTTCTCAAAGCAGCAGCAAGGTGTCCTTTGTCCCCAAAAGGACACTTCTCACTTGCAACTCATGTTTGACCAGGTTTCTGTTCCCTTCCTTCACTTCTACATTCTTTTTTTACCATTTTGATATCTCCATATTTGAGAGGGACTCTATAAAGGCCTTCTAATCCCTTACCCCTTCTAAAGATTAAAATAGATAAGAGACTAACATGATAGCAAGGGATGAGAAATTCAAGATATTTGTGCTAACCAATTCTTCAACATGATGTGTCTTGCTGATTAAGTTGGAAAAAACTTTTTCCTGTATAAATGCTTTTGTCCCTCTTGCATACAATCCTCTGGACTAAAAGGTTTGTATGAAAATAAGGATTTTTAAAAGATGTAAAGTTCATTATTAAAAGGGACACATTGATAGCAACAACACAGGAAAAAGAATAATAAAAAAACAGAAAAAAAATCCTAGAATTTAGTACTTACTGAGGCATGGTGGAGGGGGAAAGACATTAGCAGTCTTTTAGATCTTTCAGAATTGGCCCTGAAAGCTTTGCCTGTTCCTGAATTGAAACCTCGGGGTGCTGCCTTTTGGAGCTGATGTAAACACTTTGGATCTAGACTGACCAATTGGACCTGTGGTCACACGAGAGCACACACAGATGTCGTTCATACCATGAGGCTGATAATCTGATATCACACACAAATAAGACTGGAATTGCAACTGTCTGTGGTAGTTCTTAAACTGGTTCTAATGGACTGGGAACCCCAGGGTAGGAGTTCTGTTAGTGTGCTGCCTGGTGAGTAGATGTCCTGCTTGGGGTACCTTCAAGCAGGGGAAACCTGTTTCTAGGGGGACTGCACGTGCCCCCTGGGATTATTCTTCTTGTATGTGAATCGTGACCATCCTGACATTGCCTCGTCCCCTCTGAAAGCCTTTAGCTGTGTGGTGCCCAAAGCTGTGCTGTGCTTGAGTCAATGCCTTGGGCCAGATGAAAAAGAACTCAATTTACATAGAGACTTAGGGAGAAAGCTTCCTGGCTCTCTGAAGTAAGTTCTACTGCTTATGGGACATGGGACATCTTTTTCTGACTTGGTAACTGTGGAGACCTGGAGTTACATTCAGTTCTTCAGACAGGTCTCATCCCACTCAGAGCGATCTTGATCATTGGCAGGTCCACTGTTGTCCTGATAGAACCCCTCAAAGTCTCACCCATTAGGGTTCATGATGGGTTAGACTATTTCTAGCTTGAGTCCTGAAAATTTAAGGACTGAAATTCATTTTAGCTCCAGGATGAAATCCTATGTGTAATTTCTTAGGTTCCTCCATTGCCGATTACAAAAGCTTTACTTCATACAGCAGTCTTCATAGGGCAAAAAACCCCTCTCCCACCAGACTTGGTGCACTGCCATGCATGGCAATCTTGGAAGGGACCTGTGGTCAAGGCCTCGAAGGCCACCCCCACCATGGCCCAGCAGGTCATGCTCTTGTGCAAATATGTATTGCTAGCCCAGATGTCTTCACTTGGAGGTCTTCCTATTGGGAAACCAGGAAGACTTTTTACTCTAGATCAGTACTAAGTACTTTGCACTCCTAGTCCTCCCTCTTCAAGTTCCCTCAGGCACAGGGGTTCATAAAATGGCAGGAAACTTTTATTCAGGATTCCCTTAGCAGCGAGACAACCCCCGTGTCTGTGCTGATCGCTCTGCCCCTCAGCTTGAGCTCTCCTCCAGAGGGGAAAATGGGGTGAGGACATTGGCACTGTTAAAATCAATTATAGACTCAGCCTCTGTCTAAGGAGACAAAACCAGCTTAGTCGTGTAAAGTTTAATTATGTTTATTTTGCATGGCTCCCTTAACCTGGGCCATTTCTAGCTTGTGCCTTAGGAAATCCTAAGCAAAACCTGAATGGTTTCCCAAGGTTGATATCAGGCAACCACTGACCAATTCCCTGTAATTTATCAGGAAATTCTAAAATCATAACCAATCTCTGTGAAGAATAAACAGTCAAACCTTTTCCCACAACACAAGCTGTTTTATACACTCACAGGCCTCATACCATGTTTTGGTTTGAGTTCTCCCCCTGGTTTGCAAGTTATCCTTTTGATGTGTGCACAATAAACTTTTACTGATAACTACTTCAGTAATTCACTGGTTTTACTTCTGTTATTTATGAAATTCGATAGCATTTTCTCTTGTTTTAGCCTCTTCCTCTCTTCCTTATGCTACTGCAGTGAATGTTTAAAGGCTTTACTGTTACTTTTGTTTTGGCTTATTGTTTTTAATCTGCTACTCTGATGCTTGATTGCTTAGACCTCTTTAGATCATCTGGGAGCTCCTGGACACGCTCAGCCTCCAGGTGATCATTCTAGGGCTTTGCCCTTCCCACCACGTCTGAATTTTGAGTGGCAATCACACCATTCGTATTTCTGGGGCCTTAGGACTTTGCTGGAACACTAATGAATGAGGTGGGTGTCCACAGTGGGAAGTCTGGGTAGGCTCAAGAGAGCCTTCAACCCTCAGGATCACCCATGGACAATGTATAAGCGGTGGTACCTAGAACCATCACCAGACAGTGATCAGACATTTCTCAATATGCTGAACTGAGATGTTGTTATTGGAAGACTGACACGCAGACCACCCCCATGGGTTTGGAATTCCAATAATTTCCTCTTTGCTCAAGGAGGATACTAGACAATCTAATTTTTTTAATAATAAATTTATTTTTTATTGGTGTTCAATCTAATTGATCAAGACTCCTAATTTCTCTAAATTGTTCAACCCCAAACTTGTTTTTAATCTCAAAAGCCTAAGCCCCTCCCCCTCTACTGTGCCTCTTTGGACTATGCACCCTCCCTTCCTCCTCACCCCACCTCTCTGTTCTGGTGACTCTCTCTCCTGTAGTCTGTCTGAGGTGGTAAGTGTGGTTTTATTTCTTTCCTGAGTCGTGCTTTCCTACTAAGACCCTCCCTGCACATCCCTAGACTCTGAGTATTTTCAGTTGTTTTTGAGAGTTTTAGAAAGCAATAACCCATATTGTCTTCAAGGTATAGAGAAAAATCCTCATAGCAGATAAATGTTATTTCTCTTTCTATCAAACATACCATTATGCCAAGTTGTCATCTTCAACAAACTCATACAATTTTACAATATTTATATTTAATGTGTAACCTGTATACATTTTTGGTATTTAATATAGTCTAGCAAAACTAGAATGAAGTGATGATACATTACAAGTGGCACCTGGGCCCTCACAGATGTTCTCAATGTCCCCAGGTCTTCCTGTTCACTAAGAGCTTTATTTCCTTTTGCAGAAATATCTTAGTCTCTTTATAGCTGTCTACTTTTATTAGGTATAATATACTAAATTTTTAAACAAAACATTTCCATTTTTCATCTCCTAACATTTGGGCTACAAAAATAGTTATAGTTTTTGTTTATCTGATAAAATGTCTTCATTTTGGCCTTATTAAGAATATTTTCATTGCATACAGAATTGCAGACTCATATATATACATTTTTTCCTTCAATTTTTAAAAGATATTATTCCACTGCCTTCTGGTCTCTGATGTCTCTAAATAGAGGCCAACAATCATCCCACTCTGTTTATTGTGCTGCTTCCTCTTGCTGCAGTCAAATTTTTCTCAGAACTTTGACTATAATACTTGAACCTGATTTTCTTTGTATTTATTCTAATTAGGATTATGTCTTTCATAAAATTAGGACTTTTTTTGGCTATTATCTCTTTAAAAATTTTCAGATATATGTTGTTTTCTTTTTCTTTTAATTCTGGAATCTCAATTAAATGTGTGTTATACCTTTTATTTTGTCCTATAAGTCACTGAGACTCTGTTTTCTTTTTTTTTCTCTTCAGTTTTTTAAATATGTTGTTCAAGTTAGATATTTTTTCCTCTTTATTGAGGTATAGTGGACAAAAAAATTGTATATATTTATGGTATACAAAATTATGTTTTGATATATGTATATATTGTGAAATGATGACCATAATCAGGCTAATTAATATATCTGTCACCTCATAGAGTTCCTTTTTGTGTGTGGTAAGAATACTTAAGAGTTATTTTCTTAGCAAATTTCAAGTATACAATACAGTACTTTTTTTAGGATTTTATTTATTTATTTTAGAGAGAAGAAAAACAGAAAGAACAGGCAAACGAGTAAGAGGAGGGGTTAGGGGGAGGGGTAGGGGGAGGGAGAACAAATCTGAAGCAGACTATCTGGATGAATGTGGAGGCCTCAATCCCAGGACCTTGAGATCTTTTTTTTTTTTTTTTTTTCTGTGCAAACTACCTTTATTTATAAGGAAAAATGTCCCCCATTTGGTTATAAAACCAGCGCTGTGTGAAAGCCCTTGACTGGAGAGAGGTGGGACAGAGGTTCTGGTAGAGGCCAGTGTGTCTCACCCAGCCCTGGAAAGATGGGGGCAGAGGTGACTCCCAGGGAAATCCAGTGGTGATTCATCCCAGGCTCCACTAGGATGGTGCATTGGCTTGTTTTGAGGGGGTGAGAAGGGTTGGCAGTAGGAGTGAAAGGCACTTTGGACGGGATCTGATCTGGCAAATGGAGGTGGTGGGGGTGGTGGTGCTGGTGCTGGTGCTGGTGCTGGTGGTGGGGTCTCTTGCCTCCAATGATTCCCAACCCCAAGGCGATCTCCCATGGCTAAGGCAGTTTCTAAATTTAAGGCCGGGGTTCTCCTTATCCCCTGGGCTTCCAGGGAAGCAGAGAGCTGGAGGTGAGGACCAAAAGTCTGATGCTTAACCAACTGAGTCACCCAGACCCCCCCTACAGTACACTATTATTAACTATAGTCATCATGCCCTGTGTTACCTCTCCAAAACTTATTTATACTGCATAACTAAAATTTTGTATCCTTTGGCCAACATCTCCTCATTTCCCTCAGCTCCTAGCCACTGGTAACTACAATTCTACTCTAGTTCTAAGACTTTGACTGTTATAGATGCCACAGATAAGGGAGATCATGCAGTGTTCGTCGTCCTCTGACTTATTTCACTTAGCATAATGTCCTCTAAGTCCATCCATGTTGTCACAAAAGGCAGAAATTCTTTTATTTTTAAAGCTGAATAATATACCACTGTGTGTGTATTGTGTGTGTGTGTACACCACATTTGATTTATCCATTCATCTGGTGATGAACAATTGGGTTATTTTCATGTCTTGGCTCTTGTGAATAATGCTGCAATGAACAGGGGAATGCAGATATCTTTTCAAGATGCAGATTTCATTTCCTTCAGATATATAGCAAGAAGCGAGATTGCTGGATCATATAATAATTCTATGTGATTTCTTGAGGAACCTCCATAGTGTTATTCATAGTGAATATATCACTTTATCTTCCCACAACAGTGTGCGAGTGTCTTTTTTCTCCACATCTTCATCAACATTTATTTTTTTGTCTTTTTAATAATAGTCATTCTAATATGTTTGAAGTGATATCTCAATTTGGTTTTGATTTGAATTTTTCTGTCGGTTAGTTCTGTGCTTATTGCTCAACACTTAGCCACCTTTTTTAAAAAAACCTTTTAGCCATTTGTATGTCTGCTTTGGAGAAATAGTTATTCAGGTCCTTTGCTCATTAAAAAAAACAAGGTTGTTTTGTTCTGTTTTTGTTTTTGTTTTTTGGCTTTTAAGTTGTTTGAACCTCTTTCTTATGTTATTTTGGGTATTAACTTCTTATTAGAGGCATGGTTTGCAAATATTTTTCCCCAACCCACATCGTGTTTTACTTTTGTTGCCTATGCTTTTGGTCTCATATCCCAAAAAATCATGCCCAGACCAATGTCAGAGAGATTTTTCCCTGTGTTTTCATCTAGTAGCCTCACAGTTTCAAGGTATATATGTGTTTAATCAATTTTGAGTTGACTTTTGGGTAGAGTATAAGTTCAATTTCATTCTTCTGCAGGTGGATATCTAGTTTTGGGGTTTAAAAAATTTTTTTTAGATTTTTATTTATTTATTCATGAGAGACACACACACAGAGGCAGAGACATAGGCAGAGGGAGAAGCAGGCTCCCCGCAGCAAGCCCGATGTGGGACTTGATCCCAGGACCCCAGGATCACGCCCTGAGCCAAAGGCAGATGCTCAACCATTGAACCACTCAGGTGTCCTTGGTATCAAGTTTTCTTTTCCCTCAGACTGGATAACTGTAATTAATCCATCTTCAAATTCCTTACTTTCTTCTCTTATCTCTTATCATTTTTTTTAGCCCTTTTAGCAGTTTTAAGTTTCAGTTATTGTTTTTATAGTTTTATACTTTTCATTATTTCAAAATAATTTTAATTTTTCTGCTGAGATTTCCTACTTGCTCATTCATTAGAAACATATTTATCCTTGTGTTCTTAACTATAATTAAAGTAGCTGCTTTAAAATCTGTGTCCACTAATTCAAATATCTGTCTCATCGTGGAGTCACCCTCCATTGATTGCCTTTTTTTTTTTTGAACATGGGTCATGTTCTTTCTATTTTTCTCATATTAACCATATGGGACGAACTGTAATTTTGGATTGCCTATTGTACTCCAGAAATTGTGAATGATATGCTGCAAAAAAAATCTAGATTCTGTTATAGTTTTCTGAGTTAAATTTATTTATTCAGGCAGTTTACTTGGCTGATCTCAAATTCCATCTTCTCTGCAATAGGTAGCAGCTAAGATAGCTCCTCAGGTCTTGTAACTTTACTTAGGTTGTATGGAGTCTTCCTTAAACATGTGTACTTTAAAGATGTGGTCAGTATTTATATGGGAATTTCAAACTCTTTCTTCTGTGGATATTTCTTTTCACTTTCCAGCATATGTGGTAGACCTGTATTTTCTTTTTTAAATTATTTCCCTAATTGAGCTTCTCTACAAATTTTAATTGTGTTACCTTGTATGTCTCAGTTGAAAAGACACAAAAACAGGAAACTCCCCCAATGTTATTTCCTTTTTACTAAGGGCATACTCCCTTTTGGTTTCTGACTTTTTTTTTTTTTTTTTTTGGTTTCTGACTATTTTCGATTATTTTACAGTGCCTTCAGATTCTTTCCCCTCTCCCCACCCTCCCCCCTACACACATGATTTTAAGTCATCTATGGGAAGGTTATTTTGACAGAATGACCTCCTCTGCTCTTTGAAATTGAATCTCAACTTCACCTGTTTGGATCTTCTTTTAAATGAATCATACACTTAAATTCCATTATATAAGCCTTTCACCTCACTTAACATTTGTTTTCTTTATTCAGATCATTTTGTGTATCAGTGGTTTGTTCTCTTCTGCTTATTAATGTTCATACACAATCTATCCATTCTCCTGTTAAGACATATTTGAAGTTTCTTCAATTATTGGATATTATGAATCAAGGTATTATGAGCATTTTTATAGATGTCTTTTTGTGGAGGACATGTGCTTAATTCTTCTTGAGAACATACCTAAAAGTTGAATTTCCTTGTTACAAGATAGACATATATTTCGCTTTAAGATAAGTGCTAGAGTTTCTTACAATGTTGTCAGCATTTTACACACTCACCAATAACATGTGAGGATTCGGACTGCTACTTATCCTTGACAACATATGAATCTTTAAGTCATCATAATTTTAAGTACTTTAGTAATCTATCGTGCTATTTTATTGCGATTTTAATGTGTATATTCCTGAACTCACAAGCACTTTTTTCTTGTGCAAATTGGCTATTCATAACTTTACTTAATGTCCGTTCAAATCTTCCTCAATTTTAAAATTACAATAACATGTCTGTTCAAATCATTTGTCCATTTTAAAATTAGATTGTTTTGTCTTTTTTATTATTGATTTGTGGAATTCTGCATAGATTCTGGATACAAGTCCTTTGTTGAATATTTTTGATGAATATTGGACTATTTTCTCTCTCTCTCTCTCTCTCTCTCTCTCTGGCTTGTATATGCATCTCTTTAATGGTGTCTATAGTTGAGAGGAACTTTAAATTTTTTTGAAGTTGAATTTTTCATTTAAAAATATTAGTTGGAGTATTAAAAATTTTGAATTGGAGTATAGTTGACATGTGATAATATGTTAGTTTCAGATGTGCAATAACATGATTCAACAGTTATATACACTGCAAAATGCTCACTGTAGGTATAGTTACCCTTTGTCACCATACAAAGTTATCATAATATCATTAACTATATTTTCTACATAATTTATCATTCTCTGAAAGTTTATTGTTTCTGGTTCCTTTTAAGAAAATCTTTGTTGAGAAAATGATTAAGGGAGATAACTTAAGTGATACATGAGGTTTTTAAATACTTCATGATGTGGATAGTCTCCTTTCAGACAACCACAAAATGGAGCTGAAGGCAAAAACCTTTCATGGGTTAAAGAATAAGCAACAAGGAAGAGCAAATAGAAAATATCTGACTGGCAGGGACCACTTAATCAACCTTATGTGGGATAAGAAGGGCCAGAGTTGGCTTGGCATCCGGGGCATGGCTGATGGATATACTGTGTGTATGGTCAAGGGGAGTACTGACAGGGGCACTAAGTTGTCTAAGTTTTGGTTTGCTAATGTGGCATCCCAGGCAGGAACAGCTCCATTTTGGGCCTAAAACTTATTTTCAACATCTTTAACTATTCAAGATTATAAAAATGGTCTCCCATGCTTTCTTCTAAAGATTTTATTCTTGTATTTTTTCCATTTAATGTCTGGTTTACTGACTTTCCTTAGAGTACTGACTTTTAGTTTGACATGCAGTCGCATTGCTTGTGGCTCTTTTAATCACATTCCATTCACAGGAAGCATAATGTCTGCATCCCATTCATTCCATATTCTGACATTAAAGCACCTTGACATTCTAAATCTACCTGACGTAGTTCTCAAGGAAATTGTAAGCAGCTCCAAGGTGGCTGAGGAAACATCAGTAGGAAACTGAGAATTTGTCAGGTTATATCAGAAATATGATGTCCTAGAAGGCAGGAGAAGACTTTTCTGAACCCTTTAACTATTCCTCCACTGCATCTCTGCACCTAAAGGCATCACCCATGTGAAGAAGGAGAGCTGAGAGGTTTGAGAGTAGTCTTTTTAGAAATGAACACATTTACTTTATCTTTAGTCTGTAAGAAGTAAATGGTACAAATGAAACTTTCTCTCCCACTTTAATAGAAAAATGGGGAAATAGACCAAACATTTGTTTTTAGGCTCTGGGAAAATAAATATTGTGGAATTGTGATCCCTAAACACTAATGACATTTTTGTGGATCAAGGAAAAAAAAATAAAACAAGGACTATGGGTCAGGAGGTTCACAAATCCATAAATATTGAGTTCCAGATATAGAACAAACTAGTAGCCTAGAAAGAAATTCAGCTCCTGCAAGATTTTGACAAGTTCTTTCATGTAGCAGACCAAAACTGAGGTCACTACTTGGGATAGGGTTCCTGCTCAAAAACATAAATTAAACACACACACACACACACACACACACACACACACACACACATATCATCCACACACACCCCCAAACTGGCATCAAACCACTTTCTAGAATTCCATTTATAGAAAATGTTTATCTGGAGATGTTAGAGTTTAGATACACAGTCTGCCCCAAGGAACTGAAGAATTAATCTTCCTTTCGTGCCAGTAACTAGATCTGTGATGTCCATGAAATGATCATTGGATCAGGATCAGAAGCCACCACACTAAGCTTTGATTCAGGACAGAGTGCTAAGAATAGGATGAGGTAACTGGAAGAATGAGCACAAGAAAGAAGTCAGAAAGAGAAAGAAAAGTCAGAGGGACTCTCCCACTCAGAACCGTGCTGCAAATCACCAGGATATGTGAAAAAAGGCATTATGTATGTATATTACAAGATAGCCTCAATAAGTAAAATATTCACTAAGAAGCAAGGAGAGGGCAGCCCGGTGGCTCAGTGGTTTAGCGCCACCTTCAGCCCAGGGCATGATCCTAGAGACCTTCCTGCATGAAGCCTACTTCTTCCTCTTCCTGTGTCTCTCCCTCTCTCTCTCTCTCTCTCTCTCTCTCTCTGTTTCTCTCATGAATAAATAAATAAAATATTTTAAAAAAAGAATTAAAAAAAGAAGCAAGGAGAAATGAACAAAACAAAATGACATGTTTAAATGCATCTATTATTGACAATATATCTAGAGATTAAATTAATCAAGAATAGTGAGTTCGTCAAACATAATTTACAAACTCTGAAACTTGGTGTGGTAGGCAGAATAATGGTCACTCAAATAGTATCTCCATCTTAAACCTCTCTGATTATGTTAGGTTACATGGCCATGGGGCATTAAGATAATCAGATGAAACTCATCAGTAGACTTTAAAAATAGGGAGATTATGCCAGGATATCTAGCTGGCCTAAATGTAATCACAGATATTCTTAAAAGTGAAAGAGGAAGGCCCAAGGGGAGAGGCAGAGGGGAACTGAATATGGAAGAAGGGCAGAAAGAATATTGCTTTCTTTGAAGATGGAAGGAGGGGGTTTCAGATGCAGAGAAAGTATTTCTAGTTACTAGAGAAAGCAAGGAAAGAATTTCTCTTCTAGAGCTTCCAAAAAGAGAAGCAGCCTTCTCAACACTTTGATTTTAGTCCAGTGAGAACTACACTGAACCTCTGAACTATAAAACTGTAAGATAATTACTGTGATCTATGGCATTTAAAGCCATGGAATCTATGGTAATTTTTATAATAACTATAGAAAATAAACATTCTGCACCCCATAAAAAAGAGTATTTGTGTTTTTAACTGAGTTGTAATTGACATATATAGCATTGTATTACTTTCAGGTACGCAACACAATGATTCAATATTTGTATACACTGCAAAGTGTTCACCATAGTAAGTCTAGTTAACGATTATAATTATAGTTCCCTTGCTGTATATTCTTTCTCCATGACTTATTTATTACATAACTGGAAGTTTGTACCTTTGACCACTTTCACTCATTTTGTCCACCCCCCCCCACTCCCCCCCTTTGGCAACCACTAGTATGCTCCCTGCCTTTATGAACTTGTTTTTGTTTGTCTTATTGTAGTTTTTAAGATTCCACATATAAGTGAGGTCATATAATATTTGTCTTTCTCTGTCTGACATATTTCAGTTAGCATAATACCTCAAGGTTCATCTGTGTTGTCACAATGGCAAGATTTCATTATCTTTTTATGGTTGATACATACATACACACATATATGTATCACGTTTTCTTTTCCATCCATCCATGAATGGATACCTCTTAGCTTGTTTCCATATCTTGATTGTTATAAGTAATGCTGCAACGAACATGGGTATATAGATATATTTTCAAATTAATTTTTAACCCATTATTAGGGAAATTAAAAGAAGACTATGTTAATAATAGAATATATCATACTTTTAAAGATATAATATTATGAACATATCAGATATTTACGTATTGATATACAGATTCAATGCAATCAAAACAAACTCTGTGTGTGTGTGTGTGTGTGTGTTTATAAATTGAGAAACTGTTTATAAGGTTTTTGGCAATGCAAAGTGCAAAGAATGGCTAAGAAATTTTTTTAAGGGGGGGATGGGAGGAGGAGCAGAGGGAGAAGGAGAGAGATAATCCCAGACCCCTTGGGGCTCTATCTCACGACCCTGAGACCATGACCAAAACTGAAATCCAGAGTCAGATGCTTAAATGACTGAGCCACCCAGGTGCCTCTGGCTATGAAATTTTTTGAAGAAAAAGTCAAAGGTCTTACATTTCAATGTCAAGACAAGAAAACTTTAATCATACTCATACAATATTGGTGCAAGTTTACACAAATAGACTAATTAAAGAATACCACATGTACAGGAACATTCTTAGGCCCCTGAGAATTCTGTCTCAATGTGTCTAAATTGTCTAGACTGAATCTCTTAGGAATCCAATATCTACAGCCTACTGAAATCACCATGGTACATTCCATCTCAAGGGAAAAGAGTTAATATGGTTGACCTCATCCCCTCTCTGGGGATGGAAAAACTGGTGGTACCCACATAGCATGAATTCTATTTCCTGGGAATAGAAGGTAGCACATAAAAACTTTCACTTCACCTCTTATGGAACATCTCCCAGCCTAAAATTTTACTTGTTTCCTCTAAGCAGATATTTCCCACTCCTCCTGTAACGCACGAGGTAGAAGACAATTTGGTGAGCTCAAAACTACAGCCGATTAGGGAAGAGAAAAATGCTACACTGATTTTTAAATTTTTATCAAACAATGTAGTTTGGTGTTTACTCAGTGTCCAGATAGGGTCTGTGTCCTAGAGGACATGACTCTGAGAGGAAGGAGTCCTGCTGACACCTATGACTTCATAAGGAGACAGCTCCTGGCAGAAAACGACTGATCTCAACTGTAGACCAACTAATGTAACCAGGAGTACAACGGGGAATCCGGAAGAAAAAAAAGAGCTCTTTGGGTAAAAGAAGTGAAGTCAGAGTAGATTCGGACCAAAGCAGCAAACCTTGGTTTGTATGTTTTCTGTTGACCTCCTTTGTAGTTTTAACAATTAGTGGTTCATTTTTCTCCACATTAAATTTATTCCCTGGGACCCTTCTTGGAAGGCAGTGAGTCTGTGCTTCAAGAGACTGAGTTGCAATCTAGCCTAAATTATGGAGACATTTTGGGACCTTCTCAGTCTACTTTTCATATCACACGAGATGAGGTGGTTGTTCTTTTAGGGAGGTTTTCAAAGACTCTGTGAGTACCATTATTCTCACAAATTCAGTGCCCACAGGTGGTTAGCCTACATCAGATCTGTAGGTGGAATTTAGAGTCTACATCCTCATGGGCATAGAGGATGAGTCGCGATTGGGGCGGGGATGAGGGGCTGCTTTTGGACAGTGGGAACTGGTTAGATTCAACCCAGGTCAATGTTTTTTCACTTTGACTGATTAAGGACTCTGACAATGACAGAATAATTCCCTACATGAGAGAACCTCACTATGTAAAGCTTTGACTGGGCTTCTGGATTCACAAAATCCCATGTCTCAACCTGTTCCTCCCTCCCTGTCACACAACCACACATTTCTGCCAAGACATAACAGTATGGAACTGTTATGACCTGTCTGAAAAATCCACTTCCTTTCCTTCAAAGCTTTTTGAATGATTTTTTAAAAATTTTTGGAGACGATAAGAACTAGATCTCTCCCGAAAGGGGCCGAAGGATGGCTCCACTTGTGCTGGCGTCTCCGACTCTACACTCTCGGCTATCACTGTTACTGGTCCCTGTCAAAGTACTTTATAAAATAGATCATACAGTGGAGTTAAACTTTTTTTTTTTAAGATTTTATTTATTCATTCATGAGAGACACAGAGAGACAGGCAGAGGGAGAAGCAGGCTCCATGCAGGGAGCCTGACATGGGACTCAATCCTGGGTCTCCAGGATCAGACCCTGGGCTAAAGACAGTGCTAAACCTCTGAGCCACCTGGGATGCCCCATACAGTAGAGTTAAAACTGAAATACAAAAAGAACCTCCAAAAGCAAGCCCTAATTAGTGCAAAGATGGGGTCCAAGTACTGGCAGACCAGAAACAAAAACATTAGGGCAGCACTGTTTTATTATTTTTAATTTTATCTCTAGGAGGTGAGAATCTGCTCTGCTTGACTTTGCCCAGGCTAATCACACTGGCTGGTATCGTTACAGAGGCATTGTTACACTCACTGGTGGATAAACTGTCTCCTCTACTAAGTTAGGGGGCAGAGATCCTCCAAGATTTAGGGCATCATCATCCATGAAGCCATAAATCATCCTCTGAGCTCACTACCCTTTGCCTGAGTCAGGAGAAAGCTGCTTACCTGTCCTTGTGCACTTTTTGGTGGATAAATTCTCTTATTTTCACATTACGGGAAGCTACCCTCCTAATCTGAACCATATGTCAATCTCTGGGTAACAAAGTCTCCTGTATCACCTACCCCTCTAGAATCTATTCTTTATTTTTCCTTCCCTTTTAATTATTCCTTGTATTACTCTATTGAAGTTCTTCAGTTTATTTTTTTAGCTTTTTTTAAATAATAAATTTGTTTTTTATTGGTGTTCAATTTGCCAACATACAGAATAATACCCAGTGCTCATCCCGTCAAGTGCCCAACTCAGTGCCCGCCACCCAGTCACCCCCACCCCCCGCCCTCCTCCCCTTCCACTACCCTTAGTTTCCCAGAGTTAGGAGTTAGTTCGTTCCCAGAGTTAGGAGTCTTTCATGTTCTGTCTCCCTTTCTGATATTTCTCACTCATTTTTTCTCCTTTCCCCTTTATTCCCTTTCATTATTTTTTATATTCCCCAAATGAATGAGACCATATAATGTTTGTCCTTCTCCGATTGACTTATTTCACTCAGCATAATACCCTCCAGTTCCATCCATGTCGAAGCAAATGGTGGGTATTTGTCGTTTCTAATGGCTGAGTAATATTCCATTGTATACATAGACCACATCTTCAATTTATTTTCTAAAAAACATTGGCAGAAACCTAATATTTGCTCTATAAAAGTCCATTTCTCAAAGCTCATCCCATTTAATAGTTGTAATTTATTCTACTTGTCTCCCTCCACTGCCCTCCCTCTCTCTTACATACACAGACCTTTTCTTCATATATAATGTAATAATTTCCTTCTCCATTTGAGCCCAGGCTTATTACAAATAATCTACATTGAGAAATAGACACAGTTACTTAGGTTTAATCACATGAAATTGCTGACCTACAAAAAAAGCATTCTGTAATGTGTATTAATAAATGTATAAAAGAAATGAAGTGGGGCCACTGGCAAAGAAAAGGGATAATAAAAAGTCAATTCTATAGGTGTCAACATCCAGGGGGCAGAGGGGACTCTCAGGCAAGATGCCTGAATGCGACAGTTGCAGTCACCTACCATGGTCAGTCCCAGCCCATTCTATCGCTGATGTGTCCTCAGGGCCCCAAAGCCAGTGGATCCCAGACTGAGGAGACCATGTATAATCTGAGCTGTTACAATCCTGGTTCCTTTATCCTTGTGGGGATACCTGGCCTGGAGAAGTTTCACATCTGGATCGGGATACCCTTTTGTGTCATCTATGTTCTGGCTCTTGTGGGTAACTGCACCCTCCTCTACCTCATTGCAGTGGAGCACAGCCTCCATGAGCCCATGTTTTTCTTCCTAGCTATGCTGGCTACCACGGACCTCATCCTGTCCACTGCCACAGTGCCCAAACTGCTCACTAACCTCTGGCTGCACTCCCAGGAAATAACCTTCTCTGGCTGTCTCACCCAGATGTTTTTCCTCCACTTCAGCTTTGTAGTCGACTCAGCCATCCTGTTGGCCATGGCATTTGATCGCTACGTTGCCATCTGCTTCCCCTTGAGGTACACCACCATCCTGACTCCGCAGGTGATCATCAAGCTTGCAGCGAGCATTGTTGTAAGGAGCTTCTCTGTCATCTTGCCAGATGTTTTTCTGCTGAAACGGTTACCCTTCTGTGGGACACGCATCATACCACACACATACTGTGAGCACATAGGTGTTGCTCGGCTTGCCTCTGCTGACATCTCCATCAACATCTGGTATGGCTTTTCTGTGCCTCTTATGACTGTCATCTCAGATGTGATCATTATTGCTGTTTCCTATACCTTCATCCTCCGTGCTGTCTTTCAGCTCTCATCTCAGGGTGCCCGCCAGAAGGCCCTCAGCACTTGTGGTTCTCATGTCTGTGTCATTCTCATGTTTTACACACCTGCCTTCTTCTCCATCCTTGCCCATCGCTTTGGGCATAGTGTCCCTCGAAATTTGCTTATCCTGTTTGCCAACCTCTATGTGGCCATCCCCCCCGCTCTCAATCCTATTGTCTATGGAGTGAAGACTAAGCAGATCCAGGACAAATTTATTCTCCTCTTCTCTTTGAAGAAGACACAATGAGTGGGGGAGAGTCACTGAAGGAGAAGTTTAAGTAAAAATAGACTAGGTGAAATTTTATAGAACACAGACATAAAAATAAAACTGTAACTCCCATTAACTTGAAATTTTAGGGTTCTAGCTGTATGCAAAGTATGGGAAGGGAGGAAACAGGAGAAAGAAAATACTCTAGACTTTCAGAGAATCAAGGGTTTTCTTGATCAATTTTCTCATCATTTATATGAAGGAGGTGATAATGGGTACACAAGAGCACTAATGCTCAGGTTTACATTTTTCCTGTTGCTAATTTTGAGATATTTGAAGGCTAGGTATTTCCTAACATACAACTCACCCCCGTGTTTCTCATTTGCTAAGTTAAAGGCAAAGGCTCTTGTGTTCCTTTTTTCAGTAGCTATCAATGTTTTCAACTATAACTACCAAACTTGCTGCTTTGCACTTCAGTCCTGAGTCTATACACTTTAAATCCCACCTCCTATGACCTGTACTTGCTTTACTTTTTTTCTTTAACCATCTCAAATTACATAGAACTGATTATCTTTTGTATCTGTCCTCTTAATTTGCATGTTCCAAGAAAATGTTTACTACCTTTGGTCCATATTTTACAATTATTAATTAATTGAATTAAACCTAATTATGACAGGGTAATATTGGTTAATTCATTTCACAGATGAGGAAATGGAGACTTATGAAATGATAGAAAGACAATTAGTAGATTTAGGATCCAAACCCAGGTCTGTCTGATTCAGAATTCTTTATCCAATTGCTTCCTGGATGTCTACTCACTTGAATGGCTTTCAAATGCCTCCAACTTAATTTCTCCAAAACTGACCTGGGAATTCACTAACTTCTTCCATAAAAAGTGCCCTTCCTTTTCAGTCTTCTTTTACAGTGAATGGCACTACCACCAACATGAATTCCCAAGCCAGAAACCTATGGTTTGTCCTTGATTTATCCTACATCACACTCCAACAAAATTAAGTCAATATTTGGGTTAAATATTTTATTTAAAGTTGCTTATAAGTGATACTAGTAGATATATACATGAAATTCTCACCTCTTTCATGACCATGACCAGCTTGCCTGGGCCCTTCTCTAACATCCATCCCTCTGAGAGTATTTCAAAGTCATCTTTTTAAAGGAGTTCCATCCCTGCTCCATTCAATCCATTCTCTCTATAAAAGCTAGAGTGATCATTTTAGAATTCATATGATGGTGTCACATTGCACCTTGCATCTCTTGAATAATTCTATTGTCTTTAGGATCAATTCAAGGAATGGGAGAATTTATTTTTTTTTTATTTTTATTTTTTTTTGGAATGGGAGAATTTAATGAAAAGAGCAATCTTCCCTGAACTCAGAGCTTTACATTTAATTTACCTTTATTTATACTTCATTTATATTTATTTCACTTAATTTGCATATCTCTGACTCTGAGCAAGTAATTTCAGAAGCGATATTCTTTTTGTGTGTGTCATACTCAATGTCTTGTTACTTAACAACAAGTTGGTGTGAGTGTAGAGTGTGTATTGACTGGAGTTGGGTAGGAGCCATCTATGTTTCTCTTAAGAAACCATCCCAGGATAAAAATGCCTATTTCCTAACAATTTCCACTGAAAAGGAAGCAATAAATTTAATCAAGATGAGCATATTAAATTACTTGGGAATAAGAAGTAAAGAGTAAAATTGGTATAATGGATAAGATCTCTGTGTACGTTGGTCTGTGTGTGTGTTGACATTTTCTTTGCTGTCTGTACTGTCCTTAGGCAGTTCAAAAAATACACAAGCAGGGCTGCTTTATCTATGCCATAATTACAAATCATAATACTTATTTGCATGTTTATCTATCGATGCCTACATCATGAGTTCCTTGAAGGAAGAAACTTAGTCCTAGGCATCTTCTTATACCCTTTTATATGAAAATATCTAACATGTGTTCTCAGTAAAGGTTTCATACATCTTCAAACTTTATCAGAAACCTCTTCCTTAAGGCCATTATACCTTACTTTTCCTTTCTTCCTTCTCTATCCAATTTAGATTCCATACTATATTATTGCAGTCTTTGTCTTGTTTATCCTAAACTCGACTGTCTCTCTTACATACTCAGGAATCCTAATGAATCCTGATGAAGTTAGCCCTGTATTTTGGGGAACTTGGAGAAAAAGACTGCACAAGACATACTGATACTACAGTTCATGAATTCAGACAATACACAACCAGACTTGCCTACTTTCAGCTTCTCAAATGCATCAGATTTCTCCTTTTCTCTTCCACATGTGCTTTCTCTTTATTCTTTGCCTAGCAATTTATGTTTAAGCTTCAACTAAAAATACCCTTAGATATTCCTTTTTTAGTCCTGTATTTGACTACTACCTTTCACATACATTCTCATTGTACAATGTACTTTTCATTTTAAGACTTACCGCAACTTTAATAAGGTGATTGCTCATATACTCAGTTGTTTAATGTCTATTCCTCCATTATATGTCATCAAGAACCAGGTTCATGCCTGCCTTGTTTATCATTGCTTCCTATCATTTAGAAGCTCCTGCTTTGTAATAGGAATGCAATAGGGCAGCCCAGGTGGCTCAGCAGTTTAGTGCCACCTTGAGCCAGGGCCTGATCCTGGAGACCCGGGATCGAGTCCCATGTTGGGCTCCCTGCATGAAGCCTGCTTCTCCCTCTGCCTGAGTCGCTGCCGCTCTCTCTCTCTCTCTCTCTGTCTCTATGTCTTTAATTAATAAAAAAAATTAAAAAAGGAATGCAATAAATGCTGAATAAAAGAGTTGAAATGAATGAGTTTTAATGAAGGAATGAGATCCCTCTTCCTTAGTAGAAGTCTACCGGCATTTGTAAGTCTGCATAATTAGAGAAAGAATTATGGAGAGTCATGGAAAAAAAAAAAGATTTATTTTCTCTATAGTCAGGTAATAGGTTGTTTCCTCACTTATTCTTCAGAGTTCTTCTTTCAATTAAGCATTTTTAAACAATTAAGCATTACATCACATCTGTGTTTAATTGCTCATCTCTTTTTATACATGCAGAAACTTATTTCTAGAACAGTTAAAGCATTTTGTTAGAGTACAAAAAGAGGAATGAGTAGAACAGGGATAAATTCCAGATGTTTAGCCACTAGACATTGAAAGTAGTGGGAAGTTGTACATAGTGTTCTGTTGGAAGGATGAGATTGTACCCTGGCTGGCTAGCTATGATTTTTAGATTTGCATGTGCTTTGTGTTTTGCCTTAAACAAATAGATTAGTAGCCTGTAGTCTAAAAAAATTGAATGAACACAAAGTTAGTGATGATTCTACACTGAGGGGAGTTGGACAGAACTACCAAGCAAGACTAAGCATTGGGGTAGGTATCTAAGAAGAGAAGCCTCTTCACACCTGGAAAGATGCTGCCTCAGTGAGAATTATCCCCAGAGTTTTTTTATACAAGGTTAGAAGCAGATACATTTCAGTCCAATAGGTATTTATTGATTTTCCTCTATGAAGTACTCTCAGCTAGGGATTCAGAGGAAAATGAAACAGTCTCTACACAAGAAGTATTAGGAGTTCTATATTGGACTAACACATAGTAAAATGACTCTTGACAGACTTTCTTTTTTTATTTTTTATTTTTATTTATTTATTTTTTAATAAATTTATTTTTTATTGGTGTTCAATTTACCAACATACAGAATAACACCCAGTGCTCATCCCGTCAAGTGCCCCCCTCAGTGCCCGTCACCCAGTCACCCCCACCCCCCGCCCTCCTCCCCTTCAACCATCCCTAGTTCATTTCCCAGAGCTAGGAGTCTTTATCAAATTAATGATCAAGCTAGATCATGACCCCGCTGAGGCTCAGGTATGCTATCATCATGAATTCCAAAATTTCCAAGCCACCACTAATATGAGCAGAAGTGTAAGTTTCTAAAGCTGGGAAAGTATTAATTTGACTGAATCCTTCTTCGTGTCCCAGACTGACTTGGAGCCTTGGGACCGGAGGCCTACAGGTCCCCTGGGTTCAGAGGCTTTCTGTTCTAATTTGTCTCTAATCCTGGGAGATGACAAGAGAAGTACATTGGCAATCCTCTTTTCCAGGCTTTGTGTTGATTCTGCCCTACAGTAAGCATGATCTTATATGTCTGTTCCTATGTCCCTGTGTCTGTCCTTACTAACTCTGGCACTGCTTCTTTTGTTCTTTGCTCTGTTTTTCATCTGCTGTGCTTCTGCACTCTCTGATTATCGCCTTGCCTTTGCAAAGCAGTTCTGAGACCAGGATCTGCAAGGTGTAAGCCCATGGTGAGCAATGCAGAACTATGAGAAAGTAATGGAGTAGAGCCAATTAGAAAAGGCTCTACTAGAGCTGGTGAAGAGGAAAGAGACAGATGGGGAAAGAAGGAGCTCCAAGAGGAGAGGGCAAGATTAGAATTCTACATATAGATTATAGAGCTGCCGCTCATGCTAAAAAATGGTATGAAATAGAGGTGTCTATTAGGAGCTTTATTCTGAGCTCCTCCCATTTATTTCCCTAAAATATTTCTAGGCTTTTCTAAAGGTCAAAATTTATAATGCTACGGATGTAAAAATAAATAAATAAATAAATAAATAAATAAATAAATAAATAAATAAATAAGTAGTCATGATAGACTTAGAACTGACCATTTCGGACTGGGTCCAGACACCTCGAGATTGAAATTTCATACACCATCTCAGAGACTTTTAGGTTATCTTATATGTGTAAACATCAGTTTGTATTTGTGAGTACATTTACGAATGAGTGTCCTATTGTTTTTGGGGGATCATAGGGGTAAGCACTCAGATGTCCACCTACCCTAGACACCACAGAGGGACACAAACACAAAACAGATTTGAACAGTTACTTTTTGGATTGGATCTTAAAATAGTCCTTCTTGTAACCCATGGGCCAACCTTGGATATCCCTTTCTCTAAAATAGGGCAGAAGAAAGATATTCACATAGACAAACTTAGCATAAAAAAGAGAAATAAAGTCAAGGTTTGGATTATAATACCTCATGATCAAGATATTACCGAAAGTCCTGTCCTGTGTTTAGTTTAGTGCTAGAGGAGATGGAGCTTGTAGAGACATTGGATGTGTTATTGCAATATTCCTAGCCTTAGGAGAGAGAAGAAAAATGCTCCTCAGTCAATCAGAGACCAGTAAATAAGGTGGTAGTAGAATACTTGCTAAAATGCAAAATCTTATTCAGGAACCTGTAATCAAAGGGACTGTGATCAAAGAGTACTAGTGCTAGGAGATTAAAGAGAATGTATAGTTAGTGATACCTGAGAAGTTCCAAGAAGGCAAACGTAAAGCCCACAGACCTTTTTCTGTATCTAGAACTTTGAAGGTAGGTGAGGAAGGTGTACTAATTTCCCACATCTAGCTTAGTCCTTCCTCCCAGACCATCTTTCATCACTGTGCAATGTTTGTGGATTCATTCCATAGGTTTGTTTGGTGGGAGCCTTCATCCAGTTTGGAAATATTTAAATAAGGGAAGCAAGTTTTCATGCTTTTCTAGATCTTTAGTTTTCCAAGTTTTATGTGGAGGAGCCTACTTTATATTGTTGTGGTAGGCTGAGAGGACATAAGACTGAGGGAATGGTGAATAAATGAGAGGATATTCACAACACTATTTGAATGATCAAGTTAATTAGTATGAAGTCCACTGGTCTCTCTGGCACTCATTTATTCAAGAACCTATTGAACACTCTGTGACACATTCTGTTCTAGGGATAGAACAGTGAAATAAGCAGACGTGATATATATCCTCTTAAACTTTATCACTTATTAAATGAGAAAGCTAAGTAAAATAAAATAAAATAAAATAAAATAAAATAAAATAAAATAAAATAAAAATAGTGTGATAAGTGCTCTGATTGGATAATGTGGAGTGCCAGGAGTATACCTGGGGCATTACCTAATTTGGATATTGTTCAGGAAAGCTTGTTTTGTGCTATAGATGAGAGAAAGTTTGCTAGAGAAAGAAAGAAAATGGACGAAGCTGAAGAAACTTTCAAGACCAAATGTAGGTGGAAAAGAAATCAGACAAGAATATTCCTCAAAGCTGAAATTTAAATTGGGGTGACACACTCAGTGGACTAAAGTTATCTCATGTTTGACATGGAAGAAGGCTTTATGGCCTCTTCTACTTTGATATTCTCTTCTGGGATCTAGTGTTAGGTAATATTTGTTTCTGACTGAACAAGAAAAATTATTGAAAGTCTTTAAAGTCTTTAAAGCATTGAGGAACTACATGGGTGTCAGTAATGCCATGGTGTTAGGTATAAAACCATGAGTTTTATGCAAATTCTTCAGTTATGAGATTATGCAGCAAGAGATATACAGGTGTGGATACTACTCATAGGATCAGATAATGTGTCTTCAAATTAATGTCTATTTGCTTACCTTAGTTGATAGTAAACAAATGGGCATATTTTAAATAATCTTAAAATTATTCTCTAAAATCAGGAGACAAAGTAGAAGCCAAGGAAACAAAATAAAACAGGGCAAACTTGACTTGAAGTTCATAGATATGGAAGAATTTGCTGGTGTTTCAGCAACTTCATCACTCCTCTTTCCATCACCCCTCTATTGACTGATAAGTCCTATCAATTCTGTCTCCTCATCTTTCTGAAGACAATCTCTTCTGTTACAGTAATGCAGGCTGCCATTTTTTACCTCACTTCAGTCATGATCATACTCAGTCCCTTGTTTACAGAATGGGTTCCTAGTTCATCTGGGTACATATTAGGACTTACAAGTAATGTTCAAATAAAGGAATATATTTAGGTTTCACAAAATAGTTTAACTAGCTTTTAAAATAAACTTAGAACATTTTCGGGCTTCCTATATGCTCAGAAATCAGTTGTATCCTACATGAATTACCTGCTCTTTAAATATGAGAAGATATATTTGATGAAATTATCTAGTTTGGGCACCATTCGGAGGGAGATAGGTCTCTGATAACCTTTTTATTTTATATAAATTGGTTTACTTAGGTTGTATGATTATTCATCAATCATGTTTGTTTCTGTATATTTTCCCAAGTATCTTAATTTTACTTTAATTGTCAGAGCATTATAAGGGACTTCAAAATACCATTATTGTTTAAAAATATATCTTCTTTGTCATTAGAAAATTTTTTGTCTTTTTTATCTTGATTTTAATCATTATGCTTATGTAATTCACTTGTGACTTTAGAGAATTCTACTGATTACATTTTTTTTTTTTTACTTTTTTCTCTTTTTAAAGTAATTGATTTCCAATTTTGGATATTTAATATACTTATATTAATTATTCTTATTTCATTGATAATGTGTTTAAAGATTTTTTTCAGAGATTTTATTTATTTATTTACGAGAGACACAGAGACAGAAGTAGAGACACAGGTAGAGGGAGAAGCAAGTTCCATGCAGGGACCCCCGTGTGGGACTTGATCCCAGAGCTCCGGGATCACGCCCTGAGCCAAAGGCAGATGCTCAACCACTGAGCCATCCAGGTGTCCCTTAAAACTAACATTTTGAATCCTAAAGCAACATCTACTAGTTTTCAAAGATTTGCCATTTAGTGAATCTTTGGTGCTGTTCTCTAGTCTGTATCTACCTTTTTGTCTTTCTGCCTTATTTGATATTTCCTGATTATTTACCTAAATATGTTTCTTAAAAACCTCATTCTCATACACATTTCAGGTGCATATACTTTTAATATAAGCTAGAGGTTTTATTGTGATACTGTTTACATATATTCATATATGATGCATATATCTTTTTGATTCATGAGGAATTTTTTAATTGTGAATCCAACTACATTTTCTTCTGCAATAAATAAGAAATAATTTCCAAGCCTTTTGTGGAATTATCCAGTATTTTCTCACCAATCTTGATTCCTCTAATTGCATATAGTATAAAAATTACAACCAATTTTGGAGCTATATATTCTGTCCTTGGGTGTATTTATTCTTGAGCCAGCAAGATACTATGTAGTTTAGTCATGTATTTGATTTATGTGTGTATGCATTTAATAAATGCATTCAAGTTAATCATGTCATTTTATTGTTAATTGATAAATCATATAATCCTTTTTCTTATCATTTAAAATTTTTCTTTACACATTTTTTTGCTATTTAAAAACATTCTGAAATTATGTTACCCTTTAAATATTACCAGCTAACCTTCTCTGTTTTATTCCAGTTTTAGTATGTGTCCTGCAGAAGTAGCACTATTTTGGCATCTTTTGATTCCTATACACATAGCTTTACCTCATTCTTTTTGAAAGCCATATACTATTACACTGTATGAACATACTGTAAATGTTAAAATAATTCCCATATAAAAATTAAACTGATGCTAGCTTTTCAATTTTTATTTTCATATTAAAATTTCTCTCAAATTTCATATTATAAATGTTGCTGCTGTGAATATCTTTTTGCCATTTTAATTTATATAATTGTATCTGTAGATCCTATATTTGGAACTTCTGGGGCAATGGATATGTGCATTTTATGTTTTGATACACATTGTCAAATTAGTATCTAAGAATGTTATATAGTAAATCCTTCTAAAATAGTTATGACAACTCTTACTTCCTCAGACCCTTCACAGGATGTATATTATCAATGATACCATTGATCATTTTAAGTCTTGATTGATAAATAATATACCTCATCATTCATGTTTATATTAAGTTTAATTATTTACGAGACCAAAAATATTCTACATATTGTTACACATTAGAGTTTCTTCTTATATGACCTGGTTATTCATATCCATTGTTACTTTTTCCACTTGATCACAGGGCTTTGCTTTAGGGATCTGTAAGAATACTTTAAATAAATGTTAATGGAATTATATATTTTTCATTTAGATTAGTCTTTAATTGTGGTGCTTTTGTCATGAAATTTATTGTCTCCTGCTTAATTATCATTTCTCTGTAATAGTTTGTTCTTCCAATTTCCATATTTTGTCCTTCTTTCTTCCTTTAGATGTTATCTGGGTGTATATGTGGTAAGGAATATGAGATGTGGGTGAGGTGATTTATAGATAATTTTGTGAATAGGGAACCAAAATCCTGGATCCTGAAACCTAGCTAAGGCTTCTCTATGTGTCTCTGCTATACCTGTATCTATTTTTAAAGAGGTGGACTCCATGTAGATTTAAGCACTGAAGATATTTACTGCTGCCAATGGTCAGCCTTGCCATTTCTTCTTATCTGGGATTATAGTCTTTCCATTTTCTTTTCTTTCTAGTTGGGACAGACTTTACATCATATCTGCCTTTAATTGCTCAGGGAAAATCGGTGCATTTGAGTTAGAATGCAGAGGTCTTGATGAGAGATGATAGCATGTAGGATAGAGCAGTCAATGCGAGGATAGCAATAAGTTGATGTAAGACAGAATGAACACTTACTTGTAACATGATACTTGTTTGGAAGATGAGCAAGATGATTGTGTGTGGAAGAATAGGATTGAGATAATTTCAAGGCTTCTAGACTGAGAAACCATGTTATACTATCATTTGCTGAGTTGGAAAACATTATAGGAGAAACAGATTTGGAGCAATGGAAAGAGAAATAAGATAGTTTGAAATATGCTGAATTGGATGCACCTGTGGTATTTCTAAGCTAGCAGGCATTGAGTAAGTAACTAGTTCCAAACCTGAGGAGAGATAAATATCTGTAAAATTATAAACTTCAGAATCTTCAACATAGGAGACACAAAGTCATGGCATTTGGGGATATCACCCAGATGGAGTTTGTTGACCTAGATAGAGTAGCAGATATAGAGCACTACAGAATAACAACATTCAAGAACAGGTAGAAAGAAAAATGAGAGACTACTGAAGTTGGAGAAGATATTTGTGTGTCATGTCACAAATAGAAGACTTTTGGGAAGAGGGCCCGACTATTTCAATGAAATCTCACAAGAATGAATTGTTACATAGATTAGATAGGGGCAAGAATACTGGGGTATAACTACCCAGAGACTGGGCTGCCCCTGCTGGGATATCTTCTGTGAGAGTTGAGAGGAGGATTATATTCTTTCCTTGAGACCAATCTGACATAGTAAGCTAATGGAGAATGTCTTTTCTTGGAAGATTTTCCAACCTGGGAATATCTGAAGGCAGAGTAAACCACCTAAACCATAGCCTTTAGGGAAGAATATATTTTGTTTCCTCTTTAAGCTGGTGAACTTTGCTACAATACTGATGAGAACCAAGGTAAATGTCCCACTGTGGAGAAAGAGCAGAAAAGAAAAGAGACTGCATGGTCTACTTCAGAGTTAGACCCCTTGAGACTCTACAGTTGTTAGTC
The DNA here is from genome assembly GCF_011100685.1 of Canis lupus familiaris. Classification (NCBI taxonomy): domain Eukaryota; kingdom Metazoa; phylum Chordata; class Mammalia; order Carnivora; family Canidae; genus Canis; species Canis lupus. The sequence goes on from NC_049242.1 coordinate 29,198,095, forward strand.
CAGTTCACTAGGGCTGGAACTTTATATTGAACTTGTGCCAAATCCCCAACTAGCCATTGTCTCTCCACCTAATAGTATTTTGAGCACCTATTTTCCTAGAAAACTTCCTGGGGAACAGCGCGGGTGCTCAGCATTTTAGCGCCACCTTCAGCCCAGGGTGTGATCCTGGAGACCCAGGTCGAGTTCCGCGGCGGGCTCCCTGCATGGTGCCTGCTTCCCTCTCTCTCTGTGTCTCTCATGAATAAATAAATAAAATCTTAAAAAAAAAAAAAGAAAATAAAAACAACTTCCTGGGTTCCTGGTAACTAGGCAGGTCTAAAAGTATATGACTGGGGTTATGTGATTTGTATCTCTGGGAAAAATTATTTTGATACCTCTCTTAATATGACTTAAAATTCCAAGTAAAAGTTTAGCAGGTGTTTATTAGCAAAAAAAAAGTGACAAATGATAGTCTGTCACTTCACAGAGCTGCAAATAAGTGGATAATACTGAAGTAGGTTCAGAGGTGGACGTCTATAGATCACTAGCAATCAGCCATGAAATTTTTATTTCCAGGCTATGAGGCACATCTAATCCAAGACCATGGTGGCCACATTCAACTTGAGCAGCTTCAATCCGGGCCCATTCATCTTACTGGGAATCCCAGGGCTGGAGGAGTTTCATGTCTGGATTGGGATTCTCTTCTTTATTATCTATCTTGTGGCCCTGGCGGGCAACAGCATCCTTCTCTACCTTATTTCCATGGAGCGTACCCTTCATGAGCCCATGTTCTTTTTCCTCTCCATGCTGGCTGCTACAGATGTCATCCTGTCTAATACATGTGTACCCAAAACATTCAGCATCTTCTGGCTAGGTCCTCAGGAAATCACTTTTCCTGCATGCCTTACTCAGATGTTCTTTCTCCACTACAGCTTTGCTATGGATTCTGCTATTCTGCTGGCTATGGCATTTGATCGCTATGTTGCTATTTGCTTCCCCCTAAGGTATACGAATATTCTCACCCGTCAGATTATTACTAAGATTGTAGTGGCTATTGTCAGCAGGAGCTTTTGTATCATCTTCCCATGTGTCTTCCTATTAAAGAGACTGCCTTTTTGCCGAACACTCTTCATTCCACACACATACTGTGAGCACATAGGCATAGCCCAACTAGCCTGTGCGGATATCTCCATCAACATCTGGTATGGATTAGCTGTACCTATAATGACTGTCACATCAGACTTGATCCTTATTGGCATCTCCTACGGTCTCATCCTTCGTGCCGTCTTTAACCTTCCATCTCGAGATGCCCGCAAGAAAGCCCTCAACACGTGTGGTTCCCATGTTTGTGTCATTCTTATATTCTATACACCAGCCATGTTCTCTGTCCTCACCCACCGTTTTGGTCACAATATTCCTCGCTCTTTCCACATACTGACTGCCAACCTCTATGTAGCCATCCCTCCTGCACTCAATCCAATCATCTATGGGGTGAAGACCAAGCAGATTCGGGAGAAAATCATCTTACCCTTCTTCTCTAAAGGGAATTAGTGACATGAGATGGAGAACTTGGGAAAGAAAACAGGTAACTATATTGACTTTGGAATGTATTTCATTTTTTTTACAGCTAAAATATCTACAATGGTGATTTCAATACATATGAAGTCCTAAAAGTCCTCTATGTGTTGGAGGAATCAATAAGACAAGGTAAGGAGACAGATGTCAAGAAAGGCAACAGAAAAGGTTGAAGAAGATGTGTCTGCCTGCAAAGATAGATCAGAGGGAAATTTCTATTTCATTTTGAGTTAGATTTCCAAGACTTATGGGATAGAATAGTGATCATATATAATGTAGATGAAAAAAGTAGAATATTACTCTTAATTAATAGGTTAAAAGAGATGACCAAAAGGTCTAACAATTTGGGATAGTTTTATTGAATACTTTCCAGATGAGAGTTAAAGCTAATGGCAAATGATTACCTTCTTTTGGAATCATCCAGGATGATTAATCATCCAAAAACATGGTTTTCAAACACCAATGAGTCTCATAACCACCTGGGTAATTTGATATGCTTGCAAAGTCTCAGGTTTTATCCTACTTCCATGAGCCTCTGTGTTCTTTAACAGTTCTCTAGGTGATTCTGACACCTAAGAAATCGTGGATCCTTCCAAATCAGAAAAGTCCTGGTCCTTTTAAATACCCATAGACTTGGTTCTTCTAGTAATTTCCTGGGCTTGGAGTAACATAGCTCTCTTTTATGCTCCCAATAACTGTTTCTTGCTTAGTATTATTGATCCATCTTAAAATTCCACAACTTTAAATCTCATATCATCAAAATACATTATCAATTATCTCTACTTACTATAGTCTTTGAAGGATTTCACTTCTGGCACAATTTTCATCATGATTATTGGGGATTTTAATGAACACAGAGAGGATCCATTAATAACTTGGTGTGATAGACTGTATTCTCTAAAGATAAAGACAGAATACTATATTCCATCTTCTATGCTTTTCTGCAATGTGAACTTGCCATTCCACATTTTGGGTGGAGTCTAATTCTATTTCTCTTGAATCTGGATTAAACAAAGGGGTTCCTTGATAAATAGAATTCAGTGAAAGTGTCATTCTGAGGCTTCTGAGGTTAGGTCACAAAAACCTTTGCAGCTTCCATTTGGGTCTCTTGAAATGCTTTATCTTGGCATGCTCCCTTTTGGAACCCAAATACCAAGCTACAAGTATTTTGACCAGATGGAGAAGCCATGTCTAAATATTCTGCTAAAGGACTTCAGTTGAGATCTCAGTCAACAGTTCACAACAACATGTTGGTAAGTTATCTTAAACAGCCTCTGTAGGCTCAACTGACATCTCTCTTTAATGTATGAGAGACTCAAAGAGAGAACTACTCAACCAATCAAAACCAGGTCACAGAACCAAAAAAGTAATAATTTGCTGTTTTAAGCTAATAAACTTAGGGATGGCTAGTTATGCAGCAATAGAGACATGATGCAGAAAGTGGTAACAGGGAGTGGGGTGTTGGTGTAGTAGCAAAAACCTAAAGCATGTAGCATTAGCTTTGGCATAGTCAGCAAGCAGAAGCTGAAAGGGCCTTGATGAACTGTTAATGGAGGCCTGAAAGACAGTGAGAAAATTATTATTGGAAGCTGGAGAAACAGGTACAAGTGCTATGTAATTATAGGAGGTTTGAAAATATAATAACCTAGAAAGTAGAAGATATACCTAATTAACCGATGCATTTGGCCATGGGGATTGTGAAGCAGAGTATTGAAAATATCAACATTATTTTTATACCACAGATGATTAGGTACAGATAGATGTAAGCTAAAGTGAAATTATTCAGTGTTCAAGCATAACTTAGAGTAAATTTAAAGGAATCATAGTTGGCTAAATGCAAATAAAAAGGAAATCTCCTTCCAGCCTTTCCAAATGACAAAGACTCTCTTTGGAAAAAAAAAAGAAATGTCTTCAGGGTGTAATATTATCTCTAAGACAAGACTGTAAACTCCTTTGCTTAGAGTAGAGAAATATTTAAGGGTATGCCTAATAAATCTTCTCAATTAGACAAAGAAGCTTCCTGGAATCTTAAGGACATTTTCCCAGAGAACCATAACTCTCAGACAAAATCAAACAGGGAGAAAACTGGAAGATATTTGTGGGTAAGATTTCTGTCTAATGGAGTAAAACCTAAAAGATTCGTAGAAGACCACAATTTTTAAGAGAAATGTACGCATGTAAGCACCATCAGCTTGGACCAAAAGGAACGGAATTGGTGCAAAATGAAAAGGGACTTTGGGTCTCCAACTTCATAGGCAGAAAGCAGATGAAGAAAAGTACTCAGATGTAAACATAGGTCACTACTCAATGAGAAGCAAAGATGACAGAATTCAGAGCCAAATACTCAGAGGTTAGACAAAAGCCATGGAGAATCATTCCCAGGGAGCAGGATTGGGTCCTTTTTAAGAAACTGGTGATATTAATCTCTGGCTGGATTTTAGAAACTCTAATGGGCTAGTGACTGTAATACGAATCTCTCAATATTTTACATATAAGGATCAATTGCAGCTATCCATCTCAGCATCACCATGGTGTGTTGGCTGTGTAAATGGAAGATTTCTTTCTCATTTCTTTACTTCACAGGTCTTCAGATTGAAAGGAAGTGCATTCAAGAATCTGTATACAAGAAACTGAATTGAAGGAGCCCTATTCACACTTTGTCCTGATTTAGAGGCTGAGGTCTTAGACTTTGAACTAGTCTTGTAGTGGGAATGAAATATTGGGATCTTAGGGAAGAGGTGAACATATTTTTTGTTTTGTTTTGTTAATATTTTTGTATGTAAAAAAAGATCGGCATTATTATGACCTAGAGTGCAGTGTTGCAAGTGTTATTTTCCAAAGATAGCCAAAACAATATCATGCATCCTATACACTTTGCAATATGGTCTTGCCACTTGTCTAAGAGGTGTGGTGTAATTTTACTCCCTTCTTATCTGGGCTGGCCTTAGTGACTTCCTTGAAAAAAAATGTAATCAATATTACATTTCAGGATATTCAAGGCTGGATTATAAGAACCCTTACATCTTCCTCCTTGGTGTCTCTGGATAGATATTTGCATTTTTGGATGCTCTTCTCTACAACACAGCCACCATACAGTGAGAATCCCAGACCGCATGGAGAGTTCATGTAGTTCACAGTCTAGCTGAGCTACTAGTTAATAGCCAGAATTAATTGCATCAATTGCTTAGAGATAACTGCAGATCTATCCAAAATCTGATTGCATGGGCAGCCCCGGTGGCCCAGCAGTTTAGCGCCACCTTCAGCCCAGGGTGTGATCCTGGAGACCTGGTATCAGTCCCTCGTCGGGCTCCCTGCATGGAGCCTGCTTCTCCCCTCTGCATGTGTCTCTGCCTCTCTCTCTCTCTGTGTCTCTCATGAATGAATAAATAAAATCTTAAAAAAAAATCTGATTGCAGCATCAATCAATGCATCTGATTGCAGCATCAATGATTGCATCTGATTGAGAGAAAGAGAGAGAAGGAGAAACCCCAAGCAACAACCTGCCCAAATGATCTCAGGAAACCTACAGAATCATGAGATAATAAATTGTTTGAAATCAGTACTTATGGGGGTATTTTGCTATGCAATAATAAATAACTGGAACAACTAGATTCTCAGTACTCTGAATTTTTCTCTAAAGATCTTGACCATCCTACTTCACCTATTTAATTCCTTAGAAACAACTTAGAATTTGTGTTCCCACAAATATATGCAGATTATTAAAAATCTAAATATTAGGCATTCAGTTCCTGATCCATCACCTCCTATTTTTCCAATTCACTTTTTCTTGAATCTCAGTCCAATAATCTCTCCACTTCTTCAATTCATTTATAATAAATTCATTTTATTACCTTTTCATATTTCCTCAATCTCTTCTTTTCTCCCTTCCTCCTTACCAGCATTAATTTTATAACTCATTCTTAGAATTTCTGTTGAGTACAAACTATTTCTCTCCTTTAACCTTCTTTCACTTTGTAACACACTCACTTCACTGTGCTTTTCCAGTAACTTTTTTTCTAAATTGACTGTCCACTCTAGGTCTGCAGCTATGGGATAAAATTGTAAGTACACTGACTCGCCTTATTTTAAACTTACCATTGCTAAAATAAGAATGTTTTTAGTTCTAAAGAGACCACAATAATTTGACAGTGACAGGGAAACATAATTTTACTTAGATAACAGATATAAATTGGAACTTTCCTGGGCAAGCTGGAATATACAGCTTCCTAAGTTTTATAACTCATGGTAATTATATCATATTTCTCTATTTCTTCTCATATTCTTTTTTAAAATTTTGTTTTGAGGTTGTTGAGTTTTTTTAAGTCCTCAGACTCTAAGGTCCCTTGGGGCACATAGCTGTTCCCTAGGCTGTGTGAGTGTCTTGGGCAGTTTTTTGGCTCTATGTGCTGTTTGGCCCCGCCAACTTTCAATAGATGAAGTTATGCCATCTCAATGCCCCAGAGTCTTCCAAGCCCTTCCTGGTCCCAGACAGAGTGCCAAGCACACAACAGTCCTATTTTATTCTGCTAAGGAGCCTTTGAATGAAGTGTTATTACTATCTCCATTATATAGACCAGACAACCAAGGCCCAGAGAGGGTATCACATTGCTCAAATTCACACAGCTAGAAAATGGGGGAGCCGGGATATTAACCCACACAAGCTAGTCTCAAAGTCCATGTTCTTAACCACTAAAACTTAATGCTTGGGGAAGGCCCAGAAAGGGGTATGGATTCAGTTTAAAATGCTATGCACTCTCTTAGTTACTAAATTTAGTTTCCTGGAAAAAATATTTCCTGGCCCTTGGGATATGTGTGTTGGTGGGGGTGCTGTGTAAGCAGATCTCACTAGCTTTCCTTGGCCATTGGGAGTGTCCACCTCCCAGTACCAAAGGTCTACAGGACTGGGTCACTTCCAGTCACTCCTGAAGGCACTGAGGCCGTGACCATTGGCACCCAAAGATTCCTCACAGATGCAGAACCACGACTGTCACACTACCAGTGAGAAAGCACCTTTGCTGCCTCAGTGTCCATGCCCCTGCCTCATGTCCATGCCCCTGCCCACGGTCTCCTGCAAGCTCCTCTGCTCATTGACAGCCCAAGTGCCCTGTGGGACAGGGGCCGGTGAGTGGTAGGAACCTGCCACCACTTCCAGAAACAGATTAGCGCCTGGGATCCCTGGTGCCTTCACCTGAAGACCAGTGAAGTCATGAGATTTCAGCTATCCAATTGGCTGGCTACTCTCCAAGCTTCTGTATCCAATTTAAGAAACAGGCAGGGCAGGCTGGAATGGAATGGAGATTCTTAACCAAGAGTTAATGGATCAGCCTGGATTTGTAAATTAAATGGACCAGGCTAGACTTCTAAACTTCTAAATTAAAAAAAAAAAACTGTATATATATATATATATATATATATATATATATATATATATATACACATATACATATGCACACACACACAAAATGTGGCCATATTAACATGAAGATTGATTTAGAATATGAGTGCTTGGGGAACAGACCTTCTGGGTTCTCCAGACAATTAAACTATTGAAGTGCCTGGCACAGGGGACTTCTGAATCTTAGCATTGTTATCTGTAAATGGAGATGAAGAAAATACCTTAGTGACGTGCCCAGTACCTGCATTTTCAGAGAACATCTCAGAAAATTCTAGCTATGTCACATTTGACCACCTTCATCCATTTTTCTTCCACCACCAACCACTGCCAATGATCTAATCTATACTCTGTCCGTGAGCTTGTTTTTTTTTTCTTCTATTCCATGTATAAAACAGAGAAAGATCATATGTTATTTGTCTTTCTTGGAGTTATTTCATTTTTCATTATTTCATTTAGCATAATGATCTCTGGTTCCATCCAAGTTGTTGCAAATGATTTGATTTTATTTTTATTGCTAGATAATATTCCATTATATATTTTCCATTAGATATATGTACTATAGATATATGTAGATATGTATATATTTCTTCATCCATTGATCTGTCAATGGACATGTAAGTTGTTTTATTTCTTATGTCCACAAAGTCTTATAGCAATTGACAAATATCAAGTGTAGTTTTTCTCTGTGCAGTGATTCAGGGACCCAGGTTGCTTGTAACTTGCAGTTCAGTGATGACAGTATGGCTTCCTTGTCACTGCAGCAGATGAAGAGAAAACATAGAGCATACACACTAGTTCTTAAATATTTTAGCCTAAGATGACATTTGCCACTTCTATTCTAATGTCGTTGGCCATAAATAGCCACATGGCCCCCTCTAAAAATATCAGGAACACTTTTATATAGACAAAGGAGAGAGAAACCAGATAGATTTGAGAATCAGAAATCTCTATTACAGAATCCAAAACAATCTTAACTTCCTGTGCATCTCTGATCTCATCTACTCCCTGACTTACTTGCTTTTGGCATGCTTGTCTTCTTGAATCTTCTCAACTATACCAAGTATATCCTCTCTCAGAACCTTGATGATCTACCCACTGTCATGGCCTAGGTTTCATGCCATAGCAATTAAATCAGCGTGGTTGTGGGTAGGATTAAGACACCAGCATTTTTTAAAAAGTTCTCAGGAGGTTCCAGTGTACAATAAAGTTTTGGAATAGACTTATGGTGTAATTAATGACTCTATTTTACAGATGAATAAACTAAGGGCCTGAAAAATTAAACAGCCAATTCAAAATGTCTCAGCTGGTAAATGTCAGACCTGGGATTCAAATCTACATCTCTCTCATTTTAATTTAATTTATTTTCAATAAAATAGATTCTTCTGTGTGGCAGGACTAGATTAAGAGAAATCACTTTTTAAGTTTATACTCGAATTACTTTCTAAAAATCTTGAACCAATTTACACACCAACTTGCATGAAAAAAATCACAGATATATTATAAATATTATTATGCTCTGAACATGTACTTATGGTTCAATACCCATGAGTTAGATACCTAGGTCTGGAGTGAGGGAGGGTGAAGAAGGATAACTAAGATGTTTGCAGTTCTGTGAGATCTACCTGGTGAGTACAGTTGAAATGAATATGAGTCCACCTTGTCCACTCTTCCTTAGAAAGCTATCTTCCCATGGTTCAGATATACCCTAGTTTTGATAGTTTAAAATGACAATCTAGCCTGGGGAGGAAATGCTTTCATAATTTATAAGAGTCTCTCCTGACATAATCAATCCAACATATACTTTTGCATCTTCCTTCCAGGCTACCTAGATACTTGGCCTGAGTGAGACTTTGATGAGAAATAAATAGAAGTATTTCAAAAGCCCACCATATCATTCCCTCTGTGCATAATAGAAGAATGTATCTTACACTGGACTGTAACTAACAATACTTTTGAATCAATAGCTTATCATCTGATCTAATTAGATAAAGGAAAAAAGACAAAGAATTACCCTAATGAGGATACAAACTGTTAAAGGGAATTAAACACTCAAGCTCCAGGTCAATGTGGAGAAATTCGGAGTAAGCAAAGTGATTATTTTCTTGAGATCATGTAATATGTGGCATTGAATTAAGAACCAAAGGGAGCCATACAAATTCCAACTCAAGGTATACCTCTTCCCAGTCTATCCTCATTCCATGTCATCTCCTTTCTCCCTGAATATCCCTTCACAACCATTTCACACAATTTGGCTACATGTTTTTTGTTGTTGTTTTTTTAAGATTTTATTTATTTATTCATGAGAGACACAGAGAGGGAGAGAGGCAGAGACACAGGCAGAGGGAGAAGCAGGCTTCATGCAAGGAGCCCAATGTGGGACTCGATCCTGGGTCTCCAGGATCATGCCTTGAGGTGAAGGCGGCGCTAAACCGCTGAGCCACCCAGGCTACCCATGTTTGTTTGTTTTTATCTAAGTGCTGGGAAGATATTAACTTACTGTAGGACAGTGATGTCCTTTCTCTTGCCTTAAAATAATGTCCTTCCTTTAAGAGAAGACTCTGATATGATTGGTGTGTCTCCTTAGGGATCTTATTTGCAAATTCACCTCTCTTTAAGCAGCTGGGACCTTTGGTGCTCTGAGCCACACCACAGCCTCTCTAGGTCAAAAAAAAGGTGGAGATAAGAGACACCAAATCATATATCCAGGAGTATGTTACTTGTGCCGAATCAAGATTTTTCCAGTACAGCTGACCATCAAGGGGGTGAGTGTCAAATGGATGAAATTGATAGAAAAAAAGGTTGAGGACAGTTCTGTAAGATTAGGAGGAATGACCAGGAAGATACAGGGAAATGACAAACATACAAAGATATCTATATCCTTGGCCACTCCAGAAGTTATATCAGATTGTCCCCTGACTCCATTATAAGAAGTACAGTTCCTTGAATTCCTCAGGTGTTTGCATAGCCTCAGTGCATATTAAAATGTATTATTGGTAAGTCCTTCTTTTCTTTGCATTTCAGTCCTTCCTGTTGCAATTAGATATTTTAGTCTCTTGCTATTTTCCTTATGGACTCAAGACAAGCCAGGAAGGTAGATCTCTGGGAACAGCCTTTCTTAAAGTAATGATGAATTCAGAATTTCTTAATAATAGCTGCATCTTGTTATCACTCATATCAACTTGGCAGGAGTGATCTATCTATCTATCATCTATCTATCTATCTATCTATCTATCTATCTATCTATCTATCTATTTATCTATCATCTATTATCTATCTATCTATCATCTATCTATCATCTATCTATCTATCTATCTATCTATCTATCTATCTATCATCTATCTATCTATCATCTATCTATCTATCCATCCATCTATCCATCTAATTAGAGAGTAAACTTGTTCTTGAATATCTAAAATCATCACAGAGAGCCTAGGGAATCATCAAACTCATCTGATTTTTAACCTCACCAGGGTCCACGTATAGCTGGCACTTTTTCAATCCAATTCTCTAATCCTGTCCAGTAATTTAACATGCAGGAAACTTAGAAGCCCATCAAACCAGGAATCTCTGTTACAGTATCTCCAGGTTCTATTGTCTTTTCAGGGGCAAAATCAGATGACTGTCTTATTGAACAGCCTAATAGAAGTTCTTCCTTTAACTCAAATAAGATACATGTTTTTCTTCTTTACTGTCTCTTAGTAGCAGCACAGAATATACTCATTCCTGTTGTACTGAAGGATCCCAAATACCACAATTGTTTCTTGGTTCAAAAGGGAAATTACTGAGGGGAACTCAATGACATTGTCACATTGATGCGATTGGGATCACTGAAGAGCCATTCCATCTCAGATCTTGTGAGAGTTTACCAAACCCAGCTAACTGAGAAGTGGTCTTGGATATCTCTGAAGATAGTTCTTAATTTAAAAGTGGATGAAATCACAATGCCTTCACCCTTGGATTACAGACTCAAGAAAATCCAGTGTATCTTTCAACATAGGAACTAAATGAAGTTTCCTCTTCTGAGAGGCAAGTACACCATTAGCCCAATGCACTCTTAGATGTGCAAAAGTATGAGAAATGTCTGCATTATAACAAATGCATATTAAATTACAAACTGTATCATGTACTTTATGTGATTTTTTCTAATTCCCTGACAACCTTATGAAGTATCACCTGAATTTTATATTAGGAAACTGAGAACAGAGGGGAATAAGACAAGTAACAAGTAACTGCAATCAGGATGCATTTTGAACCCAGGCATTCTGAATTTAGTCTCTGATCTCGTATTTTGCAGACTACATAAAAAAGGTGACAATCCTAGGAAGTAAGTTGTACAAGAGATGTTTGAAGCATTTGAGGAAGACTCAGATTTGGAGACTTAAGTTTTATTTCCTTTGTGAAGCTTTCTTTGAAAAAGATCTGGCTTATGTATCTTCTTCATAGCATACATCAACATAGCATTTCCACACATATATTGGATATTATTTGATTAATTATGTCTTCTCATTAGCAAGCTTAAAGTATCATGGAGCATGCGTATTCTTACTACTTAATATTATAAAAAATCTAGAAGAGTATCTGGTATTTATTAGACTATCAATAATGTGTTTTTTGACAAAGTAGTAAAATGAAGGAGCAACTTTAGAAATTATATTAAATTCATAAAATTGAAAACTTAGGACACTGAAGAAGAATAGTACTTCTCTGATGTGGATTGTTCACAGATATTGACTTAAGGAAAGGAGAAATTCTCAGACTCAGAGGGTCTGAAATTGAAGATGACTGTCTCAAAAAAGCATAGATTTTCTGCAATTAGAGTTGTACAGGCAACTTCCCCATGATCACTTTTCAAGATAACACATTTGGGAGCCAAGCATCATAAAATTATTGAACTGTTCATGTTTTGTAATTTATTTCCCAAATAGATGACAAGATTATATTCCATTTATTTAACTATTGTTTAAAACCACAGGTATTTCCTGGATAGAAATTAAAAAATATTTATACTTTCCAAGATGAACATTGAAATGTTTATAGTCACTTGTTGTTATAACTTGATTATTGAATTTTTGAGAATATAAAAAATTATAATAGAATTATAATAAATTTTATTTTATGGCTTAAAAAGTTAAGCAAAATAATAATTGTACTAGTAATTAAAAGTTGTAATGACATTATAATCTATGTGATTTATAGCTATAATAATTGTTAGCATGAATAAACTGGGCAAAAGACATGAACAGAAACCTCACAGAGGAAGACATAGACATGGCCAACATGCACATGAGAAAATGCTCTGCATCACTTGCCATCAGGGAAATACAAATCAAAACTACAATGAGATACCACCTCACACCAGTGAGAATGGGGAAAATTAACAAGGCAGGAAACAACAAATGTTGGAGAGGATGCGGAGAAAAGGGAACCCTCTTACACTGTTGGTGGGAATGTGAACTGGTGCAGCCACTCTGGAAAACTGTGTGGAGGTTCCTCAAACAGTTAAAAATATACCTGCCCTACGACCCAGCAATTGCACTGTTGGGGATTTTCCCCAAAGAGACAAATGCAATGAAACGCCGGGACACCTGCACCCCGATGTTTCTAGCAGCAATGGCCACGATAGCCAAACTGTGGAAGAAGCCTCGGTGTCCAACGAAAGATGAATGGATAAAGAAGATGTGGTTTATGTATACAATGGAATATTACTCAGCTATTAGAAATGACAAATACCCACCATTTGCTTCAACGTGGATGGAACTGGAGGGTATTATGCTGAGTGAAGTAAGTCAGTCGGAGAAGGACAAACATTATATGTTCTCATTCATTTGGGGAATATAAATAATAGTGAAAGGGAAAATAAGGGAAGGGAGAAGAAATGTGTGGGAAATATCAGAAAGGGAGACAGAACGTAAAGACTGCTAACTCTGGGAAACGAACTAGGGGTGGTAGAAGGGGAGGAGGGCGGGGGGTGGGAGTGAATGGGTGACGGGCACTGGGTGTTATTCTGTATGTTAGTAAATTGAACACCAATAAAAAAAAAAAAATTAAAAAAAAAAAAAAAAAATAGCATGAATAAACTTGCAGTAGCACCTGAGAAATGCATATTGCAATTAATAAAACAAACAAAATTAGTTGGTCTTTAATAATACAATTGGGTATGAATAGGGGATTGAATAAAGGATATTATTTTTAATTATTATAGAATATTTTATCTTGTCTTAGGTATTTCCACATTCTAAAATTCTTTTGAGGAGAGGACAATTGGATCAACTTAATGTTAATGTCCCTTCTAAAACAGAAGGTCTTTGAGTCCCAAAGACTGGACTTCAATAAGATAAAAATGATGACTTTGACTTCACCCACAAAGATCTCTCAAGGCAAGATGGCTCCAGGAAAAGATGCCTTTCTCACTCTTTTCTTCTTGGCTGTTGGCATAATCTCAATCTATGGCTTAGTCACTCCTAGAAACCTTCCCTTATTTTAACCTACCTGGGAGCCCTGGTTTCTGACTTTCTACTTCCCTTCCCATGGCATGCTTCACTTGGAGACTTCGGGGAGCACAAGCCTCTGTGGTTTCTGGCCTGATTGGTCATATCAGGGCTCATACTTTAAGGCAAACAAAATAGATTCACGCAGGTATGTTTTATAATCCAACTAAATTATGAAGCCAGTCAAGAAAATGATAGAAATTTATTACATAGGTAGATTAGATTAGACTACAAATTATTGAAGAGCTAAATAGGAGCACCTCCTGGAGTATATTGAGTGAAAACAACATGATGGGCATCATAGATATGACAAGAGAAGACCTTGTCTGACCCAAAGGAAAACCATTTTTCAACTCTGGTCACTTACAAAAGTCTGTTAAAAAATTCATTTGCTGTGTTCAATCTTTTATCCATTTACCTGTTAAATGTTATTTATTGGTCTTATGTATATAAGGCATTAATGCCAGTTGTAGAAAAAAATGAGACTCAAATTTCATAGTGTAATGGGGCAAAAGACATACGCATAATCATAGTTTATATTTCCTAAGGACGGTATGCTGAAGATGTATGACTGTCTCTCCACAGCAGCAGAGATCATAGATGAGCTTCATAGAAAGGAAAATATTCATGTGGGTTTTGAATAATATTAAGTAGCAGCTCATCAGGTGAACAATGGGAATAACTATTCTGTGCCCCCAAAAGCAATACATGAAAAAGCATGCAGATACGATAAAGCATGATGTTCGACATTTCAAAACACATATGGCTGGAGCATGAAGTAAGTAGTGGAGTAGGATGGTAAACAATATGAGATAGGTGGGTAAAATCCAGGAGAGCTTTGCTTGCCATAGCAAGATCCTAACAGGAAATGGAACTCACATCTACATTAGGAAAATTCAGGACAGTGTAATACAGAAACTGTTTTCAAAGATGTGATTAAGCATAGAGAAGTCACAAGTGCTTGTGAACTTCCTGCATTAGTGACAGCAAGCAGTCTTATAGTCCCTTGGACTAAAGGGACAAAAGGACATGGTTACCAAAGCCAGAGAAGGATATTTACAGAGATAAAACCAGCTTGCAGCAACCCTATCGGGAGAGAGCCAAAAAGAACAAATCCCTGACCTGCCTTTAATCCTCTCTCGGTGTTAACCACCGTCAAATCCAATCAGAAGTGAGAAAGCGAGGGAGTCTCTGGATATGGTCCAGTATTTCAGGACCTACAACATGATGGGAAGTGAAGAAGGGTAGACCAGAGGAGGGTAATACAAGGGATTCTGAAAACACACTAAGGAAGGTTGTCTTTGTATTATTATTGATGATTTTCACATGATAGAGCCCCTCCACAGCAATGTAGAGGCCTCACTGGAAGATGGAAGCCCTAAAAGTAGGCATATTACTTAGAAAGCTGTTTTAATACCCCTACGCAAGAAATGAGGAAGGCATGAATTGGAATAGAATTGGTGGGAATGAAAGAGAGGCAAGAAATTGAATGGATATGTGGGAGGAATAAATTACATCAAGGATGATTCATTTCATTTTCTAAACCACTTTTAGGAAGATAAGGCCTTGTGTTCTCTTCATCATTATGCTTTCTGCATCGGTCACCAATGACACTGCCTTCCATCCCTCCACATTTATTCTACTTGGAATCCCTGGGATGCAAGACCAGCACATGTGGGCTGCCATACCCTTCTGCTCCATGTATATCCTTGCTCTGGTTGGCAATGGCACCATCCTCTACATCATCATGACAGATAGAACTCTGCATGAGCCAATGTACCTCTTCCTGTGCCTACTTTCTATCACCGACCTGATTCTCTGTTCTACCACACTGCCCAAAATGCTAACAATCTTCTGGCTCAGGTCCCACATAATTTCCTACCATGGCTGTCTCACACAAATGTTTTTTGTTCACACTATCTTTGCCACAGAGTCAGCAGTTCTACTGGCCATGGCTTTTGACCGCTATGTGGCTATCTGCCGTCCGCTTCATTATACATCCATCCTCAATGCTACAGTGATTGGGAAGATTGGTCTGGCATGTGTGGTCCGTGGTCTTCTCTTTGTCTTCCCCTTTGTTATCCTCATCGAACGCTTACCCTTCTGTGGACATCACATCATCCCCCACACCTACTGTGAGCACATGGGCATTGCCAAGCTGGCTTGTGCCAGCATCAAGCCCAACACCATTTATGGTCTCACTGTGGCACTTTCAGTCACTGGCATGGATGTGGTCCTCATTGCCACCTCCTATGGCCTGATCCTTCGGGCAGTGCTGCGCCTACCCTCCAAGGATGCCCAATTCCGAGCATTTAGCACTTGTGGAGCTCACATTTGTGTGATTCTTGTTTTCTATGTACCTGCCTTTTTTTCCTTTTTCACCCACCGCTTTGGCCACCAAGTACCTCCTCATGTCCACATTGTACTTGCAAATCTCTACCTTCTTGTGCCCCCTGTTCTCAACCCCCTGGTCTATGGCATTAATACCAAACAGATCCGTCTGAGAATATTTGGCTTTTTTATGGGAAGGAGGTAGCTGGACTCTCTATGTACCTCAAGGATCAATGGTAAAAGTTAAAATTAATCTGTCACCTTCTCTAGTACATCTTATCCTTGGACTAGAGGTATCGTGTATTATCTAAAAGTTTTTGAAGTATTTAGAACAACACATTTATACCTGCTAAATCTACAGAATACTATCTTCCTGGAAGGCTATTATGTGGCTTGTTAATGGGTCTGTAGGTTTTGAATCATTGTGGAAAGTGTCAGGAGGCATTATAGTAGTACTTTTGACAGTAAGAGCCAGTAAGTTACTCCATGTACAGAACATCCAGCACTGGAAAGAGGAAAAGT
Source organism: Canis lupus familiaris (assembly GCF_011100685.1). Taxonomy (NCBI): domain Eukaryota; kingdom Metazoa; phylum Chordata; class Mammalia; order Carnivora; family Canidae; genus Canis; species Canis lupus. Next base: position 29,214,385 of record NC_049242.1, read on the forward strand.
GACCCCAAAATATGTACTCGCTTATAGCTTCAAGATATTGAGAATAACACACACACACACACACACACACACACACACACACACACACACATATTGATCGATTGATTGCTAGCACTTTCTTAGACCAAGAGTGCTTGCAGTAAGAGTATCAACCCTAGACCAGAGATGGGCTGAGGCAGCCCAGGATACTCTGGATCTGGCATGAGATTTAAACAGATGGAGAGGACTGCTAAGTAACTCTTTCTAAGAAGTCTAAAAGGAGATGTATCAATGGGAAAGCTGTAACATGAGTTTCTCAAAGAATAGCTTCAAAAAATGACCCTTTGTAGGTAATATATTCACTCATGTCTGATGATCTTTGCATTTTCCCCCTGATACTCTCTGAGTGATGAACTTCATCTGTAAATGATTTTGTGGGCTACTGTGGAGGTAGTCTGACCTTTAGTTTGCCTCACTTAGCCAACAATGCTTTGTGCGTATACAAATTCCCCAGACACAGAGTTTCCTGCTAATGCTAGCCAGGGAAACTCAGGTTAGTCAGAGTTGAAAAGTATCTTTCACCAAACAGCTGGCCTTCATGCTTTGGCACAGGCTTACCTTCCATAGAATCTGAGGTGTTTGTTTTTAGATACTTTAAAAGGAATGAAAGCAATCAGTCTACCCTCATACACAACACATCAATCTTTTCCTGAGCCACTTTTTCATTGTATATTGTCTTTGATAAGAAACTCTCCATCTTCTAAGGCATTTGTGCCACTTTTCAACTTTAGTATCCATATCTATCTTTTTCTAAAGTCTGAGATTCAACTTACACAGACTCTATTTAGTTTGTAATGTGATGTTTGAAGCATAACAGTCATATAAGCAGTGATAAAAATTTTATTGTGCTCTTTTATTGTGCCTTTGAAGTACTTACATTGTACAACCATCAGCACTATATATTTCCAAATATTTCATCACCACTAATAGAAACTCCATAACTATTAAGCAATAACTCCCCATGCCTACCTCTATCTCTAATCTCCTAAAACACAAAAAACAGGCCTTTTGCAAGAACGTTGGAGAGACTGTTCATTTATTTACCCTTGTAGTTGAACATTCATTCAAAAGTATATATTGAATATCAACCATGTACTAGGTACAATAGGTATTGTATTTTTTAGGTTAATAAGACAGTGTGTGATTTCAGGAAATTCATGCTCTAGGGAGAAAGGAAATAAAGTAATACAACAGAATATGGCATTTGCAGTGAAAAGATGTAAAAGATACTATTGGGGGGATCCCTGAGTGGCTCAGCAGTTTAGTGCCTGCCTTCAGCCCAGGGAGTGATCCTGGAGTCCCTGGATTGAGTCTCCCATCGGGCTCTATGCATGGAGCCTGCTTCTTCCTCTTGCCTGTGTCTCTGCCTCTCTCTCTCTGTGTCTCTCATGAATAAATAAATAAGATCTTTAAAAAAAGAGATACTACTAAAGAGGAAAATAAGTACATATTAAGATAATTCTATGTTTTTCTAACAGTGAAATAATCATTAATTTATGATCCATCCTAATACTATGCCTTCTTTCCACTGGGCTGAGGCAAAAAGGTACAACATGTTTGTATCTTGGTTTTAATCTTCTCATGATACACATGTCAAATAACTAAACCATCTCTATAAAAAATTCGATCAAAAAGTAATCATAGGAAAAGACAATTAAGTAACTGTGATAACTATTTCCACTGTTAAAAATTATTAAAACTCACCAATTTAAGACTGGTAAATACAACAAACTATGATAATATAGATTAGTAATAAAGCAAATTAATAAAAGAGAAGAGATCTCAAATTAACCTCGGTTTGTTTTCTTGGCTAGACACTGGACACTTTGTGTCATCACCTGAAAATTAGAACATTTTGGGTGAGCTGTTGCCCTCCAAGAATTGTCTGCTTCTTAAGGTTCCAATGTGTGGATTCCTTAATAATTTTCATTAAAAAAGGGACATTGTTAGCTGGAAACATGTATTCAAGGATCAGTTCCTTGGGGCTTCACTGTTGTGCTGGTTATTAACAAGTACCTGAGAAGTCTCCAGTGAGGATCAGGGTAATCTTTTTTGATGTTGCTAAAATATCTTATCTCCTTTTTTAAGATCATATAGTAGATGGTAAATAGGTGGCTGCTGAGGGAAGCCGATCCTTATCTGTTGATGATAATCCTAAATAGCTGCAGTCAGTATATCATCTTAACTAGCATTATCAAAATAGAAGAGAATGGAATTCGCAACTGATAATGTGTTAACACACAATTAACTTTTAAAGATTTTTAATATGGGATTGCCCTATTAGTATCATATAAGTATCCTATTAGTAAGAATGAATTATGAAGCCAGCACTTCTATAAACCAATTAATTTTTTAAAACAACCAAATTGGGATCCCTGGGTGGCGCAGCGGTTTGGTGCCTGCCTTTGGCCCGGGACGCGATCCTGGAGACCCGGGATCGAATCCCACATCGGGCTCCCGGTGCATGGAGCCTGCTTCTCCCTCTGCCTGAGTCTCTGCCTCTCTCTCTCTCTCTGTGACTATCATAAATAAATAAAAAAATTAAAACAACCAAATTAACCTTTAAAAAGAAACTTGTCATCTTAAATAAAGGAACAAAGGGTAAAAAAAAAAAGAACGAATTATGAACAGTAAAGATATTAATAAATCTTCAAGGTTCTTGTGCCTGTTCCATGATGTATGTTTCTAATACATTTTTTGTGTCTTTAAACATAAAAATGAATATGTTTTATCTAATCTAAAACTTCATCAAGATAAGAAGCTTTTGCACAGCAAAGGATACAGTCAACAAAACTAAAAGACAACCTACAGAATGGGAGAAGATATTTGCAAATGACTTATCAGATAAAGGGCTAGTTTCCAAGATCTATAAAGAACTTCTTAAACTCAACACCAAAGAAACAAACAATCCAATCATGAAATGGGCAAAAGACATGAAGAGAAATCTCACAGAGGAAGACATAGACATGGCCAACATGCACATGAGAAAATGCTCTGCATCACTTGCCATCAGGGAAATACAAATCAAAACCACAATGAGATACCACCTCACACCAGTGAGAATGGGGAAAATTAACAAGGCAGGAAACAACAAATGTTGGAGAGGATGTGGAGAAAGGGGAACCCTCCTGCACTGTTGGTGGGAATCTGAACTGTTGCTGCCACTCTGGAAAACTGTGTGGGGGTTCCTCAAAGAGTTAAAAATAGATCTGCCCTATGACCCAGCAATTGCACTGTTGGGGATTTACCCCAAAGATTCAGATGCAATGAAATGCCGGGACACCTGCACCCCGATGTTTCTAGCAGCAATGGCCACAATAGCCAAACTGTGGAAGGAGCCTCGGTATCCATCGAAAGATGAATGGATAAAGAAGATGTGGTCTATGTATACAATGGAATATTACTCAGCCATTAGAAACGACAAATACCCACCATTTGCTTCAACGTGGATGGAACTGGAAGGTATTATGCTGAGTGAAGTAAGTCAATCGGAGAAGGACAAACAGTGTATGTTCTCATTTATTTGGGGATTATAAATAATAGTGAAAGGGAATATAAGGGAAGGGAGAAGAAATGTGTGGGAAATATCAGAAAGGGAGACAGAACATGAAAGACTCCTAACTCTGGGAAACGAACTAGGGGTGGTGGAAGGGGAGGAGGGCGGGGGGTGGGGGTGACTGGGTGACGGGTACTGAGGGGGACACTTGATGGGATGAGCACTGGGTGTTATTCTGTATGTTGGTAAATTGAACACCAATAAAAAATTATTTTATTAAAAAAATAAAAAATAAAAGGTGTACAATCATCAAAATATCTTAATATGGATAATGAGAGACCTATCACTATAGAATTATTAAAATTTGGAGAATGCAAAACTATAAGAGACTTTTAATTGTAGGAAACAAACTGAGGGTTGTTGGAGGGGAAGTGGGGGGGGATGAAGTAACTGATGATGGGTATTAAGGAAGGCACTTGATATGGTGAGTACTGTGTGTTATATGTACCTGATGAATCACTAAATTCTACCCCTGAAATGAATAATATAATATATGTGAACTAAATTAAATTTAAATGAAAAAAGAGAATGCAAAACAAACCTAATTATTTCTATTATGCTTTTTTAAAAAAGAATGTAAGCAAATCTTTATGATAAGTAATGGTCATTTAAAAAACTCAAAGATAGTTTAAGTATCAAGACTTCTTATCATTTTTATTATTTTGAAATCAGGACCTTACTTTGGGAAATATAAAGTTAAGGAAAATGATTAGAGAAGACAAGATAAGAATATAAGACATAAATAACATGACATAATAAAAAAAGGTAATATACTGAGAACACAAAGCTATAAGCAACTTTTTAATTAAAATTTCTACTATAGGGAATCCCTGGGTGGCTCAGCGGTTTAGCACCTGCCTTTGGCCTAGGGCATGATCCTGGAGTTCCAGGATTGAGTTCCACATCAGGCTCCCTGCATGGAACCTGCTTCTTCCTCTGCCTGTGTCTCTGCCTCTCTCTCTCTCTCTCTGTGTGTGTGTCTCTCATGAATGAATAAATAAAATCTTAAAAAAAATGTTTACTATATTTTTTAAATGAACTTTTGATAAAGCAATTTAAATTATGGCCAAAGCCAAAAGAAAAAATGTTTAAAGATCTGAATTTTTTGAGCTACTGTATTATTTTCTTCATTATTTATGGATTTAAATTTTAACATATATTTGTATCAATATAGTTATAATTACAAAAAAGTACAAATATACATATGATAAAATTATAAATTTAGAGCTATCAAGTTTTAAAACATAGTTTTAAACACCGATTATTTCAAGAAAAATAAAAGTGTGCATATTATATTGAATTTGCAATCTTAAAAAATTGTAGTCACTTTCTTAACAGAAAAAATAAATTATGTAATTATTATATATATGAGATTTGTCTGAATAGACAATCTTAGAGTGGGCCCAAACCAAAAAAAAATTGGGGGGTCAATTTATCCCAAAACTTTTTTAAAAAAGAGGAAAAAACAGAAGGAATAAAAAGGGAAAGAGACAAAGAGAGAAAAAGAAAGAGAAAAAGAAAGAAGGAAGGAAGAAAGGGAGAAGGAAGGAAGGAGAAAGAATCAGCAATAGATTTAACATGGGAAATATTACATGTTGGAGCAAAGGGAGAGTAAGAGTTATATTAGAAATCCTACCACTTTACATAATTTTCAGGACCATGTCAGTAAGTCTTTTCCAGTCACAATTTTGGATCTTCTGGCTCTACCCAGACAGAGCGCAGGAGCTTAACACATCTAACTTCCTGGCATGACTCAGGAAGATAATAGGGAGGAGACTTTTGAGTCTGTTACATGTTTGTAACTCTACTCATGTCAGTTAAGAAAAGCAGATCATTGGCTACATTATTTGCTTTTTGTTTTAGGTGCCTCACAAATGAAAAATTTTGTGCACATCAAAATGTCCTCCAAAAACTAATCTTTGGGCAGCTTATATTAGAGCATAGAATTTTGTATTAGTCAGGTTTTCCAGGGAAACAGGACCAATAGGAGGAAGATAGCTGATAGATGATTACAGAGATACATAGATAAATAAGTAGATTGATGGGAACATGATAGATAGATGATAGATAGATGATAGATAGATAGATAGATAGATAGATAGATAGATAAATAATAGATAATAGAGAGATAAAAGAGATTTATTGTGAGATCATTTATGTACTAGGTACAATGGGCATTGAATTACACAGGTGAATAAGGTACAGTATGTGACTTCAGTAAACTTGTGTTGTAGGGAAAAAAGAAAGTAAGTTTAAAAAAAGTTGGCTTGAGGTGCCTGGGTGGCTCATTAAGTTAATCATCTGCCTTCAGCTCACGTCATGATCCTGGGGTTCTGAGATCAAGCTCCATGTTGGTCTCCCTGCTGGGTGGGAAGTCTGCCTCTCTCTCTCTCCACTCATGTTCTCTCTCAAATAAATAGACGAAATCATAAAAATAGTTTGGCTCATACAATTTTAGAGGCTGTGAAGTCCCATAGTCTGCTGTCTGTAACATGGAGACCTGAGAAAGCCAGTGGTTGTAACATTCTGAGACTGAAGCCTTGAAAACCAAGGAGCCAATGGTGTGAGGCTCAGTATGAGACCTGAGGTCTGAGAACCAGGAATGCTGACGTTCAAGGGAAAAAGATGGATGTCCCAGTTCAAGCAAAGAGAGCAAATTCACCTTTTATCTGCCTTTTAGTTCTATTAGGGCCCTCAGTGGATAGAATGATGCCTACCCACATTAATGACTACTATCGTTACTTTGTCCACTGGTTCAAATGCTAATTTCACTCCCACCTCTGAAATACTCTCACAGACACACCCACAAATAATGTTCTACTCACTCTTTAGACATCCCTTAGTCCAGTCAAGTTAGTACATAAAATTAACCATCACAAATTCCTATTGGGTTTGTAATTGTGCTTGCACTACATTATTTTTAAAAAGAATAAGGGATGACCACAGCTTTGTAGTACAACCTGAAATCTGGCATTGTAATGCCCCCAGCTATGGTTTTCTCTTTTAAAATCCCCCTGGCTATTCGGGGTCTTTTTGATTCCACACAGTGTGGTACTGGCACAAAAACAGACACATAGATCAATGGAACAGAATAGAGAATCCAGAAGTGGACCCTCAACTTTATGGTCAACTAATATTTGACAAAGGAGGAAAGACTATCCACTGGAAAAAAGACAGTCTCTTCAATAAATGGTGCTAGGAAAATTGGACATCCACATGCAGAAGAATGAAACTGGACCACTCTCTTTCACCATACACAAAGATAAACTCAAAATGGATGAAAGATCTTAATGTGAGAAAGATTCCATCAAAATCCCAGAGGAGAACACAGGCAACACCCTTTTTGAACTTGGCCACAGTAACTTCTTGCAAGATTCATCCATGAAGGCAAGAGAAACAAAACCAAAAATGAACTATTGGGACTTCATCAAGATAATAAGCTTTTGCACAGCAAAAGATACCATCAACAAAACTCAAAGACAACCTACAGAATGGGAGAAGATATTTGCAAATAAGATCTATAAAAAACTTATTAAACTCAAGAGCAAAGAGACAAACAATCCAATCATGAAATGGGCAAAAGACATGAAGAGAAATCTCACAGAGGAAGACATAGACATGGCCAACATGCACATGAGGAAATGCTCTGCATCACTTGCCATCAGGGAAATACAAATAAAAACCACAATGAGATACCACCTCACACCAGTGAGAATGGGGAAAATTAACAAGGCAGGAAACCACAAATGTTGGAGAGGATATGGAGAAAGGGGAACACTCCTGCACTGTTGGTGGGAATCTGAACTGTTGCGGCCACTCTGGAAAACTGTGTGGAGGTTCCTCAAAGAGTTAAAAATATACCTGCCCTACGACCCAGCAGTTGCACTGCTGGGGATTTACCCCAAAGATACAGATGCAATGAAACTCTAGGACACCTGCACCCCAAAGTTCATAGCAGCAGACGAATGGATAAAGAAGATGTGGTTTATGTATACAATGGAATATTACTCAGCCATTAGAAACGACAAATACCCACCATTTGCTTCGACGTGGACGGAACTGGAGGCTATTATGCTGAGTGAAATAAGTCAATCAGAGAAGGACAAACATTATATGGTCTCATTCATTTGGGGAATATAAAAAATAGTGAAAGGGAATAAAGGGGAAATGAGAAAAAATGAGTGGGAAATATCAGAAAGGGAGACAGAACATGAAGTCTCCTAACTCTGGGAAACGAACAAGGGGTGGTGGAAAGAGGTGGGCCAGGGGTGGCGGTGACTGGGTGACAGGCCCTGAGGTGGTACTTGATGGGATGAGCACTGTGCGTTATTCTATATGTTGGCAAATTGAACACCAATAAAAAAATAAATTTATTAAAAAAATAATAAAAATAAATAAATAAATAAATAAATAAATAAATAAATAAATAAATAAATAAATCAGGGATATGAACCCCTTATTGGATATACCATTTGCCAATATCTTCTATTCAGTAGGCTGCCTTTTTGTTATGTTGATGGTTTCCTTTGCCGTGCCATATATTTTGGATTGATAAAGTCCTACTTGTTTATTTTTGCATTTGTTTCCCTTGCATGAGGAAGTATATCTAGAAAAATGTTTCTACTGCTGATGTCAGAGAAATTACTGCCTATGCTTTATTCTAGGGGTTTTATGGTTTCAGGTCTCACATTTAGGTTTTTAATTCATCTTGAGTTTATTTTTTTGGATAGTGCAAGAAGATGGTCCAGTTTCATTCTTATGCATGTAGCACAATTTGTTGAAAAGACTGTCTTTTTTTAATTATAAAATAATTTTTTATTGGTGTTCAATTTGCCAACATACAGAATAACACCCAGTGCTCATCCCGTAAGTGCCCCCCTCAGTGCCCCTCACCCATTCACCCCCACCCCCGCCCTCCTTCCTTTCCACCACCCCTAGTTCGTTTCCCAGAGTTAGGAGTCTTTATGTTCTGTCTCCCTTTCTTATATTTCCCACACATTTCTTCTCCCTTCCCTTATATTCCCTTTCACTATTATTTATATATAATAGAAAAGACTGTCTTTATCCCATCGTATATTCTTTTTTCTTATTGGAGTCCAATTTGCCAACATATAGCATAACACCCAGTGCTCATCCCATCAAGTGCCCCCTCAGTGCCCATCACCCAGTCACCCCTATCCCCCGCCCACCTCCCTTTCCACCACCCCTTGTTCTTTTCCCAGAGTTAGGAGTCTCTCATGTTCTGTCACCTTCTCTGATATTTCCCATGGATTTTCTCTCCTTTCCCCTTTATTCCTTTTCACTATTTTTCATATTCCCCAAATGAATGAGACCATATAATGTTTGTCCTTCTTTGATTGACTTATTTCACTCAGCATAATACCCTCCAGTTCCATCCACATTGAAGCAAATGGTGGGTATTTGTCATTTTTCATGGCCATTGTATATTCTTGCCTCCATTGTTATAGATTAATTGACCATATAAGTGAAGGTTTATCTCTATACCCTCTATTATGTTCTTTTGATCTATGTGTCTATTTTTTTTGCTAGTACCATAGTGTTTTGATTACTATAGCTTTGTATTACATCTTGAAATCTGGGATTGTGATACAACCAGCTTTGTTCTTTTCCAAGGTTGCTTTCAAGGTCTTTGTGTTTCCATACAAATTTTAGGATTATTTATTCTAGTTCTGTGAAAAATGGTATTGATATTTTGATGGGCATTGCATTAAATCTGAAGAATCCTTTGGGTACTATGGACATTTTAACAATAGTAATTCTTCTAATCCATGAGCATGAAAGATTTTTCCATTTGTTTGTGTCATCTTCAATTTCTTTCCTTAATTTTTTATAGTTTTCAGAATGTAGATCTTTTATCTCCTTGGTTATGTAAAGAACTTATACATCTCAACACCAGAAAACCCCAAATAATTCAATTAAAATGAGCAGAGGACCTGAATAGACATTTTACTAAAGAAGACATACACTTGGCCAACAGTTACATGAAAGATGCTCACCATCAGTCATCATCAGAGAAATACAAATCAAATCTACAATGAGATATCACCTTACACCTGTCAGAATGGCTAAAACTAAAAACACAAGAAATATCAAGTGCTGGCCAAATGTAGATAAAAAGGAAACCTCTTGCCCTATTGGTAGGAGTACAAATTGGTGGCAGCACTGTAGAAAACATGATCATTCCTCAAAAAATTAAATACAGAAGTACCATACAATCCATTAATTCCACTACTGGATAGTTACCCCCCCCAAAAAAAATAATTCAAAAAGAAAGATAATAATTCTGCTACTGGATACTTACCTCCCCCCAAAATAAAAACACTAATTTGAAAATGTTCATTACATCATTAACCAAGATATGGAAGCAACCCAAGTATCCATTCCTACATGAATGGATAAAGACTATACACACACACACACACACACACACACACACACACATTTATTTATTTATAAAAATAAAATAAATACGTAAAGATTGATTTGGGGTTCAGGTCATGATCTCAGGTAGTAAGAGCCTCGCCTTGGGCTCACCCTTCAGCAGGAAGTCTGCTGGAGATGCTCTCTTCCGTCCCCTCTGCCCTTCCCCCTGCTCACGGATGTGCACGCATTCTTTCTCTCTCTTTCAAATAAATAAATAAATAAATCTTAAAAAGAAATGTCTTACAAAATTGATAGATATAAAAAATAAACAGAAAAAAGCTAGAAATAATGAAAAATAAAGACATGCACTTAGCAGATAAACAGAGGGAGCCAATAAATTTATGAAACAATCTCAGCCATCTAATTAATAAGGAAAATGAAATAAAAACCATTTAAAAAAACACCCATCAGATTGGCAAAATTAAAACAAAAATCAAATAATGCTAACAATTACTGACGATATAGAGAAATAGAAGCATTTATTCATTCCTAGTGGGATACTAACTGAATCAACCACTTCCAAGATCAATGTATAAATAGTTAGCAAAGTTAGAGATATGCATATCCTATAACCCAGAAATTTCACCTCTAAATATAGGCCTGAGAGGCACAAAACACAAGTGAATAAGGTAGACTTATATAAGAATATTAACACTATAATTATAATCATTGTAAACCACCTAAATGTTAATCAAAGAATAATGAATGAAATAGATTTTCTTCATTCAAATAAATCTATGAATTAAATGTGATATTGTTGTTGAAAATCGACTTCTGTGCTTCAGAGCCAAAATATAACTCAAAGACAGAGTCTGGGATAAAGAGGAGTAATAGTTTCATTGCTTTGCCTGACAAAGGTGGCGGCAGCAGACTATGGCCTTCAAGAAACAGCAAGCACACCTGGAAGAAGGGGCTAGGGGACTTTTATAGGGAAATGCTGGATCTAGCTGGTTTTGACGGGTATTTTCTACCAGCCTGTTTTGTGATGATACAATTCATCGCTGAAGGGAGAGAGAAACAGATGCCAGAAGAATAAGCTACACAGGCAGATCTTTAATTTTTTGTGACATTTCCTTCTTAATCTACATTGTGAATATATGAATATATGCTAGATTATTCTTTATAATCCTTGTATATCCAAAATACATTAAAATAAAGAAACCTGGATTTCATATTAGTAGACAGGAAAACATACTGGGTGATGTGAGATACTATGGCTTATTTGTATATAATTGTATTATTTCTTACTTATCTTTTTCTCCACTGTCTTCAGATATTGTCTGCATAGATACTTGGGTATTTTATTGATGCTAGTCTGCTCTGCTCCAATAAGCTATCTCTGCATCATAGCCTCATTGTTTGTAATATTTTATAATACATTTTAATTTCTAGGATGCTCTGTGATATTATTTTCAGATATTTGTTCTCTGGTTGAATTTCTGAATCATTTTGTCAAGATTCTAAGAAAAATGAATCATTGGAATTTGTTCGATTTGTCTGATTTAGGAATATATTGAAGAAGAAGGCATAGCCTTCAAAATGGTTGTGTTTTGATTTTCATTAACAAAAGAAAACAAAACCATGCAAGAAAAACTAGGATACATAATAAGTTCATATGTAAAGAACTTACTTATTGGTTTAGCCATTCCCTTATTCATTTATTTGACTTTGTTATCTGCCCGCTAGGTGACAAACATGATGCTGGTGATTGGGATACAGTACTTGGGGAGAAAGCAGACCAGGGCTATTCTCCCTGAGTAGTGTGATTATCCAAAGAGCAAACTTAAAACTTGGGATTCAGAGGTCACAGATTCTGGGCAATGCCACCACACTTGATAGACTTTGAGGATATCCTATGAGAAAAGATGCATTGGAAGTTGTATACAGGGAGTTCACAGAATCCTGGATATAAAACTGAGGCAGTAGGACCAAGAAAAAGGAAGTCTTGCTGATTACTCCCGGTCATCATTGTCCATCAGGATGTCCCTGCAGCAACGAGGAAAGAATGATTGAGCCCAGGATTTCGGCATGTTACTATAGCACAGCTTTCTGCAGGGGAAGCTGTGCAGATGTGTCTATAAGCAGGTGCCTTGATGGTGGACTATTTTTGCTGGTGATTCCTTCTGTTGATGTATTGATTGTGCTACACACTTTATTCTGCTGCTCCTTCCCTTACCACTACCTCCCTCCTGCTGACACCTGACTCAGAGAAAAGTCTCCCTATAGGGTCTGCTGTTTGGCAGACTTGCATTACATCATGATTTAGAAGGTGGCCCTCTGCGTCCAACTCTTGAGGTATCTTTGCATGATTTTGATAATGTTGGATTTTGACAATGTGCATTCTGCAATGCACATCGAAATTTTTGAAAAATTTTGTTATCTGACATAATAAGAAAGAAATAAGGCTACATCTGGACCCAGAAGTCGATGGTATGTTGGGACATGAGAGGTGATATTACAGGAAAGATTCTGGGGCAGGGAATGTCTAGGGTTAAGCCATTGGCCTGGAAAACAAGTTAGAATAAAAAACCTGGGTGATGCTAAGGATAGATGGAAACAGAGCTACTAAAGCATTTTATCAGTGTGCCCAACAACAGGAGCTATGCCACTGAGGCCTTCAGGATGTGATGACCCAAGTCAAGGAGTAAGGCCCTGCTGGACTCCTACATCTACAGAAACATGGAAAACAGGTCCTTGAAAAAAAAAAAAAAAAAGGAAAACAGGTCCTTGGGATACAAGCTCCCAGGTTCTAATCTAGTTTCAGATTCAGTTTTAAGCTCACCTTCCCCCTTAGTCTCCTACCAGATTAGCAAAGACTAGCATATGCCCCAAACCCCTAGGGTCAACCATCTTCATTTCCTGGCAACTCAGGGAAACCACCAGGGTCAAGTTTACACATAATAGCAGTGGTGACTGGTGTGTGTGTTTGGGGAAAAAGGAAATGCCAAAGAGCTAATTCTGGGTACCCAGGGGGCCTTTCCTTAGATGACATAAGGGGCCATACCAGGACTTCTTGTGTGTCTGAGAGTAAGCAGTGGGGACATGCAGGGCACTGAGTTATCACTGTGAGATAACACTGAGTGTTATCCAGGAGACATATAGTTGTAAATAGAGCCACAGACAGCTGTATATATTCACACATACATGTTTGAGGAAAGGGTCGGAGTCCAGCTTCCCACACTGTGACTGCTTCACAGTCAAGTGAGTATTTCTGGGTGAGGTGGGCTTCATCATCCCATTCTGGCAATGGTGCCCAAAAGCTTGCCACCTGCTGCCTCTGGGTCCTCATTGAATATCTGTCATCACAGTTCCCTTCAAGTCCCTAATGGGCTGTAAATGTGTATGCTTCAATTTTGGTGAGCAATACTGTTGTAAGCATTTAAGCTGTCTTGTTTCTGAGAAGGTCTTTTGTTGACCTATTTTCATCCTCTGTTCACTCAGAGTGGTACTGAATAATCTGTCATGGTTTTGGTATTTCTACCCATTTTTGTCTCACATCCATGAAGTTCCATTCTTAAAGGGGATACACATACAAAAATACATATACCATAATTCCATATGCTTAATGACATGCTTCATATGTGAAAATTATTAAGTGCATCATTAATAAAAATATTCAAAAAGAAAATACACTGGGAGATTTAATGTGGTAAGACCATATTATTGTTACTGTAATATTAGAGCATGTTATATAATAAGACATATAACACTGAATCATATTATATAACATATATTACATTGATATCAGAATATATTTGTATACCTTATCATTCTACTTTTTTGTTTAACTTTCTAACCCTGAATTCTTTCAAGTTTGAGGCTCATGAAGTGTTTTACGATTCTTCTAGGCTGCTACACCTGGGTGTCACCATGACTGTGTGCAATGTCTCCCTGGGGCATCCTCCTTTCTTCATTCTCCAAGGCATTCCCGGGATGGAGGACAAACACAGATGGATCTCTATCCCCTTCTGTTCCATGTACTTCATCACCATCCTTGGGAACTGCACCATCATCTTCATCATCTGCACAGAGCGCTCCCTGCACAAGCCCATGTTCCTGCTCCTCTGCATGTTGGCCCTCACAGACCTGGGCATGTCCACTACCACCATTCCCAAAGTGCTATGCATCTTCTGGTTTAGACACAGTGAGATCAGCTATGTGGGCTGTCTGGTCCAAATGTTCTTCATTCACTCCATATCGGCCATGCAGTCTGCCATTCTGATGACCATGGCCTTTGACCGCTACGTAGCCATCTGTGAGCCCCTGCGCTATGCCACCATCCTTTCCAATAGTCGCATTGGGCTCATTGGCTTAGTGAGTTTAGTAAGAGCCATCCTTTTCATTCTGCCCATGCCTGTCCTCCTCCAGAAGATGCCTTTTCATGCGAATCATGTCATCCCCACCACCTACTGTGAACACATGGCTGTGGTGAAGATGGTGTGTGTGGACACCACAGTCAACCGGATATATGGTCTGGTGGTGGCCTTGTTGGTTGCCGGGCTAGACATCTCAGCTATCGCCTCCTCTTATGTGCTTATCATCAAGGCTGTCTTGCGACTGTCTTCTAAGGAAGCCCACCACAAAGCAGTCAACACTTGCACCACTCATATCTGTGTCATGCTTATCTCTTACACGCCCTCATTGTTCTCTTTCCTCACTCACCGCTTTGGCAGGGGAATTCCACTGCATGTGCACACCATTCTTGGAAGTCTCTACTTCCTTGTACCTCCAATGCTCAATCCTATTATTTATGCAGTGAAAACCAAGGAGTTTCGGGAAAAACTGATCAAATATGGGTACTGGAAGAAGGAGCTCAAAACCATTACCCATGGTCCGAAGCCTGTCTGATCATCCAGCACTGGTGGGAAAGAGATAAAAATGTTATCCAGAGGCAGTTTCCAGGAGAATTGGCTCATGGCAGAAAAGTGGTGTACATTCAGAATGAGTACTGGAATCCTCAGACGCGGAAGCTAAATCACAGAAGACCACTTTGCTGTCAGTAACTCCAAAGGAAGGCTGTCATCCTTTGTGAAATGAAAGTGATATAGTCTCTGCATTGCTGGCATGGTGGTTGGGCAAATTACATGTGATCATGTGTGTAGAAGGACCTGAATACAAAACTTGCTGAACACATGTGAAATAAGATGGAATGTTTCCCCTTGCAGGTAACATATAACAAACAATGACTTGTCTGCCAACTTGCCATGCAAAGGCAAGGTGTGATGGGAGCGAGTGTGCATTTCTATTGGGGTGTGTAAGGGGAAGTAAGAGGTATAGTTTGGGGACAGTAGGAAGGGTCAAGGAAAGTACAAGACGGTATTTATAGTTACTCCATTATTTCATTTGCTAGCCGATGTTTACTTAGAAAACTTTGTTGTGTCCATGAAGAACCAAGGAATATGCACAGGTGACATAATCTGTAACAGTCAGAGACATTTCAGAGGAAAGGGAAAAAGAAAAGTTCCTGAGCTTAAAAGTTGCTAGGTATTTGACCTAATTTTGTCCTGGTAAAACCTCCCAGAGTCCTCTCTCCTGCTCCTCTCAATTGATTCACTGTTTGGTAAGATTCTCTTAACAAAGAGAATTTCTGAGAATGTCCCGTTAAAGGTTTTTGTTCCAAAAGTCGGTTTTATCCTGGAACTCTATGATTACAGACCTCTGCAAAGCAATTTCTGTGGGTGCCCACGAAGATGTCCTGAACAGGTATTCAGGGCGGCTGTGGAGCTCAGATCCTGTGCCCAGATGTTGGAATTCGTTACATTCACAGGACATTTGTTTCCAGCTCTAGAGAATTGATGCGGATGTAATGGAAAGTATTAGAAGTTGCGTGATGTTTGAAAGCAGAAAGATCCTAGTGTTTCTATCATGTTGTAGAACTAACATATGAGGCAGACTTCAGTGAAAAAGATGCCTCTCCTTAATGCCACATGGCCACCATTTAGAGGAGACTCCTACAGTTCGTCCACTGGAAGGAAATACATGAAATTTCTTCAGAATGTTGTGCCCGCTGTAAGAAATAGCAAGAAATGTTTGCAGAACCCTGAACAGTTGAATACCAAGGAGGGAGAGAGCTAGGACATTTCAAAACTTGACCTACGGGGATAATGTTCAGGAGAAACAATGAGGACTCACTAGACAGTGCCTTTTCTATGGATGGAAGAAACAGGAGCAGTGTGGGGGGAGGAATAGGTTTTTGCATGTCAGCAAGGAGTCCTCAGGTCATACATTGAATCCTCCTTCGATATAGACATCATTCAAACCAACACAAAACCCTGAGCAGAGTGTTCTATGGTTAATAATTTAATTGTCAAATAAGTAGCAGAGAGTGAACACGCCGGGGCACCCATTGATCTGAAGTGCTGTGGCAGCAGAAGGCTGGTTTTGCTCAGAACTGAGAGTGACTTTCTTTTCATCTGGTTTGAAGAGATTTTCAGGTACAGAAGAGAGTCCACCTGCTGTAAATATTTTTACATTTATTTTTTCATGAGCTACTCTATAGATATGAGAAGCCATTTTTGTTTCACTGAAATTAAGGACTAAAACTTTATTAACGCCTGAACACAATACACTAGGAAGAATGTATGTGGAATGCTGGCAGTAGCAGCTGATTCTGGAAAATTATGGGGAGCTAGAAAATCAGAGATGGCAAGGGAAGGGAGCCCAATTCTGTCTTCATTTCTCACTGGGCTTTTTTCCTTTTTTACAAGTGTTATTAATCTGTGATTGATTGTTCTTCCTGTAGGGTGGGCTTCATTTCTCTCCTGAGGCCTTGCTGGAAAAGTTACTGAGGACACACATGTGAACTGACTAGTTTTTGTCACCTTTATAGAAAAGGTGAAAAACTAGAAGGATATTCATACATTTGATACAAAACACATATAAAACACATTCTGCTTTCTGCCAGGTATTCTAATCTGAACAAAGGCCAGTTCATTTCATGTTCCTTTTCTCCATTATATTTGGAGAACTTGAGCCTTGATGTGTCTTAACAACCAAGTAAAAAATTATAAATATTTCTATGAATGAATATATAATGTTTTATTAAAATAAATCACTCCTAATAACCTGTGAGTACGGCAACAACTGTCACTGGAGTCTGAGTTCCTGGCACAGAAGAACTAGCAATTTCACCACTGGGGAGTGTAAGCTGGGTGCCCCAGAAAGCACGGCCTAAGACACAGCTTGGATATGGGCAGTTTCTTGAGACAACCGATCGCACAGGATGGGTGTGCACAACAGGTCAAGTGAAAGCTGGAAAAAAGTAAAGCCAATACAGGGATTTTTTTTTTTTTTTTTTTTTTTTTATCAAGCTGCACAGGACTAGAGGAGACTGGTGTCCAACATTGCTAGGACCAACTGAAGCGCTTTAGGAAATGCATTTCAGAATTGTTGTCTTCAAGAGATGAGAGGATTTTACCTGTGGCTCCTGTGTACTCATGTCCTCAACCCTAGTCATTCGAGGCTGTATGCATGACAGCAGAGCTGGGGGCTGGTGTCCATGGCATGGAGTTAGGGAGGCCGCATGGCTAGGAGCTCCAGGTACTAGGTGTCACCTGATGTCTACTATCTGATCACACCTGCCTGGAAGTGGTCCCAGCACCGGTGGCTGAATAGTATGTGTGACCAAGGGCATTAGGCAGTGGCATGGAGTTTACCTGCTGAAACAGTCCACATGACTGAGACCTCACCTGGTCTGTGAACTTGCTTTGAGATTAACAGGAGCTCCCTCCTTGAACCCATCCAACAGAATTGTTATTTTAACTTTAAGCTGTTACCAGAAATTATCTATCTTTATTATGATTAATTCAATTTCAACAGTTATAATCAACTGAGGTAACCTTTGCTGGTATTCTCTAAAAATATTCCTTAAAAATATTTTAAAGAGCTCCAGAAAGAGTTTCTATACATGTACATGGTTCTCCAAAAGTTATATATTTTTGAATTAATCGTATCACACATAACTAAATAAAAATGTTGCTTCTGTTTGCTGTGCCAAATTCTGTTCTTCCTGTTAAAATAATGCATGCACTCAGAAAGGGAATAGAATGTCTTAGGTTACTCAACAGGATGTAAAATTGTCTCCACTTCCATGTAATGTCACTTCCAGAATCATCCCTTTGGTCATGTGTTACATATACTCATAATTGCCTTATATTTCTAAAATAGTAATGAATATATACATAAGAATGAGGATATTGTTCTGATTTTCACAGGTATGACTCTCCCATCTATATTCCCAGACATGTATCAGCTTTGATATTTTACTTGCAGAAGTTTTTTTGTTTGTTTGTTTGTTTGTTTACTTTTTCCTTTCTGGTTTGTAGCCAATGGAATGGGCTTTCCTGTCCCTGGCATGGACCACGGGAGCACATACTTTTAATTTTTTCTTAATTCACTAGGTCTTGGTTGTTTCTATTTTATTTCTTGCTAAATCATATTTTCCTATCCATGTGAAATGGCATTCAACAAAAACGTAGCCAAACAGACCCAGGAGAAGTGAGACTAGAGGCAAATGGAGCTGGCAGTGGCCCTCCTTTGATCCCAGTGTCCTATAACTCTGAGAAAGACTGTTTCCTCTCTTGCTGCAGGGCTCCTTTTTCTGAAGCGCTTCCTGCATTTTCCTTTGGCTGTGAACTTGATCCATGCTGAGCTCATGCTCCATTTTGACAGAAGTGAAAGCACCACTACCAGCCTCTCCTGAGTGTCTTCCAAGGATTTGCGGGAGCATAGGCAGTTGTGGGAATTGTGGTGATATTGTTAATTTGTTTCTGAGCGTCCAGTGTAGCTTTGTGAGCTTGTGAAGTGTGCATTTTTAAAGAATTCATTTTTTTAAAGATTTATTTATTTTTTTAAGGATTTTATTTATTTATTAATGACAGAGAGAGAGAGAGGCAGAGACATAGACAGAGGGAAAAGCTGGCTCCATGCATGGAGTCCAACGTGGGACTCGATCCCGGGTCTCCAGGCTCACGCCCTAGGCTGAAGGTGGTGCTAAACCGCTGAGCCATCTGGGCTGCCCTAAAGACTTCATTCCTGCTGGTGTGAAACTAGATTCCCCATTAAGAGGCTGAATACACTTTTTCCAAACCTCCCCTCTATGAGTTTAAAATGGATATTGAGGTGAGTGTTTTGGCCTCCTCTTAAAGGACCACTGCTTTGAAGTTGGGTTCCTAAAATTTCTGTCCTGTGGTTCTCTTAATACACCAATACACTCGAGAAGATGCTAACATCTTTACAACTTCTTATATGTATTGAGTTCCCATTCACAAGCTAAACCTACTAATCTACCGGGTCTCTGGTAGAATTTTGCCTGATTGTTTTCAAATATCATGTTCTTTGTTCTTGGAGTCTTACATGCCAGTACCTATGAAACAGGTGAATACTAGATTCTGTGGCAATAATGCTTCTCTTGGTATAGGTAAATGGAGAGGAGAGAGAAAGAAATTTAGACATTTACATAGATGTGTACACACACATTATCTATCTATCTATCTATCTATCTATCTATCTATCTATCTATCCTTCTGTCTGTCTATCAATATCATCTATCTATCTAAAATGAGAATTGATAGTTTGAATATGCATTACCAACCGAAGGCCTCCTGCTCCACTGAACACTACTTTAGCTTTTGACAGGCATTACTTTCTGTTTTTACTAAATTGTTTAAACTTGTGAAGTCCAATGCAAAAGAAACAAACAAACAAACACACAAACAAAAGCTCCTGTTTCCATATTGGGGATTATTAGGAAGTTCTCATCATTTTTATACAATAGTTGAATGGAAGATGTTGGAGATTTAACACCTTATCACATGTGTGCAAGAGCGAGGGTAGAACATGAGTATTTAATATTAATTCAAATAGTTGATAAAAGAATAAAAGTATAGTCAAACAAGTCATATAAAACCCTACTGACGGCAACAGAAGGAAACTCTATCACACTTCACTAGATTCTGCTGTGAACTTTGGGCTGTTGATAGCAGTCACATGTAGCAGAGGTATATCAGAGGTGGTCTGGCCTCAGGGAAGTTCCACTTGGATTACTGAGCCACGTGCCTAGAATTAGATGAGAGAAAATTGAAGCAATAATTGACAAGTGAAAAAAAAGATGATTTCAACTTATATTAGTCTCCTTTCATCCTCTTTCATTTGAATGTCTGCCATTGGTTTAAATCCAATATTCAGGGCAAAACCAATTAATTTTGTATGTAGGTATTCCCAGAGGTTATCTAACAATTTGTTAATGAGTGCAAACTGTATGAAACTCTAAGCATATTTCCCTTCCAGTCTCTGAGCATAGAAGTATATTTGTGTGTGTGTGTGTGTGTGTGTGTGCCCTCTTAAATCGTTCACCAATGTTTTATAGTTTTCAGAGTCCAGGTCTTTCAAGTGCGTGGTTAAGTTTATTCCTAGATATTTTATTATAGTAGGTGCAACTGCAAATGGGATTGTGTTCTTCAATTCCCCTTCTTACTCTTCATAATTAGTATAGAGAAATGTAACAGATTTCTGCACATTGATTTTGCATCCTGTAACCTAATGAATTCACTTACCACTCTCTTAACTATAGGGAAAAAAACTGCTGGTTACCCAAGAAGGGTCAGGGGTGGGGGATGGGAGAAATAGGTGAAGGGGATTCAGAGTATCCTTATTTTTATGAACAGTGAGTAATAATGGAATTGTTGAATCACCTGAAATGCATATAATGCTGTATGTCGACTATACAGAGTTAAAAATAAAGTAGAAGGAATGAAAGTAGACAGTTAAATCCAACCATGAGTCTTTAGGAAGATAGGAATCATGATAGTGCCTACATCACAGATTTGTCCATATGTAAAGCACCTAGAATCATGTCTGGCTCACATTAGCAATTTATAGCTATTCAGTATATCTTTTATGGGAAATGCTTTGGAAATTAAATGAATAGGGGGGAGGAGCAAGATGGCGGAGGAGTAGGGTCTCCAAATCACCTGTCTCCACCAAACTACCTAGAAAACCTTCAAATTATCCTGAAAATCTATGAATTCGGCCTGAGATTTAAAGAGAGACCAGCTGGAATGCTACAGTGAGAAGAGTTCGCGCATCTATCAAGGTAGGAAGACGGGGAAAAAGAAATAAAGGAACAAAGGCCTCCAAGGGGGAGGGGCCCCGCGAGGAGCCGGGCTGAGGCCGGGGCGAGGGTCCCCAGGACAGGAGAGCCCCGTCCCGGAGGAGCAGGAGCTGCACCGACCTTCCCGGGCGGAAAGGGGCTCGCGGGGAGTTGGAGCAGGACCCAGGAGGGCGGGGATGCCCTCGGGCTCCCGGGGACAGTAACAGCAACTGCGCGCCCAGGAGAGTGCGCCGAGCTCCCTAAGGGCTGCAGCGCGCACGGCGGGACCCGGCGGGACCCGGAGCAGCTGGAGGGGCTCGGGCGGCGGCTCCGCGGAGGGGGCTGCGCGGCCCCGGGAGCAGCTCGGAGGGGCTCGGGCAGAGGAAGAGGCTCCGTGCGGAGGGGGCTGCGCGGTTCCAGGAGCAGCTCGGGGTGCTCGGGCGGCGGCTCCGCGGAGGGGGCTGCGCGCCCCGGGAGCCCGAATCCAACAGCGCAGGCCCCGGAGCACAGGGCGCCAGGACACAGCCCAGGATCCCGCCTCCCCCGGGACAGGCAGAGACCGGGAGGGCCCAGGACAGCGAGGACGCTCCTGCCCCAGCTGAGCAGATCAGCGGCCCCGCCCCGGAGCCTCCAGGCCCTGCAGACGGAGAGCTCCGGAGTTACTGCGGGGGCTGAATCCAGGGCTCCAGAGCTGGCCCCGCCACTGTGGTTGTTCCTCCTGGGGCCTCACGGGGTAAACAACCCCCACTGAGCCCTGCACCAGGCAGGGGCACAGCAGCTCCCCCAAGTGCTAACACCTGAAAATCAGCACAACAGGCCCCTCCCCCAGAACACCAGCTAGACGGACAACTTCCAGGAGAAGCCAAGGGACTTAAAGTACACAGAATCAGAAGATACTCCCCGGTGGTTCTTTTTTTTGTTTGTTTGTTTTTGTTTTTGTTTTTGTTTTTGTTTTGTTTTGCTTTTTGATTTGTTTCCTTCCCCCACCCCCTTTTTTTCTCCTTTCTTTTTCTTTCTCTTTTTCTTCTTTTTTTTTTTTTCTTTTTCTTCCCTTTTTTTTCTCTTTCTCTTTTCTTTCCTTCTTTCTCTCCTCTCTTTTTCTCTTTTTCCCAATACAACTTGCTTTTGGCCACTCTGCACTGAGCAAAATGACTAGAAGGAAAACCTCACCTCAAAAGAAAGAATCAGAAACAGTCCTCTCTCCCACAGAGTTACAAAATCTGGATTACAATTCAATGTCAGAAAGCCAATTCAGAAGCACTATTATACAGCTACTGGTGGCTCTAGAAAAAAGTATAAAGGACTCAAGAGACTTCATGACTGCAGAATTTAGAGCTAATCAGGCAGAAATTAAAAATCAATTGAATGAGATGCAATCCAAACTAGAAGTCCTAACGACGAGGGTTAACGAGGTGGAAGAACGAGTGAGTGACCTAGAAGACAAGTTGATAGCAAAGAGGGAAACTGAGGAAAAAAGAGACAAACAATTAAAAGACCATGAAGATAGATTAAGGGAAATAAACGACAGCCTGAGGAAGAAAAACCTACGTTTAATTGGGGTTCCCGAGGGCGCCGAAAGGGACAGAGGGCCAGAATATGTATTTGAACAAATTCTAGCTGAAAACTTTCCTAATCTGGGAAGGGAAACAGGCATTAAGATCCAGGAAATAGAGAGATCCCCCCCTAAAATCAATAAAAACCGTTCAACACCTCGACATTTAATTGTGAAGCTTGCAAATTCCAAAGATAAAGAGAAGATCCTTAAAGCAGCAAGAGACAAGAAATCCCTGACTTTTATGGGGAGGAGTATTAGGGTAACAGCAGACCTCTCCACAGAGACCTGGCAGGCCAGAAAGGGCTGGCAGGATATATTCAGGGTCCTAAATGAGAAGAACATGCAACCAAGAATACTTTATCCAGCAAGGCTCTCATTCAAAATGGAAGGAGAGATAAAGAGCTTCCAAGACAGGCAGCAACTAAAAGAATATGTGACCTCCAAACCAGCTCTGCAAGAAATTTTAAGGGGGCCTCTTAAAATTCCCCTTTAAGAAGAAGTTCAGTGGAACAGTCCACAAAAACAAAGACTGAATAGATATCATGATGACACTAAACTCATATCTCTCAATAGTAACTCTGAATGTGAACGGGCTTAATGACCCCATCAAAAGGCGCAGGGTTTCAGACTGGATAAAAAAGCAGGACCCATCTATTTGCTGTCTACAAGAGACTCATTTTAGACAGAAGGACACCTACAGCCTGAAAATAAAAGGTTGGAGAACCATTTACCATTCGAATGGTCCTCAAAAGAAAGCAGGGGTAGCCATCCTTATATCAGATAAACTAAAATTTATCCCGAAGACTGTAGTGAGAGATGAAGAGGGACACTATATCATACTTAAAGGATCTATTCAACAAGAGGACTTAACAATCCTCAATATATATGCTCCGAATGTGGGAGCTGCCAAATATATAAATCAATTATTAACCAAAGTGAAGAAATACTTAGATAATAATACACTTATACTTGGTGACTTCAATCTAGCTCTTTCTATACTCGATAGGTCTTCTAAGCAAAACATCTCCAAAGAAACGAGAGCTTTAAATGATACACTGGACCAGATGGATTTCACAGATATCTACAGAACTTTACATCCAAACTCAACTGAATACACATTCTTCTCAAGCGCACATGGAACTTTCTCCAGAATAGACCACATATTGGGTCACAAATCGGGTCTGAACCGATACCAAAAGATTCGGATTGTCCCCTGCATATTCTCGGACCATAATGCCTTGAAATTAGAACTAAATCACAACAAGAAGTTTGGAAGGACCTCAAACACATGGAGGTTAAGGACCATCCTGCTAAAAGATAAAAGGGTCAACCAGGAAATTAAGGAAGAATTAAAAAGATTCATGGAAACTAATGAGAATGAAGATACAACTGTTCAAAATCTTTGGGATGCAGCAAAAGCAGTCCTAAGGGGGAAATACATCGCAATACAAGCATCCATTCAAAAACTGGAAAGAACTCAAATACAAAAGCTAACCTTACACATAAAGGAGCTAGAGAAAAAACAGCAAATAGATCCTACACCCAAGAGAAGAATGGAGTTAATAAAGATTCGAGCAGAACTCAACGAAATCGAGACCAGAAGAACTGTGGAACAGATCAACAGAACCAGGAGTTGGTTCTTTGAAAGAATTAATAAGATAGATAAACCATCAGCCAGCCTTATTAAAAAGAAGAGAGAGAAGACTCAAATTAATAAAATCATGAATGAGAAAGGAGAGATCACTACCAACACCAAGGAAATACAAACGATTTTAAAAACATATTATGAACAGCTATACGCCAATAAATTAGGCAATCTAGAAGAAATGGACGCATTCCTGGAAAGCCACAAACTACCAAAACTGGAACAGGAAGAAATAGAAAACCTGAACAGGCCAATAACCAGGGAGGAAATTGAAGCAGTCATCAAAAACCTCCCAAGACACAAGAGTCCAGGGCCAGATGGCTTCCCAGGGGAATTTTATCAAACGTTTAAAGAAGAAACCATACCTATTCTCCTAAAGCTGTTTGGAAAGATAGAAAGAGATGGACTACTTCCAAATTCGTTCTATGAGGCCAGCATCACCTTAATTCCAAAGCCAGACAAAGACCCCGCCAAAAAGGAGAATTACAGACCAATATCCCTGATGAACATGGATGCAAAAATTCTCAACAAGATACTGGCCAATAGGATCCAACAGTACATTAAGAAAATTATTCACCATGACCAAGTAGGATTTATCCCTGGGACACAAGGCTGGTTCAACACTCGTAAAACAATCAATGTGATTCATCATATCACCAAGAGAAAAACCAAGAACCATATGATCCTGTCAATAGATGCAGAGAAAGCATTTGATAAAATACAGCATCCATTCCTGATCAAATCTCTTCAGAGTGTAGGGATAGAGGGAACATTCCTCAACATCTTAAAAGCCA
This sequence comes from Canis lupus familiaris, assembly GCF_011100685.1. Taxonomy (NCBI): domain Eukaryota; kingdom Metazoa; phylum Chordata; class Mammalia; order Carnivora; family Canidae; genus Canis; species Canis lupus. The sequence continues at coordinate 29,239,507 of NC_049242.1, forward strand.
TCTACGAAAAGCCCACAGCAAATATCATTCTCAATGGGGAAGCACTGGGAGCCTTTCCCCTAAGATCAGGAACAAGACAGGGATGTCCACTCTCACCACTGCTGTTCAACATAGTACTGGAAGTCCTAGCCTCAGCAATCAGACAACAAAAAGACATTAAAGGCATTCAAATTGGCAAAGAAGAAGAAAGAAGAAGTCAAACTCTCCCTCTTCGCCGATGACATGATACTCTACATAGAAAACCCAAAAGTCTCCACCCCAAGATTGCTAGAACTCATACAGCAATTCGGTAGCGTGGCAGGATACAAAATCAATGCCCAGAAGTCAGTGGCATTTCTATACACTAACAATGAGACTGAAGAAAGAGAAATTAAGGAGTCAATCCCATTTACAATTGCACCCAAAAGCATAAGATACCTAGGAATAAACCTAACCAAAGATGTAAAGGATCTATACCCTCAAAACTATAGAACACTTCTGAAAGAAATTGAGGAAGACACAAAGAGATGGAAAAATATCCCATGCTCATGGATTGGCAGAATTAATATTGTGAAAATGTCAATGTTACCCAGGGCAATATACACGTTTTTTGCAATCCCTATCAAAATACCATGGACTTTCTTCAGAGAGTTAGAACAAATTATTTTAAGATTTGTGTGGAATCAGAAAAGACCCCGAATAGCCAGGGGAATTTTAAAAAAGAAAACCATATCTGGGGGCATCACAATGCCAGATTTCAGGTTGTACTACAAAGCTGTGGTCATCAAGACAGTGTGGTACTGGCACAAAAACAGACACATAGATCAGTGGAACAGAATAGAGAATCCAGAAGTGGACCCTGAACTTTATGGGCAACTAATATTCGATAAAGGAGGAAAGACTATCCATTGGAAGAAAGTCTCTTCAATAAATGGTGCTGGGAAAATTGGACATCCACATGCAGAAGAATGAAACTAGACCACTCTCTTTCACCATACACAAAGATAAACTCAAAATGGATGAAAGATCTAAATGTGAGACAAGATTCCATCAAAATCCTAGAGAAGAACACAGGCAACACCCTTTTTGAACTCGGCCATAGTAACTTCTTGCAAGATACATCCACGAAGGCAAAAGAAACAAAAGCAAAAATGAACTATTGGGACTTCATCAAGATAAGAAGCTTTTGCACAGCAAAGGATACAGTCAACAAAACTCAAAGACAACCTACAGAATGGGAGAAGATATTTGCAAATGACCTATCAGATAAAGGGCTAGTTTCCAAGATCTATAAAGAACTTATTAAACTCAACACCAAAGAAACAAACAATCCAATCATGAAATGGGCAAAAGACATGAACAGAAATCTCACAGAGGAAGACATAGACATGGCCAACATGCATATGAGAAAATGCTCTGCATCACTTGCCATCAGGGAAATACAAATCAAAACTACAATGGGATACCACCTCACACCAGTGAGAATGGGGAAAATTAACAAGGCAGGAAACAACAAATGTTGGAGAGGATGCGGAGAAAAGGGAACCCTCTTACACTGTTGGTGGGAATGTGAACTGGTGCAGCCACTCTGGAAAACTGTGTGGAGGTTCCTCAAACAGTTAAAAATATACCTGCCCTACGACCCAGCAATTGCACTGTTGGGGATTTACCCCAAAGATACAAATGCAATGAAACGCCGGGACACCTGCACCCCGATGTTTCTAGCAGCAATGGCCACTATAGCCAAACTGTGGAAGGAGCCTCGGTGTCCAACGAAAGATGAATGGATAAAGAAGATGTGGTTTATGTATACAATGGAATATTACTCAGCTATTAGAAATGACAAATACCCACCATTTGCTTCAACGTGGATGGAACTGGAGGGTATTATGCTGAGTGAAGTAAGTCAGTCGGAGAAGGACAAACATTATATGTTCTCATTCATTTGGGGAATATAAATAATAGTGAAAGGGAAAATAAGGGAAGGGAGAAGAAATGTGTGGGAAATATCAGAAAGGGAGACAGAACGTAAAGACTGCTAACTCTGGGAAACGAACTAGGGGTGGTAGAAGGGGAGGAGGGCGGGGGGTGGGAGTGAATGGGTGACGGGCACTGGGTGCTATTCTGTATGTTAGTAAATTGAACACCAATAAAAAAAAAATAAAAAATAAATAAAAAAAAAAAAAGGAAATTAAATGAATATAATGCCTGATAGAAAATTATTATGAAATTCAAGCCCACTCTAACAGACCCATACTTTGAGATCTGGAAAGTCTAGAATCCTAAAACTAGGATTTGGTCATGACATCTGGATGGATGCTACCGTTGAAGATCATTGTAAATCTGGTCGTAGGATAGTCTAATTTTTGGTTAATTACTAAGTGAAGTTAAGAAAAAAATGCAGCCTGAAGATAACAAGGGGACCTTCACCCATCTTCTATGGAACATAGAATCACAGTTTACACAGATGGGAATACATTATGATAATGTTTTTACTTATTTTAATCCATAATAAAATTCTTAGGATCCATTCCATATTGGCACAAAATCATTTATGTGGCTTCAAATTCAAAGAAAATACTTTTTTTTTTTTAGTAATTCAATCTCATAATAGCATTACCAATACATTTTTAAACCATATTGACTATTTGTATGAAGCAGCAAACGTGTGTAGGATATGAGAGATGCAAATTGTAATTAAGAAAACACACAAAATTAGTTGGTCTTTAATAAAACGGTGATAGATAAAGAGGGAATAGAAGAAAGAATTTAATTATCGTAGAATTTTTTTATCTTCTTTTAGGTGTGTCCACATTCTAAAATTCTTCTGAGATGAAGACAGTTAGATGAACTTAATATTTATGTCCCTTCTAAAAGTGAGGTCCTTTGAGTCCCAGAGACAGGACTTCAATAAGGAAAGAATGAGGACTGTCTCCTAACCTACAAGGATCTGTCAAGGAAAGAAGGCTCCAAGGAAAGATGCCTCTCTCACTCTTTCCTGCTTGGCTATTGGCGTAATCTCAATCTATGGCCCAGTCCCTCTCAGAAACCTTCCCTGATTTAACTCACTGCGAGGCCTGGTCTGTAAACTTCTACTTCCCTTCTCATGGCATGTTCCACTTGGAGACGTCGGGGAGCACACGCCTCTGTGGCTCTTAGTCTGATTGGCCATAGCAGGTCTCATACTTTACAGCCAACAAAACAGACTAAGGCAGATGTGTTTATAACTTTTATAAAACAACTAAATCATGTAGCTAGTCAAGAATGCAGGGAGACAGCATGACATAAGAATATTAATAACATTATGCCTATCAATAATTTTCAATGAGCTAGATACTCAGCAAAGAAGCATCAGTGAATAAAGCATAACATCTTCATTCAAATACTTTCATTAATTAAATATGGTATCCACTCTTTTAAGTATATAGGTGCATATAATCGTACCGCTACTGAGTAAGGAAAAATATCTCTTTTATAGCACTAAGGAACACTTCACCAGACCTGCATGCATCATTCTGAGTGTATCTCACAAATATAAAGTTGTGAAAAATCAAGATTTATCAACTGGCATTCCATAGCACCATTTGTAAAGAGCTTAAAAATATGTCATGGTATTTGTTAAATTAGGATTCACGTTTATGTCGTAGCTATATTAAAAAGTATAAAATGTTAAGGGAATTACATGAAACAATTCATCCTTGAGGATAAGAAAAAGAAATACCATGAAAATAAGTTAGACAGGAGGATCTTATACTTTATGTAACGTTTTCTGAAACTATATTGTGAATATTAATGCATGCTATATTATTCTTTATAACCTTTTTGTTTCCAACATGATTAAAATAAGAGGAAAAATATTGACATTCATAGACATGAAAACATCATGAGTGATATGAAAAATAAAGATTTTTACTCTATACTTCTATAATATGATTATAGTATTTATAATCCATTTTATCTGCAGTGTTTTGACATATTGTCTTTATCACACAATATATGGCACATATACTTAGGCATTTGTATAGATGTTATTCTGCTTAAATAATCAGGCTATTCTCATACCACAGTTTTTTGTTCAAAAAAGAGCCATTTTACATTTAAATTTTAGTAGGCTAGTGCCCCTATACAATCATCATTATTATCTTCAAAACTTGTTTTCCATTTGAATTTCATGATTTTATATATATATATATTTCATGATTTTATATAAATATATATAATATGTATATTATATATATAAAATAATAATAATATAATATAATATATATAATATATAATATAATATATATATAATATATATAATATAATATAATAATATAATTATATATTATTATGAATTTCATGATTTTATATATATATTTCATGATTTTATATAAATATATATAATATATATTTTATATATATAAAATAATAATATAATAATATATATATAATATATTATATAATTATATATTATAATTATATAATATATTATATAATATGATAATTATATATAATTATTATATAATTATCATATTATATAATAATATAATATAATAATATATAATAATATATAATATAATATATAAAAATATATTATATATATATATATATAATATAACTTTTTAAGAGAGAAAGTGCACAAGTAGGAAGAAGAGGCAGAGGGAGAGAGAGAATCTTGAGCAGGCTCTACACCTGGTGCAGAGCCCTATGTGGAGCTTCTTCTCATGACCTTCAGATATGACCAGAAGGAAAAACAAAAGTCAGGTGCTCTACAGAATGACCTACCCCAGCATCCATCTTCCAGTTGAATTTCAGAATCATTCTGTCAAGATTCTAAAAAGAATGCATCTTTTAATTTTTTTCCATGCATCCTGGTTTATGAATTCTTTGATGGGGGAATAGATAGCTTTCAAATATAGTTGTGTTCTGGCTTTTATTAACACAAGAAAACAAATCCAAGTAAGATGCCCACAAACTAGGACACCTAATTAGTTCATATAAGAGAACTATTTATTTGCTTATTCATTTACTTATTCATTGATTTGACTTTATTTCTGCCCACTATGTGACAAACATGACGCTGGTGATCGGGATACAGTACTTGGAGAGGAACTAGACCAGGGCTATTTTCTCTGAGTAGTGTGATTATCCAAAGAGCAAGCTTAAAATTGGTGACTGAGGGGTCCAGGATTCTGGCCAGTACTATGGCGCTTCATAGAGCTTTGGCGATATTCTACAAGAAAGTCTGTTTAGAACTTGTACACAGGGAATTCACAGGATCATGAATATAAGCCTGAGACAGTAGGGCCAATCAAAATGAGTCTTACTGGTTACTCCTGTCATCATTGTCCATCAGGATCTCCCTGGGGAAAAGAGGAAAGATGACTGAGCCCAGGATTTTGGCATGTTACTATAACACAGCTTTCTGCAGGGGAAGCCTTGTGGATGTGTCCATGAGCAGGTGCCTTGATCCTGGCCTATTCTTGTTAGTGATTCCTTCTGTTGATGTATTGATTGTGCTACACCCTTCATTCTGTCACTCGTTCCCTTACCATGGCCTCCCTCCTGTTGACACCTGACTCAGAACAAAGTCTCTTTACAGGGTCTGTTGTTAGGCAGAAGTTGCACTACATCATGATTTAGAATGTGGTCCTCTGAGTCCCACTCTTGCAGTGGCTTTGACTGTTGTTGTCAATGTTTTGTTCTATATTGTACATTCTCCAATTGATGTGGCACAGATTTTTTTGGACAGATTTTTTCCCCTGACTTCATAAGCAAGAAATATGCCTACATCTTGTCCCAGAAATAGAGGAGATATTGGGACATGATTGTTGTACATGCATAAATATGCTGGGGGAAATATCTAGGGACTAGCCATTGGCTTGGGAAACAGAAAACACCTGTAAGACAGTAACGATCGACAGAATCAGAGATGCCAACAGCATTTTATGAGGTTATCCAACCACAAGGGTGTACCTCTGATGTTCTCAGGACTATGACTATTCAGGCCATAGAGTAAGGCCCTAATGAGTTACCACATCTACACAAAGGTGGAAAAGAGAGCCTTGGGGATACAACCTCCCAGGCCACAATATTGTGCCACAATCATCTTTACCTTCACCCTCTCTCCCTAGTCTCCTCCTGGACTACCAAAGACTAGAATATGCCCAGAACCCCTAGGGTCAACCAGCCTCATTTCCTGGCAGTTCAGGGAAACCTCCAGGGTCAAGTATACATTAATAGTACTGGTGTCTTGTTTTGTGTGTTTGGGTTGGAAGAAATGGCAAAGAGCTATATCTGGGCACCCAAGGGGCCTTTCCTTAGATGATTTAAGGGGCCTTATCAGGTCTTCTTGTGTACCTGAGAGGGAGGAGTGAGGATATTAGGGCACTGAGTATGTTCTCCAGGAGCCATATGGTTGTAGACAGAGCCACAGACAGCTGTATACACTCACACATACTCGTTTGAGGAAAGGGTCGGAGTCCAGCTTCCCTCACTGTGACTGTTTCACAGTCAGGTGAGTGTCTCTGGGTGAGGTGGGCTTCACGGTCCCATTCTGGCAACCTGGCCAAAGGTACCCAGAAGCTTGTCACCTGCTGCTTCTGGGTCCTCATTGAAAATTTGTCATAATAATTCCCTTCAGGTCCCTAATGGGCTATAAATGTGTATCCTTCAACTTTTGGTGAGCAATTCTGTTGTAAGCATTTAAGCTATTTTGTTTCTGAAAAGCTCATTGTTGGCTGATTTCAACCTCTGTTTACTCAGAGTGATATTGAATATTTTGTCATGGTTTTAGTATTTCTGCTGATTTTTGTCTCACATCCATGAAGTTCCATTCTTAAAGGGGATACATATTCAAAAATACACATAAATATTTTTATTTACTTAATGACATGCTTCATAGATGAAAACTGGTAAGTGCATTGTAAATAAAAATATTCCAAATGTATATATTCTAAGAGATTTAATATGGTAAGAACATGTTATTGCTACTGTAAAGTTAGAGCATGATGTATAATATATAACATTAAACTATGATATATAATATATATCACCTTAATATCAAAATTATTTGTGTACCTTATCATTCCACTTTTTTGTTTAACTTTCCAACCCTGAATTCTTTCAAGTTTGAGGCTCATGAGTGTTTTATGGTTCTTCTCAACTATTACACCAGGGTGATACCATGACTGTGTGCAATGTCTCCCTGGGGCATCCTCCTTTCTTCATTCTCCAAGGCATTCCCGGGATGGAGGACAAACACAGATGGATCTCTATCCCCTTCTGTTCCATGTACTTCATCACCATCCTTGGGAACTGCACCATCATCTTCATCATCTGCACAGAGCGCTCCCTGCACAAGCCCATGTTCCTGCTCCTCTGCATGTTGGCCCTCACAGACCTGGGCATGTCCACTACCACCATTCCCAAAGTGCTATGCATCTTCTGGTTTAGACACAGTGAGATCAGCTATGTGGGCTGTCTGGTCCAAATGTTCTTCATTCACTCCATATCTGTCATGCAGTCTGCCATTCTGATGACCATGGCCTTTGACCGCTACGTAGCCATCTGTGAGCCCCTGCGCTATGCCACCATCCTTTCCAATAGTCGCATTGGGCTCATTGGCTTAGTGAGTTTAGTAAGAGCCATCCTTTTCATTCTGCCCATGCCTGTCCTCCTCCAGAAGATGCCTTTTCATGCGAATCATGTCATCCCCACCACCTACTGTGAACACATGGCTGTGGTGAAGATGGTGTGTGTGGACACCACAGTCAACCGGATATATGGTCTGGTGGTGGCCTTGTTGGTTGCCGGGCTAGACATCTCAGCTATTGCCTCCTCTTATGTGCTTATCATCCAGGCTGTCCTGCGGCTGTCTTCTAAGGAAGCCCACCACAAAGCAGTCAACACCTGCACTGCACACATTGTTGTCATGCTTCTCTACTATACTCCCTCACTGTTCTCTTTCCTCACTCACCGCTTTGGCAGGGGAATTCCACTGCATGTGCACACCATTCTTGGAAACCTCTACTTCCTTATACCTCCAATGCTCAATCCTATTATTTATGCAGTGAAAACCAAGGAGTTTCGGGAAAAACTGACCAAATATGGGTACTGGATGAAAAAGCACATAATCAGTAACCATGGTCAGAATCCTTTCTAATTATATAGCACTGGTGGGCATGAGGAAATAATGTCAAGTAGAGGCAGTTCCTGGAGTGTTGGTTAGTGGCAGAAATGTGTCATACCGTCAGATTGACTACCTGAATCCTCAGACTTGGAGGCTAAATCATAGGGGACCTCTTAGCTGTCAGTAACTCCAAAGGAAGGCTGTCATTCCTGTGAAATAAAAATAATGATAAATTTTCTGCATTGTCGGCATGGTGGTGGGTGAGTTTATAAGTGATCATCTTTGTGAAAGGATTTTAGACAAGGACACCTGATGAACATGTGGGAAGGAAGATGGAATGTTTCCTGTCACAGGTAACATATAGCAAACAATGACTTGCCTGCCAACTTACCATGTAGAGTCAAAGTGTGATGGGAGTGAGTGGGCATTTATATTTGAGTGTGTAAGAGGAAGTGGGAGGTTTAGTTTGGGGACAGCAGGAAGAAACAAGGAAAGGACAAGATGATATTTATAGTTACTCCATTATTTCCTCTGCTGGCTGACATTTACTTAGTATAGAAGACTTTGTTGTATCCATGAAGAACCAAAGAATATGCACAGGAGACAAAATCTGTATCATTCAGAGACAGTTCAGAGGAAAAGGGAAAAGGAAAAGATCCTGAGCTTAAACGTTTCTAAGCATTTGACTTAATTTTGTACTAGAAAAAAACCTTCCAGAGTCCTCTCTCCTTCTCCTCTCAACTGATTCACTGTTTGGTAAGATTCTCTTAACAAAGAGAATTTCTGATAATGTCCTGTTAATGGTTTTTGTTCCAAAAGTCTGCTTTATCTGGAACTCTATGATTACAGAGCTCTGCAAAGCAATTTCTGTGGGTGCCCCTGAAGATGTCCTGAACCTGTGCACCTATGGAATCAGACCCTGTGCCCAGTTGATGGAATTTGTTCCATTCACAGGACATTGTTTCCACCTCTAAAGAATTGATGTGAATGCAATGGCAAGAATTAGAAGTTGTGTGATATTTGAAGCAGAAAGATCCTAGTGTTTCCATCTTATTGTAGAACTAACATATGAAAAAAAAAAAGAACTAACATATGTGGCAGACTTTAGTGAAGAAGATGCCTCTCCTTAATTCCAGATGGCCACCATTTAGAGGAGACTTCTATAGTTCATCCACTGTAGGGAAATACATGAAATTTCTTTAATGTTGTGCCTGCTGGAAGAAATACCAAGAAACGTTTGCAGAACCCTGAACATTTCAATACCAAGGAGTCAGAGAGAGCTAGGACATTTCAGAACTTAGACTAAGGGGACAATGTTCTCGAGAAACTATGAGGATTGTATAGCCACTGCCTTTCCTATGAATCAAAGAAACAAGGGCAGAGTGGGTGAGGAATAGGTTCTTGCATGTCAGTAAGGAGTCCTATGGTCATACATTGAATCCTCCCACAATATAAACAGCATTCAAACCAAAACCAAACCCTGAGCAGAGTGCTTTATGCTTAATAATTTAATTGACAAATAAGTAGCAGAGAGTAAACACGTCGGGGCACTCATCGGGCTGAGGAGCTGTGGCAGCAGAAGGCTGTTTGCTCAGATCTGGAGTGTTGTCTTTTCATCTGGTTTGAAGGGATTTCAGGTACAGAAGAAAGTCCACCTGCTGTAAATATTTTTCTGTTTATTTTTTCATGAGCTACTCTATAAACATGAAAATCCATTTTTTGTTTCACTGAAATTACGGACTAAAGCTTTATTAATGCCTGAACACAATTCACTAGGAGTAATGTATGTAGAATGCTGGCAGTAGCAGGTGTTTCAGGAAAATTATGGGAAGCTAGAAAATCAGAGATGCCAATGGAAGGGAGCCCAATCCTGTCTGCATTTCTCACTGGGCTTTTTTTCCTTTTTTACAAGTGTTATTAATCTGTGATTGATGGTTCTTCCTGTAGGATGGGCTTCATTTCCCCCCCCCCCCCCACCTTAGCCTTACTGGAAAAGTCACCGAGGAACCACATGTGAACTGAGTAGTTTTCCATCAACTTTATAGAATGTTACCTAGGGTGAAAAACTAGAAGGATATTCGTACATTTGATATTTTAGTCACATATAAAACACATTCTGCTTTCTGCCAGGTATTCTAATCTGAACAAAGGCCAGTTCATTTCATGTTCCTTTTCTCCATTATATTTGGAGAACTTGAGCCTTGATGTGTCTTAAAAAACCAAGTAAAAAATTATTTCTATGAATGAATATATAATGTTTTATTAAAATAAATCACTCCTAATAACCTGTGAGTGAGGCAACAACAGTCACTGGAGTCTGAGTTCCTGGCACAGAAGAACTAGCAATTTCACCACTGGGGAGTGTAAGCTGGGTGCCCCAGAAAGCACGGCCTAAGACACAGCTTGGATATGGGCAGTTTCTTGAGACAACCGATCGCACAGGATGGGTGTGCACAACAGGTCAAGTGAAAGCCGGAAAAAGTAAAGCCAATACAGGGATTTTTTTTTTTTTTTTTTTATCAAGCTGCACAGGACTAGAGGAGACTGGTGTCCAACATTGCTAGGACCAGCTGAAGCACTTTAGGAAATGCATTTCAGAATTGTTGTCTTCAAGAGATGAGAGGATTTTACCTGTGGCTCCTGTGTACTCATGTCCTCAACCCTAGTCATTCGAGGCTGTGTGCATGACAGCAGAGCTGGAGGCTGGTGTCCATGGCATGGAGTTAGGGAGGCCGCATGGCTAGGAGCTCCAGGTACTAGGTGTCACCTGATGTCTACTATCTGATCACACCTGCCTGGAAGTGGTCCCAGCACCGGTGGCTGAATAGCATGTGTGACCAAGGGCATTAGGCAGTGGCATGGAGTTTACCTGCTGAAACAGTCCACATGACTGAGACCTCACCTGAAGTCTGTGGACTTGTTTTGAGATTATAGGAGTTCCCCCCTTGAACCCATCCAACAGAATTGTTATTTTACCTTTAAGCTGTAACCACATAATTATCTATCTTTATTATGATTAATTCAATTTCAACAGTTATAATCAACTGAGGTCATCTTAGCTGGTATTCTCTAAAAATATTCCTTAAAAATATTTTAAAGAGCTCCAGAAAGAGCTTCTATAAATGTACATGGTTCTCTGTAAATGATATTTTTCTGAATTTACCGTATCACACAGGACTAAATGAGAATGTTACTTCTGTTTGCTGTGCCAAATTATATTGTTCCTGTTAAAATAATACATGTACTCAGAAAGGGAATTGAGTGTCTTAGTACACAACAGGATGTAAAATTGTCTCCAGTTCTATATAATGTCACTTCTGGAATCATCCCTTTGGACATGCGATATGTATACCTATAATTGCCTTATATTTCTAAAATAGTAATGAATATATACATAAAAATGAGATACTGTTCTGATTTTCACAGATATGACTCTCCCGTCTATATACAGATGTGTATCTTGCTTTGATATTTTTCTTCAAGTTGTTTTTTTATTTTACCTTTTCCTCTCTGTCTTGTAGCCAATAGATGAGTTTTCCTGTCCCTGGCATGGACAACGGGAGCACATACTTTTAATTTTTTCTTAATTCACTAGGTCCTGGTTGTTTCTATTTTATTTCTTGCTAAATCATATTTTCCTATCCATGTGAAATGGCATTCAACAAAAACGTAGCCAAACAGACCCAGGAGAAGTGAGACTAGAGGCAAATGGAGCTGGCAGTGGCCCTCCTTTGATCCCAGTGTCCTACAATTCTGAGAAAGACTGTTTCCTCTCTTGCTGCAGGGCTCCTTTTTCTGAAGCGCTTCCTGCATTTTCCTTTGGCTGTGAACTTGATCCATGCTGAGCTCATGCTCCATTTTGACAGAAGTGAAAGCACCACTACCTGCCTCTCCTGAGTGCTTCGAAGGGTTTGCGGGAGCATAGGCACTTGTGGGAATTGTGGTGATATTCTTTATTCGTATCTGAGTGTCCAAGGTAGCTTTGTGAGCTTGTGTAGTTTTGCGTTTTTAGAGTTCATTTCTGCTGGTGTGACACAAGATTCCCCATTAAGAGGCTGAAAACACTTTTCCAAACCTCCCCTCTATGAGTTTAAAATGGATATTGAGGTGAGTGTTTTGGCCTCCTCTTAAAGGACCACTGCTTTGAAGTTCAGTTCCTAAAATTTCTGTCCTGTGGTTCTCTTAATACACCAATACACCCGAGAAGATGCTAACATCTTTACAACTTCTTAGATGTATTGAGTTCCCATTAGCAAGCTAAAGCTACTAATCTACCAGGTGTCTCTTGTAGAATTTTGCCTGATTGTTTTCAAATATCATGTTCTTTGTTCTTGGAGTCTTACATGCCAGTACCTATGAAACAGGTGAATACTAGATTCTGTGGCAATAATGTTTCTCTCGGTATAGGTAAATGGAGATGAGAGAGAAAGAAACTTAGACATTTACATAGATGTGTATACACCACATATATACGTATATATCCATATAGGTATCCATAATGAGAAATCGATAGTTTGAATATGCAACCACCGACGGAGGGGCTCTTGTTTCCACTGAACACTACTTAGTTTTGACAGGCATTACTTTTGTTTTTATTAAATTGTTTTAAACTTGTGAAGGTCCAATGCAAAAAAAAACAAACAAACACACACAACAAAAACTCCTGTTTCCATATTGGGGATTATTAGGAAGTTCTTCATTATTTTTAGACTATAGTTGAATGGAAGATGTTGGAGATTTACACCTTATCACATGTGTGCAAGAGTGAGGGTAGAACATGAGTATTAATATTAATTCAAATAGTTGATAAAAGAAAACAGGTATAGTCAAACAAGTCATGTAAAACCCTGCCGACGGCAACAGAAGGAAAACTTCTATCATCACTTCACTAGATTCTGCTGTGAACTTTGGGCCGTTGATAGCAGTCACATGTAGCAGAGGTTAATCAGAGGTGGTCTGGCCTCAGGGAAGTTCCACTTTGGATTACTGAGCCCACGTGCCTAGAATTAGATGAGAGGAAATTGAAGCATAATTGACAGGTGAAAAAAAAGATGATTTCAACTTATATTAGTCTCCTTTCATCCTCTTTCATTTGAATGTCTGCCATTGGTTTAAATCCAATATTCAGGGCAAAACCAATTAATTTTGTATGTAGGTATTCTCAGAGGTTATCTAACAATTTGTTAATGAGTGCAAACTGTATGAAACTCTAAGCATATTTCCCTTCCAGTCCCTGAGCATAGAAGTATATTTGTGTGTGTGTGTGTGTGTGTGCCCTCTTCAATCGTTCACCAATGTTTTATAGTTTTCAGAGTCCAGGTCTTTCAAGTGCGTGGTTAAGTTTATTCCTAGATATTTTATTATAGTAGGTGCAACTGCAAATGGGATTGTGTTCTTCAATTCCCTTCTTACTCTTCATAATTAGTATAGAGAAATGTAACAGATTTCTGCACATTGATTTTGCATCTTGTAACCTAATGAATTCACTTACCACTCTCTTAACTATAGGGAAAAAAACTGCTGGTTACCCAAGAAGGGTCAGGGGTGGGGGATGGGAGAAATAGGTGAAGGGGATTCAGAGTATCCTTATTTTTATGAGCAGTGAGTAATACATGGAATTGTTGAATCACCTGAAATGCATATAATGCTGTATGTCGACTATACAGAGTTAAAAATAAAGTAGAAGGAATGAAAGTAGACAGTTAAATCCAACCATGAGTCTTTAGGAAGATAGGAATCATGATAGTGCCTACATCACAGATTTGTCCATATGTAAAGCACCTAGAATCATGTCTGGCTCACATTAGCAATTTATAGCTATTCAGTATATCTTTTATGGGAAATGCTTTGGAAATTAAATGAATAGGGGGGAGGAGCAAGATGGCGGGAAGAGTAGGGTCTCCAAATCACCTGTCTCCACCAAACTACCTAGAAAACCTTCAAATTATCCTGAAAATCTATGAATTCGGCCTGAGATTTAAAGAGAGACCAGCTGGAATGCTACAGTGAGAAGAGTTCGCGCTTCTATCAAGGTAGGAAGACGGGGAAAAAGAAATAAAGGAACAAAGGCCTCCAAGGGGGAGGGGCCCCGCGAGGAGCCGGGCTGAGGCCGGGGCGAGTGTCCCCAGGACAGGAGAGCCCCGTCCCGGAGGAGCAGGAGCTGCACCGACCTTCCCGGGCGGAAAGGGGCTCGCGGGGAGTTGGAGCAGGACCCAGGAGGGCGGGGATGCCCTCGGGCTCCCGGGGACAGTAACAGCAACTGCGCGCCCAGGAGAGTGCGCCGAGCTCCCTAAGGGCTGCAGCGCGCACGGCGGGACCGGCGGGACCGGAGCAGCTGAGGGGCTCGGGCGGCGGCTCCGCGGAGGGGGCTGCGCGGCCCCGGGAGCAGCTCGGAGGGGCTCGGGCAGAGGAAGAGGCTCCGTGCGGAGGGGGCTGCGCGGTTCCAGGAGCAGCTGGGGGGCTCGGGCGGCGGCTCCGCGGAGGGGGCTGCGCGGCCCGGGAGCGCGAATCCACCAGCGCAGGCTCCGGAGCACAGGGCGCCGGGACACAGCCCAGGATCCGCCTCCCCCGGGACAGGCAGAGGCCGGGAGGGCCCAGGACAGCGAGGACGCTCCTGCCCCAGCTGAGCAGATCAGCGGCCCCGCCCCGGAGCCTCCAGGCCCTGCAGACGGAGTTCCTGCGGAGCTGAATCCAGGTTTCCAGAGGCCCCGCCACTGGGGCTGTTCCTCCTGCGGCCTCACGGGGTAAACAACCCCCACTGAGCCCTGCACCAGGCAGGGGCACAGCAGCTCCCCCAACTGCTAACACCTGAAAATCAGCACAACAGGCCCCCCCCAGAACACCAGCTAGACGGACAACTTCCAGGAGAAGCCAAGGGACTTAAAGTACACAGAATCAGAAGATACTCCCCGGTGGTTCTTTTTGTTTGTTGTTTTGTTTTTGTTTTGTTGTTTTGTTTTGCTTTTTGATTTGTTCCTTCCCCCACCCCTTTTTTTCCCTTTCTTTCTTTCTCTTTTTCCTTTTTTTTTTTTTTTTTTTTTTTCTTTTTTCTCTTTCTTCCCTTCTCTCTTTTTCTCTTTTTCCCAATACAACTTGCTTTTGGCCACTCTGCACTGAGCAAAATGACTAGAAGGAAAACCTCACCTCAAAAGAAAGAATCAGAAACAGTCCTCTCTCCCACAGAGTTACAAAATCTGGATTAACAATTCAATGTCAGAAAGCCCAATTCAAGAAGCACTATTATACAGCTACTGGTGGCTCTAGAAAAAGTATAAAGGACTCAAGAGACTTCATGACTGCAGAATTTAGAGCTAATCAGGCAGAAATTAAAAATCAATTGAATGAGATGCAATCCAAACTAGAAGTCCTAACGACGAGGGTTAACGAAGGTGGAAGAACGAGTGAGTGACCGAGAAGACAAGTTGATAGCAAAGAGGGAAACTGAGGAAAAAGAGACAAACAATTAAAAGACCATGAAGATAGATTAAGGGAAATAAACGACAGCCTGAGGAAGAAAAACCTACGTTTAATGGGGTTCCCGAGGGCGCCGAAAGGGACAGAGGGCCAGAATATGTATTTGAACAAATTCTAGCTGAAAACTTTCCTAATCTGGGAAGGGAAACAGGCATTAAGATCCAGGAAATAGAGAGATCCCCCCCTAAAATCAATAAAAACCGTTCAACACCTCGACATTTAATTGTGAAGCTTGCAAATTCCAAAGATAAAGAGAAGATCCTTAAAGCAGCAAGAGACAAGAAATCCCTGACTTTTATGGGGAGGAGTATTAGGGTAACAGCAGACCTCTCCACAGAGACCTGGCAGGCCAGAAAGGGCTGGCAGGATATATTCAGGGTCCTAAATGAGAAGAACATGCAACCAAGAATACTTTATCCAGCAAGGCTCTCATTCAAAATGGAAGGAGAGATAAAGAGCTTCCAAGACAGGCAGCAACTAAAAGAATATGTGACCTCCAAACCAGCTCTGCAAGAAATTTTAAGGGGGCCTCTTAAAATTCCCCTTTAAGAAGAAGTTCAGTGGAACAGTCCACAAAAACAAAGACTGAATAGATATCATGATGACACTAAACTCATATCTCTCAATAGTAACTCTGAATGTGAACGGGCTTAATGACCCCATCAAAAGGCGCAGGGTTTCAGACTGGATAAAAAAGCAGGACCCATCTATTTGCTGTCTACAAGAGACTCATTTTAGACAGAAGGACACCTACAGCCTGAAAATAAAAGGTTGGAGAACCATTTACCATTCGAATGGTCCTCAAAAGAAAGCAGGGGTAGCCATCCTTATATCAGATAAACTAAAATTTATCCCGAAGACTGTAGTGAGAGATGAAGAGGGACACTATATCATACTTAAAGGATCTATTCAACAAGAGGACTTAACAATCCTCAATATATATGCTCCGAATGTGGGAGCTGCCAAATATATAAATCAATTATTAACCAAAGTGAAGAAATACTTAGATAATAATACACTTATACTTGGTGACTTCAATCTAGCTCTTTCTATACTCGATAGGTCTTCTAAGCAAAACATCTCCAAAGAAACGAGAGCTTTAAATGATACACTGGACCAGATGGATTTCACAGATATCTACAGAACTTTACATCCAAACTCAACTGAATACACATTCTTCTCAAGCGCACATGGAACTTCTCCAGAATAGACCACATATTGGGTCACAAATCGGGTCTGAACCGATACCAAAAGATTCGGATTGTCCCCTGCATATTCTCGGACCATAATGCCTTGAAATTAGAACTAAATCACAACAAGAAGTTTGGAAGGACCTCAAACACATGGAGGTTAAGGACCATCCTGCTAAAAGATAAAAGGGTCAACCAGGAAATTAAGGAAGAATTAAAAGATTCATGGAAACTAATGAGAATGAAGATACAACTGTTCAAAATCTTTGGGATGCAGCAAAAGCAGTCCTAAGGGGGAAATACATCGCAATACAAGCATCCATTCAAAAACTGGAAAGAACTCAAATACAAAAGCTAACCTTACACATAAAGGAGCTAGAGAAAAAACAGCAAATAGATCCTACACCCAAGAGAAGAATGGAGTTAATAAAGATTCGAGCAGAACTCAACGAAATCGAGACCAGAAGAACTGTGGAACAGATCAACAGAACCAGGAGTTGGTTCTTTGAAAGAATTAATAAGATAGATAAACCATCAGCCCAGCCTATTAAAAAGAAGAGAGAGAAGACTCAAATTAATAAAATCATGAATGAGAAAGGAGAGATCACTACCAACACCAAGGAAATACAAACGATTTTAAAACATATTATGAACAGCTATACGCCAATAAATTAGGCAATCTAGAAGAAATGGACGCATTCCTGGAAAGCCACAAACTACCAAAACTGGAACAGGAAGAAATAGAAAACCTGAACAGGCCAATAACCAGGGAGGAAATTGAAGCAGTCATCAAAAACCTCCCAAGACACAAGAGTCCAGGGCCAGATGGCTTCCCAGGGAATTTTATCAAACGTTTAAAGAAGAAACCATACCTATTCTCCTAAAGCTGTTTGGAAAGATAGAAAGAGATGGACTACTTCCAAATTCGTTCTATGAGGCCAGCATCACCTTAATTCCAAGCCAGACAAAGACCCCGCCAAAAAGGAGAATTACAGACCAATATCCCTGATGAACATGGATGCAAAAATTCTCAACAAGATACTGGCCAATAGGATCCAACAGTACATTAAGAAAATTATTCACCATGACCAAGTAGGATTTATCCTGGGACACAAGGCTGGTTCAACACTCGTAAAACAATCAATGTGATTCATCATATCACCAAGAGAAAAACCAAGAACCATATGATCTGTCAATAGATGCAGAGAAAGCATTGATAAAATACAGCATCCATTCCTGATCAAATCTCTTCAGAGTGTAGGGATAGAGGGAACATTCCTCAACATCTTTAAAAGCCATCTACGAAAAGCCCCCCAGCAAATATCATTCTCAATGGGGAAGCACTGGGAGCCTTTCCCCTAAGATCAGGAACAAGACAGGGATGTCCACTCTCACCACTGCTGTTCAACATAGTACTGGAAGTCCTAGCCTCAGCAATCAGACAACAAAAGACATTAAAGGCATTCAAATTGGCAAAGAAGAAGAAGAAGAAGTCAAACTCTCCCTCTTCGCCGATGACATGATACTCTACATAGAAAACCCAAAAGTCTCCACCCCAAGATTGCTAGAACTCATACAGCAATTCGGTAGCGTGGCAGGATACAAAATCAATGCCCAGAAGTCAGTGGCATTTCTATACACTAACAATGAGACTGAAGAAAGAGAAATTAAGGAGTCAATCCCATTTACAATTGCACCCAAAAGCATAAGATACCTAGGAATAAACCTAACCAAAGATGTAAAGGATCTATACCCTCAAAACTATAGAACACTTCTGAAAGAAATTGAGGAAGACACAAAGAGATGGAAAAATATCCCATGCTCATGGATTGGCAGAATTAATATTGTGAAAATGTCAATGTTACCCAGGGCAATATACACGTTTTTGCAATCCCTATCAAAATACCATGGACTTTCTTCAGAGAGTTAGAACAAATTATTTTAAGATTTGTGTGGAATCAGAAAAGACCCCGAATAGCCAGGGGAATTTTAAAAAAGAAAACCATATCTGGGGGCATCACAATGCCAGATTTCAGGTTGTACTACAAAGCTGTGGTCATCAAGACAGTGTGGTACTGGCACAAAAACAGACACATAGATCAGTGGAACAGAATAGAGAATCCAGAAGTGGACCCTGAACTTTATGGGCAACTAATATTCGATAAAGGAGGAAAGACTATCCATTGGAAGAAAGTCTCTTCAATAAATGGTGCTGGGAAAATTGGACATCCACATGCAGAAGAATGAAACTAGACCACTCTCTTTCACCATACACAAAGATAAACTCAAAATGGATGAAAGATCTAAATGTGAGACAAGATTCCATCAAAATCCTAGAGAAGAACACAGGCAACACCCTTTTTGAACTCGGCCATAGTAACTTCTTGCAAGATACATCCACGAAGGCAAAAGAAACAAAAGCAAAAATGAACTATTGGGACTTCATCAAGATAAGAAGCTTTTGCACAGCAAAGGATACAGTCAACAAAACTCAAAGACAACCTACAGAATGGGAGAAGATATTTGCAAATGACCTATCAGATAAAGGGCTAGTTTCCAAGATCTATAAAGAACTTATTAAACTCAACACCAAAGAAACAAACAATCCAATCATGAAATGGGCAAAAGACATGAACAGAAATCTCACAGAGGAAGACATAGACATGGCCAACATGCATATGAGAAAATGCTCTGCATCACTTGCCATCAGGGAAATACAAATCAAAACTACAATGGGATACCACCTCACACCAGTGAGAATGGGGAAAATTAACAAGGCAGGAAACAACAATGTTGGAGAGGATGCGGAGAAAAGGGAACCCTCTTACACTGTTGGTGGGAATGTGAACTGGTGCAGCCACTCTGGAAAACTGTGTGGAGGTTCCTCAAACAGTTAAAAATATACCTGCCCTACGACCCAGCAATTGCACTGTTGGGGATTTACCCCAAAGATACAAATGCAATGAAACGCCGGGACACCTGCACCCCGATGTTTCTAGCAGCAATGGCCACTATAGCCAAACTGTGGAAGGAGCCTCGGTGTCCAACGAAAGATGAATGGATAAAGAAGATGTGGTTTATGTATACAATGGAATATTACTCAGCTATTAGAAATGACAAATACCCACCATTTGCTTCAACGTGGATGGAACTGGAGGGTATTATGCTGAGTGAAGTAAGTCAGTCGGAGAAGGACAAACATTATATGTTCTCATTCATTTGGGGAATATAAATAATAGTGAAAGGGAAAATAAGGGAAGGGAGAAGAAATGTGTGGGAAATATCAGAAAGGGAGACAGAACGTAAAGACTGCTAACTCTGGGAAACGAACTAGGGGTGGTAGAAGGGGAGGAGGGCGGGGGGTGGGAGTGAATGGGTGACGGGCACTGGGTGCTATTCTGTATGTTAGTAAATTGAACACCAATAAAAAAAAAATAAAAAATAAATAAAAAAAAAAAAAGGAAATTAAATGAATATAATGCCTGATAGAAAATTATTATGAAATTCAAGCCCACTCTAACAGACCCATACTTTGAGATCTGGAAAGTCTAGAATCCTAAAACTAGGATTTGGTCATGACATCTGGATGGATGCTACCGTTGAAGATCATTGTAAATCTGGTCGTAGGATAGTCTAATTTTTGGTTAATTACTAAGTGAAGTTAAGAAAAAAATGCAGCCTGAAGATAACAAGGGGACCTTCACCCATCTTCTATGGAACATAGAATCACAGTTTACACAGATGGGAATACATTATGATAATGTTTTTACTTATTTTAATCCATAATAAAATTCTTAGGATCCATTCCATATTGGCACAAAATCATTTATGTGGCTTCAAATTCAAAGAAAATACTTTTTTTTTTTTAGTAATTCAATCTCATAATAGCATTACCAATACATTTTTAAACCATATTGACTATTTGTATGAAGCAGCAAACGTGTGTAGGATATGAGAGATGCAAATTGTAATTAAGAAAACACACAAAATTAGTTGGTCTTTAATAAAACGGTGATAGATAAAGAGGGAATAGAAGAAAGAATTTAATTATCGTAGAATTTTTTTATCTTCTTTTAGGTGTGTCCACATTCTAAAATTCTTCTGAGATGAAGACAGTTAGATGAACTTAATATTTATGTCCCTTCTAAAAGTGAGGTCCTTTGAGTCCCAGAGACAGGACTTCAATAAGGAAAGAATGAGGACTGTCTCCTAACCTACAAGGATCTGTCAAGGAAAGAAGGCTCCAAGGAAAGATGCCTCTCTCACTCTTTCCTGCTTGGCTATTGGCGTAATCTCAATCTATGGCCCAGTCCCTCTCAGAAACCTTCCCTGATTTAACTCACTGCGAGGCCTGGTCTGTAAACTTCTACTTCCCTTCTCATGGCATGTTCCACTTGGAGACGTCGGGGAGCACACGCCTCTGTGGCTCTTAGTCTGATTGGCCATAGCAGGTCTCATACTTTACAGCCAACAAAACAGACTAAGGCAGATGTGTTTATAACTTTTATAAAACAACTAAATCATGTAGCTAGTCAAGAATGCAGGGAGACAGCATGACATAAGAATATTAATAACATTATGCCTATCAATAATTTTCAATGAGCTAGATACTCAGCAAAGAAGCATCAGTGAATAAAGCATAACATCTTCATTCAAATACTTTCATTAATTAAATATGGTATCCACTCTTTTAAGTATATAGGTGCATATAATCGTACCGCTACTGAGTAAGGAAAAATATCTCTTTTATAGCACTAAGGAACACTTCACCAGACCTGCATGCATCATTCTGAGTGTATCTCACAAATATAAAGTTGTGAAAAATCAAGATTTATCAACTGGCATTCCATAGCACCATTTGTAAAGAGCTTAAAAATATGTCATGGTATTTGTTAAATTAGGATTCACGTTTATGTCGTAGCTATATTAAAAAGTATAAAATGTTAAGGGAATTACATGAAACAATTCATCCTTGAGGATAAGAAAAAGAAATACCATGAAAATAAGTTAGACAGGAGGATCTTATACTTTATGTAACGTTTTCTGAAACTATATTGTGAATATTAATGCATGCTATATTATTCTTTATAACCTTTTTGTTTCCAACATGATTAAAATAAGAGGAAAAATATTGACATTCATAGACATGAAAACATCATGAGTGATATGAAAAATAAAGATTTTTACTCTATACTTCTATAATATGATTATAGTATTTATAATCCATTTTATCTGCAGTGTTTTGACATATTGTCTTTATCACACAATATATGGCACATATACTTAGGCATTTGTATAGATGTTATTCTGCTTAAATAATCAGGCTATTCTCATACCACAGTTTTTTGTTCAAAAAAGAGCCATTTTACATTTAAATTTTAGTAGGCTAGTGCCCCTATACAATCATCATTATTATCTTCAAACTTGTTTTCCATTTGAATTTCATGATTTTATATATATATATTTCATGATTTTATATAAATATATATAATATGTATATTATATATATAAAATAAGAATAATATAATATAATATATATAATATAATATAATATATATTATAATATATATAATATAATCTAATAATATAATTATATATTATTATGAATTTCATGATTTTATATATATATTTCATGATTTATATAAATATATATAATATATAGTTTATATATATAAAATAATAATATAATCTAATATATATATAAGTATAGTTATATAAGTATATATGTATAATTATATAATATATTATATAATATGATAATTATATATAATTATTATATAATTATCATATTATATAATAATATAATATAATAATATATAATAATATATAATATAATATATAAAATATATTATATATATATATATATAATATAACTTTTTAAGAGAGAAAGTGCACAAGTAGGAAGAAGAGGCAGAGGGGAGAGAGAGAATCTTGAGCAGGCTCTACACCTGGTGCAGAGCCCTATGTGGAGCTTCTTCTCATGACCTTCAGATATGACCAGAAGGAAAAACAAAAGTCAGGTGCTCTACAGAATGACCTACCCCAGCATCCATCTTCCAGTTGAATTTCAGAATCATTCTGTCAAGATTCTAAAAAGAATGCATCTTTTAATTTTTTTCCATGCATCCTGGTTTATGAATTCTTTGATGGGGGAATAGATAGCTTTCAAATATAGTTGTGTTCTGGCTTTTATTAACACAAGAAAACAAATCCAAGTAAGATGCCCACAAACTAGGACACCTAATTAGTTCATATAAGAGAACTATTTATTTGCTTATTCATTTACTTATTCATTGATTTGACTTTATTTCTGCCCACTATGTGACAAACATGACGCTGGTGATCGGGATACAGTACTTGGAGAGGAACTAGACCAGGGCTATTTTCTCTGAGTAGTGTGATTATCCAAAGAGCAAGCTTAAAATTGGTGACTGAGGGGTCCAGGATTCTGGCCAGTACTATGGCGCTTCATAGAGCTTTGGCGATATTCTACAAGAAAAGTCTGTTTAGAACTTGTACACAGGGAATTCACAGGATCATGAATATAAGCCTGAGACAGTAGGGCCAATCAAAAATGAGTCTTACTGGTTACTCCTGTCATCATTGTCCATCAGGATCTCCCTGGGGAAAAGAGGAAAGATGACTGAGCCCAGGATTTTGGCATGTTACTATAACACAGCTTTCTGCAGGGGAAGCCTTGTGGATGTGTCCATGAGCAGGTGCCTTGATCCTGGCCTATTCTTGTTAGTGATTCCTTCTGTTGATGTATTGATTGTGCTACACCCTTCATTCTGTCACTCGTTCCCTTACCATGGCCTCCCTCCTGTTGACACCTGACTCAGAACAAAGTCTCTTTACAGGGTCTGTTGTTAGGCAGAAGTTGCACTACATCATGATTTAGAATGTGGTCCTCTGAGTCCCACTCTTGCAGTGGCTTTGACTGTTGTTGTCAATGTTTTGTTCTATATTGTACATTCTCCAATTGATGTGGCACAGATTTTTTTGGACAGATTTTTTCCCCTGACTTCATAAGCAAGAAATATGCCTACATCTTGTCCCAGAAATAGAGGAGATATTGGGACATGATTGTTGTACATGCATAAATATGCTGGGGGAAATATCTAGGGACTAGCCATTGGCTTGGGAAACAGAAAACACCTGTAAGACAGTAACGATCGACAGAATCAGAGATGCCAACAGCATTTTATGAGGTTATCCAACCACAAGGGTGTACCTCTGATGTTCTCAGGACTATGACTATTCAGGCCATAGAGTAAGGCCCTAATGAGTTACCACATCTACACAAAGGTGGAAAAGAGAGCCTTGGGGATACAACCTCCCAGGCCACAATATTGTGCCACAATCATCTTTACCTTCACCCTCTCTCCCTAGTCTCCTCCTGGACTACCAAAGACTAGAATATGCCCAGAACCCCTAGGGTCAACCAGCCTCATTTCCTGGCAGTTCAGGGAAACCTCCAGGGTCAAGTATACATTAATAGTACTGGTGTCTTGTTTTGTGTGTTTGGGTTGGAAGAAATGGCAAAGAGCTATATCTGGGCACCCAAGGGGCCTTTCCTTAGATGATTTAAGGGGCCTTATCAGGTCTTCTTGTGTACCTGAGAGGGAGGAGTGAGGATATTAGGGCACTGAGTATGTTCTCCAGGAGCCATATGGTTGTAGACAGAGCCACAGACAGCTGTATACACTCACACATACTCGTTTGAGGAAAGGGTCGGAGTCCAGCTTCCCTCACTGTGACTGTTTCACAGTCAGGTGAGTGTCTCTGGGTGAGGTGGGCTTCACGGTCCCATTCTGGCAACCTGGCCAAAGGTACCCAGAAGCTTGTCACCTGCTGCTTCTGGGTCCTCATTGAAAATTTGTCATAATAATTCCCTTCAGGTCCCTAATGGGCTATAAATGTGTATCCTTCAACTTTTGGTGAGCAATTCTGTTGTAAGCATTTAAGCTATTTTGTTTCTGAAAAGCTCATTGTTGGCTGATTTCAACCTCTGTTTACTCAGAGTGATATTGAATATTTTGTCATGGTTTTAGTATTTCTGCTGATTTTTGTCTCACATCCATGAAGTTCCATTCTTAAAGGGGATACATATTCAAAAATACACATAAATATTTTTATTTACTTAATGACATGCTTCATAGATGAAAACTGGTAAGTGCATTGTAAATAAAAATATTCCAAATGTATATATTCTAAGAGATTTAATATGGTAAGAACATGTTATTGCTACTGTAAAGTTAGAGCATGATGTATAATATATAACATTAAACTATGATATATAATATATATCACCTTAATATCAAAATTATTTGTGTACCTTATCATTCCACTTTTTTGTTTAACTTTCCAACCCTGAATTCTTTCAAGTTTGAGGCTCATGAGTGTTTTATGGTTCTTCTCAACTATTACACCAGGGTGATACCATGACTGTGTGCAATGTCTCCCTGGGGCATCCTCCTTTCTTCATTCTCCAAGGCATTCCCGGGATGGAGGACAAACACAGATGGATCTCTATCCCCTTCTGTTCCATGTACTTCATCACCATCCTTGGGAACTGCACCATCATCTTCATCATCTGCACAGAGCGCTCCCTGCACAAGCCCATGTTCCTGCTCCTCTGCATGTTGGCCCTCACAGACCTGGGCATGTCCACTACCACCATTCCCAAAGTGCTATGCATCTTCTGGTTTAGACACAGTGAGATCAGCTATGTGGGCTGTCTGGTCCAAATGTTCTTCATTCACTCCATATCTGTCATGCAGTCTGCCATTCTGATGACCATGGCCTTTGACCGCTACGTAGCCATCTGTGAGCCCCTGCGCTATGCCACCATCCTTTCCAATAGTCGCATTGGGCTCATTGGCTTAGTGAGTTTAGTAAGAGCCATCCTTTTCATTCTGCCCATGCCTGTCCTCCTCCAGAAGATGCCTTTTCATGCGAATCATGTCATCCCCACCACCTACTGTGAACACATGGCTGTGGTGAAGATGGTGTGTGTGGACACCACAGTCAACCGGATATATGGTCTGGTGGTGGCCTTGTTGGTTGCCGGGCTAGACATCTCAGCTATTGCCTCCTCTTATGTGCTTATCATCCAGGCTGTCCTGCGGCTGTCTTCTAAGGAAGCCCACCACAAAGCAGTCAACACCTGCACTGCACACATTGTTGTCATGCTTCTCTACTATACTCCCTCACTGTTCTCTTTCCTCACTCACCGCTTTGGCAGGGGAATTCCACTGCATGTGCACACCATTCTTGGAAACCTCTACTTCCTTATACCTCCAATGCTCAATCCTATTATTTATGCAGTGAAAACCAAGGAGTTTCGGGAAAAACTGACCAAATATGGGTACTGGATGAAAAAGCACATAATCAGTAACCATGGTCAGAATCCTTTCTAATTATATAGCACTGGTGGGCATGAGGAAATAATGTCAAGTAGAGGCAGTTCCTGGAGTGTTGGTTAGTGGCAGAAATGTGTCATACCGTCAGATTGACTACCTGAATCCTCAGACTTGGAGGCTAAATCATAGGGGACCTCTTAGCTGTCAGTAACTCCAAAGGAAGGCTGTCATTCCTGTGAAATAAAAATAATGATAAATTTTCTGCATTGTCGGCATGGTGGTGGGTGAGTTTATAAGTGATCATCTTTGTGAAAGGATTTTAGACAAGGACACCTGATGAACATGTGGGAAGGAAGATGGAATGTTTCCTGTCACAGGTAACATATAGCAAACAATGACTTGCCTGCCAACTTACCATGTAGAGTCAAAGTGTGATGGGAGTGAGTGGGCATTTATATTTGAGTGTGTAAGAGGAAGTGGGAGGTTTAGTTTGGGGACAGCAGGAAGAAACAAGGAAAGGACAAGATGATATTTATAGTTACTCCATTATTTCCTCTGCTGGCTGACATTTACTTAGTATAGAAGACTTTGTTGTATCCATGAAGAACCAAAGAATATGCACAGGAGACAAAATCTGTATCATTCAGAGACAGTTCAGAGGAAAAGGGAAAAGGAAAAGATCCTGAGCTTAAACGTTTCTAAGCATTTGACTTAATTTTGTACTAGAAAAAAACCTTCCAGAGTCCTCTCTCCTTCTCCTCTCAACTGATTCACTGTTTGGTAAGATTCTCTTAACAAAGAGAATTTCTGATAATGTCCTGTTAATGGTTTTTGTTCCAAAAGTCTGCTTTATCTGGAACTCTATGATTACAGAGCTCTGCAAAGCAATTTCTGTGGGTGCCCCTGAAGATGTCCTGAACCTGTGCACCTATGGAATCAGACCCTGTGCCCAGTTGATGGAATTTGTTCCATTCACAGGACATTGTTTCCACCTCTAAAGAATTGATGTGAATGCAATGGCAAGAATTAGAAGTTGTGTGATATTTGAAGCAGAAAGATCCTAGTGTTTCCATCTTATTGTAGAACTAACATATGAAAAAAAAAAAGAACTAACATATGTGGCAGACTTTAGTGAAGAAGATGCCTCTCCTTAATTCCAGATGGCCACCATTTAGAGGAGACTTCTATAGTTCATCCACTGTAGGGAAATACATGAAATTTCTTTAATGTTGTGCCTGCTGGAAGAAATACCAAGAAACGTTTGCAGAACCCTGAACATTTCAATACCAAGGAGTCAGAGAGAGCTAGGACATTTCAGAACTTAGACTAAGGGGACAATGTTCTCGAGAAACTATGAGGATTGTATAGCCACTGCCTTTCCTATGAATCAAAGAAACAAGGGCAGAGTGGGTGAGGAATAGGTTCTTGCATGTCAGTAAGGAGTCCTATGGTCATACATTGAATCCTCCCACAATATAAACAGCATTCAAACCAAAACCAAACCCTGAGCAGAGTGCTTTATGCTTAATAATTTAATTGACAAATAAGTAGCAGAGAGTAAACACGTCGGGGCACTCATCGGGCTGAGGAGCTGTGGCAGCAGAAGGCTGTTTGCTCAGATCTGGAGTGTTGTCTTTTCATCTGGTTTGAAGGGATTTCAGGTACAGAAGAAAGTCCACCTGCTGTAAATATTTTTCTGTTTATTTTTTCATGAGCTACTCTATAAACATGAAAATCCATTTTTTGTTTCACTGAAATTACGGACTAAAGCTTTATTAATGCCTGAACACAATTCACTAGGAGTAATGTATGTAGAATGCTGGCAGTAGCAGGTGTTTCAGGAAAATTATGGGAAGCTAGAAAATCAGAGATGCCAATGGAAGGGAGCCCAATCCTGTCTGCATTTCTCACTGGGCTTTTTTCCTTTTTTACAAGTGTTATTAATCTGTGATTGATGGTTCTTCCTGTAGGATGGGCTTCATTTCCCCCCCCCCCCCACCTTAGCCTTACTGGAAAAGTCACCGAGGAACCACATGTGAACTGAGTAGTTTTCCATCAACTTTATAGAATGTTACCTAGGGTGAAAAACTAGAAGGATATTCGTACATTTGATATTTTAGTCACATATAAAACACATTCTGCTTTCTGCCAGGTATTCTAATCTGAACAAAGGCCAGTTCATTTCATGTTCCTTTTCTCCATTATATTTGGAGAACTTGAGCCTTGATGTGTCTTAAAAACCAAGTAAAAAATTATTTCTATGAATGAATATATAATGTTTTATTAAAATAAATCACTCCTAATAACCTGTGAGTGAGGCAACAACAGTCACTGGAGTCTGAGTTCCTGGCACAGAAGAACTAGCAATTTCACCACTGGGGAGTGTAAGCTGGGTGCCCCAGAAAGCACGGCCTAAGACACAGCTTGGATATGGGCAGTTTCTTGAGACAACCGATCGCACAGGATGGGTGTGCACAACAGGTCAAGTGAAAGCCGGAAAAAGTAAAGCCAATACAGGGATTTTTTTTTTTTTTTTTTTTATCAAGCTGCACAGGACTAGAGGAGACTGGTGTCCAACATTGCTAGGACCAGCTGAAGCACTTTAGGAAATGCATTTCAGAATTGTTGTCTTCAAGAGATGAGAGGATTTTACCTGTGGCTCCTGTGTACTCATGTCCTCAACCCTAGTCATTCGAGGCTGTGTGCATGACAGCAGAGCTGGAGGCTGGTGTCCATGGCATGGAGTTAGGGAGGCCGCATGGCTAGGAGCTCCAGGTACTAGGTGTCACCTGATGTCTACTATCTGATCACACCTGCCTGGAAGTGGTCCCAGCACCGGTGGCTGAATAGCATGTGTGACCAAGGGCATTAGGCAGTGGCATGGAGTTTACCTGCTGAAACAGTCCACATGACTGAGACCTCACCTGAAGTCTGTGGACTTGTTTTGAGATTATAGGAGTTCCCCCCTTGAACCCATCCAACAGAATTGTTATTTTACCTTTAAGCTGTAACCACATAATTATCTATCTTTATTATGATTAATTCAATTTCAACAGTTATAATCAACTGAGGTCATCTTAGCTGGTATTCTCTAAAAATATTCCTTAAAAATATTTTAAAGAGCTCCAGAAAGAGCTTCTATAAATGTACATGGTTCTCTGTAAATGATATTTTTCTGAATTTACCGTATCACACAGGACTAAATGAGAATGTTACTTCTGTTTGCTGTGCCAAATTATATTGTTCCTGTTAAAATAATACATGTACTCAGAAAGGGAATTGAGTGTCTTAGTACACAACAGGATGTAAAATTGTCTCCAGTTCTATATAATGTCACTTCTGGAATCATCCCTTTGGACATGCGATATGTATACCTATAATTGCCTTATATTTCTAAAATAGTAATGAATATATACATAAAAATGAGATACTGTTCTGATTTTCACAGATATGACTCTCCCGTCTATATACAGATGTGTATCTTGCTTTGATATTTTTCTTCAAGTTGTTTTTTTATTTTACCTTTTCCTCTCTGTCTTGTAGCCAATAGATGAGTTTTCCTGTCCCTGGCATGGACAACGGGAGCACATACTTTTAATTTTTTCTTAATTCACTAGGTCCTGGTTGTTTCTATTTTATTTCTTGCTAAATCATATTTTCCTATCCATGTGAAATGGCATTCAACAAAAACGTAGCCAAACAGACCCAGGAGAAGTGAGACTAGAGGCAAATGGAGCTGGCAGTGGCCCTCCTTTGATCCCAGTGTCCTACAATTCTGAGAAAGACTGTTTCCTCTCTTGCTGCAGGGCTCCTTTTTCTGAAGCGCTTCCTGCATTTTCCTTTGGCTGTGAACTTGATCCATGCTGAGCTCATGCTCCATTTTGACAGAAGTGAAAGCACCACTACCTGCCTCTCCTGAGTGCTTCGAAGGGTTTGCGGGAGCATAGGCACTTGTGGGAATTGTGGTGATATTCTTTATTCGTATCTGAGTGTCCAAGGTAGCTTTGTGAGCTTGTGTAGTTTGCGTTTTTAGAGTTCATTTCTGCTGGTGTGACACAAGATTCCCCATTAAGAGGCTGAAAACACTTTTTCCAAACCTCCCCTCTATGAGTTTAAAATGGATATTGAGGTGAGTGTTTTGGCCTCCTCTTAAAGGACCACTGCTTTGAAGTTCAGTTCCTAAAATTTCTGTCCTGTGGTTCTCTTAATACACCAATACACCCGAGAAGATGCTAACATCTTTACAACTTCTTAGATGTATTGAGTTCCCATTAGCAAGCTAAAGCTACTAATCTACCAGGTGTCTCTTGTAGAATTTTGCCTGATTGTTTTCAAATATCATGTTCTTTGTTCTTGGAGTCTTACATGCCAGTACCTATGAAACAGGTGAATACTAGATTCTGTGGCAATAATGTTTCTCTCGGTATAGGTAAATGGAGATGAGAGAGAAAGAAACTTAGACATTTACATAGATGTGTATACACACATATATACGTATATATCCATATAGGTATCCATAATGAGAAATCGATAGTTTGAATATGCACCACCGACGGAGGGGCTCTTGTTCCACTGAACACTACTTTAGTTTTTGACAGGCATTACTTTTTGTTTTTATTAAATTGTTTAAACTTGTGAAGTCCAATGCAAAAAAAACAAACAAACACACAAACAAAAACTCCTGTTTCCATATTGGGGATTATTAGGAAGTTCTCATTATTTTTATACTATAGTTGAATGGAAGATGTTGGAGATTTACACCTTATCACATGTGTGCAAGAGTGAGGGTAGAACATGAGTATTTAATATTAATTCAAATAGTTGATAAAAGAAAACAGGTATAGTCAAACAAGTCATGTAAAACCCTGCCGACGGCAACAGAAGGAAACTCTATCACACTTCACTAGATTCTGCTGTGAACTTTGGGCCGTTGATAGCAGTCACATGTAGCAGAGGTATATCAGAGGTGGTCTGGCCTCAGGGAAGTTCCACTTTGGATTACTGAGCCACGTGCCTAGAATTAGATGAGAGGAAATTGAAGCAATAATTGACAGGTGAAAAAAAAGATGATTTCAACTTATATTAGTCTCCTTTCATCCTCTTTCATTTGAATGTCTGCCATTGGTTTAAATCCAATATTCAGGGCAAAACCAATTAATTTTGTATGTAGGTATTCTCAGAGGTTATCTAACAATTTGTTAATGAGTGCAAACTGTATGAAACTCTAAGCATATTTCCCTTCCAGTCCCTGAGCATAGAAGTATATTTGTGTGTGTGTGTGTGTGTGTGTGTG
This sequence comes from Canis lupus familiaris, assembly GCF_011100685.1. Classification (NCBI taxonomy): domain Eukaryota; kingdom Metazoa; phylum Chordata; class Mammalia; order Carnivora; family Canidae; genus Canis; species Canis lupus. Next base: position 29,270,920 of record NC_049242.1, read on the forward strand.
TGCCCTCTTCAATCGTTCACCAATGTTTTATAGTTTTCAGAGTCCAGGTCTTTCAAGTGCGTGGTTAAGTTTATTCCTAGATATTTTATTATAGTAGGTGCAACTGCAAATGGGATTGTGTTCTTCAATTCCCTTCTTACTCTTCATAATTAGTATAGAGAAATGTAACAGATTTCTGCACATTGATTTTGCATCTTGTAACCTAATGAATTCACTTACCACTCTCTTAACTATAGGGAAAAAAACTGCTGGTTACCCAAGAAGGGTCAGGGGTGGGGGATGGGAGAAATAGGTGAAGGGGATTCAGAGTATCCTTATTTTTATGAGCAGTGAGTAATACATGGAATTGTTGAATCACCTGAAATGCATATAATGCTGTATGTCGACTATACAGAGTTAAAAATAAAGTAGAAGGAATGAAAGTAGACAGTTAAATCCAACCATGAGTCTTTAGGAAGATAGGAATCATGATAGTGCCTACATCACAGATTTGTCCATATGTAAAGCACCTAGAATCATGTCTGGCTCACATTAGCAATTTATAGCTATTCAGTATATCTTTTATGGGAAATGCTTTGGAAATTAAATGAATATAATGCCTGATAGAAAATTATTATGAAATTCAAGCCCACTCTAACAGACCCATACTTTGAGATCTGGAAAGTCTAGAATCCTAAAACTAGGATTTGGTCATGACATGTGGATGGATGCTACCGTTGAAGATCATTGTAAATCTGGTCGTAGGATAGTCTAATTTTTGGTTAAAATTTAGTGAAATGAAGTTATGAAAAAAGAAGTGAAGTTAAGAAAAAAATGCAGCCTGCAGATAACAAGGGCACGTTCACCCATCTTCTATGGAACATAGAATTACAGTTTACACAGATGGGAATACATTATGATAATGTTTTTACTTATTTTAATCCATAATAAAATTCTTAGGATCCATTCCATATTGGCACAAAATCATTTATGTGGCTTCAAATTCAAAGAAAATACTTTTTTTTTTTTTTTTTGGTAATTCAATCTCATAATAGCATTACCAATACATTTTTAAACTACATTGACTATTTGTATGAAGCAGCAAACGTGTGTAGGATATGAGAGATGCAAATTGTAATTAAGAAAACACACAAAATTAGTTGGTCTTTAATAAAATGGTGATAGGTAAAGAGGGAATAGAAGAAAGAATGTTCTTTTTAATTATCGTAGAATTTTTTTATCTTCTCTTAGGTGTGTCCACATTCTAAAATTCTTCTGAGATGAAGACAGTTAGATGAACTTAATATTTATGTCCCTTCTAAAAGTGAGGTCCTTTGAGTCCCAGAGACAGGACTTCAATAAGGAAAGAATGAGGACTGTCTCCTAACCTACAAGGATCTGTCAAGGAAAGAAGGCTCCAAGGAAAGATGCCTCTCTCACTCTTTCCTGCTTGGCTATTGGCGTAATCTCAATCTATGGCCCAGTCCCTCTCAGAAACCTTCCCTGATTTAACTCACTGTGAGCCCTGGTCTCTAACCTTCTACTTCCCTTCTCATGGCATGTTCCACTTGGAGACGTCGGGGAGCACACGCCTCTGTGGCTCTTAGTCTGATTGGCCATAGCAGGTCTCATACTTTACAGCCAACAAAACGGACTAAGGCAGATGTGTTTATAACTTTTATAAAACAACTAAATCATGTAGCTAGTCAAGAATGCAGGGAGACAGCATGACATAAGAATATTAATAACATTATGCCTATCAATAATTTTCAATGAGCTAGATACTCAGCAAAGAAGCATCAGTGAATAAAGCATAACATCTTCATTCAAATACTTTCATTAATTAAATATGGTATCCACTCTTTTAAGTATATAGGTGCATATAATCGTACCGCTACTGAGTAGGGAAAAATATCTCTTTTATAGCACTAAGGAACACTTCACCAGACCTGCATGCATCATTCTGAATGTATCTCACAAATATAAAGTTGTGAAAAATTATCAACTGGCATTCCATAGCACCAATTGTAAAGAGCTTAAAAATATGTCATGGCATTCATTAAATTAGGATTCACGTTTATGTCGTAACTATATTAAAAAGTATAAAATGTTAAGGGATTTACATGAAACAATTCATCCTTGAGGATAAGAAAGAGAAATACAATGAAAATAAGTTACACAGGAGAATATTATACTTTTTGCAATTTTTTAAAAATCTATATTGTGAATATAAGGATACATGCTATATTATTCTTTCTAACTTTTCTGTTTCCAACATGATTAAAATAAGAGGAAAAATATTGACATTCATAGACATGAAAACATCATGAGTGATAAAAAAACACAGATTTTACTTCTATATTTTTATCTTATGAATATAGTTATCTATAATCCATTTTATCTGCAGTGTTTTGACATATTGTCTTTATCACATAATATATGGCACACATACTTAGGCATTTATATAGATGTTATTCTGCTTAAATAATCAGTCTATTCTCATACCATAGTTCCCTTGTTTATTATTTTATTAAAAGATTTTATTTATTTATTCATGATAGACATAGAGAGAGATGCAGAGACACAGGCAGAGGGAGAAGCAGGCTCGATGACAGGAGCCGACGCGGGACTCGATTCCGGGAATCCAGGATTGTGCCCTGGGCCAAAGGCAGGTGCTAAACCGCTGAGTCACCCAGGAATCCCCCAGTTTCCTTGTTTAAAAAACAGCTATTTTACAATACATTTTAAATTCTATTAGGCTAGTGCCCCTATGCTATCATCATTATCACCTTCAAAACTTTTTTCTATTTGAATTTCATATATATATATATATATATTTTTTTTTTTTTTTCAAGGGAAAAAGTGCACTAGCGGGGAGAAGGGATAGGGAGAAAGAGAGAATCTTGAGGAGGCTCTACACCCAGTGCAGAGCCCTATGTGGAGCTTCTTCTCATGACCTTCAGATACGACCAGAGGTAAAATCAAAAGTCAGACACTCTACAGAATGACCTACCCCAGCATTCCATCTTCCAAGTGAATTTTAGAACCATTCTGTCAAGATTCTTTTTTTTTTAATTTATTTTTTATTGGTGTTCAATTTACTAACATACAGAATAACACCCAGTGCCCGTCACCCATTCACTCCCACCCCCCGCCCTCCTCCCCTTCTACCACCCCTAGTTCGTTTCCCAGAGTTAGCAGTCTTTACGTTCTGTCTCCCTTTTGATATTTCCCACACATTTCTTCTCCCTTCCCTTATATTCCCTTTCACTATTATTTATATTCCCCAAATGAATGAGAACATATAATGTTTGTCCTTCTCCGACTGACTTACTTCACTCAGCATAATACCCTCCAGTTCCATCCACGTTGAAGCAAATGGTGGGTATTTGTCATTTCTGTCAAGATTCTAAGAAGAATTCATCTTAGAATTTTTTCCCAATCATCCTGATTTATGGATTCATTGATGGGGGAATAGATAGCTTTCAAATATAGTTGTGTTCCGGCTTTCTTTAACACAAGAAAACAAATCCCCACATACTAGGACACCTAATTTAATAATATAAAGAAATATAAAAGATAAAACATAAATATAAAATATTTAAATATAAAATAATAAATATAAATATTTATTTAAGTATATCATATAATGTAATAAATATAATAAAATATATAATAATTTATAATAATATAAAAGAACTTATTTATTTTCTTATTCATTCACTTATTCATTGATTTGACTTTATTTCTGCCCACTATGTGACAAACATGACGCTGGTGATCGGGATACAGTACTTGGAGAGGAACTAGACCAGGGCTATTTTCTCTGAGTAGTGTGATTCTCCAAAGAGTAAGCTTAAAATTGGTGACTGAGGGGTCCAGGATTCTGGCCAATACTATGGCACTTCATAGAGCTTTGGCGATATTCTACAAGAAAAGTCTGTTTAGAACTTGTACACAGGGAATTCACAGGATCATGAATATAAGCCTGAGACAGTAGGGCCAATCAAAAATGAGTCTTACTGGTTACTCCTGTCATCATTGTCCATCAGGATCTCCCTGGGGAAAAGAGGAAAGATGACTGAGCCCAGGATTTTGGCATGTTACTATAACACAGCTTTCTGCAGGGGAAGCCTTGTGTATGTGTCCATGAGCAGGTGCCTTGATCCTGGCCTATTCTTGTTAGTGATTCCTTCTGTTGATGTATTGATTGTGCTACACCCTTCATTCTGTCACTCGTTCCCTTACCATGGCCTCCCTCCTGTTGACACCTGACTCAGAACAAGGTCTCTTTACAGGGTCTGTTGTTAGGCAGAACTTGCACTACATCATGATTTAGAATGTGGTCCTCTGAGTCCCACTCTTGCAGTGGCTTTGACTGTTGTTGTCAATGTTTTGTTCAATGTTGTACATTCCCCAAGTGATGTGGCACAGGTTTTTTTGGACAGATTTTTTCCCCTGACTTCATAAGCAAGAAATATGCCTACATCTTGTCCCAAAAGTAGAGGGGATATCGGGACGTGATTGTTGAACATGCATAAATATGCTGGGGGAAATGTCTAGGGAATAGCCATTGGCCTGGGAAACAGAGGAAAAACCTAGAAGACAGTAAGGATCGACAGAATCAGAGCTGCTAACAAAATTTCATCATAGCATCCAACAACTGGGGCAGTATCTGTGATGACTTCTGGAGTAAGTTCCTACTGGGCTTCCACACCTATGCAAATGTGGAAAAGAGGGCCTTCGACATACAACCTCTCAGGCCCTAATATAGTTCCAGATTCAGCTTTAACTTCACTCTCTCTCTTTAGATAGCCACAGTCTACTGAATACTGGAATTTGCCAGGAACTATTAGGGCCAACTAGCCTCATCTCCTACCAGCTCAGAGAAACCCCTGGCTTAAGTTTACAGATAATTGCAGTGGTGCCTTGTGTACGTGTTTGGGGAAAAGCAAAGGGCAAAAGAGCAAAATCTGGGCACCCAGAGGGCCTTTCCTTAGATGATTTAATGGGCACCACCTGGGCTGCTTGAGTGCCTGAGCGGGAAGGGTTTGGACATGAATGGCACTGAGTGTATTCTCCAGGACCCATATGGTTGTGCACGTATATATAGCCAATAGCCACAGAAAACTGGACACACTCACACACACATGTTTAAAGAAGGAGTCTGAGCCTAGCTTCTCACACTGTGGCTGCTTCACAGTCAGGTGAATATCTCTGGGTGAGGTGGGCTTCACGGTCCCAGTCTGGCAACCTTGTCAAAGTGCCCAGAAGCTTGCCACCTGCAGCCTCTGCATCCTCATTGGATAATTGTCATCACAGTTCTCTTCAAGTCCCTAATGAGCTATAAATGTGTATCCTCTAATTTTTGGTGAGCAATTCTGTTGTAGGCATTTAAGCTATCTTGTTTCCGAAAAGCTCCTTGTTGGCTGATTTCATCCTCTGTCATGGTTTTGGTATTTCTGCCCATTTTTGTCTCACATCCTTAAAGTTCCATTCTTAAAGGGGATATACATTCAAAAATACACATAATATAATTTTATATATTTATGATGCTTTATATGTTAAAGATGATTAAGTGCCTCATTTATAAAAATATTCAAGATGAAAATATGGGACGCCTGGGTGGCTGAGTGGCACTGTGTCTGCCTTCGGCTCAGGGAGTGGTCTGGAGTCCCAGAATCGAGTCCCACATGGGGCTCCCCACAAGGAGAACACACCTCTCTGCCTGTGCCTCAACCTCTCTCTGTGTATCTCATGAAAAATGGATAAAATCTTTAAAAAAATATATTCAAAAAGAAAATACTCTGGGAGATTTGATGTGGTAAGACCACATTATTGTTACTATAATACTAGAGCATGTTATATAATAAGGCATATAACACTGAACCATATTATATAATATATATCACATTGATTCAGAATATATTTGCATATTTAATCATTGCACTTTTTTGTTTAACTTTCTAACTCTGAATTCTTTCAAGTTTGAGGCTCATGAAGTGTTTTACGATTCTTCTAGGCTGCTACACCTGGGTGTCACCATGACTGTGTGCAATGTCTCCCTGGGGCATCCTCCTTTCTTCATTCTCCAAGGCATTCCCGGGATGGAGGACAAACACAGATGGATCTCTATCCCCTTCTGTTCCATGTACTTCATCACCATCCTTGGGAACTGCACCATCGTCTTCATCATCTGCACAGAGCGCTCCCTGCACAAGCCCATGTTCCTGCTCCTCTGCATGTTGGCCCTCACAGACCTGGGCATGTCCACTACCACCATTCCCAAAGTGCTATGCATCTTCTGGTTTAGACACAGTGAGATCAGCTACGTGGGCTGTCTGGTCCAACTGTTTTTTATCCATACCTTGTCTATCTCACAGTCTGCCATCCTGACAGCCATGGCCTTTGACCGCTACGTAGCCATCTGTGAGCCCCTGCGCTATGCCACCATCCTTTCCAATAGTCGCATTGGGCTCATTGGCTTAGTGGGTTTAGTAAGAGCCATCCTTTTCATTCTGCCGATCCCTGTCCTCCTCCAGAAGATGCCTTTTCATGTAAATAATGTCATCCCCACCACCTACTGTGAACACATGGCTGTGGTGAAGATGGTGTGTGTGGACACCACAGTCAACCGGATATATGGTCTGGTGGTGGCCTTGTTAGTTGCCGGGATAGACATCTCAGCTATCGCCTCCTCTTATGTGCTTATCATCCAGGCTGTCCTGCGGCTGTCTTCTAAGGAAGCCCACCACAAAGCAGTCAACACCTGCACTGCACACATTGCTGTCATGCTTCTCTACTATACTCCCTCACTGTTCTCTTTCCTCACTCACCGCTTTGGCAGGGGAATTCCACCCCATGTGCACACCATTCTTGGAAACCTCTACTTCCTTATACCTCCAATGCTCAATCCTATTATTTATGCAGTGAAAACCAAGGAGTTTCGGGAAAAACTGACCAAATATGGGTACTGGATGAAGGAGCACATAATCAGCAACCATGGTCAGAATCCTTTCTAATTATATGGCTTTGGTGGGCATGAGGAAATAATGTCAAGTAGAGGCAGTTCCTGGAGTATTGGTTAGTGGCAGAAATGTGTCATACCGTCAGATTGACTACCTGAATCCTCAGACGTCGTGGAGGCTAAATCATAGGGGACCTCTTAGCTGTCAGTAACTCCAAAGGAAGGCTGTCATTCCTTCTGAAATGAAAGTGATGATATAGTCTCTGCATTGTTGGCATGGTGGTTGGGCAAATCACATGTGATCATGTGTGTAGAAGAACTTGAATACAATACTTGCTGAACACATGTGAAATAAGATGGAATGTTACTGCTTGCAGGTAACCTAAAACAATGTCTTGCCTGCTAACTTGCCAAGTAGAGTCAAAGTGTGATGGGAGTGAGTGTGAATTTGTATTTGTGTGTGTAAGGGGAAGTGGGAGGTTTAGTTTGGGTATAGCAGGAAGGAACAAGGAAAGGACAAGATGGTATTTATAGTTACCCCATTATTTCCTCTGCTGGCTGACGTTTACTTAGGATAGAAGACTTTGTTGAATCCATGAAGAACCAAAGAATATGCACAGGAGCATAATCTGTAACACTCAGAGACAGTTCAGAGGAAAAGGGAAAAGGAAAAGTTCCTGAGCTTAGTTTCTAAGCATTTGACTTAATTTTGTACTAGAAAAACCTCCCAGAGTCCTCTCTCCTTCTCCTCTCAACTGATTCACTGTTTGGTAAGAGTCTCTTAACAAAGAGAATTTCTGAGAATGTCCTGTTAATGGTTTTTGTTCCAAAAGTCTGTTTTATCTGGAACTCTGTGATTACAGAGCTCTGCAAAGCAATTTCTGTGGGTGCCCACGAAGATGTCCTGAACATGTGTCAGGGCACCTGTGGAGCTCAGATCCTGTGCCCAAATGTTGGAATTTATTCCATTCACAGGACATTTGTTTCCAGCTCTAGAGAATTGATGTGGATGTTGTGGCAAGTACTAGAAGTTGCGTGATGTTTGAAAGCAGAAAGATCCTAGTGTTTCCATCATATTGTAGAACTAACATGTGAGGCAGAATGCAGTGAAGAAGATGCCTCTCCTTAATGCCACATGGCCACCATTTAGAGGAGACTCCTACAGTTCTTCCACTGGAGGGAAATACGTGAAATTTCTTCAGAGTGTTGTGCCCACTGTAAGAAATAGCAAGAAACGTTTGCAGAACCCTGAACAGTTGAATACCAAGGAGGGAGAGCGCTAGGACATTTCAGAACTTGAACTAAGGGGACAATGTTCACGAGAAACAATGAGGATTCACTAGGCAGTGACCTTTCTATGAATGGAAGAAACAGGAGCAGTGTGGATGAGGAATAGGTTTTTGCATGTCAGTAAGGAGTCCTCAGGTCATACGTTGAATCCTCCCTCAATATAGACAACATTCAAACCAAAACAAAATCCTGAGCAGAGTGCTTTATGATTAATAATTTAATTGTCAAATATTTAACAGAGAGTGAACAGGCTGGGGTCACTCATTGGGGTGAGGAGCTGTGGCAGCAGAAGGCTGTTTTTGCTCAGAACTGAGAGTGATTTTCTTTTCATCTGGTTTGAAGGGATTTGGGGCAGAAGGGAGTCTACCTGCTGTAAATATTTTGTTCCTTTTTTTTTGTGAGCTAGTCTATAAACATGAGAAGCCAGTTTTTGTTTTTCTGGAACTATGAACTAAAAACTTACTAATGCCTGAACACGATACACTAGGAAGAATGTGTGGTAATGCTGGCAGTAGCAGCTGACACTGGCAAAATGCAGGGAGCAAGTAAATCAGAGAAGCCCCAGGAGGACGCCTGACTGTCTACCACTCTCCCTGGTTTTTTTGTTTTGTTTTGTTTTGTTTTGTTTTTTTCCTTCCTCATAAGTGTTACTAATCTGTGATTGATTCTTCTTACTGCAGAATGAGCTTCACTTCTCTCTGGTTGCCTTGCTGTAAATGTGACCGAGGACAAACACGTGAACTGACTAGTTGTCTGTCACCCTTATAGAATGTTACCTAGGGTAAAAAACTAGAAGGATATTCATATGTTTGATATTTTAGTCACATATAAATCACTTTCTGCTTTCTGTCAGGTATTCTAGTATGAATAAAGGCCAGTTACTTCATTTTCCTTTTCTCCATTATATTTGGAGAAGCTGAGTCTTGATGTGTCTTAACAACCTAGAAAAAAATTATAAATATTTCTATGAATGAATATATAAAGTTTTATTAAAATAAATCACTCTTAATAACCTGTGAATGAGGCAACACCTGTCACTGGAGTCTGAGTTCCTGGCACAGAAGAACTAGAAATTTCACCACTGGGGAGTGTAAGCTGGGTGCCCCAGAAAGCAGGGCCTAAGACATAGCTTGCATATGGGCAGTTTTTTAGAAAAGCGACACAAAGGGTGGGTGTGCAAATAGAGGGGAGTGAAACTGGAAAAAAGAAAAGCCAATACAGGGATTTTTTTTTTTTTTTTTTATCGAGTTGCACAGGACTAGGGGAGACTGGTGTCCAACTCTGTCAAAAACAGCTGAAGCACTTTAGGAAATGCACTTCAGAATTGTTCTCTTCAAGAGATGAGAGGATTTTACCCAAATGCCTCTGTGGGACTCATGGCTCTTGTGGGGTCATGTCCTCAACCTTTGTAATTCATGGTTGTATGCATGACAGGAGAGCTGGGGGCTGGTGTCCCATCCCATGGAGTTAGGGAGGCCGCATGGCTAGTATCTCCAGGTACTAGGTATCACCTGATGTCTACTATCTAATCACACCTGCCTGGAGGTGGTCACAACACCAGTGGCTGAATAGCAAGTGTGACCAAGGGCATTAGGCAGTGGCATGTGGTTTACCTGCTGAAACAGTCCACAAGACTGAGGCCTCACCTGAGGCCTGTGCACTTGCTTTGAGATTAATAGGAGCTCCCTCCTTGAACCCATCCAACAGAATTGTTATTTTAACTTTAAGCTGTTACCACAAAATTATCTATCTTTATTATGATTAAGTCAATTTCGACAGTTATAATCAACTGAGGTAACCTTAGCTGGTATTCTCTAAAAATATTCCTTAAAGATATTTTAAAGGGCTCCAGAAAGAGCCTATTCCATACATGTGCATGATTCTCCTCAATCCTTATTTTTCTCTCCGTTTTGTTTTTCACACAGAATTAAATAAGAATGGTATTTATCTTTGCTATTCCTATTTCCATAGTTGCTATTTAAATAAAACATGTATTCAGAAAGGCAATTGGGTGTAGTAGGGTACACATGGAATGCAAAATCGTCTTTCCACTTCTAAATAATGACAGTCTCTGAAGTAAACTCTTTAAACTCGGTATGTCTACTCATAATTACCTTATACATTAAAATATAAATACATAAATACAAGAATCTGGATATAGTTTCCTTTCCCACTATTATGATTCTCCCATCCATACTCCTAGAGGCTCCTTTAGCTTTGATATTTTACTTGCGAGAGGTTTTTTGTTTTGTTTTGTTTTGTTTTGTTTTGTTTTGTTATTGTGTGTGTGTGTGTGCTGTTGTTTTTTTGTTTTTGTTTTTTTTATTTCCTTTTTCTGTTGTTGCTAATCATGAGTCAGCTTTCCTGCCCCTTGACATGAGCTAAGGGGGCATTTTAAAAATTATTTTTATTCATTCAATACAATTGTTTCTACTTTGTTTCTTTGGTAAATCACACTTTCCTATCCATGTGCAGTCTCTGTTCAACACAAATGTAGCAAAACAGACTGAGGAGAAGTGAGAAATACAGACAAATGAAGCTGCCAGTGGCCCTCCTTTGATCATCATGTCCCTGCCTCACTGTCTTGTAATTCTGAGAGACTGTATTTCTTCTTTTGCTGCAGGGCTCCTTTTCCTGTAATGTTTTCTGCATTTTCCTTTGTTTGTGAACTTGAGCCATGTTGAGCTCATGCTCCATTTTGACAGAAGTGAAAGCACCACTACCAGCCTCTCCTGAAAGTTTTCCATGTGTGTGCGTGAGCACAGGCATTTGTGGGACTCGTGGTGATATTCTTTATTCTTATCTGAATGTCAAACATACCTTTGTGAGCTGTTTTAGTTTGCATTTTTAAATAGTTCATTTCTGCTTGTGTGACACAAAATTCCATATTATGAGGCTGAATATGCTTTTTCCAAACATACTTACTATGAGTTTAAAATGGGTATTGGGGTATTGAGGTGAGTGTTTTGGCCTCCTCTTAAAGGACCACTGCTTTGAAGTTCTGTTATTAAAACTTCCAGCACGTGGCTGTTTTAATAGGCCAATACACCTGAGAAGATGCTAGCATCTTTACAACTTCTTGGATGTATTGAGTTCACATTAGCAAACCAAAGCAATAATCTACTGGGTGTCTCATTGTACTTTGCCTGATTATTTTTCAAATATGTTCTCTGATCTTGGAGTCCTATAAGCCAGTAACTGTATCAAACAGGTGAATACTGAATTCTGTCTGTATATGTATATGTTAATATATGTATATAAACATACATATATAAATCCAAGAGATTCATATTTTGAAGATGTGCCACCAACCGAGGATCTCTTTTTACGGTGGTCAGTACTTCAGCTTTGACCGACACTGCTTTACAGTTTTTATTTAAGATATAAAGTTCAGTGCAAAAAAAAAATCCTGTTATCATTTAGGGGATTATTAGGAAGTTCTCAGCATTTTTGTATTATAGTTCAATGGAAGAAAGTATAGATTTGATACTTTGTCAAATGCATACAGGACAAAGGACAGAAATTGAATATTTAAATATTAACTCAAATAGTATACAGAAGAATGAAAATATAGTCAAACAGATCATGCAAAAAACTACTGACTGCTACAGAAGGAAATTCCATTACATTTTAGTAAATTTTGCTATGAACTGTGGGGCTATTGTTACCAGTCAAATGCAGCAGAGCTGTCTCAGTGGTGGCCTGATTTCAGGGAAGTTCCACTTTTTTTATATATATATATTTTTAAGACTTTATTTATTCATGAAAGGCAGACAGAGAGAGAGGCAGAGACACAGGCAGAGGGAGATTGCCCCAATGTGGGACTCAATCCCGGGACTCCAAGACCACGCCCTGAGCCAAAGGCAGATGCTCAACCACTGAGCCACTCAGGTGTCCCAGGAAGTTCCACTTTGGATTACCAAGCTAACATGCCTACATTTTGATGAGAAAGTTTAAGCAATGGTTAACAGTTGAAAAATTAATGATTTCAATTTGCATCAAATCCTCTTACATCCCATTTTATTTTAATGTTCTGCATTTGTTTAAAAGCAATATTAAGGGCAAAATCAATTATTCTATATTTAGATGTTCTAAAACTTACTATTTTTAGTAACACATTAATAACATAATAACATTAGGACACTTTTGCCCATTCTAATATAGTTAGTTTTTGTTTTCTGGATAACTCAGAATCCTAAAAAGTATGATTGGGTCTTTGATATCTGAATATATACTGTTGTTGAGGATCACTATAAATCTGATGGTAGAATATTCTAGTTTTTAGTTAGTTTCTAAGTGAAGAAAACACAATCTTCTTAAAATATTTTATTTACTTATTCATGAGAGTCACGGAGAGAGGGAGAGGCAGAGGCACAGGCAGAGAGAGAAGCAGGCTCCCTGTAGGGAGCCCAATGCGGGACTCAATCACAGGATCCTGGGTTCACAACCTGAGCCAAAGGCAGACGCTCAACCACTAAGCCACCCAGGTGCCCTAAAAGTGCATCTTTTTTAAAAAAAGAATGTTTATTTATTTATTTGTTTTTTTAATTTATTTAAGATAGAGAGACAGTGTGGGCATGAGTGGAGGGGTAAGGGCAGCGAGAGATGGAGAAGCAGACTTCCTGTTGAGCAGGACCCTGGGATCATGACTTGAGCCTAAGGCAGACACTTAACTGGCTGAGCCACGCAGGCACCTTGAGAAAATGCATCTAAACATAAGTGTCTACATGATTGCTATAGAAAAAGATTTATTGTAAAAATTAAACTGTGGGCAAAATTGAATTAATGTTTATAATTTACATACATGAAAGCACATTATAAACTTTTAAATGTGTTTATTTAATGTTACTTAGCAACTGTGTCCTATCAGCAGAAATAGATCTATTTGATTCTTTATGACTCCTGAGCATTCCTTCATATGAAATCAACATTTATTTCCACAGTCACCTACTGATGGACAGATGTTTGTCTCCAGGCTTTGTTTTTTAAAAAGGTCTTATGAGAGCACCTTGTTATACTGACCATTTCCCCCCCTGCATATGACAAATATTATTAAAGTAAAAATGTATTAGAGGAAAGGGTATATGCATTTTTTCTTTCTTATTGTAACTCTTTTTTGCCTGATCACCAAAATATACTACATTAAATATAAACATTAAAATATAAAGATATAAACATTCCAGTTAGCTAATGACTGGTAATAGTTCATATGTACACTTGTTTCTCAGGGCTAAAAACAAACTAAGTCACTGCACCAGTTTGCACCAATAGGGCAAGAGGGTTCCCCTTTCTCTGCATCCTAGCCATCACCTGTTGTTTCTTGTGTGGTTGAGTTTAGCTATTCTGACAGCTGTGAGGTGGTATCTCATTATAGTTTTGATTTGTATTTTCCTGATTATCAGTTGAGCATCTTTTCATGTGCCTGTGGCCATATGAATGTCTTCTTTGGAAACTGGTATAGTCACTGGAAAACATCAGGAGGATTTCTCAAAATGTTAAAAATAGAACTACCCTATGATCCAGCCATTGCATTACTAGATATTTACTTCAAAAATAAAAACACTAATTCAAAGGGATACATGGCCCCTGGTGTTTATTGCAGCATTATCTACAATAGTCAAAGTATGGAAACAGCCCAAGTGTCCATCGAATGATGAATGGATAAAGGAGATATATTAGATAGATAGATGGATGGAGAGGTGATGAAAGAAAGAAGAAGAAAGAAAGAAAGAAAGAAAGAAAGAAAGAAAGAAAGAAAGAAAGAAAGAAAGAGAGAGAGAGAGAGAGAGAAAGAAAGAAAGAAAGAAAGAAAGAAAGAAAGAAAGAGGAATATTAATTAGCCATTAAAAATGAAATCTTGCTATTTGAAATAATGTGGATGGAGCTAGGGATTATAATGTTAAGCAAAATAAGTCAGAAAAAGACAAATATAATTTCACTCATATTTGGAATTTAACAAAACAAATGAGCAAAGGGGAAAAAATGGACAGAGAGCCAAACCAAAAAACAGACTCTTAACTATAGAGAACAAACTGATGGTTACCAGAAGGGAGGTGGGGAGTGGGATGGGTGAAATAGATAATGAGAATTAAAGAGTGCACTTGTTGTGATGAGCACTATTAAATAAAATAGTGTTGTATGGAAATGTTGAGTCACTTACCGTATACCCAAAACTATTATTACACTGTATGTTAATTAACGGGAATTTAAATAAAAACAACAACAAAAAAGTAGATCTCTTAAAACAATTTTCTCTCTCTCACACTTTTGGAGACTACAGGTCCAATATCAAGCTGTCATTAGGGCTACATTCCCTCTGAAGACTGAAGAGGAGAGTCTTTCCTTGCCTCTTTCCTAGCTTCTGATGAGTGCTGGCAATTCCTGGTGTTCCTTGGCTTGAAGACACATCACAACCTCTACCTATGTCATCATGTGGCTTTCTCCCTTCTATTTCTTCACCTCATCTTCCCTTTGTGTTTGTCTGTGTCCATATTTCCTTCTTCTTATGAAGGCCTCAGTCACTAGATTAGGTCCTACTCTAATCCGTATGACCTTATCTTAATTTGATTACATCTGAAAAGAGCTTATTTCCCAATAAGGTTATATTCTGAAGTTCTGGGTAACAGGAATTTGGGGGGACACTATTGAATTAAGTAAAACATGCATCTGTTGAAATCAATCCTTATGTAAATAAAATTCTACAAATATTATTACTAAAAATAGAATTTTTATATGTATTATTTTGCAATTTATTATTTAGCCTATAATGATGTCAACCCATGATATTACACAGAGATTTATCCCTTTTTTAAACCCTCATACTGTGGAATCCTTTGTTGGTAGGCAGTTGGATTGATTCCAATATTCACTTTTATAAACAGTGTGGGTCTTAGAACAGGGCTTGGGAAACAATGACCCATGGGCTAAATTTGACTTGTTACCTGTTTTTGTAAATACAGTTTTATTATAACACAGTCAGATCTATTTGTTTACATATTATCTATGACTGCTTTTGCACCACAGTGGTAGTGTTGATTAGTTCTGACAGAGACCATTTTACTCACGAAGACAAAAATGATTATTATCTGAAATTTTACAGAAAGAGTTTGTTGACTCCTGCCTTAGGGGAAACCCTGGAGTCACAGATTGAGGATGTGAGTATGGAGAATTGTTAATCAGAATTTTTTCTCTTGTCCTCCAAATTCTATTCAGTTTCCTATAACAGTCATTTGAATGTGCCTCCCAGTTTTACAACAAAGCAGCCTAATCAAATGAAGGATGTAACTCTAACAATTTTAAATCTATTATTGCATTTGCAACAAAGTTATGCCTCCCATTGGCTTATCTCTACTAATGACAGAATGTGGCAGGGATGCTGAGCAAGACCATTCCTAGAGGATGTACGACAACTTGGTAGGCTCCTTGGTCAACTGACTTTGCCTCGCATGTCAATCTAAGATACTTCTACCCAGTCTTTTCTTCCTTCTTACCTTGAGGTTAGACTTATATCATGGACTGATTGCTCCCCAATCTACACTTATTCTCTTCCTTATTTTCTGTCACACAGATATTTCTTTTAATAAAATCCTTACATGTTTTTTTTTTTTAATTTTTTATTTATTTATGATAGTCACAGAGAGAGAGAGAGGCAGAGACACAGGCAGAGGGAGAAGCAGGCTCCATGCACCGGGAGCCCGACGTGGGATTCGATCCCGGGTCTCCAGGATCGCGCCCTGGGCCAAAGGCAGGCGCCAAACCGCTGCGCCACCCAGGGATCCCAAATCCTTACATGTTAAATTCCATCTTGGAATCCGCTTTGTAGAAGACCTAGGCTAATACAACTTATAATGAGAGTAGTAAATGTGGTAAGACAGGGAATTGGGACCAGCTCACTTTCAACCTGGTAGGCAGAGGATGCTCTCCTTATTGGTAAGTGGGACAAGGTGGTACCTGGAAAGAGGAAGTGGCTCAATTGCTAAAGATTTTATCAATGGTGGGAAATTTTGTATGAAGTGGAAGTATGCAGACATTTGAAAAATATGAAAGAAGTGCCTACAAACACAGGATTTTACTGGTTACTGGTAACTTGTCTTGTTGTACTATAGAAGGGTGACAAACAGAGTCATTAACAAGCATTTAGTAGCTTGTTAGAGAGAACCACAGAACCTGAATCAGTAGTATATAAAGTGACATTCATCACTTATCATTGAAAGGCAGACATAATTGAATGGCGGGCTAGAGACTTAATTATGAGAATAGTTGGACTCCAGGGATGTTGGACCTTTCATCTAAAGCAGGCCTGTTATGTGTAGATCAGGGTCCTGGTAGAAAAACATGGAATTTTGAAAACTAGGACAGAGATATTAAGATCTGGATGGAATATCATTTGAGGAACAGATAGCTTCCTGCTAACATATGCTTTTCTTAAAGGTAAAGTTCCTGGTCTCAGAAGTCTTTTGAATTAGTCATCTGGACACATGTTTTCTGTTGCAATGTAACCTTCTGTGATATGTATTTCAACAGTCCCCCTGTTCTGGGTATATATGTCTTCTTCAAGCTCCTTCATTTTTGTTGTAAGCATCCACATCATTGCAATCATCCAATTGGTATTGTGCACATTTTGCATTGCCATTGCATTAAAAACAATTCCTGGTGAAAAGATCAATTTTCTAAAGAGTTACTACATGTTAAGATGATATCCAAAGATAATGAGTATGTAGGTTCCTTTCAGTATTAAGACATTTTTTAGAAACCAATACAGAATTTAAAAAATAGAAAATAGAAAACCAAATCAATATAAACTTTCCATCAGACACGGAAAGACAGTCTTGGACAATTTACAGAAAAATCTTGTGTATAGCTTATGAACATGAACACAAATGTAAAAGTCATCAGAAGACCTGTGCCACAAGAGGGCTCTTGTTAAACAGACATAGAAAGAATCATCTTGGGCTCTTCTTTTTTAGTTCATAGCTTAATGAAAGCACAAACATATTGGTTCTTCATTCAAGCCAAAACAGAACAAGCAAAAACATAAGAAACCACCACACGCAAAATACTTCTCCAGAATCTATTTGTTTCACAGCTCATTTAGAGATACAACTGGGTCTCGGACAATTGGACAAAGGCCCTGTCAGTTGTCCTCACTCTTTGTTTACTCACGGGTACATTGTCTATGCTCACAGGCTATGCAGATCCTCTGCAAAGGCATTTGGCCACCTTGTGCCGTATTTCCTTCATTTTTATGCCATAGATGATGGGGTTGAGTACTGAGGGTAGAAGAAGATAAAGATTGGCAAGGAGAACATGAGCATGAGGTGGGATGTTGTGACCTATGCGGTGAGTGAGAGATGAAAAGAGTGCAGGCACATAAGTGACAAGAATGACAAAGAAGTGGGCTGAACAGGTGTTGAGGGCTTTGCAAGTTGCATCTCGAGAGTTGAGGCGTACCACAGATTGCAAGATGAGGCCATAAGAGAAACCAATTAGCAGCAAATCAAGTCCCACCACAAGAAGAATCACAAAGAGCCCATAGATACGGTTAGGTCTTGTATGGCCACAGGCCATTTTCACCACAGCCATGTGGTCACAGTAGGTATGAGGAATGACCATTTGGCAGAATGTCAATCTTCGAAGTAGAAGAGGCATGGGTAGGATAAGAATCACACCCTTGGCTAAAGCCAGCAGTCCCAGGCGTCCAACTAAGGAATGACTCAGAATTGTGTTGTAGCGTAAAGGCTCACACACAGCCACGAAGCGGTCAAAGGCCATTGCCACAAGTAGGGCTGATCGTACCACAGATGTTCCATGGATGAAAAACATCTGGGTGAAGCAGGCATTGGCAGCTATGTCCCGATCATTGAACAAGAAGAGGCAGAGGAGCTTGGGCAACAGTGCCAGAGTAGATATGAGGTCAGCCACCATCAGCAAGGCCAGGAGCAGATACATTGGACTGTGCAATGTGGGTTCTATGGCCACCAGAAAGAGAATAGCACCATTGCCAATGAGAATAGCCAAAAACATAGAGGAGAAAGGAAGAGATAACCACAAGTGCTGTGACTCTAAGCCTGGTATGCCCATCAATGTGAAGGTCAGGAAGCTGGAATGGTTGAAGATTAGCATAGTAGAAACTGTTGGAGGCTGTTAAAGCAAGTTTAGACACCTGTCAATGAGACATGTGTGGTGGTTTGTTCATACCAGTTTGGCTTGTAATAACCTGCTGAGATGAGGCTTAGAGAGAGATAAAAAAATAAAACACTTCTGGGGTCATAGAGTCTGCAATCTGGGTTCAAGTCTATCTGTAAGCACCTATATTGTTTTCACATTTTGTGAGCCGAGCTTTGGGATTCTTTTCTGTATAGAGGATTTTGTAGTGGACTTTTACTCTTACCTGTCCCAGTTCAGCAGTTCTATACTTCAAACAATTTTAGAAGAAAAAATTCTAAAAAATTTCTTCTTTAGAATAGAAGAAAATATTTTTATCTT
Organism: Canis lupus familiaris; assembly: GCF_011100685.1. NCBI lineage: Eukaryota > Metazoa > Chordata > Mammalia > Carnivora > Canidae > Canis > Canis lupus. The sequence goes on from NC_049242.1 coordinate 29,289,641, forward strand.
TGATTAAAGGATGAAAGAATCTGATACAAGATCCATGATCTTCTTCTTGGGAAGCTTCTCAATTAAATAAGAAATAGACTTACTTACCCCTTGTTGCAGGAGGGCTGAGCTGTTGGGGCAAATTTCCTTTGAGTTTCTTTGCTTTTACATGCTGTCCCTCTTTCAGAGATCTACTCTCTGGTCATGAAAATGTTTCTCCTTCTGGGGTCCTCTGCTTTTCAGATAATATATTAAGGACATATTATCCAAATAAGGACACCATCAGATGGCTGCTTCTGACTAACTCTCAAGTATTTATGTACTAGATGAACAGTCCTTTGAGATTTTTGCATGAATTGTGCATTTGTCTTTCATTTACAACTGACCCTCATTCATTAATAGATTGAATTGCCTTTAATCATGAGGCATTTACTTCAAATTAGAGCTCACTGTCTTTTTCATTCTTCAGTTCCTATCATGAATTAGCAGAATTTATCTTTCCTTCCAAAGACCTGTAAGCAATAAAGAAAGAACATCTTGCACAAATACCTGCCTTTATTTTATCTATTTTTTCATTTCTCACATGTTGTCCATTTCATCTATTTTTTAGGCTATGTATATCCAATTTGTGCCTATAGCCTCTACTCATAGTCTTATATTTTAGGGAACTTAACATTATATAAAATGATATTTAGAAAGTCCCTTGAGCTGTTGAAGTCATGGAGATGATTAGTGATTCCTATATGAAATATGTGTGCATATGTTTGCATTGTGGTGGAAATTTGTATTAAACTTAGGCACCTAAAAGGAAGCTAATCTTTTTAATAGAGTGTATATGGGGGCAGGAAGGAAATCAGGATCAATAACACAAATAGAAGAATTTTTGTCCAAATGAGGTTAACACTGTCACTAGCATTTTGTAAAATATGGAATAAATCTCCTTGGAAAGTAGTCATACAGGGTGCATTTTTTTTTTTTTTTTTTTTTTTTTTTTTTACTGAAGGAGAGGAGCAGAGGGGAGGGAGAGAGAGAGCATTTTAAGCAGGGTCCAGAACCTGTACAGAACCTGACACAGGACTAGAACTCATAACCCTGAGATTATGGCCTGAACCAAAACCAAGACTGACAGTTAACAGATTGGGCCACCCAGACATTCCATTCAGGGTGCACTTTAAAGGGACTTTGCGCTCCTGCCTGTGAAGATACTGACAACAGCTAGTTCTGATACAAGAGAGCAGCATCCCAGATGGGGTTTGTTGAAGAGGGTCTGTAGATCCTGTACAACACAAGGAAAAGAGCTTAAGATGAAAATAAAGACATTTCTCTAGTCATAATGCTAGGGGCTTCTTAGAAGCTCACTGTAGGGAACATACCTGAGAATTGTGTGATGTTACTGATTAATGCTATTGCAGGATACCACTTTTATTACACAATTCAGGGGGAATTTATGGATATTTGAGGTACTCCTTTAGAGTATAATGATTCTAGAAATATATGTCTCAGGTTATCTGAAGGATTATTAAAATGCATTCTCCACTTAAGTCTTTATCACACACCAGGATCCCAGGTTTGCCTAAATGTAGTAGGGACATAATTAAATATGCTTATACTTGTAGTGCCTGGGTGGCTTAGTAAGTTAAGCATCCAACTCCTAATTTAGGATCAGGTCGTGATCTCAGGGGTGGTGAGACTGAGCCCTGAGTGGCGTTCTATGCTCAGTATGGAGTCTATTTGAAATCCTCTCTCTCTCTCTCTCTCTCTCTCTCTCTCTCTCTCTCTTTCTCTCTCCCCTATCCCCTCCTCCCATTCACTAAATAAATAAATAAGTAAAATCTTAAAAAAACCTGCTTATACTAAATATTATATGCATGATTTAAAAAACTATAGGCCTGCCTTATTCTGGTTCCATTCCTAAAATTTGAGTTCATTATTATTATTCTTGTTTTTATATGATTATTGGTTAAAGATTTCCTTTGCTTTTCATATAGTTATCTAATCCTAACTGAATACAATTTATTCCTGCAATTATTCTACCCGTTTTGTCAATTGACTTTCCTTTTTCTAGTGAGACTTCTGACTATTCTCATTTATACCACCACCATTCTAGCCAATACACATTTTGTTTTCACTTGGATCACTAAAATAATCTCCTCACTGATCCTTCTGCTTCTCCTTCACAAACTACATATTGTTTATTGCCCATAGAGTATTATCTATGGGAAATATCTATTATCTTTAAAAACATAACATGATATTACAATCCTCAATAGCTTCCTATTATATGAGGAATAAAATCAAAAGTCTTTGTCATGATGTACAAGGCACTCTAAAGTAGTCCGATCATGAATGCTCATGGCACTCATGATACACAAAGTGTCCTTTGGCCTCATCTCATCTCTTCAGCTCCAAGCTTCTATCACTCCCTCCCCTGCCCCACTTGATCATTTTGCTCTTCCTAAATAATCCTAAGTTTGTTCTTGCCTTATGGTGTTTCCTCTTGCTGTTTCATCTCCCCACATGCTTTCATATCACTCACTCCCTACCTTTATGTGCATCTGTGAAGATAAAATTCTTCTTCAACTTCTATTTTTATTTTATTTATTTTTTTTAATTGAAGTTTGATTTGCCAACATATAGCATAACACCCAGTGCTAATCTCATCAAGTGCCTTCCTCAGTGCCGGTCACCCAGTTATACCATCTGACACCCGCCCCCCCCCCCCACCTCCCCTTCCACTACCCTTTTTTCATTTCCCAGAGTTAGGAATCTCTCATGCTTTGTCATTCTCTCTAATTTTTTCCCACTCATTTTCCTTCCTTTCCCTTATAATCCTTTTCACTGGAACTTCTATTTTTAATCCTACTTCTATTATCAACTTCTATTTTTAATAAATGTCTATTTTATCAACAGCTATTTTAATTGACTTCTATTTTTAGTCCCCCTGAACAAAATGTAGGCCATTTTTCTTTTTCTCCCTCTCTTCATACTTCATAGATGACTGGCTCAGAGTCCTAGATTCATATTAGAAATATCTCAGGAGTTTAAAAATTACCAATATTTAGAAAACTTAGGTATATTTAAGTAATAGTGAGAAATTCAGTGTGATCTTGATGTCAAGTACATGGAATTCTGGAGACATGACTAACAGTTCCTTTTGTATCAAATGATTTCCATATTCCTTTCTTCTTTTCTTGGCAAACTCTTATCCTCACTTCTCTGTTCTTGTGCATATTGTGGCTCTGCTCATATCTGTGTTCTATTTCATAGCACTTCAACTAAATTTCCTTTCTTTAGGCAACTCCTCATTCAACTCGCATTTATTTAGTACCCACTATTACCCAGGTTTTGTTTTTTTTTTTTAAGATTTTTATTTATTTATTCATCAGAGACACAGAGACAGAGAGAGGCAGAGACACAGGCAGAGGGAGAAGCAGGCTCCATGCAGGGAGCCCAATGTGGGACTCGATTCCGGGTCCCCAGGATCATACCCTGGGCTGAAGGCAGCGCTAAACTGCTGGGCCATTGGGGCTGCCCTATTACCCAGGTTTTGTAAATCAACTCATATCTGACAGTGTTTCTACATTATTTCAAAACCATTTTATTCTTGAATATTTAGTCCTTCACCCCTTACATCCTCTGTAAACTTGCACAATTTTCAGAAGCAGGGCAGTATTTTTAGGTATCTGGGATAGAGGTTGCAGCTGGAAAATCAATGCCAGTTAAATAGAATTAGTGAGGGCTACAGATAGAAGGCATTTGGGGAAAATACTCTAATTGAAAGAAGATGTAGGGGTAGTTTTAATGATTAAAATCAGAACTTACCTAGAAATGTTCTATGTTCTTCTTACCCCTTTTCTCTTCTGATAACCAGAGCCTAATTATTCTAAGTCACAACTTGCATCTGCCTATTTCATGTTTAATGGCACACTATTTTTCCTTTTTTTGCTGAGCTGATCTTAGCTCCTGGGAAGGGACTTCCTGTCCACCCTGGCTCTTCTCTTGAAATTATTCCCAGGACACAACTGAACAAGCTTTTTGTTGCAGGGGACCAAAACTCTCACACGATATGAGGTAAATTTTGAACTCTAATATTTCATCACCCAAGACCTCTGGGCACAGCTATGATTCTCCAGGAGCCACGTAAAAATGAAAGGTAAAAGAAACAGTTCATTTGGAGATCCCATTGGGCCCAGTACTCAACAACAGTACCTGAAAAGCAGTTCTCAGAGGAAAAGGGACAATTGTGACCACTCCCAGTTTTCACATAATGATGGTGTTATGTGACTTCCCTCTGTTTGGTGGATGCCTATAGAAAGAGCTTTAACCCTTCACATAGGGGTTTCTGAATAAAGTTGTCTTTCAAATAGACGATAGTTTATAATCCTCATGCAAAACAATACCTCTTTTGAGGAAATTCAGGTACCTCTGTGTCATTATAATAGGTGCACAAGTGCTGATTTAGCAAACGTTAATTTCCTATCAAAAAGAGAATAGAATTCTCTAAATGGACACTAACTTTAGAAGACACAAAGATAAGCATTTTGTTTTTTGTTTGTTTGTTTGTTTGTTTTAATTTATTTTTTATTGGTGCTCAATTTACTAACATACAGAATAACCCCCAGTGCCCGTCACCCATTCACTCCCACCCCCCGCCCTAGTTCGTTTCCCAGAGTTAGCAGTCTTTATATTCTGTCTCCCTTTCTGATATTGCCCACACATTTCTTCTCCCTTCCCTTATATTCCCTTTCACTATTATTTATATTCCCCAAATGAATGAGAACATATAATGTTTGTCGGAGAAGATAAGCATTTTGGTACTCAAATGCCTCTGTAATGACTTTCTCTTTATAACTACTGCTGGAAGAATATAGCCGTGGTTCTCAAATTTCCAAAGGGCTTTTAAAAACACAGGTTGGGTATGTCTAGGTGGGTCAGTTGGTTAAGCATCTGACTTCATCTGACTTCAGTTCAGGTCATGACCTCAGGGCCCTGGAATAAAACCCCATGTCAGGCTCCCTGCTCAGCAGAGAGTCTGCTTGTCCCTCAGCCCCTCCCCGTGCTTATGCACTCTTTCTCTCTCTCTCTTAAATAAATAAATAAAACCTTAAACACACACACACACACGCACCAGATTGTTGAGCTTCATCCCCAGTATTTCTGTTCAGTGGGTCTGGGGTAGGACCCAGTAATTTGCATGTCTATCAAGTCCCTAGGTGATGTTGATACTACTGTTCTGAGGACTCCATCTTGAGAAGCACTGGGTTAATGTATGGTCAGTTGTGTTCCAGGAACTGCATATGGAGAATATTTACAAATTGTATCTGATAACACACTTGTGGTTAGTTGCAATTGATCGCAGATTCTGAGCAAGCTCTCAAGATTAACATTTTAAAAATATAAGTCTTCACATTTATTAAGTTGTGTTTCTTCCAACTTCTGTTAAAATAAGAACAGTTTTTGGTAATGCCTTTACTCTAAAAAGCTAAAGATTCCTTAGAAAATGGATTCTGCAGTTAAACTATTTTCCTTTTTCATAAAGATGCAAGGTAATATTGTTTTCTATTTTGAGATGATGCAGGCAGGGTGTAATTCTTGGTGGAAATCTTGAAGGTATGGGAAGATGTTGCCCTATTTGTATTAATGTGTGTTTTACTCTCGGGTAGTTGTTCTATCCCTCTCAAACCAAACATGTCCTTACACAATTCTTAATTATGAAATTATATGAATAATCTTCCTAATAGACCTAAAATCTATATAATATCCTAATTGTAATACAAAGGATAAAAATAATTTGCAATAGATGTAAACAATTGTACATATATTATGTGATACATACATATAAGTGATAAGTGTATGTATAATACACACAAGTATGTATAATACATGTATGTAATAAGGACAAATGTCTTCTAATATAAATATTCAGGAATGACAAGAAATAGAAATCTAATGAAGTTCAAAATTAGTGTTGCATGGGGAAGAAAAATAATTTTCCCTTCACCCTACTAGGTTCTTGGCTGAATACACCCCTGAAACAAAAAGAATTACAGGAGCAAAACAGAAGTTTGATAACATGTATATCTCCTGTATACATGGGAGAGACTGAGGAAACTGATTAATTCCCTGAAATGGCCTAAACCACCCACCGTCTTAGATAATATCTCTAGCTAAAGACAAAAGAGGTTGTTCGTGGATGGTCAGAGAAGAGAAGAAGCAGTTATGGGAGGATATTAGCAAAAGCACAGTAAACAAGAGTAAGGTGTTTTTGGTGTTTTCTTTTTATTTTTTTAGGTAAACTTTGCACCCAACATGGGGCTCAAACTTATGACATTGAGAAATAAAGATCATCTGCTCTACTAACTGAGCCAACCATATGCCCCAAGAAAGTTAAAGTTTTTAATGGAGATTTGAAACATTTTCTTCTCCACTGATAAGAATGTCCAGTGAAATAGGCTCCTCCTTCTCTTCCTGGAACAGAGGGGGAGACCCTAAAACAAAGTTTTCCCTTACAAGTGTATAAGTCTCTTACAAGAGGCTAACTTCTATTCAGTTTCAGAGCTTATCTTCTGTCTGAATTATCAAGCTAAAATAATTCCTAGGACAAAGAGGCATATTTTGGAGTGACGAGTTTTGTTTCCCTTTGGTTGCAAATACAGTTGGATAGCAGTCAGTGGTGTAAGGCTCTCAAATACAACATGCTTTATTGCCATCAATAAAGTCAGTTCTAGGTAAAGTCCTAAATAAATTAAAGTAGAACCAATTTTCAATTACTCCTCAGAGAAATTGAAATTTTGTGTTTGTGTTGTTGAGCTTGGCTCTTAGTGTGTTAGGGATCTATTCTGAGAAAAGCATGCCCCAGGGGGCTTCTATCTCAGCCTGGGTTCTAGGATGAAAACACTTGGAGTTGTCATGACTTCCCATGAATTCAGTTTGATTCTTAAAACCAAGCTAATATAACCTGCCTAATGTACAGAACCATCCAGCTGTGCCCAGTTTAGAATCTGCCTAACTTTAGAAGTGAAACAAAATTCATGTTGCTTTAAACTGTATTAGTTTCCTACTGCTATAACTTGTAACAAGTTATCAAACACTTATAGGCTCAAGACAACACAAATCTATTACTTTACAATTCAAGTGGTCAGGTGTCCAAAAGGATCTCAGTGGGTGAAAATCAAGATGCCATCAGGGCTATGTTCCTTCTGGAGAATCTAGGAAAGAATCTGTTTCCTTGATTTCTCCAGATCCTAGAGGTTACTCTCATTTCTTGGCTTTTAAGCTTCTTTCTCCATCTTCAAAGCCAGCAAGAGCAGGTTCTTGTCATCCTGCAATCTTTCTGGGTCTCTCTCTTTCTTTGGCTTTTCTTTCACTTATAAAGATGCTTTATCAGAAAGGGAGACAAAACATGAAGACTCCTAACTCTGGGAAACGAACTAGGGGTGGTGAAAGGGGAGGATGGTGGGGGGTGGGGGTGAATGGATGACAGGCACTGAGGGGGGCACTTGATGGGATGAGCACTGGGTGTTATTCTGTATGTTGGCAAATTGAACACCAATAAAAAATAAATTTATTATAAAAAAGACCCTTTTGATTATAATGAGCCCATTTGAATAATCCAGAATAATCTCCTCATCTCAAGGTCAGCTGTTGACCAAACTTAATATCACTTATAAACTTAATTGCCCCTTGCCATGTAACCTAACAGATTCCAGGTATTAGGACTTGGAAGATTTTGAAGGGTCTGGGGGCATTATTCTGCCTACCACATAAATCATTAAGTTTCGGGTTGCTTTGTTCTGCAGCATTATCATGACAAAAGGCATCTAAAGCTAATATACTTTGTTTCATATTTCAATTTTGGCCTAGATAATCAAGAGATTTTTATGGTTTCTCATTGTGTAGAACTCCATTATCTCTGCCTTCCATCCATTAAATGCCAGAAGGGCACAGTCCTCATTCTCACTTGAGACTCAATTAATGATGTAAATTTAGCATATATTCTTCTCACATACTTTGTGTCTTTAATAATTATGAATGAGTTATTAAAATGTATTGTCTGACTTTATATGCATGTTTAAACATAGAAGACTTACTGTACAACCTTTCTCATGCAGTATTTTGCATAATCTAGCTCTATATTTTATCTGTAAAATAGTATTCTTTTTAATGTAATGCAATTTTTAAAAAATTTTCATGTGAATGTTTTAACTTTTGCTATCACAGATAAAGACATCCTTTTTCTGTCTCCTTTTACAAGAGGTTTTCTGGGACACCTGGGTGGCTCAGTGGTTGAGTGTCTGCCTTGGGCTCAGGGTGTGATCCCAGAGTCCTGGGATGGAGTCCTGCATCAAGCCTCCCCCCCGCCCCCCAACCCAGGGATCCTGTTTCTCCTACCCAAGTCTGCCTTTCTCTCTCTATGTCTCTCATGAATAAATGAGAGACATATTTAGTTCTCATGAAATAAAGACAATTAAAGGCAGAAAAAAACGACAAGAGATTTTCTGCATTAGTATCCTAATTGATCTGCTATCCTGTTATAATACGCCTTTTGTGATAATAAATGAGTTACAGATATGCTGAGCTATTGATCTCTTCAGTCCTAATGGCAGCTGGAAGTGGGGTGGGGTGGGGTGGGAGTGGGGTAGGAGTAGGAGTGAGGGGGTTAGGATTGGGAGTGGGAGTAGGAATGGAACATTTTTATGGAGGTGGGCTGCCTCCAGTTATGAGGAGCCTCATTTCTTTATAATGTAATGCCATCGTTTTTCTTTTCTTTGAAGTTCCATCGTGTTGCAATGTTGGAAATATCCTATAATATAATATAATATAATATATACAAAGAAACAGAATTGCTTTACTCAGGTTTATGCATTCTTTCACCTTTACTTCATATTGTTAAATTTCTCTCCAAAATATTTCTATCATCTTGCACATTTTTATATACTATTTGAGAGGGTTCATTCCCTGTATTCTTACTAGCACTTGGTGTGACTTGCTTTTGTTAATCTGATGCATATGAAATGGCATCTTATTATTATTTACAGTTGCATTTTTCTTCTAAATTTATTAACCATATGATCTTTATTTCTTTGTATTTTTCCTATTTTCTTAAATGGTTATTAGTCTCTTTAAAAACTGGTTATTTTTATTTTGAATTTATAAATATATTGTCAATTATATCTGTTTCAATAGTGACACACAGGGAGGAACCTAGCAAGGCTTGTTTGATCAAAATCTTTCAATTTTTTTTTTCTAAGTGGTCCAGCAAACCTTTGTTTATCAAACATTTACATTCAATCTTCCTATGAATTGCATTCTTTCCCTTTTAAGTCCCAGACTGCTATCCTGTTCTTCTTATTTCAGGATGACATATATATCTCATTTTACCAAATATCTTTGATATTTCAAGTCTGTGTATTTCCCATATGCACAAAATTAAATTTGATTTCTCCTGTTAATTTGTCTCATATCAGTTGAATTTTTAATCCAGCTGGAAGAATCTTGAAAGTTAAATTTGTTCCTTCTCCACCACCCAGTGTCATTTATGACAACAAATGCACATATATGTACTTTTTAAAAAATATTTTATGTATTTATTCATGAGAGACACAGAGAGAGAGAAAGAGAGAAACATAGGCAGAGAGAGAAGCAGGATCCATGCAAGGAGCCCAATGTGGGACTCGATCCCAGGACTCCAGGATCACTCCCTGGGCCGGAGGCAGGCGCTCAACCGCTGAGCCACTCAGGCATCCCTGATATGTACATTTTTGCCTTACTTTTCTTAATTGTCCAGGATCATCAACTATAAGTCTGCAATATTTTAAGAATTTAATCCATCTAGAATGTCATATGAAATGATCATATTATATTTTAAAACTGGAGGGTATTACGCTGAGTGAAATAAGTCAATCAGAGAAGGACAAACATTATATGGTCTCATTCATTTGGGGAATATAAAAAATAGTGAAAGAGAATAAAGGGGAAAGGAGAAAAAATGAGTGGGAAATATCAGAAAAGGAGACAGAACATGAGAGACTCCTAACTCTGGGAAATGAACAAGGGGTGGTAGAAAGACAGGTGGGCAGGGGGGTGGGGTGGGTGACGGGCACTGAGGGGGGCACTTGATGGGATGGGCACTGGGTATTATGCTATATGTTGGCAAATTGAACTCCAATAAAAAATAAATAGAAAAATAAAACATACATACCTTTTTATTAAAAATTTTATTTATTTATTTGAGAGACAAAGAAAACACCGGGGGAGGGACAGAGGGAGAAACAGACTCCCCACTGAGCAGGAAGCCAGATGGAAGGCCAGATCCCAGGACCCAAGATCATGACCTGAGCTAAAGGCATTACTTACCTGACTGAGCCACCCAATGCCTTTGTTTTAAAATATATTAATAGCCCACTACTGATTAGTGCATCCTATCCTTTCTGGTTATTAATGGCATATATGTCAAAGAAATGTCCAGGCCTGTTTCCAGGCTTTTCATTATTTTACAATTGTTATTTAATAATTTTTAATATTTGGTAGAACAAGTCTCCTCATCTTGCTATTGCAAACTTGGCTATTACTAAATTTTTATTTTTTCATATAAATGTCACTGACAATTTCTACAGAATTCCTTTTGGAATTTTAACTGGGCTTTCATCTAATTTATAGATCCATTTGAAGAGATTAGACATCTTTAGGGTGTCAGGTCTTTCATCCAAGATCATGGCATGATGTTCTCTTCAATCACACATAAATAAAATATAAATATATAACAATAAATATAAAATTCATTAATAATCTCTTACATTGCTCCATAATTTCTCAAAAATTTTTCCATTTATGTTGCTTTTGTATCTGCTAATCTTGTTGAATTCTCTCAATAATCTACAAATTCTCTGTAGATTCTCTTACTTTCTACACAAATATTAATATTCTCACTTCTTACTCTTTTTTAAAAGATTTTATTTATTTATTTGATAGAAAGAGAGCACAAGCGGGGGAGAGGGGCAGAGAGAGAGGGAGAAGCAGATTCCCTGCTGAGCAAGAAGCCTGCAGTGGGGCTCAATCCTGGGACCCTGAGATTGTGACCTGAGTGGAAGACAGAGGCTTAACTGACTGACCCACCCAAGGTGCCTCTTTTATTCCTTTCATTATTAGTTGTCTTTCTGATTGAATGGATGTGACCTCCAGTACAGTGTTCAGTATGGAAGGAGTAGGGATACTAGTGGATTCCTTTGTAGTTTTACTTTAGAAGCATTTATAAATACTTCCAAATTGTCATGACTTATTATACACTTCTAATTGTTTGACTACTTGCTCCCTGTTATATTTTCTTGAAAATGTGTTATTGGTCTAAGATTTCATACCTATTTTCATTATGTTTTTGTAGTAACATCATGTAATGCTTTACTATTTGCTATATGTGATTTTTGTCTTGTTTTCCATTTCTAATACTTATTTCATTTGTCCTTTTCCTTTCCCAAACACCCCAAATTCCTGGAAAACATACATTCAATAAAATAATGAGATGAAAAAAACACATTGGTTTCTGTCTTAGCCAAGGTTCAATCAGAAAAAAAAAAAACATAACTACTGAGACTATTAATACAGATTTAAATGTAGATACAGATACAGTTCTATTCAGGAGAATGACTTATTCAGTGCTTGGGCTGGCCCAGAAAGTCTGAAATTCATAAGGCAGATAGTCAGTAAGAAGAGTTCAGAGCCACTCCAGGCATGGACTGAAGCTGTTTTCCATGATACAGTCTCTTTTTTTCTCTAGGAAAGCTTAAGCCTCCTTTAAGGCCTTCCAAGTGATTAATAAAGACCCACTCAGGATAAATCCCCTAACTTAGAGTCAACTGATTGGGTTGTGTTAGTACATCTATGAAATCCCTTTGCAGTGGCACCTATGTGGGTGTTTGAATCACTGAGAGTTGTATGTGTGCCACACCATGGCTGCTACTTCTCTTCCATCTTCTTACTCTCACTAGAGAGTATATCTAGTGTCCCACCCCAAATAGAACATGCTAGAATGGTAATTCTGAGGGATGTAGTTTAGCCTTCCCAAGTTGACACACCACAGAGCTATAATAGCCTCCACAGAATGCACCACCTGGGACTTTACCAAGAATTTGCTGACTTGTTTGAGGAAATGAACAAAGACATTATTTGTCTCTTCCTTGTTTTATTTTTATTTTTCCCTTTTACCTACAGAAGTGTAATGAATTGAAGGGTTCCTGGAGGAACTTTTAGTTGTAGATAAAATAAGATGTTTTAGGGAATGTTTCTGTAAAAGGAAATTTGCTGCAACACTGTTCTGCTCTAGGCTTTTAAGGTGACTTATTAAAGATGTTTGCAGTAGCTACATAGTCTAATAGAACCAATCAGGAGTGCAGACCTCATAGCAGTTTGGGGAGAAAAACCCAATGGAAATTTAAAATAAAAATTTAATATTTCTTTCCTTAGAGCAGAGGTTCTTAAAATGGGATCTCCTAGCCAGTTGCATCAGCATTAATTGGGAAGCCAACTGCTCCAAAGTAACTGAATCAGAAATTCTAGCAACTTGTTTTCATAAGAGCTAGAGGTAATTTTGAAGCACCCTGAAGTTCAGATACTGCTGGCTCAGAGAATCTCAGGATCAATAATATGCAGCTAACCAGAGTTTAGATCTGGTCCAGTTGTGGAGATTGCCCACAGTAAGGATAGATCCATTTAAATATGGTGTGATTAGAAGAGAGAATAACCAAAGGACTATTTAGAAAGGTGATGAGAAGACCAAGTCCTGCAGTAAATTGTGGACAGAGAGGATAATTTTGCAAAGACAGTTTTTGGACTTGCATAATTCGGGGTCCTAGATGATAAATGGGCTGGTTTTCTGGGACGAGGAGTTTAAGACATTTGTTCATTGATCTGAAAGAGGTTTGTGATGCACAATGGAGTAATGTATATGAGTGGTGAGGCTATACCAAATAAACTCTTTGTGTGTGGAAGTCTTGGTCAAGAGTGAATTAGACCCAGGAAAAACTGGGTTATGGATTTAATGCAAAGAAACTCTCTGACAGTACAGTTTACTGAGATAAACACAATGAATATAGATTCTCAGCAAAAGACACCAGAGATATAGGTTTGGTAAGTCTTCTCAATATAATTACCTCATGTGGTAAAAAACTGCCTTTGACAATTCACATCTTCTACCTATGAGTGTAATTTCCAGTTGAGTTCTATTACCAGCTTGCTACATGTTACATAGATAATATAAACAAACTGATAGGACATCTCACAAAGCCAGTCACTCTGCAGTTGTTTAACAATGACCAGTCCAGGGACATATACAGTAATAGTGGAGTCCCAGGAAGGGGTAAACATAGCATAACAGGCCAGAGATAATCCCTGAGGACAAGAGGAAGGAAAGCATGTCCTAAGATCCTTGGGGAATGGGGCTGTATGAAAACAGAGAGGGATCCAGATCAGATACCCACAGTCCCTAAAGCCACAGTGCCTCTAAAATGTTAGGTGACCTTAGATAAATAGTGCCAGCCAAAGATGTGGAGGATTAAAACCAAACCAAAACAAAACAAAAATAAAGTGTTCCAAGAGAGCAGACTGCAGATACTTTTTTCCTTCCTCTTTAACAAATGTCTCTGCCTTCACTTCTACATTCTCATCTGGTCAACCAAAGGACAAAGCTTAGCTGCTCAATTTCCTTAGGGAACATAGAAACTCCCTAGACAGCTCCAGGCATACATCCAGTGCAACCCACTGAAATCTCTGGGGGTCCTGTAAAATAGGTTTCATCATTATAACAACCTCTCAGCTCAATATTGAGATAGTTGAGGGTGGGAGACTAGTAATGTTCTCTCAGTCTTCTGAGGATGCTTCCAAACTGCTGTGCCTTCTCATTTCTGCTGTCCTGGAGTCATGTGAGTTTCAGCTAGGGAAAAAGTCTGGGAAAGACATTTCTCAGCCCTCAAGAGAAGTCTATCTGTGCAATTGGTGATATAATGTTTACTTCAAAGCAGGGAAGATATGTGGAGGCTAGGAAAGGGCAATTTGCGGAATAACACCCCTATGTGGTCTGAATTAAAGTTTTAGTTAACAGGCTTCCTACAATAGAAGTTTTAGTTTGGTAATTAGGCCAAATAGAAAGAGGAACATAGTGGGGAGTTGCCAGCCAAGAAAGGAGCAAGTGATATGTTAGCCAGACCAGGGAGATGGGAGGCATTTTGAAGAAACTTCAAGACATTTACTATGATATTCCTGAAATTACTAACAAGAAATAATTACCCACCCACTAAGTAAGCATTTGGGAGAATTGTGTATGCCTAGTGAAGTAGACAGAAACTGTATCCATACCAAGAAATTGAGAAGGGGAATCAGCGGGACCTTAATGATGACATTAAACATATTCATGATCTTGGATTCCAAAATGATTATCTTGAGCTCTTTTATGGCCCAGTGTTCTCACACTGGGCAGAAGTAGCCCACATTTACCTGTGCTCTTGTGCAGACACAGTGACAGCCTTTGATCTGTGGTGCAGTTTCAGGCATTCTCTATTCCTAATCTTCTCCCCAGAGTCTGACGTTATAACTTTTATCTTACTGAGGGCATTGGCTCTAAGATCACAATAAGAATTAGATTAGAGATGGAGTCAGACATCATAAACTATTTTATACAAGAGATGCTGTGAGACTACAAAGTCATTCTTGTGAATTGGATGGGGGTGGTGGTGGACTTGAACTGTGATTCACATTGTTTTTTTCCTTGCATTTTCCTGATATACCTTTACTGATCCATTTGCTGTGAACTTTATGTAATTTCCATGTGTCAGGTGGGTTCTGTGTTACCAGATTCCAAATGGAGATTGCCTTGGCACCCAGTCTAAGTTTTTGTCAACAGTAGAGTCACCCAATTGCACGGAAAATTGTAAAGTTAATAAAGCAATTAAAAAGCAAAAAAAATGGAGAGTCTATCAGTCCAACTTCTACAAGAAAAATGTCATAAAGCATAGGATCTGAGACTTAAAATACAAAAAGGAACCTCACTGAAGAATCATCAAGTGAAGTGTCCTGGCTATAGATGAGTGAATTTGTGAGACAATTAAAAACCGTAGAAATGTCTGACAAAAACTAAGTGGTTGGGTGGTGTAGTCAGCAGGGCTTTGCTGTTTGTGCCTCTGACTCCAGCTCCATTATTTATGTTGAGCCACTCAGCTGAGCAGAGACCCACATTAGCTCATCAAGCAAATCTGTGTCATAGCAAGCAGAGCTGAGTACATCCAGGTTAGCTGAAAATGGCCAGGGAGGTTGTTTTCCAATCTCCTAATGTTTGCAATGTAACCTCAGAGAGCATACAGAAAAAGTTATAAAGAACACTTATTTTATCAGCAGGCTTGCTCTACAACTGAACAATTCTCATTACAAAAATGTTCATGCTAAGACTAGATTTCAGATGGTTTAGGAAAATGAGTGAGGATTCTGTATTAGATATGAGATCACTTTTGTCTTAAAGGCAATTGAGTAGTAAATGACATTTATTGATAACCTTCTCTGGGCCACAAACTCTACTAGGTACTTTGAAAGTTTTTCAACAACCTTACAAACTATTACTATTATTACAAAAAAAAACAGTCCAAGAAAACTATAGGATCTTATAGGAGGATTGATTTGTACAAGGCAGCACTGGCAGTAAGAATTGTAAATACAAAGATTTTTTTCCCAGTTCCATGGATTCCAATTTCTATACTTTCTTTTAACCACTGCACTTTATGCTTTAAAAACTCCCAGGTCCTATGCTTCCAGAATATCCTGCCTCTTGAAAGAATATGTGAAGGCAAGCATGCAATCTGAGTGTACTCTTGCCTTAATAATAGGTGGAGATCGGGGAAAATTAACAAGACAGGAAACCACAAATGTTGGAGAGGATGTGGAGAAAAGGGAACCCTCTTACACTGTTGGTGGGAATGTGAACTGGTGCAGCCACTCTGGAAAACTGTGTGGAGGTTCCTCAAAGAGTTAAAAATAGACCTGCCGTACGACCCAGCAATTGCACTGTTGGGGATTTACCCCAAAGATTCAGATGCAATGAAACGCCGGGACACCTGCACCCCGATGTTTATAGCAGCAATGGCCACAATAGCCAAACTGTGGAAGGAGCCTCGGTGTCCATCGAAAGATGAATGGATAAAGAAGATGTGGTCTATGTATACAATGGAATATTCCTCAGCCATTAGAAACGACAAATATCCACCATTTGCTTCAACGTGGATGGAACTGGAAGGTATTATGCTGAGTGAAGTAAGTCAATTAGAGAAGGACAAACAGTGTATGTTCTCATTCATTTGGGGAATATAAATAATAGTGAAAGGGAATATAAGGGAAGGGAGAAGAAATGGGTAGGAAATATCAGAAAGGGAGACAGAACATAAAGACTCCTAACTCTGGGAAATGAACTAGGGGTGGTGGAAGGGGAGGTGGGTGGGGGGTGGGGGTGAATGGGTGACGGGCACTGAGGGGGGCACTTGACAGGATGAGCACTGGGTGTTATTCTGTAAGTTGGCAAATTGAACACCAATAACAAATAAATTTATTATTAAAAAAAGAATAGAATTGCTCAGTTTTAAATTTTAATCTATAAGTACTTTTATCATGACAGACCTCATAATGTAGTATTATATTTATTTATCATGGGTAACCCACACAGTAAATTCTGTAGATCACTATATAGTGATTCCCTAATTACATTAAAGTAATTGCTTATTGTTTAGAATTTTTGTTTGTATAAAAATCAACTTCTCTTAAAATTTGTGACTTGCCATATGCATACTATTTTTAAAGTCATAAATTCAAAAATAAAATACTAATATGTATTTACAAAAAATAATAGGTGGAAATCTAAAGTAAGCTCAAATCACTTCAATAATAATCATATTTTTATTTTTTAATATTTTTTAGACAAGATCAAACTTTCACCTTGTTATGTTTTTCCTTAGAGAAGATAAGACCCTTGGTCAAAATGATAAGAAATTTAGATCTTTGCTATCTCTGCCCTCCTAGACATAAGATCACAGAGCCCTATGACCAATAATGCTGTATGTATCTGCTGGTAAAGCCACAATTGGCTCTCTACTGTGGAGGTTATTTGGCTTATTGGCCCTGAGCTGTGATTAGCATAGCATTTGTCACCAACGTCTTCTCCTTCTGTTAGTCCTTATTTCTGAAAACAAATAGTTGATTTTGTTTACCAAAAGTTTGAGCTATCTGGTGAGTCTGTGTGTGTGTGTGTGTGTGTGTGTGTGTCTTAAATCCACCTAAATGATCATGAAGGATCTTCTCTGCAGAAGACAGAAGCTTCTCTGATTTTTTCTCTAGTGATTATGCACACACAGTATCTGTCCATTAGGGAAGAAGAGAGTTTACTTCTCATCTGACATATACACAAAAGGAGCAAGAAAAAGTTGTAACAAAGAGTTGATTCCCCCTTTGGTAGCTATTTTGTAACTCCTCAAATTTCTTAGAATCAGTGGCTTTTTTGTACTGATTATTTCAGTACTGGTTATCCAGTTTCTAGAATAGGGCTCATTAAAGAGGAGGTTCACATTAAATGTTTGTTGTTGCATACATAGAACATATTTCTGGGCAGTAAAGTTCTCATTCTTACTTTGAAAACTTCTAGTTAAAGTGATTTTTCAGCTTTTATCTTAATGACTATATTTTTGCTTCTTTTTTTATTTCATTGTTTTATTTTTTTAATAAATTTATTTTTTATTGGTGTTCATTTGCCAACATACAGAATAACACCCAGTGCTCATCCCGTCAAGTGCCACCCTCAGTGCCCGTCACCCAGTCACCCCCACCCCCGCCCTCCTCCCCTTCCACCACCCCTAGTTCATTTCCCAGAGTTAGGAGTCTTTATGTTCTGTCTCCCTTTCTGATATTTCCTACCCATTTCTTCTCCCTTCCCTTATATTCCCTTTCACTATTATTTATATTCCCCAAATGAATGAGAACATACAGTTTGTCCTTCTCCGATTGACTTACTTTACTCAGCATAATACCCTCCAGTTCCATCCACATCGAAGCAAATGGTGGGCATTTGTCGTTTCTAATGGCTGAGTAATATTCCATTGTATACATAAACCACATCTTCTTTATCCATTGATCTTTCGATGGACACCGAGGCTCCTTCCACAGTTTGGCTATTGTGGACATTGCTGTTATAAACATTGGGGTTCAGGTGTCCCGGCGTTTCATTGCATCTGTATCTTTGGGGTTTCTATCTCATTACCATCATGGTTTCACATGTTCTGCATAGTTCCTTTGAGCTTAAGTACTCCCCACTATAGGCTGCGTCCTCTTGGGGAGGGGAGGTATGGGAAAGGTGGGATAATGGAGAGTAGTATAAGATTTTTCCTCAACAAGAGATGAGACATTGCCATCCAGACACAAGTCAAAGTAGTTACAAAATCACTGCTAGACATTGTGGAAGAATGAAATTGAGAATTTGGCTACATCCTTTCTATGAAATCATCAAGAAACACAGGTAGAATGTGAATGAAGGATTAACCCAAGAGTGGACTGTAAAAGGTTGGAAGTTTTTATTTCAGGAATTGGATGAAGTCCAAGAAGGGTTAACTTGAACATCTTGGGAAGTGAAAACTAGGCATGTGGAGCATCCTATAAAATTGCAAATGTAGCTTGATCAGGAATATGTAAAAATTTATCTTGGTTAGTGGAAAGAGTGGAAACAACTATGATAATAATAAAATCAGAAATAGTTTCCAAGCACTGGGTCCCAAACCATAATCCATTCTAAGTTGAAAAGCAAGAAAAATATCCAACTCCATCCAGTGAACTGCATTAGCAGTTTGTGTTCTAGTATGACACAAAGTCTGGACTGATACAAGTCCCATCGTATCTCTACCTGTACTTCAGAAAAGAGTACGAGTGTGTGTGTGTGTGTGTGTGTGTGTGTGTGTTATATTCCAGGGAAGAATGAACGAAGTTCCTATCTTTCTTTGACAACAAAAGATTTTAGCTGGAAGACAATTCTGATTTCTTCAGATGCTTGGTTGAATCATTTTTTCACATTCATTTATTTTATTTGACAACTATTATGTACCAAGTACTACTCAAAGCTCTGTACAAATATTAACCAATACAATTCTCTTAACAACTCTGGGGGACATTACTTTTAGTTTTCCCATTTATAGTTGATAACACTTATCTAACATTATATAGCTAGTAAGTGTCAGTCAAGGCTCATTCATATCTCTCTTCTGTGTTTGTCTTTCCAGGTGATGTGATACTGTGTGGTGGTTTCTGACTAGAGAAGATGCCTAGAGCTTTTGTCCAGTCTCCTAATCACACTAATCTGGACCCTTCTGTTTTTTTCCTCCTGGGTATCCCAGGTCTGGAACAATTTCACCTGTGGCTCTCACTCCCCGTGTGCTGCCTGGGCACAGCCACAATTGTGGGCAACATTACCATCCTGGTTGTTGTTGCCACTGAACCAGCCCTGCACAAGCCTGTATATTTGTTCCTCTGCATGCTCTCTACCATTGACTTGGCTGCCTCTTTCTCCACAGTTCCCAAGCTATTGGCCATCCTCTGGTGTGGAGCTGGACACATCTCTGCCTCTGCCTGCCTGGCACAGATGTTCTTCATTCATGCCTTCTGCATGATGGAGTCTACTGTGCTTCTGGCCATGGCCTTTGATCGCTATGTGGCCATTTGTCACCCACTCCGTTATGCTACTATCCTCACGGACACCATCATTGCCCGAATTGGAGTGGTAGCTATGGTGCGGGGCTCCATGCTCATGCTCCCATGTCCCTTCCTCATTGGGCGTTTGAGCTTCTGCCAAAGCCATGTGATCCCCCACACATACTGTGAGCACATGGCTGTTGTGAAGCTAGCATGTGGAGATACCAGGCCTAACCGTGTGTATGGGCTGACAGCAGCACTATTGGTCATAGGGGTTGACTTATTCTGCATTGGTCTTTCCTATGTCTTTATTGCACGGGCTGTCCTCCGTCTTTCATCCCATGAAGCTCGGTCCAAGGCCTTGGGGACCTGTGGTTCTCATGTCTGTGTCATCCTAATCTCTTATACACCAGCCCTCTTCTCCTTTTTTACCCATCGCTTTGGCCACCATGTTCCACTTCATATTCACATTCTTTTGGCCAATGTTTATCTGCTCTTCCCACCTGCTCTTAACCCTATGGTATATGGAGTTAAAACCAAAGAAATCCGGGAAAGGGTTATCAGGGTGTTTCAAAGGGGGCAGGGAACTGGGTTAAAAGTACCAGAGTGATCCAGAAGTACAGAAGGGACTTAGTCCAAAAAAGATTCTCAATATTAAACAATATTCAGTATTTGGGACTGAAAAGAGGTCTTAGTCAGGTATCAATGTCCTTCACAGTACCTCCTAGACCATTCCCAAGAATAATAAATCACAGAGGAGGTCAAATTAGTTCAGCATCCTTAACTTCCATCCAGGGAAGTATAACTTATTGAGGTTCTTCCAACTTATATTAGAAGAGCCTCTGATAATCATAGGACTTCTCTCATTTTCTGGCCTTCTCCTTATACAGCGGGCATTGATTTCTAACTACATACTTCACACTAGAGCTGATGTGTCCCATCTGCAAGGACCAGAACATAGGGCATACAGCCACAGTTAAAGAAAATAGAACTGTCAGGGACTTACATGCTTTTGCATAAATCTTATATATTCTCCATTAGCTCTTGAAGCCAAAAGAAGAGAAGGACTCACCAATACCTACAATATTAGTAAATTGGAGAGCAAGAAATTGAAACCTAGAATCCTCTGGCACAGAATAATAAGACATCTATGGATGAGAGTATAGGAGAGGTCAGGATTAGCTCTTCATTTCTAAATTTGGAATATTCATTCTACAGATATAATATTGTCTCCACCCTCTAGGGAGCCAACTTAATTTCAATGACTTGGATATTATTCCCTGAAAAGCAATGTCCAAATACCTTATTACAAGGTCCTCCCAGAGGTCATTGACTTCTATCACTAAACACACAAAGAACAGTCACTTACATGAACCAGTCAGATGAGGAATCCTAACCATTCATTTATTCATTCATTCATTTATTTAGAAGAGAAAGAGAATCATCCACAATGCCAAGTAGAGGAGATGTAAAAGGCCCTGCTGGTAATTCATAGGCTCTTTCTCCTTTGGAGAGTATCAGTCCTGAGAGCTGAACACTAAAGGACTAGCTTTTTAAAACTTCCTTTCCCAAGAATATGAATATTTTGACTGTGATACTTCACATAGAGATAGTTTTAAATATTAGAATTCAATAAAGTATGCTGAATATGTTTTTCAAAAGAAAGAAAATCATTATGTTATTCTATAGGAGGATTATCAGTGCATGGGTGATACTAATTTAATTAATTTTTCATTCTAATCCTCAAATTGAGATATTCTTAATCAATTTTTAAGAATTTTATACAATTCTAAACACCATAGTTCATCAGCTGACTTTCAATTTTATACTTCAAGTTTATAATCTTGCCAGCTTATAAACCCTATACCCCACTCTGGGACACTTCTGTACTCTGTGTTTTAAGTTCCTATCCTCAGAGTGTGGAGCAGTTCCGAAGAAAGTATACAGACATGCATACTGCAAGTATAGTTTGCTCACAATTTTGGATATTAAGTAGGAGCCTATATCTACGTGGCTATGCTTTTACCTGTTGCATAGTTTGAAAATGTGTTTACCATTTTCAGTTTTCTTATGTACCCTTTGCCCTTCATGGTTGCCTTAGTCCAGTTATTTCTATTCCATAAAGAAAAATGATACAATTAGAAGTAAACTACCTCAAATTCTAATCCTCACATTAACTTTGACATCTATAAGCATTGTTTTCTCCTTTACTACTATACACATTTATTACTAATTCCTTTTTCTGATTAAGCAAGCTTCTCAAAATATGCTCAAGAGAGCTCAGATCACCACTCACCTCTTTTATTTTATTTATTTCTATAATTTGTTTGAATGTATTGGTACATTGACTAATAGAAAAATTTCCCTTGACCTTAGTTATTTTTTTATGCAAGTTTCTGGAAAATATTTTTGGAACTAATTATTTTTGCTTTCTTGACTCCTATTCCTTCCTACATTATAATCTGACTTCAATCACAAGCTAAAGTTTCCAGTGAACCACCTGCCATCAAAGCCACTGGTAGTCTTTTCTAACTGGATTTCAGTACAGCATGCTGTATTATTAACCATACCAGCCCAGAATCTTTCTGTTGTGATATCTGCAATACCACACAATCTTAGTTTTTCTTCTATGCCAATAATGTTTTCTTCCTTAGTCTCAAAAAAATCGTATTAGTTCAAAAAGGAAGCTTCAATGAGGTCCAAAGGGAATAAATAATTTAAAAAATTCAAAACTTAGGGTAATAAGGTTAGAAATTAAAAAAAAATCAAAGTCAATATATTTAGCTATACAGCACTTATACATTTAAATGTCATTGACAAATCCATTTCTTCAATAAAATTAGTAAAGATGTTCTGAAGATAAACTTGTCCTTGGCATGATAAAATGGAAACTATTTATTTTATTATTTTATTTTATTTTATTTTATTTTATTTTATTTATTTTTTAAATATTTATTTATTCATGAGAGACACACACAGAGAGAGAGAGAGAGAGAGAGAGAGAGAGAGAGAGGCAGAGACACAGGCAGAGGGAGAAGCAGGCTCCATGCAGGGAGCCCGATGTGGGACTCGATCCCCGGACTCCAGAATCATGCCCTGGGCTGAAGGCAGGTGCTAAACTGCTGAGCCACCCAGGGATCCCCTTCTATTTGTTTTAAATAATAGAGTGTCATATGATTTACAAACTATCACATTATTGCAGTATTTTTATTAAATCAAAAAGCCCTGGATATCAAATTACAGAAAAAAATATTTAAATAAATTATATTATTTTATTTAATAAATACTTTACAGTCTTAACAACCTTTTTTTGGAGGTTAACAAAGAAGGACACATCAGGGAGCTTGATGTGGGACTCCATCCCAGGACCTTGGGATCACAACCTGAGCCAAAGGCAGACGCTCAAAAACTCAATCACCCAGGTGCCCCATAATATTCCACTTCTATTAAAGCAATACCTGGGTATATACTCATGTTAATAAATTTAAAAATACATATTGGTACACATTTCTTTGATGGAGAGACAAATACGTGTTAAAAAAAGTAATTTTAAAAGAGTAGTTTAATGAATGTGTGAGTAAATCATTCATATAACTCACTTAATATCCAGCTTGGTTCCCTTGAGGTCTTTGCAAAACTTCATAGGAAACGGAGCCAAACCTCTAGAATAGTGACATCATTAGGTTCTATTAAAATATCTCATTTCTGATCTATATCCAGGTATCTATCTACATGCACACACACATGTTCACATATCTATATCTATATCTATATCTATATCTATATCTATATCTATATATATATATATATACACACACACACACACACACACATGCATTCACATGTATATACAGATACATGTTTAGATATTTGTCAATTATCATTTGTGCTCCCTGGAGGTTAGCTTGATTCCAATACTAAGTGTGTCTCTGAAGCTTTGAAGTGTTCCCTTAGGATATTTGGGGTATATAACATTCATTTTCCTTCAGGCTCAAGTCAATAGTCATCGTATCAAGAAGTTAAAAACTTGCCCATAGACTGATATTTAAACAACCAAGTTCCTGGAAAATCGGAACAGATATCATTTATCTCTTTGTTTTTCCTTCCAAAACCTAAGGTATTTATTTAACTAGAACAGTATATGGGGCAGTGACAAGATAATTTCCATTTTAGACACAGAAATAAGGAGGAAAAATATTTAAAGTTAATATTAACTGCTTTTTTCCACCACACAGATTTAAATGTTTAATTCTATTGACCTAGATTCAAGTTAGAAGGTTATTCAAGACAATGATGCAGGGGCTGGTGGAAATATTTATCCCTCACCTTTGACATTAAAAATTTCATTAAATGTTCATAATGTCCAAGCATCTACATAAACAACTCTTTTAAGCATATAGCAATATGTGCTTTGGGAGTGATGGAAACCAAGAATGGACCACTCTCATGTCAGGGAATAATGGGCAATATATAGAGAACAATTATAGGTCATGAGAATCCATGTTCAAATTTTTCTTGCTGCCTACCTGCCTTCTCTTTTTTCCTTACGAGTGTCTGACTTTACTTGAGTTAGACTAGGGAAATACTTACTTGAGCCAAAATATATTTTAGGCCAATATATATTATATAGCTTTACCTACCAGGAGGAACCTATTGTCATGTCATAAGAATTCAGAATGGTTTGGTGGGAGGACATAGTGTGAACCCTAACAATTGGTTTTTCTTTTTTGTAATGCAAGTGCCTGATTTTTATTGCATCCATTTCAGAGAGGCACCCACTTCCAAGATGCTATCTCAGATAAACAAATTACCAGCCAAAAAAAAAAAAAAAAAAAAAAAAGAAAGAAAGAAAGAAAAAAAGAAATTACCAGCCATATGATTGGATAATCCCCGCATCTCCTTTTTTTTTTTTTACAAATCTTGGGTGATTCTGATAATTGACCATTTGGGCCACTTATTTTTTTTTTCTCTTGCTGTGCTTTAAATTCCCATTCTTATGTTTTAAATTCACTGATAAAGAATGAGTCTGAGATATCCTATATCCCACTCTCAACCCCAAGGAAAGTAGAACCTCAAGCTCCCACACACTTCCCTACCCCTGCCTTGACTTCTCTGTGTGGCCCCAGACGTGCCATGTGATTTTCAGGACATGTAAGTAATAAACCTTGTCTCTTTCAAAGTTTTCTGATGTTTCTGGTAACAGTGGCTTCCACCCACAATGTTGGTTATCCATAGGCTGAGACTAGGACACAATGGGGGGAAAACAGATCACTCTCTATAAATTCTGGAAATGAGGATTGACAATGAGTGGTATATCAAATTTGTACTTTATGTAAAGTGAGAGAGGTGTAGAAATATCCAGAAACACTGCCTATACACCTAGAGCAAAGTACTAGTGTATTTCTCTGGAAAATGATATTAAATTAGACTGTGGGAAACAATTTTAAATTTCTTTTAAAACCGATTAAATTTGAGGTTAATACTGTGTCACTTTGGTTTAAGCTTATATCACTAGCAGGGTGTTTGGCAAATGGATTGAATCTGTACAGAGCATAAAACTTATTATAAGAATAAAGCCATCCTTAAATTATTAAAGTTATCTTTATAAAAAAAAGCATTTAGAAGATTATTTTATAGAAGGTACTATAGAGGAAATATTAAAACCTAGAATTAAGCGTTGTCCAGAATTGTCAAGATTGGCTTACAGTAAAGATGAAGCAGCAAAAGTGGCTAAACATTTAGAGCACAAGGAATACAAACTGAGGCAGACACATGATCATAATAGAGAAGAATTTATAAGTTTATAGACTAAGTGTATTTTTAAGAGAGAATAATAGTACATGACCCTTCAGACTTAGCTTCCTAATATTATAATATATTTACCTATGATATATACATTTAAATTTGTATTTTTGTAAATGATATATGACAGTTCTTTGAAGTGTATTATGTTGTAAACTCATTTGTAAACAATTTTTTAAAAGATTTTATTTATTTATTCATAAGAGACACAGAAAGAGAAAGGCAGAGACACAGGCAGAAAGAGAAGCAGGCTCCATGCAGAGAGCCCAGTGTGGGAATGGATCCTGGTACTCCAAGATTACGTCCTGAGCCGAAGGCAAACTCCTTAACTGCTGAGCCACCTGGGTGTCCCATGTAAACAATTTTTTAAAGTGTATTTAAAACACTGATGAATTCAGGGTTATAGTTTTGGTCCTAGAGGACCTAGACATCCTATTTTCCACATAACCAAGACTACCGTACTTTGACTATTTGTCTAAACTGGAGATTAATAACAAAGCAGAAATGTTAGTTTAAAACCAGTCATGGTGTTAATTTCAAAACTGGAGGTTTCATCAGATTTAAGTGTTAGTTTGGAAAGTCTTCATGTTAATACCTACTATATACTAACAAGTTACATAACAGGATTTCTGTGTTGCTCATGATTTAGGTATGGATATTTATCAAAGATAGGGTAGAACTATCATTGTTAAAACAATCAACTTTAATCAATTTTAAAGTCCCCCTGTAGAATTTTACCTCTAAATTCTAGAAATTTTACCCAGAATTTCTCAAAAAAAAATTCTGACCCAAATTTTTCTTGCTTTAATTTCTACTTCACTTGAAATTAATATGTCTGCTCCAAAGTTTATGTGTATTTTATCTAAGGATCGTACGTTATTTTACTTTGTTATTTAGTTTTCTTTATTATATGGCCCTCTGTACTTCTTTGTATATATTTTTATAAAATCAACAGATTTATGTCCATTTAATAGGGCAGTTTATTTATTTATTTTTTTAATAGGGCAGTTTAAATAATTTATCCTAATAGTCCAAAACAAAGTATTTGATTTGTCCTTTGTCTTATTCACATTTTATTGATGTATTTAGGAATCATTTGCTTTCTCTGTTTTATGAGAATGTTTTGTTTAGTTAGTATTTTTACAGTGATTTATGCATTTACATTCTGCTTTTATTTTTAGAGGTTCCTTTTGTGTTTTCCAAATAATAGTAATTAAACTATATTTCAATAATTTTTAAAACATTCTGACAGCTGTACTTTTCAGTATGATATATGAGAATCAGGTGACCCTCAGCCTATTTCCTTAGGGGAATTTTGCTATTAAGAGTTTGATTAAGGATTTCATGATTGGCTCCTATTTCTATCCCCAAAACCAACTTCCTAATGCCCACATGCAAAAAACATTACTATTTTTTTTCAAAATATAATTTATTTAAAGTCCCATGATATTTTTTGGGGGAATTATTATTATTTTTATTTTTTGAGGAATATATATGTAGTCATATATATATATGTAGTCATCAATATTTAAATAATACAGTTTAACAAAAATAGCTTCAGAAAAATAATAACCAAACTGCCTTTTATAAGTGAATGACATTTGTCTATTAAAAAACTAGGCAAGTATTAAGCACTAAAAAAGTATTTGTTGTCTATATTGATAAATGAATAAAAAATAATACACATATAAAATAATCTATTTGATTAACACAATATTTATACTCCTATTCCCTGGAAGTCAGAAAAATTGGTTGTTTGGCCAATTGAAATGTACCTAGAGGAAAAAAGGCAAAAGAAATTAAGTGAGTGACTATGACCAAATACTTTCTTCATTTATCTCTATCTAGGAGGACCCACAAATTCTATAACATGATTAATGATCATTCTAGCTTGATGATGCTAATGCTGAACCAAACAGACCTGACTCCAGGTTCATTCATTCTTAATGGGATCCCAGGACTGGAAGACATGCACATGTGGATTTCCTTCCCATTCTGCTCCATGTATATTGTGGCCATGGTAGGGAATTGTGGGCTTCTCTACCTCATCCACTATGAGGACTCCCTGCACAGGCCCATGTACTACTTTTTAGCTATGCTTTCCCTAACTGACCTTTTCATATGCTCTAGTACAATCCCTAAAGCCCTCAGCATACTCTGGTTCCATTTCAAGGAAATCAGCTTTGATGGATGCCTGGTCCAGATGTTCTTTGTCCATACTTTCACAGGGATGGAGTCTGGGGTTCTCATGCTCATGGCCCTGGACCGCTATGTGGCCATCTGCTACCCTCTGCACTATTCTACTGCCCTCACCAATTCTGTTATTGCAAAGGCTGGGCTCTCCACCTTTCTCAGAGGGGTGTTGCTCATCATTCCCTTCACTTTCCTCACGAAGCGCCTGCCCTACTGCAGAGGCAATATAATTCCCCACACCTACTGTGACCACATGTCTGTAGCCAAATTATCCTGTGGGGACATCAAGGTCAATGTCGTCTATGGTCTGACAGTTGCCCTCCTGATTGGAGGCTTTGACATCCTGTGCATCACAATCTCCTACACCATGATCCTCCGGGCAGTGGTCAGCCTCTCTTCAGCAGATGCTCGACAGAAGGCCTTCAGCACCTGCACTGCCCACATCTGTGCCATTGTTTTCTCCTACAGCCCAGCCTTCTTCTCTTTCTTTTCCCACCGCTTTGGGGGCCACACAATCCCTCCCTCTTGCCACATCATTGTGGCCAATATTTATTTACTCCTGCCTCCAGCTATGAATCCTGTTGTCTATGGGGTGAAAACCAAGCAGATACGAGACTGTATTGTAAAGATCCTTTTGGGTTCTAAGGACATCAAATCCCAAAGCATATGAAAAGGATATTTGCCTGAGTTGGGATGTGAAGGGAAAAAACGTTTCTCTTCGTCTGTTTAGGCAGGAGAATTTCCGAGAATAGGTGTATGATTTTTCCACATAAAGATGATGAATAATTCATTCCCATTAAATTTTCTACAGAATACCAAAGTAATTTTTCATGCCATATATCCATGTGAGGTTTTTTTTTTACCTCTAAGTCTTCTGTGTAACTCAGGTCTCAGTAATATTAGGTCCCAAGAATAAAAAATACTAATAATAAGCTGGGGCAATTATCCAGAAAATTGAATCAAGTGAAACTAATGTTCTGGAGCAGATGACCCAAATCATCTTTTTTTTAATTGTAAATGGAATTTCCAGATGGATAACTGTAATTTAACCTTGGAAAAATGTATTATATATTCTCATTACTCACAAAAGTCTTTTTTTCTTAGCAACTTTTAAAACATGAAACGAACAAATGTTCTCTGTATGAGGTGTAAACCTCTGTGGTCCTTTGAGAAACTTGACCTTGTACCTGACAAGGTCTGTCCTAGCATGAGACATTAAGGTAATTACTTACTTCCCAACTGGTAAGTTGTCTTTTGTCTTCAAGGTGACTTTCAAAGAATAAGCAGTTTGAAAGGAGCTATGAATAACAGTTATGACATTTATGAAATATAATATGAATGACCATTATTTTAAAAATACAGTAAATGTATATTTCTATAAGTACAGGACTATGAGGAGCATTAGTTACTTTTCTTCTTTTGAACTGAGAATTGACTTAAGAATTGCTTAAATATTTTTTGTACAATATTCAAGTTCTTTCTAAATTAATATGAAGTAAAAGATTACAAATAATGATAGTTTTTCAGCATTGTCACAGATAGCATAAAGGAGATTGCAAAGTTGGTTTTTCCTGCCCAACTTCTAAGAATTACTTCTCTCTGATGCTGGTAATTCATAACCTCTACTATTTTTCATTTTTAAAAATATATTTTATTTATTTATGAGAGAGAGAGAGAGAGAGAGGCAGAGGGAGAAGCAGGATCCATGCAGGGAGCCTGATGTAGGACTCGATCCTGGGACCCCAGGATTATGCCCTGAGCTGAAGGCAGATGCTCAACCTCTGAGCCACCCAGGCATCCCTGGTATTTTGCATTTTATAAAGGCATAAAATAAATAAACATTCATCACAAAAATCACCCTCTTTTCATATTTTATTTCTCTGCATTTTGATAGTAGAATTTCTTTAAAGATTACCAGTACCCATTATCTCTACTTATACATCTTGAAATAATTCTTACTCATTCCTGGTTTTCTTCAGAATCTTTCATCTCATTTTTTCACTGGAATTGCTTTTATCAATTTCACAAATGATTTTCATATTACTAAAGTTAATAGGTCCTTCTCTATTCCCATCTTGCTTGCCCTGCCTCTCCACAATAGTGAATATAATTTATTAGTCCCTTTGTCTAAAAAACCTCCCTTTTCTTGAATTCTCGAACACATCACACAGTCTAAGTCATTCTTCATTCTCATTGAATATTCCTTATAGTTCTATTTTCTTTCCCTATTCCTCTGGATTTTTTTATATTAGGATATCCCTGGGTTCAACTTTCTTTTCTTTTTGCACTCATTCCCTAAGCATTCCAGTATACATAGCCATAAATGCCATTGTATGCTAATGACCGTAGATTGATTAACTCTTTAATGGATTCATGGAAGCTCAAGTGCAAGTTCAAGGTGAAGTAACATTCATGATTTCATTTTTTTAATGGCACCTCGTTATTTCTAGGTTTTTCTTTTGTTTTAACTTTGATCTTATTTCACATCTAATTTTCAGGCCTATTATCCATTGATATTCTCCATGTTTTGACATATATTCTTTAACATGTGACTATGAAGTCATTTGCTAATATTTATTTTAGAAATTTACATCCATTTTATTGTGCTAAAATAATATGTTCCTTACTTTTAACTCAATTATTTTTAAAAATGTTTTTTTTTAAATTATAGATACTTCACTTATTGCTTCTGATTATTTTTATAGACTTTCCTTGCATGCAACTAACAATATTTTCCCTGATTATAAATATACAAGTTTTTTCAGTCTCTGTCACCACAAATAGTACTATACTGGACATCTTTACTCACATGCACACATACACACATGCAAGCCCTTATGGAATTGGGGATATTTTATTCAGAACATGGAGTGGGTTTGCAGAGTCATAATCTCTACACACTATCTTTAATAAAACAGCCTTTAGACTGCTGGTCAACTTTTCAATAGAAACAATGGAAGCCAAAAGACAATGAAATGTTATATTTGAAGTGCCTCAAAAACACTTGCAACTTAGAATTCTGATCTAATGAAAAATACTTCAAAAAAGAAGATAAAACAAATATCTATTTGCATAAACAAACACTGAGTAGAAAAACTAAGTTAAGTATGTTATTCAGAATATAGAATAATGATTACCTGATGGAAGCTCAGAATGAAATATAGGAATGCACAACAAAACTAACATCGAAGAAAAAATACAACGACAACAGTAACACCTATTTTATTGGCCCAGAAGTGGCAAGAGGAACAAAGGAAAGAACAGATGAGACATGGTAAAAAAAGACTAAAGGAACATGGTAGACTTGACAAAAATTATGTTAGTAACAACATTAATGTAAGCTGATTAAGCAATTCAGCGAAAGAAAATGAAATGAAAAAATCCTAAGAAAGTATATTATTTTTAGAAGACATATTATGAATATATGTAACATATACATTATATATAATATAAGAATATTATATAAGAGAAAGCTTGTGTGGCTATAGCAGGCAAAGTAGATTTTAACACAATAAATATTAGGAGTGATAAAGTACAAAATTTTGTAATGATGACAGTAGCAATTCAACAGGAAAATATACCTAACTTTGTATGTGCTTAATATCATTATAGATACATGCATACATAATCATACTCACAAAAGAGGTGGATAGAACTAGAAGGGGAAATTGATAAATCCACAGTGAAATCATAGTTGGATATTTTAACATATCCTCTCAGCAACTGAAGAGCAGAGTTAGAAAAATCTAAATAGTGTTAGAATATTTGAACACAAGCAACTTAAACTGATTGGCTTGCACAGTAAACAACATCCACCAGGTTTAAGTATAATTTTATTTCTCAAACTAATATGAAACATTTACCAAAATAAACAAAAAGAAGATGTCAAGAACAATGCATCCCGTACATTTGAAAATATAGATGAGATATATACATATTAAAAACACTATAAGCAATCTAAGAAGGAATGTAAAGTTATAGTTGTCATGCATCTATTAAGAAAATGAATTAGTTATATAAAAATCTCGATAAGCATGTGAGTGTGTGTGTATGTGTGAATGTGTGTAAGGGGTTGTATGATAATATATTATGACCAAGTGGGATTTATTATAGGAACTCAAAGTTGGTTGGTTAAGGGGATCCCTGGGTGGCACAGTGGTTTGGCGCCTGCCTTTGGCCCAGGGTGCGATCCTGGAGACCCGGGATCGAATCCCACATCGGGCTCCCGGTGCATGGAGCCTGCTTCTCCCTCTGCCTGTGTCTCTGCCTCTCTCTCTCTCTGTAACTATCATAAAAAAAAAAAAAAAGTTGGTTGGTTAAGCACACACATAAAAAAAGTTATCAATTTAAATACCACAAAATGAATTTAAAAAGGAAAAAAAAATCTTATGATTATTATAACAGATTAAGACATTTGTTTTAATCAAACATCTATTCATGACAAAAACACACAGTAAAATAGTGAATTTAGAAGGAAGTTGTCTTGAGAGGGGGCAAGATGGCAGAAGAGTAGGGTCCCCAAGTTACCTGTCCTCACCAAATTACCTAGATAACTTTCAAATCATCCTGAAAACCTATGAATTCGGCCTGAGATTTAAAGAGAGAACAGTTGGAAAGCTACAGTGAAAAGAGTTTGCGCTTCTATCAAGGTAGGAAGATAGAAAAAAATAAAGAAATAAATAAAAAAGCATCCAGGGGGGAGGGGCCCGAGGAGCCGGGCTAAGGCCACAGCGAGTGCCCCCAGGACAGGAGAGCCCCGTCCCAGAGAAGCAGGAGCTGCACCAACCTTCCCGAGGGGAAAGGCGCTCGCAGGGAGATAGAGCAGGACCCCAGGAGGGGGGGATGCCCTCAGGGTCCCTGGGACACTAACAGACACCTGCACCCCAGGGAGAGTGGCCGAGCTCCCTAAAGGGCTGCAGCGCGTGCCTGGTGCGGCCCCGGGAGCACCTCGGAGGCGGCTTGGGCATCGGCTCCACGCGGAGGGGGCTGTGGGGCCCCGGGAGCACGATTCCAGCAGCTCAGGCCGCAGAGCCCAGGGTGCCGGGGACACAGCCCAAGATCCGGCGCTCCCCCCGGGACAGGCAGAGGCTGGGAGGACACTGGGCAGCCCCGAGCTGTGCAGATCAGCGCCGCCACCGCCCCCCCCCCCCCCGCCCCAGCATCCATGGACTGGGTGCTGCGGTAGTTACTGCGGGAGCTGACTCCAGGGCTGGAGAGCTGGCCGCTGCCAGTGGGGTTGTTCCTCCTGGTGTCAACCTGTGCCTGGGACTGAGCAGGGACCTCAAAAGATAAATAGCTCCCATTGAGCCGTGCACCTGGCAGGAGGCTGGGCAGCTCCCTGCCAGGTGCACACACCTGAGAATCAGCATAGCAGGCCCCTGCCCCAGAAAACCAGCTGGAAGGACAGGGGAAAAGCAAGTTATTGACCAAGTAGCACTGCAAAGTTACAGGGGAAGTCGAGGGATTTACACTATATAGAATCAGAGGATACTCCCCCTTTTTTTGTTTTCTGTTTGTTTCAGTCCCCCCCTTTTTTTCTCTTTTCTCTCTTTTTCTCCTTTTCCCACTACAACTTGTTTTTGGCCACTCTGCACTGAGCAAAATGACTAGAAGGAAAAACTCACCACAAAAGAAAGAATCAGAAACAGTCCTCTCTCCCACACAGTTACAAAATTTGGATTTGGACAATTCAATGTCAGAAAGCCAATTCAGAAGCACAATTATAAAGCTACTGGTGGCTCTAGAAAAAAAGCATAAAGGATTCAAGAGACTTCATGACTGCATAATTTAGATCTAATCAGGCTGAAATTAAAAATCAATTAAATGAGATGCAATCCAAGCTGGAGGTCCTAACGATGAGGGATAACGAGATAGAAGAATGAGCAAGTGACATAGAAGACAAGTTGATGGCAAGGAAGGAATCTGAGTAAAAAGGGAGACAAACAATTAAAAGATAATGAGTATAGGTGAAGGGAAATAAATGACAGCCTCGAAAGGAAAAATCTACGTTTAATTGGGGTTCCCGAGGGCACTGAAAAGGACAGATGACCAGAAAGTGTATTTGAACAAATCATAGCTGAGAACTTCCTTAACTTGGGAAGGGAAACAGGCATTCAGATCCAGGAGATAGAGAGATCACCCCCCCCCCAAAAAAATCAATAAAAACTGTTCAACACCTCGACATTTAATAGTGAAACTTGAAAATTCCAAAGTTAAAGAGAAGATCCTTAAAGAAGCAAGAGATAAGAGATCCCTAACCATTATGGGGAGAAGTATTAGGTAAACAGCCAACCTCTCCACAGAGACCTGGCAGGCCAGAAAGGGCTGGCAGGATATATTCAGGGTCCTAAATGAGAAGAACATGCAGCCTAGAATACTTTATCCAGCAAGGCTCTCATTCAGAATAGAAGGAGAGATAAAGAGCTTCCAAGATAGGCAGAAATTGAAAGAATATGTGACCACGAAGCCAGCTCTGCAAGAAATATTAAGGGGGACCCTGTAAAAGAAAGAGGAAGTCCAAGGAACAATCCACAAAACAGGGACTGAATAGGCATCATGATGACACTAAATTCATAACTTTCATAAAAACTCTGAATGTGAATGGGCTAAATAACCTCATAAAAAAGGTGCAGGGTTTGAGACTAGATAAAAAAGAAGACCCATCTATTTGCTGTCTACAAGAGACTCATTTTAGACCTAAGGACACCTACAGCCTGAAAATAAAAGGTTGAAGAACAATTTACCATTCAAATGGCCCTCAAAAGAAAGCAGGGGTAGCCATCCTTATATCAGATAAATTAAAGTTTATCCCAAAGACTGTAGTAAGAGATGAAGAGGGAAACTATATCATACTTAAAGGATCTATCCAACAAGAGGACGTAACAATCATCAATATATATGCCCCAAATGTGGGAGCTGACAATTATTAACAAAAGTTAAGACATACTTAGATAATAATACACTTATATTTGGTGACTTGAACATAGTGCTTTCTACAATCTACAGATCTTCTAAACACAACATCACCAAAGAAACAAGAGCTTTATTTTTTTTAAGTCATGACTTTTTAAAAATATTTATTTATTTATTTATTTATTTATTTATTTATTTATTTATGAGAGACACAGAGAGAGAGCAAGAGATGCAGAGACACAGGCAGAGGGAGAAGCAGGCCCCATGCAGGGAGCCCTACATGGGATCCAATCCTGGGACTTCAGGATCATACCCTGGGCCGAAGGCAGGCGCTAAACCAGCTGATCCAGTCAGGGATCCCGAAACAAGAGCTTTAAATGATACACTGGACCTGATGGATTTCATGGATATTTACTGAACTTTTCATCCAAATGCAACTGAATGCACAATCTTCTCAAGTGCACATAGAACTTTCTCCAGAATAGACCACATACTGGGTTACAAATCAAGTCTTAACTGATACCAAAAGATTGGGATCATACCCGGAATATTTTCAGACCCATAATGCTGTGAAACTACAACTAAATCACAAGAAGAAGTCTGGAAGGATTTCAAACACGTGGAGGTTAAGAACCATCTTGCTAAAAGATGAAAGGGTCAACCAGGAAATTAGAGAAGAATTAAAAAGATTCATGGAAACTAATGAGAATGAAGATACAACCTTTCAAAATCTTTGGGATACAGCAAAAGCAGTCCTAAGGGGGAAATACGTTGCAATACAAGCATCCATCCAAAAACAGGAAAGAACTCAAATACAAAAGCTAACCTTGCATCTAAAGGAGCTGGAGAAAAAACAGCAGATAGATCCTACACCCAGCAGAAGAGAATTAATAAGGATTTGAGCAGAACTCAATTAAATAGAGACCAGAAGAACTGTGGAACAGATCACCAAAACCAGGAGTTTGTTCTTTGAAAGACTTAATAAGATAGATAAACCATTCGCCACCCTTATTAAAAAGAAGAGAGAGAAGACTCAAATTAATAAAATCATGAATGAGAAAGGAGAGATCACCACCAATACCAAGGAAATACAAATGATTTAAAAAACTTATTATGAGCAGCTATATGCCAATAAATTAGGCAATCTAACAGAAATGGACGCATTTCTGGAGAACCACAACTACCAAAACTGGAACAGGAAGAAATAGAAAACCTGAACAAGCCAATAACCAGGGAGGAAATTGAAGCAGTCATCAAAAACCTCCCAGGACACAA
Organism: Canis lupus familiaris; assembly: GCF_011100685.1. Classification (NCBI taxonomy): domain Eukaryota; kingdom Metazoa; phylum Chordata; class Mammalia; order Carnivora; family Canidae; genus Canis; species Canis lupus. The sequence goes on from NC_049242.1 coordinate 29,325,497, forward strand.
AAGTCCAGGGCCAGATGGCTTCCCAGGGGGAATTCTATCAAACGTTTAAAGAAGAAACCATACCTATTCTACTATAGCTGTTTGGAAAGATAGAAAGAGATGGAGTACTTCCAAATTCGTTCTATGAGGCCAGAATCACCTTAATTCCAAAACCAGACAAAGACCCCACCAAAAAGGAGAATTACAGACCAATATCCCTGATGAACATGGATGCAAAAATTCTCAACAAGATACTAGCCAATAGGATGCAATAGTACATTAAGAAAATTATTCACCATGACCAAGAAGGATTTATCCCCGGGACACAAGGCTGGTTCAACACTCGTAAAACAATCAATGTGATTCATCATATCAGCAAGAGAAAAACCAAGAAACATATGATCCTCTCATTAGATGCAGAGAAAGCATTTGACAAAATACAGCATCCATTCCTGATCAAATCTCTTCAGTGTAGGGATAGAGGGAACATACCTCGACATCTTAAAAGCCATCTATGAAAAGCCCACAGAAAATATCATTCTCAATGGGGAAGCACTGGGAGCCTTTCCCCTAAGACCAGGAACAGACAGGGATGTCCACTCTCACCACTGCTATTCAACATAGTACTGGAAGTCCTAGCCTCAGCAATCAGGCAACAAAAAGAAATAAACAGCATTCAAATTGGCAAAGAAGTCAAACTCTCCCTCTTTGCAGATGACATGATACTCTACATAGAAAACCCAAGAGCCTCCACCCCAAGATTGCTAGAACTCATACAGCAATTTGGCAATGTGGCGGGATACAAAATCAATGCCCAGAAATCAGTGGCTTTTCTATACACTAACAATGAGACTGAAGAAAAAGAAACCAAGGGGTCATTCCCATTTACATTTGTACCCAAAAGCATAAGATGTCTAGGAATAAACCTAACCAAAGGGGTAAAGGATTTATACCCTAAAAATTACAGAATACTTCTGAAAGAAATTGAGGAAGACACAAAGAGATGGAAAAATATTCCATGTTCGTGGATTGGAAGAATTAATATTGTGAACATGTCCATGCTACCCAGGGCAATTTACACGTTTAATGCAATCCCTATCAAAATACCATGGACTTTCTTCAGAGAGTTGGAACAAATTATCTTAAGATTTGTGTGGAATCAAAAAAGACTCCGAATGGCCAGGGGAATATTAAAAAAGAAAACCATATCCGGGGGCATCACAATACCAGATGTCAGGTTGTACTACAAAGCTGTGGTCATCAAGACAGTGTGGTACTGGCAAAAAAAAAAAAAAAAAAAAAAAACAGACACATAGATCAACGGAACAGAATAGAGAATCCAGAAGTGGACCCTGAACTTTATGGTCAACTAATATTCGACAAAGCAGGAAAGACTATCTGCTGGAAAAAAGACAGTCTCTTCAATCAATGGTGCTGGGAAAATTGGACATCCACATGCAGAAGAATAAAACTGGGCCATTCTCTTACATCATACACAACGATACACCAAAATGGATGTAAGGTCTAAATGTGTGACAAGATTCCATCAAAATCCTAGAGGAGAACACAGGTAACACCCTTTTTGAACTCGGCCACAGTAACTTCTTGCAAGATACATCCACGAAGGCAAAAGAAACAAAAGAAAAAATGAACTACTGGGACTTCATCAAGATAAGAAGCTTTTGCACAGCAAAAGAAAAGTCAACAAAACTAAAAGACAACCTACAGAATGGGAGAAGATATTTGCAAATGACCTATCAGATAAAGGGCTAGTTTCCAAGATCTGTGAAGAACTTATTAAACTCAACAGCAAAGAAACAATCTAATCATGAAATGGGCAAAAGACATGAACAGAAATCTCACAGAGGAAGACATAGACATGGCCAACAAGCACATGAGAAAATGCTCCACATCACTGGCCATCAGGGAAATACAAATCAAAACCACAATGAGATACCACCTCACACCAGTGAGAATGGGGAAAATTAACAAGACAGGAAACAACAGATTTTGGAGAGGATGTGGAGAAAGGGGAACCCTCTTGCATTGCTGGTTGGAATTTGAACTCGTATAGCCACTCTGAAAAACTGTGTGGAAGTTCCTCAGAGTTAAAAATAAATCTGCCCTTCGACCCAGAAATTGCAGTGCTGGGGATTTACCATAAAGATACAGATGCAGTGAAACGCCGGGACACCTGCACCCCGATGTTTCTAGCAGCAATGTCCACAATAGCCAAACTGTGGAAGGAGCCTCGGTGTCCATCAAAAGATGAATGAATAAAGAAGATGTGGTCTATGTATTCAATCGAATATTACTCAGCCATTATAAATGACAAATACCCACCATTTGTTTCAACGTGGAGGGACCTGGAGGGTATTATGCTTAGTGAAGTAAGTCTATAGGAAAAGGACAAACATAATATGGTTTCATTCATTTGGAGAATATAAAAGTTAGGGAAAGGGAATAAAGAGACAGGAGAGTAAATGAGTGAAAATATCAGTGATGGTGACAAAACATGAAAGACACCTAACTCTGGGAAATGAACAAGGGGTATTGAAGGGGAAGTGGGCGGGAGGTTGGGGTGACTGGGTGTTGGGCACTGAGGTGAGTACTTGGCGGGATGAGCACTGCGTGTTATGCTTTATGTTGGCAAATTGAAGTCCAATAAAAACAAATAAAAAGAGAATTAAGTTCTCTTGATAAAAGTATGCACTGAAAACTTACATCTAATTTCCTACTTAATGATGAAATATTAAAATATTTTGTCCTGAAGATGACAGTAAGACAAAGATGTCAACTGTTTTCACTTCTGTCCAACATTGTACTAGAGGCCAAACAGTGGAATAAAATAAAAAGGGTAGAGAAAGTCATTAGTATAGAAAAAAATTGAAAAAAAAATGAAACAAGAATCCTAACAAAAAACATAAGGGCTGTTGCAAAACAGTTCTTACATGGAAACTCATAGTAGTAGCTGAAGATACTAAGAAAAAAAGAAATATTTCAGAAACAATTTCACTTTATGCCTTAAGGAACTAGAAGAAAAAAAAAACAAATTGAAACCAAAGAAAGCAGAAGGTGGAAATCACAAAACCAAGCTGGAACTAAATAAAGTGAAGGCCATAACAACAGTGGAAACATGAATGAAAGTGAGACCTAGTTTTTTGAAAAGATGAACAATATTGGGAAACTTCTAGCTAAACTTACTAAGAAAAAAAGAAAGAGGACACAAATTAACAAAAACAGATATGAAAGAGGAGACATTACAACTGACACCATGGAAATACACTCGATTGTTGGAGACTACTATGAAGATCATGAAAATCATATGCCAAAAAATAACCTACATAATATATTCTATATTACAGTAATTGTCAAGTAATATTTTGTCATTCCAGTTTTTTTCCTTCAGATTTCTATTCTGGGAACTGAGTATGGAATATATACAGAAGTTTTAGAACACAATCATAAAAAGATAAACCGATTAAAAACTGGGCAAAGGCTATGAATAGATATTTCTCCAAAGAAGATGTAAATAAGCCATTATAAGCACATGAAGAGATGCTCAACATTAGTCCTTAAGGAAATGTGAAACAAAGGCACAATGAGATACTATTTCACATCCACTAAAATTGTTATTATTATTATTATTATTATTATTATTAATTATTCATAAGAGACTCAGAGAAAGGCAGAAACATAGGCAGAGGAAGAAGCAATCTTCCTGCAGGGAGCCTGATGTGGGATAAAATCCCAGGACCCTGGGATCATAACCTGAGTCAAAGGCAGATGCTCAACTACTGAGTCACCCAGGTGCCTCTCAATAAAGTAGTTATAATAAAAAAAGATAATACTCATGTTGGCAAGTATGTGGGAAAACTGGAATATTCAGACACTGCCAGTGGGAATGTAAAATGGTTAAAAAATACTATTTTGCTCTCTGGGATGACTTTTCAGTGTGCTGAATAAGCAGGCTTTACATGGACGCTTCAAAAGTATCTCATGATTGTTGTGACCTAATCTGAATTCATTCTCTTCCCCTATAACCTGGTCTTTATCCAATCTTCCTTAAATATGTGAATACCATGACATACCATCAAACTACATAGATCAGAAACTTAGAATTCTTCTTTGGTCATATAAATGTGAAGCCTTCAAACCATAAGGCACCTAGAAAAGAACATGAGCAGTAATTTCTTTGACATCAGCCATAGCAATATTATTCTAAATATGTCTCCTAAGGCAAGGGAAACAAAAACAAAAAAAAATGAACTGTAATAAACCAAAATAAGAATCTTCTGGACAGTGAAGTAAATCATCAACAAAGTGGAACCTACTGAATAGAAGAAAATATTTGCAAATGATATATCCAATAATGGGCTACAATTCAAAACATATAAAGAACTTCCTACAACTCAAGACCAAAAAAGCCCAAATAAACTACTTAAAAAATGGACAGAGGACCTGAAAAGACATTTCAGAAAGGAGTCATACAATTTTCCAAAAAATACATGAAAATATGTTTGGTATTACTAATCATCAGGGAATCAAAACTACAATGAGATATCCCTATGACAATGGCTAGAATCAAGAAACAAAAAATAACAAGCGTTGGTGAGAATGTGGAGAAAAAGGAATACTCATGCACTGCTGGTGGGAATGCATAATTGGTGTAGCCACTGTGGCAAACAGTATGGAGGTTCCATGAAGAATTAAAAATAGAATACCAATAGTTCATTTTTGCTTTTGTTTCTTTTGCCTTCGTGGATGTATCTTGCAAGAAGTTACTGTGGCCGAGTTCAAAAAGTGTGTAGCCTGTGTTCTCCTCTAGGATTTTGATGGAATCTTGTCTCACATTTAGATCTTTCATCCATTTTGAGTTTATCTTTGTGTATGGTGCAAGAGAGTGGTCTAGTTTCATTCTTCTGCATGTGGATGTCCAATTTCCCCAGCACCATTTATTGAGGAGATTGTCTTTCTTCCAGTGGATAGTCTTTCCTCCTTTATGGAATATTAATTGACCATAAAGTTCAGGGTCCACTTCTGGACTCTCTATTCTCTTCCATTGATCTATGTGTCTGTTTTTGTGCCAGTACCACACTGTCTTGATGACCACGGCTTTGTAGTACAACCTGAAATCTGGCATTGTGATGCCCCCAGCTATGGTTTTCTTTTTTAAAATTCTGCTGGCTATTCGGGGTCTTTTCTGATTCCACACAAATCTTAACATAATTTGTTCTAACTCTCTGAAGAAAGTCCATGGTATTTTGATAGGGATTGCATTAAACGTGTAAATTACCCTGGGTAACATTGACATATTCACAATATTAATTCTGCCAATCCATGAGCATGGAATATTTTTCCATCTCTTTGTGTCTTCCTCAATTTCTTTCAGAGGTGTTCTATAGTTTTTAGGGTATAGATCCTTTACCTCTTTGGTTAGGTTTATTCCTAGGTATCTTATGCTTTGGGGTGCGATTGTAAATGGGATTGACTCCTTAATTTCTCTTTCTTCAGTCTCATTGTTACTGTACAGAAATGCCATTGATTCCTGGGCATTGATTTTGTATCCTGCCATGCTACCGAATTGCTGTGTGAGTTCTAGCAATCTTGGGGTGGAGGCTTTTGGGTTTTCTATGTAGAGTATCATGTCATCGGCGAAGAGGGAGAGTTTGACTTCTTCTTTGCCAATTTGAATGCCTTTAATGTCTTTTTGTTGTCTGATTGCTGAGGCTAGGACTTCCAGTACTATGTTGGATAGCAGTGGTGAGAGTGGACATCCCTGTCTTGTTCCTGATCTTAGGGGAAAGGCTCCCAGTGCTTCCCCATTGAGAATGATATTTTCTGTGGGCTTTTCATAGATGGCTTTTAAGATGTTGAGGAATGTTCCCTCTATCCCCACACTCTGAAGAGTTTTGATCAGGAATGGATGCTGTATTTTGTCAAATGCTTTCTCTGCATCTAATGAGAGGATCATATGGTTCTTGGTTTTTCTCTTGCTGATATGTTTTTCACAGCAAAAGATACAGTCAACAAAACTGAAAGACAACCTACAGAATGGGAGAAGATATTTGCAAATGACCTATCAGATAAAGGGCTAGTTTTCAAGAACTATAAAGAACTTATCAAACTCAACACCAAAGAAGCAAACAATCCAATCATGAAATGGGCAAAAGACATGAACAGAAATCTCACAGAGGAAGACATAGACATGGCCAACATGCATATGAGAAAATGCTCTGCATCACTTGCCATCAGGGAAATACAAATCAAAACCACAATGAGATCCCACCTCACACCAGGGAGAATGGGGAAAATTAACAAGGCAGGAAACCACAAATGTTGGAGAGGATGCGGAGAAAAGGGAACCCTCTTACACTGTTGGTGGGAATGTGAACTGGTGCAGCCACTCTGGAAAACTGTGTGGAGGTTCCTCAAAGAGTTAAAAATATACCTGCCCTACGACCCAGCAATTGCACTGTTGGGGATTTGCCCCAAAGATACAGATGCAATGAAACACTGGGACACCTGCACCCCGATGTTTCTAGCAGCAATGTCCACAATAGCCAAACTGTGGAAGGAGCCTCGGTGTCCATCGAAAGATGAATGGATAAAGAAGATGTGGTCTATGTATACAATGGAATATTACTCAGCCATTAGAGACGACAAATACCCACCATTTGCTTCGACGTGGATGGAACTGGAGGGTATTATGCTGAGTGAAGTAAGTCAATCGGAGAAGGACAAACATTATATGTTCCCATTCATTTGGGGAATATAAATAATAGTGAAAGGGAATATAAGGGAAGGGAGAAGAAATGTGTGGGAAATATCAGAAAGGGAGACAGAACATAAAGACTGCTAACTCTGGGAAACGAACTAGGGGTGGTGGAAGGGGAGGAGGGCAGGGGTGGGGGTGAATGGGTGACGGGCACTGAGGTGGGCACTTGACGGGATGAGCACTGGGTGTTATTCTGTATGTTGGTAAATTGAATACCAATAAAAAATAAATTTATTTAAAAAATGGAATACCATATGATCCACTAATTCTGCTCCTGGATTTTCACCCAAAGAAAATGAAAACACTAATTCTAAAAGATACATACACCCCTATGTTTATTGCAGCATTATTTACAATAGCCAAGATAAGGAAGCAACTAAGTATCCAAAACATTAGCCATAAAGAAAATGAGATCTTGCCACTTGTGACTACATGGATGGTTTTAAGGGTACTATGAAATAAATAAATTAGATAAAGAAAAACAAATAAGATAAGTAAAAACAAATACCATATGATTTCATTTATATGTGGAATCTGAAAAAGAAAGCAAATGATAAACAAATCGAAAGTAGAATGCGACCTAGAAATACACAAAACAAACTGATGGTTACCAAAAGATAGGAGTGTGGAGCCTTGATGAAATAGGTGAAAGGGAGTGGGAGATACAGGCCTCCAGTTATAGAATGAGTAAGGGATGGAGACAGAAGGTACAGCATAAGGAATAGAGTCAGTGGTATTTTAATAGCATTGTACGTGACATACAGTAGGTGTACTTGTAGTGAGCATAGCGCAATACGTAGAGTTGTTGAATCACTGTGCTGTATACTTGAAACTAATGTAACATTTTCTGTCAACTATACTCAAAAAAAGAGAAAGAAAAGAATTTTTAAGAGAAAAAACTTTAATAATAAAATATTCTTCAGTTATAGAAATGATCAATTTAACCTCTCTCTATATATATACATATATATACATTATTCACTATATATAGTGAATAAATACTCCCCTAAGAGTTTTTTTAAAAGCTTTACTTCACAACTACAGAATTTAGAATGCCCTGAAGTTTGTACTCAAGAACAATTCAGACACTGATAAAGTGGCCCACTTTTATAGGGCCATTTTGGTTTCATAAATGAAGGTATTTTTCTGTTTATGTAAGCTTTCAGATTACACTGATAAGAAATATATCTCTGAATTAATCTCCTCTAACCTTTTGGGATTTAGTATCTTAGGATTTCTTCTTTGTCTATGAGCTGTTCTCTTTTCATGTCTCCAAGGGAAGTCTATTATGCTTAGATCACTGAGCTGTTTACTACTCCCCATAAATTTCAGAAGCTCATAGTTTTGGTGCCATGGGTCACCTGAGAACACATCCTCATCTCATGTGAAAGCTCTTTACTCAGAAAGTTGTGTCTTTTTTCCAGGAAGGAAACCACTGTCATTGCCAGGACCTCAGACTGAGTCTCTGCTCATAACCACAGTTAAGTACTAAAATTTTGGCATCTCACATTGGCTAAATCCCAGAGCATCCAATGGCTCACCCTTAACCTTTCTTTATGTTGTTTTGGCAATATCCTCCACAAGAAATGGACTCTTTCCTCTACCCTAGCAGGAAATAGAGGCTTGGAAAAACCTCTCAAGATGGTTAGGGCTAGAATTAGAGAATATAAGGTTATACGGCACTCTAGAAGTGACTTGTTTATCAAACAGCTGCTAGATTAACTTTAGGACGAATATATGAACTGTTTTCCATAGCAAGATCACACTCATGTACTGGTAATCTCTAACTTATAAAAAAATACTTAAACAACTATTTTTTTCTGTGACCTCAAATATGCTACTTTTCTTAGCTGTATTGAACTAGTATCAATCAGGGGAAAACATCAAAGTTACAAGGCTGTGTCTTTTATAGGAAGATGTGTAATAATATATGAGTATTTGGCAAAAATACCAGGCCTCATACAGTCAAGTGTGTCACACACTTTCAAGCTCTTAGGATGGAGAGAGGGAGCTGAAGTCTTCAAAATTCTGACCTATAATTCCAAAGTCAAACTAATATCATCTCCAAGATTCTTTGTGTCTGTTTTGTTACAATTTACTGCCAAAAGATGAGTGGATAAAGAAGATGTGGTCTATGTATACAATGGAATATTACTCAGCTATTAGAAATGACAAATACCCACCATTTGCTTCAACGTGGATGGAACTGGAGGGTATTATGCTGAGTGAAGTAAGTCAGTCGGAGAAGGACAAACATTATATGTTCTCATTCATTTGGGGAATATAAATAATAGTGAAAGGGAAAATAAGGGAAGGGAGAAGAAATGTGTGGGAAATATCAGAAAGGGAGACAGAACGTAAAGACTGCTAACTCTGGGAAACGAACTAGGGGTGGTAGAAGGGGAGGAGGGCGGGAGGTGGGAGTGATTGGGTGACGGGCACTGGGGGTTATTCTGTATGTTGGTAAATTGAACACCAATAAGACATAAATTAAAAAAAATTTACTGCCAATATATTTAGAAGATTTTAGTGTTAATAAAATTACATTACCATGAAAAAAGGATGATTTGCCCCATGATTAGGCAGTACATGCTTATCCAAACATAAAGATAGCAAGAAATTTCTGGAAAAAAATGCTTCTAATTGCAAACAGGAATCATCTTTTGTTGGTGAAACATGAGAGAATTTTAATTTCTTTCAGATATGTTTTCCTATATTTATAAGTAATTATATCAAGAATAATTCCTGGGTGTTATATGAAAGGGATGAATCACTAAATTCTACTCTTGGAACCAGTGTTACATTATATGTTAACTAACTAGAATTTATTTATTTATTTTCAATATTTTATTTATTCATTCATGAGAGACACACAGAGAGAGGCAGAGACACAGGCAGAGGGAGAAGCAGGCTCCATGCAAGGAGCTCGATGTGGGACTTGATCCCAGGACCCCAGGATCATGCCCTGGGCTGAAGGCAGATGCTAAACTGCTGAGCCACCCAGGCATCCCAACTACCTGGAATTTAAATAAAACCTTTTAAAAAATGAATAAATCTGTAACTATTTTATGTGTTATAAAGGAATTTAAATTTTACTTAAAAGAAAGTGTGAGGTCTTGGGTCATTTTAAACAAGAGAATACGATGATGGAATTGCTGACAAAGGAAAGAAGCATGGGGAAAGGCAAATGAGAACAGGTAAGGCTGCAGAAGCAGGGCTCAAGGGGAGGGCTTCTGACTGAAGTAAAGGGGAGAAGGCAACAGGACAAGGAAGCAGTGGTTTGCCAAAAGGAAACATGGTTTGTTAGTCTCAGGCTTGGCTGGTGGGCTCCTAAACAGAATAAAAAGTACATGAGAAACAACAATGCAATGAAAGATGAGTCTAGTTTTTTTTGTTTGTTTGTTTGTTTTATTCATAGGAGATACAGAGAGAAAGAGAAGCAGAGACACAAGCAGGGTGAGAAGCAGGCTCCATGCAGGGAGCCTGATGTGGGACTTGATCTCAGGTCTCCAGGGTCATGTCCTGGGCTGAAGGCAGCGCTAAACAGCTGAGCCACCTGGGCTGCCCCGGTGAGTCTACTTTTAAACATGAATCTGAAGTTACAGTGGCAAAGTCTTCAGCAGTATGGACAAATAATTCTTGTTTATTAAGTAAAATCAAAATCATCTTATTACCTTTGCCTAAATCCTATATTTACAAGCCTTTTTAGATTCTCTAAGACTAATCTAGAAAAAAATTTCAATAGTTTTCTCTTTTACGTGACTCCTCAAATCAACAAATTTGGTCATGGTCACTTCACTTTTCAAGCTATTTTTTTTTGAGACTTTCTCAAAAGTCCATACAAAGTAGGACATGAAAAAAAGTTATTCTTTTTCCAATATGCACCATGTGTATGTTTGCATTTCTAAATATCTATCTACCTAAATATATATCTAAATATCTATCAATCTAAACATTTTTGGAGGCTAGGGATGCCTGGGTGGCTCAGTAGTTGAGCGTCTGCCTTTGGTTCAGGGCATGATGCCAGTCCAGGGATCGAGTCCTGCATCAGGCTCCCTGTGAGGAGCTTGCTTCTCCCTTGCCTATGTCTCTGCCTCTCTCTGTGTGTCTCTCATGAATAAATAAATAAAATCTTAAAAAAAATTTTTGGAGGCTATATAAAACATTAGTGGACATCTAAAGTAACTAGGGATGGTACAGCTACAAAATATAATCTCCCATAATTCTGCATTTAAAAAAATCTCCTTATTGTTAGTTATTAAAAGTCTGAAGCAAGATTAAGACAAATATGAAGAAAACAAACACATTAATTCCACAAAATTTCTGAGGAAATGATGAAATTTTAGAAAACAATAACAAAAATAATATTTATGTGATGGTCTCAAATTGAGCTGGCTGATGACAGTGCAAATAGAGATTTGAGATAAATGCTGAATCTTCTCTGATTGGTCGAGACTGATAATTGCTCCTCGAAAGTTTAACTTCTGCTGAAAAAGCCCCAGAAGTCATTGCAATTTATTTTAAGTTGCTGTAAGGAATGGACTGCATAATTCATTTTATTACAGCACAAAATTGTATTTTGTAGCGACAGGTTAAAAATAATGTTTGATGATAATTCTGATCAAAGAAAGTAACTTTGAAAATCATTTTTTTTTCTCTTAGGAAAAGATGTCTGCATTTCTGAAAGGTTCTAATAGCTCCAAATTGCAGGTCTCTGAGTTCATCCTGTTGGGATTCCCAGGTATTCACAGCTGGCAGCATTGGCTTTCCTTACCATTGGCAATGCTCTATGTCTCAGCAATTGGTGCTAACACCCTCATCGTCGTCACCATCTGCCAAGACCCTGCGCTTCAGCAGCCTATGTACTATTTCCTAGGTATTCTCTCTGTGGTGGACATTGGCCTGGCCACCACCATCATGCCCAAGATTCTGGCCATCTTCTGGTTTGATGCCAAGATCATCAGCCTCCCTGAGTGTTTTGCTCAGATTTATGCCATTCACTGTTTTCTTGGCATGGAATCTGGTACCTTCCTCTGCATGGCTTTTGATAGATATATAGCAATTTGTCATCCTCTTCGATACCCCTCAATTGTCACCAATGGCTTAATCTTAAAAGCTACTGTGTTCATGGTACTTAGAAATGGCTTGTTTGTTATTCCAGTGCCTGTTCTTGCAGCCCAGCGTAATTATTGCTCCAGGAATGAGATTGAGCATTGTCTGTGCTCAAACCTTGGGGTCACCAGCCTGGCTTGTGATGACAGGAGGCCAAACAGCATCTGCCAATTGATTCTGGCATGGCTTGGAATGGGAAGTGACCTAGGTCTTATAATATCGTCATATACTTTGATTCTGCGCTCTGTGCTTAAGTTGAACTCAGCTGAAGCTGCATCCAAAGCTTTGAGCACTTGTAGCTCCCATCTGATCCTTATCCTCTTCTTCTACACAGCTGTTGTAGTTGTTTCAGTAACTCACCTGGCAGAGCCTAAGGCTCCTTTGATTCCAGTTCTACTCAATGTGCTGCACAATATCATCCCCCCTTCCCTCAACCCTATGGTATATGCACTTAGGACTAAAGAACTTAGGACAGGCTTCCAAAAGGTATTTCGTTTGAGCTTAGAAAAGAAAACAAGGCACCAGTGACCTTCTCCATGATATACACAAACTTTGGTTTCTTTTGGAATGGATAGTAGTAGAATTTCAAATATGAAGGGGAAAGTGAAAGCCTTTGAGAGATCTTTTTCACATGGTAAAAGCATCTGAAAACAACAACAACAAAAATTCACAGTAGCTCCAAAATATTCATAAGAGCTGAATATATGTGGGAAGGAAGGGTTTTCTACCAAATCAATCAAATGGATTAGAAACTAGAGCTTATGATTTATGTCTCTCCCCTAAAATAAAAATGAATAAAATAATACACACACACACAACCATAGAACAAGTGAGTGATATTTGAGTTATAGATCATGACTGTTCATTGGTAGCTGTAACTTGGGACCAAAGTCTATCTGTATGAACAAGTTCATTCCAATAATGTGCATGCAGAGGCAGGAATAGAAAACACTTCAGATGAGCATAACCTACCAGCCTATAATGGGGCTCTGGATAGAATAGGGCAAGATGACCAGACGTGGATAAACAGGAGCCAGAAGATACAGATAGATTGGTAGAAAAGAGAGGGAGAAAAGAGAGAATGAGAAATAGAGAGAGAAATGGATACACAGAGGATTTATCTTTTGCTCCATTCACTTCTTTGGATCTGCTGTCTGCCCTTACTGCACTGTTTCGTACCTTAGAGGTCTGGAGTTCATAAACTGTGTAACCTGAGCTTCTTTGTTTTCTAGCACCTGATTAGATTGTGCCAAAGGTAATCACTGACGGGAGGTTTGAGTGCAAGAGTTTGGGTTATTTATTCTTCTCCTATCTCCCAAAAGACTTGCTAGGCAGCTCATCTGCAACAGCTACAGCATGTATGTCTTACTCATGAACATTTTTAAAGGGTTTTTTTCTTTTGTTTTGTTTTTTACTTTAGACAGAGAGAGAGCATGAGCAGAGTGGTGGGCACTGGCAGAGGGAGAGAGAGAGAGAGAGAGAGAGAGAGAGAGAGAGAGAGAGAGAGAGAGAATCTTTAGTAGTTCCAGACTGAGTGCGCAGCCTGACATGGGGCTTGATCTCATGACCTGAGATCTTGACCCAAGCTGAAATCAAAAGTCATAAGTGTAACCACCAGAGCCACCCAGGTGCCTCCCAAGAACATTTTTAAAATATTCTCTCTCCTTCAGGACAAGGGAGTTGTCAAGTCATTATATTGGTCTTCAGGTACCAAACATCACTATTTTTTTTTCAACATCCATTTTTTGTTTCCTTAACCCAACCACAGCTCAGTTAATGGCAACTTCATGAAATTCTCCTCAGAGTCACAATTGCGTGTACCTTTTATTTCTTGCCCAGACCCTGACTGACTCATGATTTACCTCTACTTTCCCCCCACCTCTACTGCAACTACTCCTCTGCTGTGACTAATGAGGATGTAGGCAGCATGAGTGGGTGAGAAGCAGATCTATAGAAGGACAGAAATAAGAAGTCTGTAAAGCAGGAGGCAGGTGCAGGATGGTTATGCCCTGAAAATGTTTTTGTTTTTTCCATGATGCTAAAACCAATGAATAGAAGAACTAAGGCTTACCCTACTAGTGTTGTGAATTTCATTATGATCTGGGCTGGTTTCCACTGAGCCCATGTAATTAAAGTATTTCATTAAGTAGCTGGCATATTTTATGATGGATTATCTCTTGAAAAAAGAGGATTAATTTAAGGTGTAGGCCTACCTCATGCTAAGTGCTCTATCATACATTGTATACTACTCATCTTCCAGTTAGATGTAAAAGGTAAATTCTACAAGTTTTCAGGTATAATGAAAATAATGTGAAAGATCTTCTTTATTAGTCTGGCTTCCCACACAGAAGGCAGAATATATATATATATATATATATATATATATATATATATTCATTATCTTATTCTGAAATATATAATTATTAAAGAAAATGTTATGTGTCCATGGGACAATGGATATTTTTTCTTTACTAGCCTTTAAGTGAAAATAAATACGTTGAAGCTTAAGTGGTGGACAACAGATTTCCAGAATAAACCATTCTCCTCTCTCACTGAAAAGAAAACCACAACAGATACCAAGATTCTAAGGGCAGAAATTGTCTAGGGGCATTGGTCACAGCTTTTGGGCCAGATCAGGTCACTTGTGACATTCTATCCTTAATAGCTCTGAAAATGGTGTTTAGCCACATCTAGTGACATTTTAGTACCACAGATCTTCGTTAAGTGGATGAGATGGATCGACTCAGATTTCTGAAGATGAGCCTAATGAACTCAAAGAGACTATGACAAAGGTTGATCCCAACAACAATGGCTTAATGTATGATTGAATGTCAAGAGCAGAAGCTCAAGGAAGGGAATATGCCATTAGTGGGATACAAAGTGAGAGAAAGTACTCAAAACCCCATGTTGGATGGTGACAGTAATAAATATAGGAAGAAAAAAATATAGGAAGATAAAATTTGACAAATTTATTTATATTTTCCAAGAGATTAAAAAGTAGCGATATTGTCAAAACCTCCCAGAAAGTAGTAAGCAAGAAAGAAGGGATTTGCACTGTGGGTCAGGGTGGGGAGGGGGCACCTCAGAGCTGTCTAGTAAAAGAACCATTGTCCTCTCTGCTTCTGAATTGCTGCCCTTGACGTTTCCCTGTATGTTCTAGGTATCTTTTCCCCTGTTATAATGTCCACCTCTTGGAACTTGCTTAGGTGATTGGAATATGAATGTTATCAGACAATAGCTATGCTTTCCATCCAGTGTTCTAGTTCTTATTTGAGAATCAGAGGGTAGGTGGTTATGAAAGTCCTTGACTTATCATTACAGTAACTAAAATTTTGTGAAATTCAGCATGTAGACTATAATTGAAGCTTTTCACATTGGGGAAAACATTTTCACATTGGGGGGAGCTTTTCCCCCCTCCCCCACCCTGACCCACAGTGCAAATCCCTTCTTTCTTGCTTACTACTTTCTGGGAGGTTTTGGTAATATCGCTACTTTTTAATCTCTTGGAAAATATAAATAAATTTGTCAAATTTTATCTTCCATTTATCTTTCACATTCTTTCATTCTTACAATCAGTGTATCTTTATTCTCTCTACCTATCTTTTCTGTACATTAACAGTATTTTGATTACATTAAACAAGACTACCGATTTTGATACTTTTTAAAAGGGGCGAGTAAAAATAAATAAAAACATATAAGATGTATGTAAAAAGTAGATAAAAATCATACATGAAGGGCACGCCTGGGTGGCTCAATGGTTGAGCGTCTGCCTTCAGCCCAGGGCACGATCCTGGAGTCCCGGAATCGTGTCCCACATCCCACGTCGGGCTCCCTGCATGGAGCCTGCTTCTCCCTCTGCCTTTGTCTCTGCATGTGTCTCATGAATAAATAAATAAAATCTTTTAAAAAATACATTACAGATAGAGGGGGAAAAAAACACCTTTCTTTGCATCTTCCTCCTCATACCAAAG
Source organism: Canis lupus familiaris (assembly GCF_011100685.1). Taxonomy (NCBI): domain Eukaryota; kingdom Metazoa; phylum Chordata; class Mammalia; order Carnivora; family Canidae; genus Canis; species Canis lupus. The sequence goes on from NC_049242.1 coordinate 29,341,337, forward strand.
ATGTAAACAATTGATGTATTTTGTCTTAAAACATTTGATTTGGTGTCTTATCAGATAAAGGGTAAGTATCCAAAATCTATAAAGAACTTATCAAATTCAATACCCAAAGAACAAATAGTCCAGTCAAGAAATGGGCAGAAGATATGAATAGACGCTGCTCCATAGAAGACATACAAATAACCAACAGACACAAGAAAAAAATGCTCAATATCACTTGGCATCAGGGAAATACAAACCAAAGCCACAATGAAATATTGCTTCACACCAATCAGAATGGCCAAAATTAACAAGCCAAGAAACAACAAATATTGGCAAGGATGTGGAGAAAGGGGAAATCCTCTTACACTGCTGGTGGGAATGCTAGCTGATACAGTGACTGGAAAACAGCATGGAGGCTCCTCAGAAAGTTAGAAATAGAGCTACCCCATGACCCAGCAATCACACTATTAGGTTTTTACTACAAAGATAAAAATGTAACGATCTGAGGGGCACCTGCACCTCAATGTTTATAGCAGCAATGTCCACAATAGCCAAACTGTGGAGGGAGCCCAGATGTCCATCAACAAATGAAAGGATAAGAAAAGATGTGAGATATATAGAATATATATATGTATATATAGAATATATATGTATATATATAATAGATATAATGGACTATATATATGTATATATACATATATAATGGAATATTAGTCATCATAAAAGATGAAATCTAATCATTTATATTGATGTGGATGGTACTGGAGGGTATTTTCCTGATCCAAATAAGTCAATTAGAGAAATGAAATTATCATATGACTTCATTCATATGTGAAATTTAAGAAACAAAACAGGGGAATAGGAGAAGGGAGGGAAAAATAAAACAAGACTAAATCAGAGAGGGAGACAAACCATAAGAATCTCTTAATCATAGGAAACAAATTGAGGGTAGCTGGAGAGGAGATGGGTGGGAGGAAGGGGTAATTAGATGATGAACATTAAGGAGGGCATGTTATGGAATGAGCACTGGGTATTGTATACAACTGATGAATCACTGAACTCTACCTCTGAAACTAATAATGCATTATATGTTAATCAATTGAATTAAAATAATAAAAAACACTTGATTTGATACATGCGTGTTTGTTTTAAAACTTGTATCATCTTTTATATTCCCCAAATGAATGAGACCATATAATGTTTGTCCTTCTCCGATTGACTTATTTCACTCAGCATAATACCCTCCACTTCCATCCACGTGGAAGCAAATGGTGGGTATTTGTCATTTCTAATGGCTGAGTAATATTCCATTGTATACATAAACCACATCTTCTTTATCCACTCATCTTTCGATGGACACCGAGGCTCCTTCCACAGTTTGGCTATTGTGGACATTGCTGCTATAAACATCGGGGTGCAGGGGAATAAGGGGGAAAGGAGAAAAACTGAGTGGGAAGTATCAGAAAGGGAGACAGAACATGAAAAATTCCTAACTCTGGGAAACGAACTAGGGGTGGTGGAAGGGGAGGTGGGCGGGAGGTGGGGGTGACTGGATGACGGGCACTGAGGTGGGCACTTGACGGGATGGGCACTGGGTGTTATTCTTTATGTTGGCAAGTTGAACACCAATAAAAAATAAATTTATAAAAAAAAAAACAAAAAGCAAAACAAAAAACAAAAAAAAAAAACCTGTATCATAAAACTCAAAATGAAAATGATGTTTAATTTTTAAAAATCGTTTTTTAGGAATTTTTTTTTTAAATGATAGACATAGAGAGAGAGAGAGAGAGAGAGACAGAGACACAGGAGGAGGGGGAAGCAGGCTCCATGCCAGGAGCCCGACGTGAAACTTGATCCCGGGACTCCAGGATCGCGCCCTGGGCCAAAGGCAGGCGCTAAACCGCTGAGCCACCCAAGGATCCCCAATGTTTAATTTTACACTTTTGAGGAGAGATATGCTTAGAACCCAAACAGGATACAGCAGGCCAAGTATGATAGATGTACTATGTATACAAATTATATATTTAAAGTTTACGCCTAAAAAAGGAGATTTGGGCACTAAAAAATAAAAATATACCTAAGACTTAACGTTTTCTTGTTTTGGTCTAGCTACTTGATATGGTTTCCAATATCATAGTGTTACTCTAATTCAGTAAAGTGAGGTAATCTGGTAGCAATTTAGTAGTCCAAATAAAGACTTTAGATAATAAAGAAAATCAAGCAAGAGAATAGAAAAATGAATAAAGATATGAGTACTTTCTTGCAGGGTGCCATGTCGCCCAGTCAGTTAAGTGTCTGACCCTTGACTTCAGATCAGGTCATGATCTTAGGGTCTTGAGATCAAGCCCCAAGGTGCACAGGTCTGCTTGAGATTTTCTCTCCCTCTCCCTCTCTCTCTCCAGCTCATGCTCATTCTCTTTCTCTCTCTCTGTCTCTTTCTAAAATAAATAAATACATAAATACATAAATAAATCTTTAAAAAAATAAGAGTACTTATTCTGTACAAATATAGTTGAGTATGGGATTCAAGAGGTTTTCTTCTGGCTTTAAGAAGCATAACATTCCTTAACCACTATTGGCCAAAAGTATGTGATTTAAGACAATAAGAGAAGCATATAGAATCTAGGGAGAATGTGAAACTGGCTTTCCTGAGTCAGAAATTTGAGGTTCATAATGAAATAAGTATTCCTTGTTCCTCTGAGCTACATGGCTTCTTACCTCCTGTGTGTGTGTGTGTGTGTGTGTGTGTGTGTGAAAAAGAGAGAGAGTACAGAAACAGAGACAGAGACACAGAAACAAACAGAGAGACAGACAGGAAGAGAGAGAATTGGCACTATTTTTCTCTTTGTGTAGGTCAGTTTTCTCTACATCTCTATGCATGTGGTTAGGTGTGCAATCAGATTTTTAGGTGTGAAAGATATGCAAATTTAGGAGTTCACTTAAAATATAATATTACTTACAAAATAAGTATTTACTTAGAATGAAGGAAGAATTAATAATACAATTTCAAAAGCTGACAAATTACATATATATTATCCAAATCCTAAAAAAATAACTTTTTAATTAATTTACTGCTTGATAAATACCTATAACAAAAGTCAAAGAAGCTTTAATTCTGATATAATTTGAAGCTGATAGAATAGTTGTAAGACTACAAGAAATTCTGCATAATATTTACACAGATCCACCAATAATTTAATTGTGCCCCGCTTGCTTCATCTTCGGGTATGCCATGATACTCACACATAGATCACACTTCCTTGGATGCTCCCAGATAATCACTGGACACAGTAGGGGAACTTGAGCTGGGCCCTTCCTGCCAAAAATAGAACTCCTTTAATGGTCTAACTTTGCCCAAGGATTCCGTACCAGCCTGGCCTAGGCATTCTCAGCATTGCAATAAGGGCTCGTTCAATCCTTGCTTACTGTTCTCTTTTCAGGGATGTCAGACCAGCATCCAAAGCTAAACCCTCTTTTCATCTTCTCTTGCTTCCTTCACCTTCACACTTCATAGCTGTTTTCCCTAATATATCTATTTAGTGTCTAATCCTATCTTGTAGTCTGCTTTTTAGAAGTCTATAACTATGGGGTGATTCAAGAAAACAAGTGGTTAGAAAGGGTTCTGAAATTGATCTCCAACTTCACACAGATAAGAAGAACCCCAATCTGAGTGGGGAAGGGGTCACCGTTAGTCCCTAGCACAAGGGGTTGATGTGGGAAACAAATACAAAAGAAATTCACCTAACAAAATCTCCTCACAGCTTGCAGCCCACTGATAGGTCCCTGAAACATTCAGAGCATGGCCTTCCTCAAGGAACTCATGGCCACCTTCATGCCTTAATGCTTAAAAGTAACCTTATCTTGGCAGCAGCTGGCCCCTCAAGGTCCTGAGGACTTTGCTTCCAGATTCCTTGGAGATTTGTGCTATCCTTAATCCCCATTAACTAACAAAATATACAATCAGTCATTCTTCATAATTCCTGTATAGTTCATTCTGCCCACAGGTCCTGTCCCAAGAGTAGGAAAGGGGTTAAGTTCCAGGCAGGAGAAGAGGAGGTCCCTGACTTCCCTGACAAGGCTCTGAAACTATTCCTGGCAGGTGGAAACACTGACACAAAGTGGAACAAGAAATAAGGGGACAAACCAAGATAGCATAAGAATTTCAAGGCCACAAGCTTCCTAGTCAGTTCTCAATAAAGGACTGCCACTAAAAATCCTCAGTGGCAACCCATTCGGGATCTCCTTTCACTCTAGAGAGCTTTTTCCCTTTCCTTTCTGTTCTCACCTCACTTAATAAACTCACTTCATTTCACCTATTTGTGTCCATGAGATTCATTCTTCAACTCCATGAGATAAGAGCCCTGCAATCCTGCAACAGTGATGGCCTACTTGTTGAAGAGTTTACCAATGGTGAAGTGGGAAAATGTCTCTGCGGAGGAATGTGCCCTTTCTAGTGCAATAATTTCAATATACTAAGGTCTTATCCCTGGTTTGGAAATCCTGGGATTGTGAAACATGGGATGTGGGTGTTTGGATGGATGCCCCTGAGGATTTGGCTCTGGAGTTCAAGGATATGCTTACCTAGTATGTTTACCATTGTATGCTTACACCTGAACCCTCAGAGTTTGTTCTATCCCTTTTTTGTAAGAGCTAATGCTACCTTAATGCAGGAAGTCAATGAAGAGGCCCCTCCTATACAGGGTTATGTCATCGCCCTCTCCAGGTTGCTATGCTACTAACTAAGGTTAAATCTCAATGCGATTACACTATGAATGAGTTACAAAAGAAAGATAGTGTGTATTAACAGGACCCAGGTGTTAGAATTTCAAGGTGCTCAGTCAGGAGGCCAGAACATGAGACAGAAGAACATAGAGAATAAACAAGAATTCATCAACTTGAGGAACTTTCTTTAGACACTATATTGAGCACCATGGTAAGAATTCTGGGATATAAAACAAACACACTCACAAAATGTCTCTTTGAAGCCTAGAGAAAGAGTTGCCCTGGCAGCAGGGCAAGGTAAAGAAAGTGAGAATGCTGGAGTTGATATATTATGTAAATCCAGAAGCCATCAGAGAACTGTGTTCTATGGGAAAGCCTGAAAAATACAACATTTACCAAGGAATGTACCCATGAGAGGGGCACCAGTATCACTAAAATGTTGAGATATGATTGTCCTCTCCAAGAACAGATCTGAGGTAGGAGAAACAGTCAGAGTTCTGGATTAGTAAGTAACTGTGGGGATGATGGAAGAATAAAGTAACAGGGAACAGGTAGGCACAAGCAACTGCCAGAAACCAGGAACTTGTGATTACTTGCACAACCAGCAAGTTCAAAGGGGTGGCTAAAAAGACTTTATCTGTATGGAATTATAGAGATAGTTAACATAACATGGTGTCATTAGGGACAAACGGATGGGCAGCCAACAGGAGTGTTGCCTAATACCTATAGTCAGAAGAAAGCAAGAATGGGGAAACAGAGGGTGTGAGTAGTGGCTTCAAAAATGCCACAATTCGGGCAGCCCAGGTGACTCAGCAGTTTAGCGCCTCCTTCAACCCAGGGCCTGATCCTGGAGACCCAGGATGGAGTTCCGTGTTGGGCTCCCTGCATGGAGCCTACTTCTCCCTCTGCCTGTGTCTGTTTCTCTCTCTCTCTCTCTCTCTCTCTCACTCTCTCTCTCTCTGTCCCTGTGTCTCTCATGAATAAACAAATAAAATCTTTTTAAAAAATGCCATGATTCCTTGCTCAGTTCCCAGATTTGAGTCAATTTTCATACTCAGAATCTTTTAACTGAAGAAGTGGCCAGGTCCCCAGGGGAGGAATGACTCTATGTGCAACAGTGTAACTAACATATTTACATATCTTCTAATATTTCTTTTGATCCTTTCACAAAATGTATTTTACAGTCATTGACCTGGGTGACACTACCTGGGGAAGTGACAATGAGACAGTCTTATCAAAATGACAATAACTATTGGAATGAAAGAAAAACAACCTAATACAGGATAAGAGTTTATTTTGAGAAATAGTCTGATAAAAACTGCTATGTAAGTGTCACATACATGTTCATTTATTATAGCCTTTCTTTTTTTTTTTTTTTTTTAGATTTTATTTACTTATTTGACACAAGAAAGAGAATGCAAGTAGGGGAAGCAACAGGCAGAGGGAGGGGGAGAAGCAGGCTCCCCACTGAGCAGGGAGCCTGATGTATCTTGAAGCTCCATCCCTCGAACCTGAGATCAAGATTACTCAGCCATTAAAAATGACAAATACTTTTGGGTGCAATTGTAAATGGGATTGACTCCTTAATTTCTCTTTCTTCAGTCTCATTGTTAGTGTATAGAAATGCCACTGATTTCTGGGCATTGATTTTGTATCCTGCCACAATGCTGAATTGCTGTATGAGTTCTAGCAATCTTGGGGTGGAGACTTTTGGGTTTTCTATGTAGAGTATCATGTCATCGGCGAAGAGGGAGAGTTTGACTTCTTCTTTGCCAATTTGAATGCCTTTAATGTCTTTTTGTTGTCTGATTGCTGAGGCTAGGACTTCCAGTACTATGTTGAATAGCAGTGGTGAGATTGGACAACCCTGTCTTGTTCCTGATCTTAGGGGAAAGGCTCCCAGTGCTTTCCCAGTGAGAATGATATTTGCTGTGGGCTTTTCAGAGATGGCTTTTACGATGTTGAGGAATGTTCCCTCTATCCCTACACTCTGAAGAGTTTTGATCAGGAATGGATGCTGTATTTTGTCAAATGCTTTCTCTGCATCTAATGAGAGGATCATATGGTTTTTGGTTTTTCTCTTGCTGATATGATGAATCACATTGGTTGTTTTACGAGGAATAAACCTAAACAAAGAGGTAAATGATCTATACCCTAAAAACTATAGAACACTTCTGAAAGAAATTGAGGAAGACACAAAGAGATGGAAAAATATCCCATGCTCATGGATTGGCAGAATTAATATTGTGAAAATGTCAATGTTACCCAGGGCAATTTACACGTTTAATGCAATCCCTGTCAAAATACCATGGACTTTCTTCAGAGAGTTAGAACAAATTATTTTAAGATTTGTGTGGAATCAGAAAAGACCCCGAATAGCCAGGGGAATTTTAAAAAAGAAAACCATATCTGGGGGCATCACAATGCCAGATTTCAGGTTGTACTACAAAGCTGTGGTCATCAAGACAGTGTGGTACTGGCACAAAAACAGACACATGGATCAATGGAACAGAATAGAGAACCCAGAAGTGGACCCTCAACTTTATGGTCAACTAATATTCGATAAAGGAGGAAAGACTATCCATTGGAAGAAAGACGGTCTCTTCAATAAATGGTGCTGGGAAAATTGGACATCCACATGCAGAAGAATGAAACTAGACCACTCTCTTTCACCATACACAAAGATAAACTCAAAATGGATGAAAGATCTAAATGTGAGACAAGATTCCATCAAAATCCTAGAGGAGAACACAGGCAACATCCTTTTTGAACTCAGCCACAGTAACTTCTTGCAAGATACATCCACGAAGGCAAGAGAAACAAAAGCCAAAATGAACTATTGGGACTTCATCAAGATAAGAAGCTTTTGCACAGCAAAGGATACAGTCAACAAAACTCAAAGACAACCTACAGAACGGGAGACGGTATTTGCAAATGACGTATCAGATAAAGGACTAGTTTCCAAGATCTATAAAGAACTTATTAAACTCAACACCAAAGAAACAAACAATCCAATCATGAAATGGGCAAAATCATGAAGAGAAATCTCACGGAGGAAGACATAGACATGGCCAGCATGCACGTGAGAAAATGCTCTGCATCACTTGCCATCAGGGAAATACAAATCAAAACCACAATGAGATCCCACCTCACACCAGTGAGAATGGGGAAAATTAACAAGGCAGGAAACCACAAATGTTGGAGAGGATGCGGAGAAAAGGGAACCCTCATTACACTGTTGGTGGGAATGTGAACTGGTGCAGCCACTCTGGAAATCTGTGTGGAGGTTCCTCAAAGAGTTAAAAATATACCTGCCCTACGACCCAGCAATTGCACTGTTGGAGATTTACCCCAAAGATACAGATGCAATGAAACGCCGGGACACCTGCACCCCGATGTTTATAGCAGCAATGGCCACAATAGCCAAACTGTGGAAGGAGCCTCGGTGTCCATCGAAAGATGAATGGATAAAGAAGATGTGGTCTCTGTATACAATGGAATATTACTCAGCTATTAGAAATGACAAATACCCACCATTTGCTTCAACGTGGATGGAACTGGAGGGTATTATGCTGAATGAAATAAGTCAATCAGAGAAGGACAAACATTATATGTTCTCATTCATTTGGGGAATATAAATAATAGTGAAAGGGAATAGAAGGGAAGGGAGAAGAAATGGGTAGGAAATATCAGAAAGGGAGACAGAACATAAAGACTCCTAACTCTGGGAAACGAACTAGGGGTGGTGGAAGCGGAGGAGGGCGGGGGGTGGGGGTGAATGGGTGACGGGCACTGAGGGAGGCACTTGATGGGATGAGCACTGGGTGTTATTCTGTATTTTGGCAAATGAACACCAATAAAAAATAAATTTATTATTAAAAGAAAAGACCTGCGCTGAAGGCAGACACTTAACCAAGTGAGTCATCCAGGCAGCCCTAATATAGCTTTTCTTTTAAAAGGATACTGAAGTGTAAGATATGTTTAAATAAATTATATAGATCCACAATGACCTTTTATTCAATCCTATTAACCCTATTTTGGAATGACTATATAACATTAGATGAAAATATCAGTCTACAGTATGACCATTTTTTGTTAAAATATATAATAAATGCATATTAATACATTTACATTTATGCATTTTTAAAGTCAGGATAAAAACACACCAGATTCCTTCTAGGTTGTAGAACTATGACCGTTTTTGATATCCTTTAAAATACCTTTTTATTTTCCCAATATTCAAATGTACATTGGTATTAGTTTCATCTATTTTAAATAGATAAGAAATTAAATCAGTTATGTGCTTTTAATTATTGCTATCATCATGATTATTTTGGCTTTATATATTGATTTATCCATATTTGGGCACTAAGAATGGAAATTTCTTGCTCTTTTTCCTCATCCCATTGAGGTTATCATGATCTTCACACTAGCATGTGTGTTTCCAGGACTCTGTATGTTCCCTTGGGATATACAATGCACATTTTCCTTTAAAGTCTCAGTTCAATAGTACAGATATCAAGGAAGTTGGAGGTTGGCTCAACACAGCACATTTATTCTAGGATTATGATTTTCTTTGAATAAGACCCTAAATATCTGGACCAGACTTCATTCAGCTCACTATTTTACTATCCAGGAACAAAGGTATTTAAGGCATATAAAAGAGAGGATAATGACAGGATTTTGTTTTTCCTTTCTCCTTTTTTTTTTTTTTTTTTTTTGTAGGCAGTGAGAGAAAGTGGACAGGGGTTTTATATTAATTGCTTATTATTTTTCCAGAAATAAACCTGGTTTCATTCACATGATTAGAAGGCATAAGTATTGTGTGGGATGGGTTGTTCTTATTAAAGGTGTATTTTTCCAAATATAGCACTAAAATTTAGCATAATGTTATTGTGATTATGATCATCTGTGTTATTTCTCTACCTAATTAGGAATCCTTATTCAATAGTGGTGGAAGTTAGGTATGAATCACTCCTATGACAAGGAAAACAGAGAAGGGTTAGAAAATAGTTCTCTACAATTAGATCAATGACCAGATTACTCTTGCTTCTTACTTGTCCTCCCCCACTGGTCCTCCAAATCATAATGTAATTTTCCTTGATTATTTTCTAGAGAGACTGAGCTGTGACTTTGTTTCATTGACTTTGAGTATCAAAACAACAAAAAGGAAACTATCCTCATACAAAAAAAATATATGTATATAAAGATTGAAAATGTTCTAAAGAAAAAACAAATTTTCTAAACAAAAAGGTAAAAAATGAGGATAGACAGCAGGTGACATCAAGATTATGTTTTATAAGCTTGGTGCTAGTCATGTGTTTAATATTACTATTCCAGTAACCCTGTCTACATGCCAGCATAATATAAATCAAATTTCCTTGCAGAAAAAAATGAATTTTGATGCATCAAAATTCTTTTAAATTTGTTTTGAAAAAGAAACTGCTTAAGTTTGTAGTTAATATTTAGATCTTTAACTTAGATCTTGGAAAATTTTGCAAATATATTGAAGATAGGACCCAAATTATTGTGTAATCTTGAAGCAAGTTTTAGTAACTACAGCTATACAGATTTTTTAAAAAAGGAAATTGAAGAGTATAAAGAGAATGTTTATCTAGTATTTTTTAAAATACATCCTTCAAAATAAGTGCACTTGTAGACCCAGAAAAATATTTTCAGTTTTTAATTTAGTGGTTGGTATTTATGTTTTTCTTAACTCCTCTACTTGCTTCTTATACATGGATAAAGTTAAAATGCAATAGAGCTAAGGAAACGTACTTGGATACAAAAATATACTATCTTTTTCTCCAATCCAAGTAGTTCTTTCTTTGCAGAAATCAAGACACTGAACTAATACTGCCCACTCTTGCTATGGGACTCTAAGTCCAAATCTGCAGTATTGTATTGTGCACATGCTATTTACAATATAAATGTATAAGCAATGATGAACATCACATTCAGAGACACTGTTCAATGTACTAAAATGGGACAGAAGGGAAAATAATAGTGATCCTATTGACTAGTTAATGCTAAGTTTTAATGTAATTAAAATGATTTTATGAATCTTTTTATTGCAACTATAATTGTGTGTGCATATATACATTTTTAAACGTATATTTCTCTTAATTATATATATATATATATATATATATATATATATATATATATAAAACAAAACTCAGAACATATAATGCTAACTGTAGATATAAATTGTGAATATACCAAGTTTAAAGATAAAAGCTTATCGGGAATTTTGGTCTTCAAAAAGAAACATTTTCTTTATATTGTCAAGGTCATATTTTATTCTTTTACACAAAATGAAAATTAACACACTGCTTGGAATTCCAAAGCTAAAATTTTAAATTATGAATAACACCTTACTTTATTTTTATTTTTATTTTTTTATAACTTTATTTTTTATTGGTGTTCAATTTGCCAACATATAGAATAACACCCAGTACTCAACACCTTACTTTAAATAGAAAATTGCAAGTCAGCTTAACAAGCTACCATATGATTTAAATGTGAATTTCAGAAGTCGTCCTTTTAAAACTTTCCCTTTGTACTAATAAAGTGAGAAAGTGAATTTAAGTGTTTTTATGGTTTGGATTGTAAAAAAAAAAACCTTATCAAACCTGGAAATAAAACAATTTGATGCAATTAGGTTTAATGACACATCGTCAAGATTTTCTTTCCCCAAAGTCATCTTGACCTAAGTGTTTTACTTTGAATTCTCTTTTTCTGATATTAGTATCTTCTCCACAATTCTTTGGTATCCTATTTACTTAAAAAATGTGTGTGTGTGTGTGTGTGTGTGTTTGTACACAGTTTTAAACTTTTGTGTATAGCTTTCATTCTATATACTCTTTTGTATTGCATATATAATTTTAAAAAGTTTTTTGAATTATGTTTAAATTAATGGGTAGTTTGCATAATCCATATTTACTGACCAATTGATATATTTGTTCCACCTTTGTAATCTGACTTTTTCTTCCCATTTCTTTATGATTTCTTTGTTTTCCTAATCTATCATAGGAATGTTTTATTTATTTATCTTCCCTAGTAGCCTTGAGGAAGATGTCTTGTGTTTTTTTTTTCCTGTAGTAGTTTCTAGTATGCATTCCAAGTAATAATATTTAGATTATAGTTTACTAATTACAAAATTCATGTTAAAAATGTTATTTATTTATTCATTAACTTATCCATTTATTTTAAAAATTTATTATCTTTCATGTACCAGATGGTTTGCTAGACACTGAGGATGTAACTATAAATACAAACTGCCCTTAATATCAATAGTTTCATTGAATTGTTGAGAATTTCCACATTTCAATTGATGTTTATAGTATTGTGAGGTAAATAAAATGCAAGATAATTCCTCAAGCAAAACAATTCCTTACCTCTAATCATGGCTCTTTGTAACTACATTAAGATTAATTAGAGGATGTGTCACTAATATCACATCCAAGAGACATTTGGTTTCTCCTGAAGTTTTCCTTTGAATAATGAATAGGAATTAGTTCCATCTGAGGGAGGCCCCCAGAGGAGAGCAACAAAAGGACAGAGGACTTTGATCCTGAAGCCAAGAGTATCAGTGCGATGAGAGTAGGAACACTGTTCCTTCCATTTTGATCCTTCAGAATCCTATTCATGCTTCGGGTCTAAGATCACTTGGTCTTTTCTCTTAGAAGGTTCTCCTGAGACTGGGCGGGATACACAGGTGCTTCTGTGACACCCAGTATAATTCTACAATTACAATGATCTGAGAAGAGGTCCTTGAAGAGCATGCTTATTCCCATGTTCAACCTGTGTTTCCTTGCTATTCCAAATCAAGTTACCTTTTGACAAATCTGCTTTGTCCCCTCTTGACATCATATGTGATGCAGAATTTCCATGTGACTATTTTCCCTATTTGATGATGATTTTAGAATAGTCAGTTTTTCAATGGAGGGGAGAATCAATATTTCCTTTGATGGAACACAGAAGAGAACTTATTTAGTAGCAAATTCAATTGCTTTCCATGAAGTTAACTTTTGTACACCTGCCAAAATTGCTGTCAGTATGAGAAGAATAGGTATTGAGCATTTAAAATGTGGTAGTATGTTTTACCATGCTATCTCCTTCATTTTCTCAGCAAAATGTTTCTTCTGTTCTTGATAAAATATAATATACACATGCAATTATATCTTGAGGAATTCTTACAACCTGAAACACATATACCTCATGACTGGTATACAGAAAAAGAATATTCACAGCACTTCACAAGACCCCTCTACATATGCTTCCTTCCATTTTCCATTCTCTCCCCTTTACGGGGAACATTCTCCTGTTGCTAATAGCTTAGATTAGTTTGATCCATTTTTGTATTTTTTTATAAATTCAAACATGACACACTATTTTGTGTCTGGTTTTTAAATTAAACATCTATGTTGTATACACAGCTGTGGACTGTTTATTCTTTGTTATATAGAATTTCATTGCGGGAAGGGACCAAATTTTATGCACCCAATCTAACTATATTAGACATTTAGGTATTTTCCAGGTTTTATTACTAATATATTATAATTGTGTTGCAGTAAGCATTCTTGTTGATATGTTCTGGTAAAAATATGTATATATTTTTGTTGGGAATGGAACTGATGGTAATACACATATTCATCATCATTACCAGATAAGCCCAAAATAGTTCAAATCTACATTCCTACCAGCCATTGTTTCATATTTTCACCAATACTTGGTATTTTTAGTGTTTTACATTGTAATTTTTAGTTTGATATGTATTGCTATGTCATGAGAAATTAAATTTCCATTTATTTCCCTAATAACTATAAAAATTATTTTCTACTTACATGTTTATTGGTATTTTTTGTTCCTCTTTTATGAAATGTATGAATAACCTGTTCCTCTCCATTACTTTATTATTTTTGTAGGAGTATTTCATGTATTTCAATTATGAAATTTTTGTTGACTATATGGATTGCAAATATCCCCTGTTTACCTGTGGCTTGTCTTTTCACACTTTTAGCAGTGTCTTTCAAATAAAACTCTTAATGGTAATTTAATTTAATCAATATTTTTTTATGACTGGCAATTTTTGTGTCCTGTTTTCAAATCTTTGCCTACTCCAAATACCAAAGGAGAAGTGTGTTTTGAATTTCTCATTTAGCTTTAATATTTTTCTGAGATTGTTTTTGTGTATGACATGATTTAGGGAACAAGGTGTGTTTCTTTTTCTTCACACATATATCCATTGACTCAGTAATATTTATTGAAAATACCGGCTTTTTTTTTGAAAGTCGCTTGAATTATTTATTTTTACTGTGTTTAGTTGTGTTATCATTGTGATACACAGTTTCATATTCTGTTTGTATTCAATTTTATAGTTTGCTTTTTTTGGGGGCGGGGGCTCAATTAGAGTAAGCTCTAGACCCAACTTGGGGCTTGAACTCATAATCCTGAGATCAAGAGTCACAAAGTCTACCACCTAAGCTATCCAAGACCCCTTTAAAAATGTCTTTTATTCATAATCTGTTTCCTTTGTCAGAAATTAGATGGCTTAAATGTTTGTTTCAGTATTTGCTTTCTGAACTGTATTTCTTACAATAGTATTTTTATCTGTATTTAAAAGGATAGGTAATCTGATTTTTAAGGAAGTTACATAAATTGTCCACATGTATACCTTTAGGAATTGGAAAGATGGGGTTAAAATCCATATAACTCACCAAGACACAATTGTCCAGATCTGATCTTAGGGACATTGAAAGAGCAAAAACACCTCAAAGAGATTTAAAATGAATTATAAAAATCAGCTCTGAAGCCAAGGTATTCTTTCTAATATATTGGTGAAATTTCTATTGTATTAGTTGACAATTTTCCTTTTAAAAACATATTTTATTTAAATTCAATTTGCCAACACAGAGTATAACACCCAGTGCTCATCTCAAGTGCCCTCCTTAGTGCATGTCACCCAGTTACCCCATCCTGCCACCCACCTCCCCTTCTACAGCCCTTTGTTTGTTTCCCAGAGTCAGGAGTCTCTCATGGTTTGTCTTCCTCTCTAATTTTTCCCCACTCACTTTCCCTCCTTTCCCTTATAGTCCCTTTAGTTGATAATTTTCTATGGAAAATCATACCCACTTTTTCCTATTTCTGGTCATTGTAGTGTTACTAGGAAGGTGGTTAATGGAAACCAATGAGGTTGTTTGTGAAACTTGACCAGAGTTCCTTTCCTTTCAGGAAGAAGAAATCTTTCATAAATTGTTTCTGAAGCCCGCTAACTAAATGATTATTTACCATTCTAATCAGTTTCCATCTCCCCTTAATTCTTACTTTGCTTACTTTTGAGCAGAGATGATAATATCTCAAAGTTTTCCACATCTTTTTTCTGCCCTCTCTGCTGGGTGCTGGGGAATATTCCCACCGAGGAGCAGAAGGAGGATTCTGACTTTTTCACTGCTTAGTAAGTCTTCCAAACATCACAGAGTTCACTCCTGACCCTCTGGATTCTTGTGAATTCTTTATTATTTACTCTCCATTACCAAGGAATTTCCTAGTATCTGATAACTACAAGATTCTTTATGATCTAGCCCTGGTCAGTTCATACTTACTATTTATTCCCTTAATACTGATGAATTCTCATGGACTTAATTGATTTAATTTTTGTTTGTTTCCTTGTTTTTGTTTTTGCTTTGATTTATATACTTTTATATATTGACTTTTTCCTCTGGAATTCCTTTTACAAATGTATCACCCTTATACCTTATCTTACTTCAAAATAGACATCAAACACCTTCTCTTCAACGTGGTCCTTCTTGACAATTACCAGTGCTTCAAAAATGTACATCCACTCTACTAATGTAGTCTTTATTTTGGGCCTTGCACATACTTCTATTTTAGTTTTTGTTATATTTCCTGTGATTGTTTGTGTGCCTTTTGGTCTCTCCATTAAACTCCGAATTCTTTAAAGTATGAAACTGTATATGGTTCCTTACATGACCACATTGTAAGTGCTCATTGAATATTTATGAGAAAGGAAAAGATTAATGAAAGAACAAGATGTCATTTATCCACCCTCAATATTTAGTAATTTGAAAATGAAGTTTAGATGTTAATACAGAATTTCAGATTAATTAATTTTTCTCTTGGATGAGAAATGAATTTGATGCATGGCTAGAAGTATTAAATTTCATTTATATTGGCTAGTTTCATTGCTAAAGTTATGAAAAAATGTAAAGCAAGTCAGAAAGAACAGATGGGTACAATCTACCAGTGATGGATTCAGCATCCTAAGCAATATTAGCTGTTCTTTAGGTATAACTAGAAGTTTATTTTGCATGTAAATTCAAAGCATTCCTATAAATGCATATAGCCAAGTATGGGACAAAAATAAGATGTCTTAAAAGTGAGAAGAGTGAATTAAAAATTTTATTGAATTGGGAGACTCCAAGTTCCATTGAGGATTAATATTTTAATATTTACAAATGCTGGGGATCCCTGGGTGGCTCAGCGGTTTGGCGCCTGCCTTTGGCCCCGGGCTCGATTCTGGAGTCGCTGGATCGAGTCCCACGTCGGGCACCCAGCATGGGGTCTGCTTCTCCCTTTGCCTGTGTCTCTGCCTGTCTCTCTCCCTCTCTCTCAAATAAATAAATAAATAAATAAATAAATAAATAAATAAATAAATAACTATTTAAGAAATATATTTACAAATGCTTCAAACAGTACCTTAGTAATCAAAAACAATTATTGGCTAATTAACAGTATGAACAAAACATAATCATATCTGTTGGTTCATTGGTGATGTAAACAGAGAATTCTTTTTAGATCACATCAATAGAGATACGCATATAGTTATAAATTGGTAAGTAGAGTATTCTAAAATAATCCCTAGAAGTCCTAACAGAGTTATACTTGATTAAAACTTTGACAATGGGAATCTTTATTTTTTTATTTTTTTTTTATGATAGTCACAGAGAGAGAGAGAGAGAGGCAGAGACACAGGCAGAGGGAGAAGCAGGCTCCATGCACCTGGAGCCCGACGTGGGATTTGATCCCGGGTCTCCAGGATCGCACCCTGGGCCAAAGGCAGGCGCTAAACTGCTGCGCCACCCAGGGATCCCCGGAATCTTTATTTTTTAAAGATTTTATTTATTTATTCATGAGAGACACACACAGACAGAGAGGTAGAGACACAGGCAGAGGGAGAATCAGGCTCCATGTAGAGAGCTGGAGGTGGGACTCGATCACGGGTCTCCAGGATCAGGCCCTGGGCTGAAGGTAGCGCTAAACCTCTGAGGCACCCGGGCTGCCTGACAATGGGAATCTTTTAAAAAAAAATGTAGGATCAGTGTCTGTGATGAAAACTTGGATTGTTTAACAAGAATTTGTTAGATGAACATATACCTTAATTAATAAACAACAAATAGACAAAAAAAAACCCTACTCTGTAGACCTCAGAAAATTTGGCTGATCATTAAAATGCATCATGGAATTTTAAAATGTGGGTGTGAGAGGGAGACAGTATCCATAAGTTATATTTTTCTTTTCTTTTTCTTATTCTAGGAAAACTCACATGAATTTTAGGCCTAATTAATCATGATAATATTGAATAAAACAAACTGGACCCTGGTCTCATTCATTCTTAATGGAGTCCCAGGACTGGAAGACATGCATGTGTGGATTTCCTTCCCATTCTTCTCCATGTATATTGTGGCCATGGTAGGGAATTGTGGGCTGTTATACCTCATCTACTATGAGGATTCATTGCACAGACAGACCTATGTATTACTTTTTAGCCATGCTTTCTCTTACTGATATTGTCATGTGCTCTAGTACAATTCCTAAAGCTCTCTGTATCTTCTGGTTTCATCTCAAGGACATTGGCTTTAATGAATGTTTGCTCCAGATGTTCTTCATCCATACCTTCACAGGGATGGAGTCTGGAGTGCTTATGCTCATGGCTCTGGACCGCTATGTGGCCATCTGCTACCCTCTGCGGTACTCAACTATCCTCACCAATCATGTCATTGCAAAGGTTGGGCTTGCTACTTTCCTGAGAGGGGTGTTGCTCATCATTCCCTTCACTTTCCTCACGAAGCGCCTGTCCTACTGCAGAGGCAATATAATTCCCCACACCTACTGTGACCACATGTCTGTAGCCAAATTGTCTTGTGGCAATGTCAAGGTCAATGCCATCTATGGTCTGATGGTTGCCCTCCTAATTGGTGGCTTTGACATCCTGTGCATCACAATCTCCTACACCATGATCCTCCGGGCAGTGGTCAGCCTCTCTTCAGCAGATGCTCGACAGAAGGCCTTCAGCACCTGCACTGCTCACATCTGTGCCATTGTTTTCTCCTACAGTCCAGCCTTCTTCTCTTTCTTTTCCCACCACTTTGGGGGCCACACAATCCCTCCCTCTTGCCACATCATTGTGGCCAATATTTATCTGCTCTTGCCTCCCACTATGAACCCTATTGTTTATGGGGTGAAAACCAAGCAGATACGAGACCGTGTCATAAGGATCCTTTCAGGGTCTAAGGACATCAAATCCCATGGCATATAGAAGAGACTTAAAAAAAAAAAAAAAGACAATTTCATGACAGAGTGGAGCTCCTATTTAGTCAGGAGATAAAAAATATTTTGAGAAGTACTATTTTGGTCATGGAGTTAGAGCATATTGATTGATGCATTTCTACATACATATCCTGAAAATCTTAAATGGACTGCCAAACAAACTTTCTATGAAATATTTTTCCTTCTCAGCTTTGTGCGAAAGAATACATATCCTTGAACAAACACTAATTACACCATTTTCATTAAAAAATAAAACAAAAGTAGGTGATCCTGTTTCCAAACAAATTACAATTTCTATATTTAAAGCCAGTTGTTTTCTTCCCCTGGAAAATATATGGCATATACTTTTAATCACTACTAAAATATTTTTAATGACTCCTCCCTGAAAGAGAAGCTATAAAGTATTCTATGCATGAAGTCATTAATGTAATGAATTTTAAGTCTCTGGATGTCTGAGAGAATCTGGCTGAAGAGGTCTCTCCTAGCAATGACACACACGTTTTTCTACTACACAGACTGATCTGCTATCCAGTTTTCTTCAAGAGGATCTTTGAAAGAACACAGTCTGGAGGTTGAGGTAGATAGATGTCTTAACGAATGTAACAAACAATATAATGTTTTGTAAGCAGCATGAGAAGGGGTCAAAATCAACTGCTTCCTCTTATCTGCAATTGTGAACATAATAAATAAAACCAAATATTTCATTCTAATATTTAAGATTCTTTTAAATTAATGAACAAATGGAAGACTGAAGGAAATAGTACTTTTATATTAATGTTTCACGATCTAAGCCAATTTTGTAAGAAATATAGAATAAACTGAATCATTATTCTTATATCTCTCTGTCCAGCTTAAAAGAATACATGTTATTTTTGCCCAGTTTAGTTAACTATACCAATGAAATTGCATTTAATTATTTAATTAGTCCTTTTTTACATTCTCAAATTTTGGAATCTTACAGAATACCAACCCGTAAGATATAACCACTTTCCACTTTTTACCCTGTTTCTCTGCTTCACTCTGATATCAAAACTTCTAGAACAAGTGTTGTTTCAATTGTATTTTATACATACAGAGCAAGCAGAGACTGAAGAGAGAGGAAGACCACCCCAGATTGGTAGGTGGCAGTTTAAATAAGCAAGAGAACATACATACAAGACTTGTCTTGCACGATGAGTAGCTCTCTGCACCTGCTTGCTGGAATCTTAGGAGTGTATATGGAGGCATTCCCTGTGTTCAGTCACATATACCATCCAGAATGGTCTCAGCAATACATAACTGTCCTAAATTTGTGTCCTTAAGGTAGCATCTAGTGTGGGAGAGGTAAGTGGAATGCATAATCCAAGGACAGGGGAAAGCATAAGGAGCCTACAATTGCCTAGGTCCAGTGCTCAGGTCAACCTGGGATCGTGCCCTCTTGACAACCTCTTCAAAGAACAAATTAGCATTTTCTTTCCCTTTACTTTATCAACCTGAAATCATTCTCCCCCTAATTGGTCAGATCCATCACCTGAAATTGATTTTTTCAATATCAGCAGTGGCTTCCATGTTAACAAATTAAATAGGCCTCTTTCTGGTCTCATCTAACTCTATCTCCTAGGAATATCAAATGCAATTCCGTATTCTTGATAACTTGAAACATTTGCACTATTTTACTTCAGAAGCACTTTACATTTTATGATTTTCATCACTCCTGTTTAATAGGAAGACACACAAATAGCCAACAGATATGAAAAGATGCTCAGCATCACTAATCATTAGAGAGACCCAAATCAAAACCACAATGAGATTTCACTTCTTATCTTGTTAGGATAGGAATTATAAGATCAACCAAGGAGTTGTAGGTGAGGTTGTAGAAAAATTAGAACCCATGTCTGGAAATGTCAGTGGAAATGAAAAATTTTACAGAAACTATGGAAAACAATATGGAGGTTCCTCAAGAAATTAAAAATAGAATTACTGTATGATCTAAAATTCCACTTCTGGATGTTTAGCCAAAAGAATTGAAAAATAAGATCTCAATGACATATATGTATTCTTATGTTCATTGCAGCATTATTCACAATATCCAAGGTATTGAAGTAACCTAAAGGTCCACAGATAGATGAATAGGTAAAGAAATATAGTATATACATACAATGAAATATTATTCAGACATAAAAGGAAACTGTCATATGCTGCATCATGGATAACTCTTGAGGATATTATGCTTAGTGAAATAAATCAGTCACACAAGAATAAACATTTCAATGATTCCATTTAAATGAGATATTTTAATATAGTTAAGCCCATAAAAGTAGAAAGTATAATGGTAGTTATCTTTATTATAATAATATATAAAATTATATATAAAACTATTCATTGCCAATAAAGAAATTTTTAAAAATCCAATTAAATGAAGGGACATACAATATTCATGGATGAAGAGGTACCAGTTTTCCCCAAAGTGATACACAGGAGTGTTGCAATTCCTATAAAAATTTCAGCAAGACTTGTGTTAATATACACAAAATTATTCTAAAATTTACTTGAAATATCAAAGGAATAACAATAGCTAAAGCAATTGAAAGTACATAATGAAATGAGGAAGGAGTCTTTGCAATTTCAAGACTTACATAGCTACAATATCAAGACTGTGGTATTAGTAGAGGATAGGTATTTCGATCAATGGAACAGAATAGAGAACCTAGAAATAGACCCTCTCATATATGTCCAAACAGTTTTAGACACTGAAACAAAAAAAATCAATAAAGGAAATGTAGCCTTTCAAAAAAGTTTGCTGGAAGGTTGGACATCGATAGGCAAACAAATAAAAAAATACTATTGACCTAAATCAAGATTGGACATTGATTGTACCTACACACTAACTCAAAATAATGGGTCATGAACTTAAATGTAAAAATTGAAGCTCTAAAACATTTTAAAAAGCAATGGGATAAATCTTTAATATCCAGGGCTAAGCAGAGTTCTTAGACTTGACATCAAAGTGAAAAATTAAACCATATTAAAATTTTTAACAAACATTTTGCTCTGTGAAAGACCTTATTAAGAGGATGAAAAGACAAGCTACAGAACGGGAAAAATGTTTTTAAGACTTATCCAACACATAAAGTTCAGGGTCCACTTCTGGATTCTCTATTCTGTTCCACTGATCTATATGTCTGTTTTTGTGCCAGTACCACACTGTCTTGATGACCACAGCTTTGTAGTACAACCTGAAATCTGGCATTGTGATGCCCCCAGATATGGTTTTCTTTTTTAAAATTCCCCTGGCTATATCAGAAAGGGAGACAGAACGTAAAGACTGCTAACTCTGGGAAACGAACTAGGGGTGGTGGAAGGGGAGGAGGGCGGGGGGTGGGAGTGAATGGGTGACGGGCACTGGGGGTTATTCTGTATGTTAGTAAATTGAACACCAATAAAAAATAAATTAAAAAAAAAAGACTTATCCAACACACACACACACATGCACAGTTACATACAAACACACACACATTCATGGTAAAAAAAAAAAAAAAATCCAGTTAGAAAATAAACAAAAAATATACATAGACATTTCATTGAAAAGGACATACAAATGGCAAACAGACACATAGAAAAACTGAATTTTATTTCACTCATATGTAGAATTTATGAAACAAAAGAGATGAACATAAGAGAAGGGAAGGAAAAATAAGATAAAAAGTGAGAGGGAGGCAAACCATAAGAGACCCTTAACTATAGGAAACAAAGGGAGGTTTGCTGGAAGTGAGATGGGTGGGAGGATGGGGTAATTGGATAGGATGATGGGCATTAAGGAGGGCACCTGATGTAATAATGAGCAATGCATGTTATATGCAACTGATGAATCACTAAATTCTACCCCCGAAATTAATAATACACTGTATGTTAACTAATTTTAATTTTAATTAAACATTTTAAATGGTCATCATCGTTAGCCATATACAAATAACATTTAAATTGAGATAGAATGTCACTATATAACCATGACACAGGATAAAATTAAACATACTAACAACATGAAATTCTGTTAAGAGTATGGAAAAACTGAATCACTAATATATTACTGGTAGGCATATAAAACAGGGCAGCCATTATGAAAATATTTTGGCAGTTACTTAAGATAATACTGGAATAATTATTTAACTAATAATTTAGTTATACTCTAATAATTTAGCAGTTATACTCTTGAGCATTTATCCCAGAAAAATACTTGTATTCACACAAAAACCAATAAACTATGAGTGACTTGAGTGACAATGGCAAAATAGTAATATTAAAAAGTTTGTCCAATAAAAGAAATGGATAAGCTAGATATGTAGCCATAAGAAGAAGATGAGATCTTGCCATTTGAGGCAATATGGATGGATCTAGAGGGTATTACACTAAGTGAAATAAGTTAGACTGAGAAAGACAAACACATATGATTTCACCTATATCACCTATATGTGGAATCCTAAAAAACAAATGGGAATAAAAGGTACAACATAGGGAATGTAGTCAATGTTATTATAATAAATAGTGTTGTATGATGACAGAGGGTAGCTACAATTGTGGTAAGTATAGCATAATGTAATAGAAATATTGAATCACTATATTGTACATCTGAAACTTATACAACATTGTGTGTCAACTATTCGAATTAAAGAAAGAAAAAGAAAGAAAAAGCAATAAAAAACAAAGCACTTGCACATATATATGTAGAAGCATATGGGAATAGCCCACATACTTAACTCATTAAAACTCAGATAAATTCTCTTTCAACTAACATCTTTTTTCATTAAGATCTGGGGTACTTGGGTGGGTCAGTGGTTGAGCACCTTTATTTTAATCTCAGTTCATCTCAGGGTTGTGAGATCAAGCCCCATGTTGGGCTCTACCCTGGGTGTGAAGTCTAACAAACAAACAAACAAACAAAAAAACAAACAACCCCCCCCCCCACAAGATCTAAGTGTATGTAAACTTACATTTAAAAGCATATGGTATTGGCCCTATGGTTAACTCAGTGAAACCTACATTGGGTATAGACTGTCTTTCAGGTAACATCTTAATTGGTTAAGATATAAGTGTTTCGTGTGTCTACTTCTGTGTAGAAGCCTGGGGAATAGATCTATGCTAAACTCTAAAACTACACTGCACAGGGGCACCTAGGTAGTGGCTCATTTGATTAAGCAACTGCCTTTGGCTCAGAACATGATCCCAATGTTATGGTATCCAGTTCCCCCACATAGGGCACTCTCCTTAGTGGGGTGTCTGCTACTCTCTTCCTCTGACTCTCCCTGCTGCTCATGCTCTTACTTACTACTCATGCTATCTCTAAATAAATAAATAAATAAATAGATAAATAAATAAATAAATCTTTACAAAAACAACCCATGCTGCACAAAAACAATTATTTACAAATAAATAAAAAAAAACCAACTTAATATCAGTAAGAGCTTTGTGACTTTTCAAAAATTGTCATAAAAGTCATTGAATGTAAAATTTACCATTTAGAAAAAAAGATTTATTTTAAAGAGAGAGAATTAGAGAGAGCATGAGTGGTGGAAGAGGTAGAGGGAAGGAATCTTCAAGAAGACTCCCCTATGAAGGCAGAGCCTGAGGCAGGGGTCAATCTCAGGACCCATGAGATCACAACCCATGTGATCATGATATGAGCCCAAACCAAGAGTCTGACACTTAACCAACTGAGACACCGAGGAACCCCCAAATTTACCATTTTACTTATGTTAAATATACCATTCAGTGGTTTTTAGTACATTCATAGTGCTATGCAACTATCACCCCTATCTAATTCCAGAATATTTTAATTATCTCCCCCCAAAAGCCTATATATTTCAAGATTTTATTTATTTATTCGAGAAACAGATAGAGGGAGGTAGAGACACAGAGGGAGAAGCAGGCTCCACGCCAGAAGCCCAACGTGGGACTCGATCCCGAGTTCCTAGGATCACACCCTGGGCTGAAGGTGGAGCTAAATCGCCGAGCCACCGGGGCTGCCCAAAAAGCCTATATATTTAAGCAGTCATCTCCTTCCCCCTGCCCAGGGCAACCGAATATTTACTTTCTATTCTATGGATTTGCCTATTCTTAATATTTCATATAAATGGAATAACATAATATGTGGCTATCTGCCTCTGAATTGTTTGACCTAGCCTAAAGTTTGAAGGTTCATGTTGTTTGATCTCTTTTTTATGCATACTGCACTGCCTTGGAGACAACTAAGAACTCAATCATATTATTTGATTAGAGTCATTAAAAAATAAGATAATAAAAGAAAAAATGGTTAGATGTGTGAGTGACCGAAACATTCTGTGCTAAGTGCTTTCACCATGTGTCCTACAAGACCTCACATGGAAAGAAAACTCTACAGAATTAAAATAACTCACTTTTATTACAATTTCTCTTCAATTCCTCTTCATTAAGTACATTCACACATGTGAGTGTACACACACACACATACACATAACATATGTATGAAATAATTCACTTATTTGACTATCATCATATAGCAGTAAGAATAGGAAGCTCCCTTTTTTTTCCTCGTCCCATAAGGGTTAGTTGATTGCTACACAAGCATCTGTGTCTGCAATTTTTGAAGTATCCCTTTAGGATATATAGGACATTTTTCTTTAATACTCAATTTACTAGTATAGGTATCATGGGATTTAGAAATTGAAGGCTGTGCATGTACATATAGCTTACATTTTTTTACTAAGATCCCGAATACCTGGACCAGACTGCATTCAGCTCTCTGTTTGGTATCCAGAACCTAAGGTATTAAAAGAATATAAAAGTGGGACTACAGACAGGATTTATTATTATATTTTCAGGCAGAAAGATAAAGTGGAGCCTTTGAATTGTTATGACAGTCCCAGAAATACAGATTTCGTCCATTCACCAGATTTGAAGGCAGGAGTGCTGTGGGGGCTGGCTGGGAGGTTACAAAGTGTTTGTTTTCCCAATGCTCAGATTGTGATTCAATGTAGCTGTCCATCATGATTTTGAATGTCAGAGTCATCTCCTTAACCAAATAGGAATCCCTGGTTCTGTTGTACTGGAAGTCAGGTATGAATCCTGCTCATGACAAGAGGAAATGGGTGAGAACTAGGATTCTCCGTCAATGATTAGAACACTTACTTCTTACCTGCCCTCCCCTTGTTCTCAGAAAGAGAACTTAATCTTTCTTGGTTCATTTCTAGGGAGAGTTAGGACTGTATTTCATCTGTTTCTTTTTTTATTTTTTGTATATTTTTATTGGAGTTCGATTTGCCAACATATAGCATAACACCCAGTGCTCATCCTGCCACGTGCCCCCCTCAGTGCCCGTCACCCAGTCACCCCATCACCCCGCCCACCTCCCCTTCCACTACCCCCTTGTTTGTTTCCCAGAGTTAGGAGTCTCTCATGTTCTGTCACCCTCTCTGATTTTTTCCACTCATTTTCTCTCCTTTCCCTCCTATAATCCCTTTCACTATTTTTTAGATTCCCTGTATGAGTGAAACCATATAATGTTATGACAACACTTGAGCGGAGGACTCCACTGTCATGTTAGAGAAGACCATGGATTTTAGACTTAGAACAGTCTAAAGAGAAAACAAACTTGTTGTAAAGGGAGTTTGGGAATGACGATGGACAAAAGATGATATCAAAGTTGAGCCTTATAGATAACATAAATGTATTAGTATTAGTACTCCAAAATGCCTATCCACACCCATGACATAATATTAGTTACTTTTCCTTGCTAAAACAATTAAGTTATAATGTATTGAAATAATTTTTACTTTGTTTTGGAAATTTCCTTAGTTATTTTGTGCTTAGTACTATATTACCTATGTATAAGTGTGGACCTCTGACAGTTTTGCAAATAAATGTATTAAAGATGGCACTTAAAATTATTGTGTAACATGAAAGTCAGTTTTAGTAGTTAAATATATAAAAAGAAAGCACAAGAAATATATCTAGGATATTTATTTCATATTTAGGAAAGCCATTCTCTAGAATACAGCACAAGGAATCTAAAAGATAAATTGCCTATTTTTAAATTAAGGATACCTGTACTTTTCCTAAATTTATCTCCTTCTGTTGCACAGATATATAAAGAGTTGACTAGCTGAATGTATTAAGGAGAAGTGAGTAGTTATATTATTTTTTCAACAACTTATGACAATTTACATTAGTCAAACATTTATCAGAAATTAATTTCAATATCTATTTTAATAGAAAACATATATAGATGGATAAACATGCACTTATATACATATATGATTTTTATAGTTTTAAAAACTTACTCTAATGATATCTATGAAAATAATCAGAAAAATATTATTGTATTCAAACATAATGTACACATTTACAAGCCCAATAGAATGAAACTCTATGACAATATTGTTTTTCATGGAAACACAATATTAAAAACCCGTAGTGTTCTTTTTTCCCAAAATGCAAATTGTAAGAGTTTTGTTAGCTGTGTATCATTAAAGGCCACACCAATGACACTAAAATAAGAAACTGAGAAGCAGTTCATAAGCTGTGATATAATTTAAATGTTTCATTTTATTATTTATTTATTTACCTATTTTTATCTCTCATTTTCAGTGTTCTGTATACTAACAAAGTGAACAAGAGAATTATATCAGCACTGTTTAATGTTTTGGTTGTGGAGAAATTTTGCCAAAACTAGAGATAAAAGAATTTGGTATATCAGCTTTAATTGCACTGTGTCAAGATTTTCTTTTATTTTTCTCAAAAGTGATCTTGATCCAATATTTTCTTGCTTTTGTTTCTGCTTTATCTGAAAGTAATATTTTATCCAAAAATTTTTGATATGTTTTTATTTTGGTATGTTTCCTATTTATAGAAAAATTCTCTGCATACTTTGAGTATGGCTCACTTTCTGATATACCACTTCTTAAAAACCATAAATATGTTAAAAAAAACACTCTGAGTTAAGACCAATTTTGTAGGGTAGTTTAGATAGTTGATATTTATTTCCCAATGAATATATTTTCTCTAGCACATTATTTTTTCAAATTCCTTGGATTTCCTTTGTTTTCTCTATTTCATTATTTTTTTTGAAATTTATAATTTCTGATGATTTATGAGGTAAACATTATGGTTTTGTTTCTTTTGGTGGTTCCTTGGTGCTTTCCAAGTAATACTATTTATACTACAGCATTTAATTTAATAATGCTTAATGTCAGGTATAGATTAAGCCTCATTAATTCATTAACCTGCTCATTTATTAAAAAATATTTACCTAATAGGTACTAAGTGTTTTGCTTGCCACTGTCTTAATATGAAGGTTTCATTAAATTTTGGATGATTCAAAAATATCATATTTATGATACCATGATGTTAAAATAGTGAAAGACATTGATTCCATTAACAAATCTATTCCTTAACTATAAGCCTGGTACTTTGATAATTACATGATATTAAGAGGCTTTGAGGTTGGCTTTCTAACCTCTTGAAAAGAGAACTGAGTTTTCCTGAAATATGTTATACTAGAGGCTATTTGGGGGAATATGAAAAAGAGAGAGGTTTGCAGAATCGAGAAGTTAAAATACCAGTATGATTTGAGTAAGTAAAAACAAGCATCAAGAGAGAACACTGCTCTGACCATTTTGGCCCTTCATATTTAAAATAATTTGTCCATTCCTTGTAGAAACTTTTTTGATATGCCTCAAAGTTAACTTCATTGCCATTTCTTTCTGTTTCTATATGATTCTATGATTTTTGTAATGGCATAGAGGAGATCTTTGAAGGGCATGTTCATCCTATGTTGCTTTACTATTTCCAAAAAAAAAAAAATGGTCTTTTACAGTATCTAATCTGTCATCCTATGGTGCAAGTATATAAAGATAAAAAATAGGTGTAGGTAGAAAAACTGAATAAAGAACAAGTTGATATATCTGATTCGTCCACTATCCTAAACACTGTTAATTATCCTCTTATAATGACTAGCAGTGTAAGACTAAGAATGTCTCCAAGGAAGTAGAGGTCCCTGTTTGAGCACTGTAAGTAAATCCTACCAATTGATGAGATTCATTCAATGTCTGGAGTTTCAAATCAGCTCTCGATAGTCTCTTTCTTAAGCGTGAATTAATATTCAAAAATTACCATATATATGAGAAACTTCTCCAAATAAAAGAAAAAAGCTATAAAAATTAGTAATTGAAACCTAGATAATATATGAAGCATGTGTATTATATAATATATATAATATATGTATATTACTGTCAGATTCACAAGATTCAGAAGAAAATATGATGTTGGAATTTTGTAGTGTTAGACAACAGAAAATGCCAATATATTTGGGATATAGAATTCAGGAATTTTTCTAGAAAGTGGTTAAAAAATAAATAGATGCAATATTAAACTTTTTAAAGAGAAACAATGAAAAGAAGGGAATAAGGCCAGAAAATCCCATATTTAACTAAAAACAATAGTAGTAAAATAACAAGGACAAGATTGGGAAGATATTATCAAAAGTTAATACAAGAAAATTTCTAAAACCAAAGGCCTCAGATTTCCAGACCCCAAAAGGCCCAATAAATGCCTGCACTTGACGGGATGAGCACTGGGTGTTATTCTGTATGTTGGCAAATTGAACACCAATAAAAAATAAATTTATTATTAAAAAAAATGCCTGCTTGGTAAATGACATACATGCCCACATTCACCTCTGTCATCACTATCACCAGCATTAAATATGAAAGCAAAGAAGTTTTAAAATGTTCTCTTTTTTTAAGGTTTTATTTACTTATCTGAGAGAGAGACAGTGAAAGAGAGAGAACAGGAGCAGGATGAGGGGTGGAGGGAGAAGTTGACTCCCTGCTGAGCAGGGAGCCGATGTGGTCTAAATCCAGGGACTCCAGGATCACGACCTGAGCCAAAGGCAAGGACCCTGTTTTTGTTTTTTTTTAAGATTTTATTTAAGTAGGGTGCCTGAGTGGCTCAGTAGGTTAAGTGTCTGTCTTCCACTCTGATGGAGATCCCGGGGTCATGGGATGGAGCCCCAGGTAGGGCTCCCTGCTCAACGGGGAGTCTGCTTCTCGCTCTTCCTTGCAGTTCCCCTTGCTTGTGCTCTCTCTCTCTCTGTCAAATAAATAAATGAAATCTTTTAAAAAATAAAATAAAATAAAGTAAAATGTTCTTAAGTATTTCAGAACCAGAAAACAAATAAATGGTTGTTTAGGAAAGGAAAGGAAGAATAGTTCATGTAAAAAGTATCAACTGTCTTTTTACTATCTGTATCTTAAACTAGGAGATTGAGAATGCCTTTGAAATTCAGACATAAGAAACCTCATCTACATAGAACCTCCATTTACTCAATAATAAAGTGCAGATAATAAAAATGCATCCTGGGCTCATAGTAAGGACAAAATGAGTTAATGTATATAAACTCCTTAGAACTTTACCTAGTACATAGTAAGTATAAATATGAATTATTGTTAAAAATAAGAACAATAAAAAATAAAAACAATAACAAATACATCCTAATCATACCTGTTAGGTAATCAATGAGTTCTACCTTAAGAAAACACCCAGATGGAGAGGTTATAATAATTAACATTTAAATAAGATATTACAACAAATACCAATCTGAAAGATCATAATGACATAGATCATAAGTGTAACACAATTACACTTGATTATAAGTTTAAGGGGATTGTATCTATATCTTTCTGTCTTAAAATAATGTAAACACATTATCTGTCATAAAACCTGACACATAGTAGATGTGAAGTATATATTGTTAAATGAACCAAAAAATTAATGAATTAACAAACAATAGTTTAAACTTAAACAGTGTTTATGTAAATTTGTCCTGGCACTTAAAATGTTTATTTTCTTGTTATTACAATACAATATTAACAGAGAGAAGAGACAGAGAGAGGGAGCACAACAAAGATTATTTTTCCCATTTTTCCAAACCTCAGAGGATCAAAAAATGAAACAAAACAAAGATATAATTTCAATACTACAGGCTTCTTAACAATTACACCAGCTTAATTATGATAATTCTGAATGAAACAGATGTAACACCAGTCTCATTCATTCTTAATGGGATCCCAGGACTGGAAGACATGCACATGTGGATTTCCTTCCCATTCTGCTCCATGTATATTGTGGCCATGGTAGGGAATTGTGGGCTTCTATACCTCATCTGCTATGAGGACTCCTTGCACAGATCCATGTATTATTTTTTGGCCATGCTTTCCCTTACCGACCTTGTTATGTGCTCTAGTACAATCCCTAAAGCTCTCTGCATCTTCTGGTTTCATCTCAAGAAAATTGGATTTGAAGAATGCCTAGTCCAGATGTTCTTCATCCATACCTTCACAGGGATGGAATCTGGGGTGCTCATGCTCATGGCCCTGGACCGCTATGTGGCCATCTGCTACCCTCTGCGCTATGCAACCATCCTCACCAATTCTGTCATTGCAAAGGTTGGGCTTGCTACTTTTCTGAGAGCAGTGTTGCTCATCATTCCCTTGATTTTCTTCACCAAGAGACTACCCTATTGCAAGGGCAATATAATACACCATACCTATTGTGACCAGCTATCTGTAGCCAAGTTATCCTGTGGAAATATCAAGGCCAATGTTATCTATGGTTTGATAGCTGCCCTTCTGATTGGAGGCTTTGACATCCTGTGCATCACAATCTCCTACACCATGATCCTCCGGGCAGTGGTCAGCCTCTCTTCAGCAGATGCTCGACAGAAGGCCTTCAGCACCTGCACTGCCCACATCTGTGCCATTGTTTTCTCCTACAGTCCAGCCTTCTTCTGCTTCTTTTTTAATCGTTTTGGAAGCCGTACAATCCCTCCTTCTTGCCACATCATTGTGGCCAATATTTATCTGCTCCTGCCTCCCACTATGAACCCTATTGTTTATGGAGTGAAAACCAAGCAGATACGAGACTGTATCATAAAGATCTTTTCAGGTTCTAAGAACATTAAATCCCACAGCACATAAGGGAGATATTTTTCATGGAAGAGATGAAGGAGGAGGAAAATAATACTCCATTGGCTGTGTAGTGAGAATCTAAAGATGCCTTTTACGATTTCTACTTTGTTCTTCACAAGGGAAAGACCTGAGGGGGACATTAAATGTTTTCAGAATCTCCAAATCACTGATATGCCCCCCATGCTGTTTTTCACCTCCTCACCCCTGTGAAGAAGTTCCCAGGTTCCCATAAGCAAAACACAATGGGAACCTGAGTAACTTATCAAAAGAAATGGATAAATCAGAAAGAGAGAATCTGCTGTTAGGTGCCAGTTTGTCTTGTTTTCAAATAGTGATTAGAATTTTTGTTTGAAAGACAGTTGTTACTTATGTCTGGAAAACATATGCTATATTTTTCTCATCATTGCAAAAATTTCTCTATTTTTTCAATATCATCCTCCTGATGGAGAAACTTGTAAATACACTATGAGGTCATTAGTCTAATGAGATTTTAGCCTCTGGACTGTAATTTGGAAGTAAGTCATCTGACATGTCTCCTGTAGAAAACTCCTAAATGACTAAAGATATTTGTCTAGTAAATAGATCAAAGAAGAAACTTTGGGATCTGGAAAGAAGAAAAAAAATATAGTAAGAAAAAACGATAAATACAGTAATCTTTTCTCATTTTTAATTTTCTAAATTATATTTGACTATTGAAAGAAAATTTATAGCTTTGTTGATATGGTTCAAATTTATGTTTAAAATGTTTAAAGTAACTATAAATAAGATAGGATAAAGGAACTTAAAAGAAGGTTAAGTTTTTATATTTCACTTGAACTATCAAATGATGATATCAGGAGACTGTGATGCTATGTATATAAATATAAAACAAAGAACAACCACTAAATAATCTATGCAAAGAGATACATTGTAAAAACACTATAAATAAAAAATGGACTTGTAAAAATACATTCAGGACCTACAGAATAGCAGAAATGTTAGATTATTCTGATTATTTGACCCTGTTATCATTATCTAGTGTCCTTTTTTTTTTGTTCCTTGTGACAGTTTGGCTTAAAGTTTATTTTGTCAGATATAAGTATGGACTTCACTGCTCTTTATTTGGTTACCATTTGCAAAAATATCTTTTTCCATCCTTTTCTCTTCAACCTGTTTATATCTTCATATATAAAATCTTTTGAATATAGCACATAGTTGAATCTTGCATTTTTAATCTATTCAGTCACTCCATATTTTTGATTATTATGTTTATTTAATCCATTTGCATTTAAAGTATTAATTAATGTTAGGAAAGAACTTACATTCTTACTTTCTCCATTGTTTTCTGTATGTCTTTAATTATTTTATCTTTTCCCTCTTTTATTTCCTTTGTGTTTCACTAATTTCTTTGTTGTGGCATGCTTAGATTTCTTTATTTCTGTTGTGCACCTTATATAAATATTTTCTTTGTAGCTACTGTGGGGACTGCATAAAATTATATATTGGTCATAATATATTTTGACTAATCTATTTAAATTATATTATGACATAATTTATTTAAATGCTACTCCTTTACATCTTTTCTACCCCCGCTTTTGGTTATCAATATCACAAATTACATTATTTTATATTTTGTACCATTAATACTGTCTCATAGTTATTTTTTATGCTTTTTCATTTAAATTATACACTGGAGGGATGCCTGAGTGGCTCAGCAGTTAAGCGTCTGCCTTTGGCTCAGGTCGCGATCCCGGGATCCTGGGATAGAGTCCCATATCAGCCCCCCCTGGAGGAACCTGCTTCTCCCTCTACTTATATCTCTGCCTCTCTCTCTGTGTCTCTCATGAATAAATAAAATCTTTAAAAATACATAAATAAATTATACACTGGAATTAAGTGATTTACGCACTGCTATTACAGTATTACAGGATTCTTTATTCTTTACCAAAGAGTTTTGTATTTTCATGATTTCATGTTGCTGTCCAGTGTCCTCTTGTCTCAACTTCAGGTCCCTGTAGCAATTCTTATAAGGTAGATCTAGTATTGATGAACTCCTTTGGATTTTGTTTATCTGTGAAGGTATTTATTTCTCCTTAGCTTTTGACAGTTTGCCAGATTGATTGGCAGCTTTTACTTTCCTTTCAGCACTTCGAACATATCATCTGACATCTTTATGGCTTGTAAAATTTCTGCTGAAAATTGCTAATTTTATGGAAGTTCATCTGTACATGATAAATTACTTTTCTTTTATTGCTTTTGAGATTCTTTTTCTTGACTTCTGGTAATTTGTTTATAATGTGTCTCTGAACCTTTTTGGGTTTAGCCTAGTTGGAATCCTTTAAGCTTTTTGAAGTGAGAGGTCTATTTTCTTCTTCAGATTTGGGAACATTTTGGTGATTATTTCTTCAAATAAACTCACTGCCCTTTTCTCCTCCTTTTCTTCTTTTAAGACTCCTGTCATGCATATGTTGATTTTCTTGCTGATTTCCCATAAATATCTTAGGTTTTCCTTACTTTTTTCCCCATTCCTTTTCCGTTTTGTTCCTCTGGCTCAATAATATCAAATGACCTGTCTTCAAGTTCATTGTTTCTTTTTTCTGCTTGATCAAAACATCAGTTTATGCTCTGTAGTAGATTTTTTTAAGTCACATTACTGTATTCTTCAACTCCACGATATTTTGTGGTTACCTTTTATAGTTTCTTTTTGTTCACAGCCTCATTCTGTTCAAACACCTTTTTCCTGATTTTGTTTGGTTGCCTATTGGTGTTCTTTTGTAGTACACAGGGCTTATTTACAATGATTATTTTGAATACTTTGTCAGGTAATTTATAGATCTCCATTTCTTTGCAGTCAGATTTTGAAGACTTATTTTGTTCTTGTGTTTTGTTATTGTTGTAATTTGTGCATCTGAAAAAAGTTCCCAATCTTCATGAACTTTCATTCACCAATCAGCTTTACTAGAAATTCTGATGGCCTCTCAAACCTTATATGGGAATGCATTTTCCTGGGCTTAGATGTGTAATTTCTCAGTTATAGAGGTCAACTGTCTTCTTTTTCAAGAACTTCTAATTTCTTGCTCTCTTTGGTATCAGTCTACCTCTGGGGCATACTTAGGCACTGCAATAAATTACTGAGTTCTCTTTTACTTTTAGCAACCTCCAGATATCCAAAGTATCCTGAGTCTTCCAGTATTCCAAGTTAGGAAAGAAAAAACAGTACCCTAGGCAGCTCCCTGAAAAGCCAGACCATTCAACCTATATTCTCTTGAACTGAACACTTTCTCATGATTGTGCTGAGTAGCACTAGTTGCTGTCTACAGTATTACATTTTTTTTTTCTGGAACTGCAACAAGAAATTGAGTTCTCTATTATTTTCAGTTGCTCCCAGGCATCCAAAGTATGCTGTTCTGACAAAAATACTGATTCAAAAGGACACGTGTACCCCAATGTTTATAGCAACATTATCAATAATAGCCACATTATGGAAAGAGCCCAAATGTCCATTATCCCAATGGATAATGAAGATATGAGATTAGACACACATACATACATATGATGGAATATTATTCAGCAATTGAAAAGAATGAAATCTTGCCATTCCCAACAATGTGGATGGAGCTAGAGTGTATTGTGCTAAGCAAAACAAGACAGTCAAAGCAAGACAAATACAATATGATTTCACTCATATGAGGAATATAAGAAACAAAACAGATGAACATAAAAGAGGGATTTTTTTTAAAGAGAAGGAGACAAACCACAAGAGACTCTTAACTATAGAGAACAAGCTGAGAGTTGCTGGAGGGGAGATTGGTGGGGGATGGGCAAAATGGGTGATGCATCCTAAGGCAGGCATTTGTGATGAGCACTGGGTGTTATATGTACATGACAAATTACTAGATTCTACTCTTGAAATAAATATTACACTAAATGTGAACTAACTAGAATTAAATTAAAACTTAAAACAACAAAATCAAAATAAATAAGGATAAGAAAACCACTTTTTTTACTTACTTCAATGCAGCTGTTCTTGGCTTTGGGCTTCCATGAAGTATAATGACTTCTTAAATGGTTTCTGGAGTTCTTCTAGAGGTTATTTTAGACCATATATTGCTATTAAATCAGTGTGTCTAGAAGTGAATGAGGTCTGGAGCTTTCAATTTTTCTATCTTGCTGATATTTTCAATATTCATTCATGATTCTTAAAAAATCTTTTAATAATAGGAATAGAGTGAAATGTCCTCAATTTGATTAAGATCATCTATGAATCTCCTAAAGCTAATCTTATTCTGAATGATGAAAGATGGGATGTTTCCCCCTAATGCTGGGAACATAGAAAGGATATTTGGTCTCACCATCATTATTCAACATGAGTACTTGAAATCCTGGTCAGTGCTATTGCACTGGTAAGTAAAGAAAAGTCACAAAATTTTAAAAAAAGGAAATTATAACGTAACTATTGCAGATGTTATAATTGTTTATGTAGAAACTACCACGGAATTTGGCAGATGATATTTATACTTGTGGTGAGTACAGTATAACGTATAGACTTGTTGAATCACTCTGGTAAAGGAAAAAAAAAAAAAAACCTGAAACTAATGTAACATTGTGTGTCAAGTATAATTTAAAAAAAAGAAAAGAAACTACCAAGGAATCTACCCAAAAAAATTCTACTACTAAGAGTATTCAGTGTTTTTTTCCACAGGAAAGAATATATATATATATATATATATATATATATATATATATATAAATCAATTGTAGTTTCATAAACTAGCAATAAAAATATATATTGTAAATTCAGTCATAGTTGCTGAATAAAGAAAATACTTAGATGTAAATCTCAGAGACTTGCAGGACTGGCTTGCTAAACACTACACAGTCTTGAAAGAAATCAAAGACAATGATGAGCACTGGGTGATATGCTATATGTTGGCAAATTGAACTCCAAAAAAAGAAATTTTAAATATTGAAAAATAATGTAAATTAAAAAGAATAGTCTTCTCAGTTTCAAGGTTTATTACATAGCGATTGTAATAAAGGCAATGTGACATCGGCAGAGAATAGACACACAGATCAATGCAACAGAATAGAGAACTCAGAAATACCAGCCCTGGGCTGAAGGCAGGTGTAAACCCCTGAGCCACCCAGGGATCCCCTTTTTTAAAAATATTTTTTACTTATTCATGAGAAATACAGACAGAGAGAGAGAGGCAGGGTGAGAAGCAGGCTCCATGTAGGAAACCCCATGTGAGACTCGATCCCAGGACTCCGGGATCATGTGCTGAGCCAAAGGCAGATGCTCAACCACTAAGCCACCTAGCCATCCCAGCATTGTGAGTGTATCAAAAACTACTCAATTATATGCTGTTATATGATTAAACAGTTAACTGCATATTGTGTGAATTTAACTTCAACTTTAAAAAGCACTCAAGGAAGTTAAAGAATCGTGCTACATTTACATTATTGTATTATCTCTTATAAATTACAAGAATCTACATGCCTAAAAATAGGAAAGTGGTTAAATTAATTGTATAAAGAACTTTTATTCAATCATAATAACACTAAATCATTTTTGTTAGAATGGGCTAATTATATAATGTCAATTGAAAATAGCCAAATTTATGTTTTAATATGCTATAATCAAGACTTTTGCCCAAAACACATATAGCTAGCATGTGTATATATGTATATGAATATATATATGTGTATATTCACACATATTAGCTATATACATATAAATTTGTATAAAAAATGAACTCTTGTATACAAAGATTTTGTGTAAAAAATGAATTTGCCTTTCAGGCCTCCATTCACCCTGGACCCACACAACCACTAATTTGCTTCCTGTCACTATAGATTAGGTTGAATTTTCTAATGGGACAGTTTTGAGATTCATTTGTGTTATGTATATTAGTAATTCATTCCTTTTTATTGCTGAAGAGTATTCCACTATAGGAATGTGCCATATTTTGTTTATCAATTCACCTGATAATGAATATTTAGATTGTTTCCAATTTTTCTATTTAATTAAAGGAATCTAAATTTAGAATCAGTTATTTTTTTATTGTTGCCACTCTAGCCATCATTATGTCAAAATGTAAGCATTTAATTATTCTTCACATAATATGTATGCATGACAAGCCTGAACTTTTGATGACTTTCTAGAATGCCATAATATTTCATTATCTATGTTAGTAGAAAGTAAGCTCTTTAAAACTAGAATACATAATATCTGTTTCTTTTTTCATAGTTCTTAGCCTGACTTAGAAAGTATTCCATATTCAATGACGTTATTTAGTTAGACACACAAAAATATAAACAAATAAAAAAGAAGTGGATGGATGTGTGAATGACTGAAACATTCTGTATGTAAGTGCTTGCAACTTGTATCCTATAAGGCTGTACATAGAAAGAAACAACTCTGTAACAAATATTAAAATCACTAATTTCATTTTTAAAAGTCCCCATATACACATGCTTACACAAATACACAACGTATGAAACTATTATTTATGTAATATTATTTAGTTGGTAAGCATGGAGCATTTCCTCTAGTTTTGATCCTCTCCTACAGGTAGGGTAGACTTGACTCACACCTGCACCTGTGTCTCTAATGTTCTGAAATATTCTCTAGAGAAATATACAATTTTATCCCCTTAAGAAAAACAGAATGTTTCTTTAAATACTCAGTTCAATAGTACAGATATCAAGGGATTTAGAAGTTAAAGGCTGTACATGTACACATATTGTAGAATAGTGAATTTTTGTGATCAACATCCTGAACACCGGGAACAGATTGCATTCAGCTTATTGCTTTGCTGTCAGAAACCAAGGTATTAAGGGACATACTAAAGGGAATCCTGGGTGACTCAAGTGGTTGAGCATATGAGTCCTGATTTCAGCTCAGGGCATGATCTCAGGTCATGAAGTCCCCCCGCCCTCCCGCACTTTGGACTCTGCATTCAGTACAGAGTCTGCTTGAGTTTCTCTTTCCCTCTCTCTCTGTCCCTCCCCCAGTTCACACACACTCTCGCTTTAAATGAATAAATAAAATCTTTTTTTTTTTAAGTGGGACTAGAGACAGGACTTTTTATTTTATAGGCAGTAAGGAGGAGAGAGTCTTTAGACATATAACCACTGATTATTATATTCTCAGAAACACAGGTTTGATTTCATTCACCCATTTGAAGGCAGAACTGTTGTAAAAGATTGGGTTTTCTTGGAAAAATGTTTATTTCCCCATTTTTCAGATTGCATACCAGTAGGACTTACCATCATGATTATAAACATCTATGTTATCTTCCTAACCAAATAGGAATCACTGGTCTTTTTCAGGTGTGAGTCAGCCTCATCACAAGAAGAAATGGCAGAGAGCTAGAGAATAGTTCTCAGTCTTGGTCAAGCACTTACTTTTATGTGACATCCCCTTGTTCTCAAAATGAGGACCTACTTTCCTTGCTTCATTCCTAGAGAGATTTATTTGTGACTGTATTTCTTTTATTCCAGATAGCAAAATATAGTTGGAGGAACCCATTATCATATTGAGGGAAAAACTGGGTTTTTAAAATTGAGGACAGTCTAATGAGAAAATGAATTTATTACCTATGGATTTGGGGAATGAAAATAGACAACAGATGACATAAAAATGTACTTTATAAGTGGTGATATTCTTGTGTTGATGTTACTACTTCAGTATAACCTACACACAGATAGCATAATATGAGTCCATTTTCCTTGTAGAAAAATTAAGTTATAAGGTACGAAAACAATTTTAAATTTGTTTTGGAGAAGTAATTTAAACTATGGTTGATATTGTATTACTTGGGATATACTTGGTGGATCTATAACTAAGAGTTTTGCAAATGTATACATGTAAAATGTAACAATAAAGCTAGTTTTATTAATTGACACTAGATTACAAAAAGGAAACACAAGGGATATAAATGTGATAAAGATATCATATTTAGGAAACACCTTCTTAAAAATAGAACACAATCTCTGAGACATATTTTCAGTTTATGGGTATCTATGCTTTACCCAATTTCTCTACTTGCTTCTGCTGCATGGATAGTTTTAAGAGTCAAAGAAAAGCTGAGGAAATGTCCCAGATTAAAGAAGTCTGGAGAAATGCACAAACTTTACTCATTACACGACCTGGCCAGAATCCTATATGGAAAACAGTCCTACATGGGACATTATTGGCACAATTGCATTAACCAGTGTTGGACTCTGGGTTACAATAAAGTATTGTATTACTGTTAAATTTCATAAATGTATTAATTTTACTGAGGTTTTCAAAGAAAAATATTCTTTCATAAATATTCTTAATAAATGAAAATTAAAACAAAAGAAGAGTTTACTATTCAAATTTATTGAGATGAATAAATAAGTAGTGATACTATTTTTCAACAACTTGTGTGAGAATTTGGCATATACTGATCAAATAAATGAAATAAGTGAGTCAGAGAGACAAATACCATATGGTTTCATATGTGGAATTTTTTTTTTAATTTTTATTTTTTTATGATAGTCACAGAGAGAGAGAGAGAGGAGAGAGAGGCAGAGACACAGGCAGAGGGAGAAGCAGGCTCCATGCACCGGGAGCCTGATGTGGGATTCGATCCCGGGTCTCCAGGATCGTGCCCTGGGCCAAAGGCAGGCGCCAAACCGCTGCGCCACCCAGGGATCCCTCATATGTGGAATTTAAGAAACAAACTGATGAACATGGTGGAAAGAAGAGAGAGGCAAACCATAAAACAGACTCTTATTGTGTATATATATATATATATATATATATATATATATATATATACTTTTAAATGTATACATATATTGCAAGCTTATCTTATTTCTACAATGATCAAATGAGGTAAAACATATATATGTACATATGTTTATAGATAATATGTTTATGTTTTAAACATAAAAA
Organism: Canis lupus familiaris; assembly: GCF_011100685.1. NCBI lineage: Eukaryota > Metazoa > Chordata > Mammalia > Carnivora > Canidae > Canis > Canis lupus. The sequence goes on from NC_049242.1 coordinate 29,381,495, forward strand.
TATTTAAAATGTTTATACTGGGATCCCTGGGTGGCGCAGCGGTTTGGCGCCTGCCTTTGGCCCAGGGCGCGATCCTGGAGACCCGGGATCGAATCCCACATCGGGCATCCCGGTGCATGGAGCCTGCTTATCCCTCTGCCTGTGTCTCTGCCTCTCTCTCTCTCTCTCTCTCTCTCTATCATAAATAAATGAAAATTGAAAAAAAAATAAAATAAAATGTTTATACATGTTATACATATTTTGTGTGTGCATGTGTATGTATACATATATGTAAATGTACATATATAAATTATTACAGCTTTTGTTACTTTTAATAATATCTGTAAAAGTAATCTGAAAAACAATGCTGTATACAAAGTAGAAATTTATACACCTGATAGAAAAGGATTTGATGGCAATTTTGATAATCAAGGAAATTATTTTTGTATTATAAAAACATATTTTTCTTTTGTCCATAAGGCAAATTACAGGACTTCTCTTGGTCTTCCAATTATTTATCTTAAGTTGAGTAACTAGGAAATTAAGGATTAGCTAAGAAGCTGATATATGATTTAAATAAATTCCCAAATTTAAAAGCTTCTACTGTGTAGTAGTAACAAATAAAGGAAAATAATTTCAGTGTTGTCTATTATTTTGATTGTGAAGAATCCTTGTCAAGCCTGGGATTGCAACAATTTGATATAAATTGGTTCAAATTAAATAGCTCGACCTCAAATTTTTTTTGTTTTGTTTTGTTTTGTTTTTTTTTACCTCAAATTTTTTAATCTAATATTTCTCAAAAGTCACTTTGACTCAACATACAATAAAATATATGTAAATATATGCAATAAAAGTATATTCTTTATTTTTTGATGGAGAATTTTATTTTTTTAAATTGATTTGTTTATTTGAGAGAGAGAAAGAGCATGAGAGTGGAAGGGGGATAGAAAGAGAGAAAGAACGAATCTCAAGCAGACACCCCAGACACCCCACTGAGTGTGGAGCCCAGGCTCAATCTCATGACCTGAGCCAAAACTGAGTCAGATGCCTAACAGACTGAGCCATCCAGGCACCCCAGTGGAGAATTTTAGAAACATATTTTCTGGTGACTGATGAAGCAGACTCATAGTTTTGTTTCATCTGGTGCCCCCTTTATGCTTTCTAAGAAATAATATTTAGACTGCAGTGCTATAATTCTTAAAGTATGAAATATGATTCATTTACTCATTTATCTCTTCCTTTATTCAAAAATATTCATTAACATCGAAAGCATGCCTGGTGTCTTCCTAGACACTTCAGATATGAAAATAAATACAGTCTGAAAATATATTAAGAGTTTTGTTACATTAAAGGTGATTCAAGTATATAAATAAGTTTTCAGAATCCATGATGTTAAAAAAAAGAGATTGATTTCATCAATAGTTCTATTCCTTACCTGTAAGCCTGCCACCTTTATAATTACATCATGTTAGGAGGATTTAGAGGAAGGCACTCTATCCCCTCCAAATGAAAGTTGAATCATCCTGAAGAAATTGATGACTGAGCTAGATTTGGTGGGAGGAGAAGGACACAAATAGGATAAAGAATTGTAAAATCATAAAGCTAAACATAGCAGTGTAATGGGAATAAACAGCAACAGAATGGATCATGCTTCTGGCCTAAGACAATTTGTACTTTCCTGTTTGAAAATTTTCCTGATGCCCTGCAAGCGTTTTTTCATGGTAGTTTCTGTCTACTCTTATTTTGTAACTATATGAAAACAGGTCTTTGAAGAGCACTCAATAACATTCAAGCTAGGTTGCTTTGCTGTTTCTAAAAGGAGTTGCTTTGTGCAGTGTCTAATCTCTCATCCTTCAGTGTAAATACAGAAAGATAAAACAGGGATGTAGATAGGAAAATGGAATAAGAGAAACTTGGTATCTCTGGCTCATCCACTATCCTACACAATGTTAAATATCCTCTTATGATGACCGGAAGTTTATTCTTGAAAGAAACTAACACGATCTATGAATGAATATATGTTAGATGTGATAAAGGCCAAGGATGAGGCATAATAAAATATGTGAGAATTTAATACAATATTCATATTTAAGTGTGATACCTGTAGTGTCCTTCTACTCAACTCCAAGAACTCTGGAAGCTAATTAAATATTCACTTCAGGAAGTAGATTGGTGGATTCTCTTTGGAAAAAATTGCAAATCTCTAAGACCTATAAATGATGACAACTAAGGATGTCAACAATGAAGCAATCCCTACAGAGGATTCAAAGTAAATATTACCAAATGCTGAGACTCAGTCATCACCTGAAATTTCAAATCAGCTTTCTAAAGACTCTCTCTTAAGTGTGAATTAAGTCAAAGATTATCAGACAGTTGAGAAACACTTCCAAAATAAAAAATAAAGTATAAAACTAAATTATTAAAATTTAAAAGTTATGTAAATAATATACAAGAAGTAGAGTAAATATATGTGTATTTAATTTTTGTACATTCACCATAATCAGAGAAAAATAAGATGTTGGAAACCTGTAATATCACACAACAACAACAAAAAAATACCAAGAGGTTTGGGATATATAACACTTTCAGAACACTTTCAGAAAGTGGATTAAATAGATTCAGCCTAAAAAATTTCAATTAAAAAAAAAAAAGAAGAATTTCAGAAGAACCAATACCAGACTAAAAAATGTGTAGAAAAATAACAAGAAAAAAATTGGGAATAAATTATTAGAAGTTAGGTAAATTTCCAAAGTCAAAGGCATTAGATTTCCAGTGTCAGAAATCCCATAAATGTCTTCACAATTATACATGCACAAACACACATATCTTTTTATCATCACCATTAAATTTCAAAATGCAAAAAAAAATATATTTTTTAATAGTTCAGGGCCAAAAACAATACAAATGAAAAAAATGCCAGTAGGAAATAGTTCATGTACAAAGGATCAAGAACTGGAACTGTCCTTTTAATGTCTTCCTGGAAACTAGGATACACCGAAATGCCTTTATTAATCTAGAATTTAAATCCAGCAAAAAAGATTAATAAACTAAACCATATTCAGACACTGATACTTTCGAAAAAAATGTTTTCCATGGAGTCCTGGAAACATAGAAGAAAAAAACCATATCTACAAATAAATCTACAGAGAGTTGGTGAAGGGGAATTTCTAGATAAGAATTATGTGTCTAATTGAGAAAAAAGCTATTTTAGAAAAGCAGGGCAGAGACTTCTCAGAAACAGATGATGTGGGAAGGACTAATATTGATAGGTTGTGTTTATCAAGAAATAATAGTAGAAATGTTTTTTTTATAATTTTGAAATTTTAAATTATTTTCATATATCTACACTAAATACTAAGAAAACTAAAGTATTAGCAAAAGGAAAAATATGAATTGAGAAGAAAATATAGTCATCATATCATGTGACAGCAAGGGATAAAACCTATATTATATAAAATTAAACATGTAATACAAATTTTAACAAAAACAATTTCAAGAGAAAAAGGAAGAAAAAGCAGCCTGGACATATTATTTAGAAGTGCAAAGGTTAATACTAGTAGAGAGCTAAAATAAGTAATTATGACCAACTGTGAGAGGATAGACTTCAACAGTTGGAAAGATGGACCTGAATTTTTTTTTTTTTTGGACCTGGATTTTTTTTTTCATTATTAATCTATAGTACTATTTCTACACATTTTTATGGCAAAATTTACAAGAATTAATTTTTTAAAAATGGTCAAAAAGGGTTTAGCTTTGGTATTGTATATCAGTACATAGACATGAAAAAGCTTCTTCTAAATAGTGTCTCAATTTATTCAATTACAAAATTGCAGATTAATAAAAAATACTTCCTGGACTTGTAGTGAGGATTAAATGAGTCAATATTTGTAAAGTTCTTAGAACAATATTTAGTATAGCATAAATATGACCCAATAAGGGCAAAAACATTTTTGACACTTGCTAGTTTCTGGGCTCTAAGATATATATTGTGTCTACACCACAGGAACAAATATTTCTTTAAATGTTCTCTTAAGGAAAACTTCACCGATCACTTTTCCAATGACCTAATAGATATGGTGAGAATGTTTTTGTTGTTATTGCCTTTACGTGTTCTCTCATGTATGAAATATTTGGTTATTTGATATTAAAATGCACACTTGACAGAGAGAAAAAGGAAGAATGAGAGAAAATATGGCTAAAATTAAAAAAAATTTTTTTCTAATATTGGAGGATCAGAAAACAAAACCCGAGGAATACACAAAAATCTAAGTTGTTTAATGATTATAACAGCCTGATCATGTCAATGCTGAACCAAACAGTCCTGACCCCAGTCTCATTTATTCTTAATGGGATCCCAGGACTGGAAGACATGAACATGTGGATTCCCTTCCCATTATTCTCCATTTATATTGTGGTTATGGTAGGGAATTGTGGGTTGCTTTACCTCACCTGCTATGAAAATTCCCTGCACAGGTCCATGTACTACTTCTTTGCTATGCTTTCCCTAACTGATCTTGTTATGTGCACTTCTACAATCCCTAAAGCTCTCTGCATCTTCTGGTTCCATCTTAAGGAAATCAGCTTTAATGAATGCCTGGTCCAGATGTTCTTAATCTATGCCTCAATAGGGATGGAGTGTGGTATGCTCATACTCATGGCCCTGGACTGCTATGCGGCCATCTGCTACCTTCTGCACTACTCAACTATCCTCACCAATCCTGGCATTGCAAAGGTTGGGCTTGCTACTTTTCTGAGAGTAGTGATGCTTGTCACTCCCTTGACTTACATCATCAAGAGACTACCCTACTGTAGAGGGAATATACTATACCATACCTATTGTGACCACATGTCAGTAGCCAAGTTATCCTGTGGAAATATCAAGGTCAATGTTATCTACGGACTGATGGTTGCCCTCCTATTTGGTGGCTTTGACATCCTGTGCATCACAATCTCCTACACTATGATCAGCCTCTCTTTAGCAGATGCTCCACAGAAGGCCTTCACCACTTGCACTGCCCATATCTGTTCCACTGTTTTCTCCTATAGCCCAGCCTTCTTCTGCTTCTTTTCCCACTGCTTTGGGGGTCACAAGATCCCTCCTTCTTGCCACATCATTGTGGCCAATATTTATCTGCTCTTGCCTCCCACTATGAACCCTATGCTTATGGAGTGAAAACCACGCAGATATGAGACTGTGTCATAAAGATCCTTTTGGGTTCTATGAACATCAAATCCCACATCTTATGAAAAGGATATTTGTAAGGGAAGGGAAGAGAAAGGAAGGAGAAAAGAAACAAAGAAGGGAAGGGCATCTACAGCAGGAAATATGGGGAAAGAGATACTTCTATTGTCTGTTAACTCGGGGTCTAATAGTGCCTTCTTGAGAGTACCATTTTGTCCATGAAAAGGGAGGGTGTTGAGTGGTGCATTCTTGTTAAGTGTCTTCGGAATTTCAATGTCATTGGCATCCCCACAACTTTTTATGTGAGTTTTTCATCTCCTCCGTGAAAGACTGGTATCATCATTAACCAGGTTTCTGCAAACAAAAATATAAGAAGATGATTGAGGGATATGAAATCAGCTATGATGGATGCCTGATGGAAGGCAATCATCCACAACCAGAATCCAGTTTGCCCTATTTCCAAATAGCAATCATAATTTCCAGTTTGAACAATATTGTCACTTGGATTTGCTATATTTTAAATTAATTGCAAAGATTGAAATTTTGACTTCCTTGTCAATTTGGATGCCTTTTTATTTCTTTTTATTGTCTGATTGCTGAGGCTAGGACTTCTAGTATTATGTTGAACAACAGTGGTGAGAGTGGACATCCCTTAGGGGTCGTGTTCCTGACCTTAGGGGAAAAGCTCTTAGGTTTTCCCCATTGAGGGTGATATTCACTGTGGGCTTTTTGTATATGGCTTTTATGATATTAGGGTATGTTCCCTCTACCCCACACTGTGGAGAGTTTTAAACAAGAAAGAATGCTATATTTTGTCAAATGCTTTTTATGCATGTATTGAGAAGATCATATGATTGTCCATTAATGTGGTGTATCATATTGTTTGATTAGCAGATGTTGAACCACCCTTGCAGCCCAGGAATAAATGGTGAATAATCCTTTTAATGTTGGATCCCATTGGCTAGTATCTTGGTGAAAATTTCTGCATCCATATTAATCAGGGATATTGGTCTGTAATTCTCCTTTTTGGTGAAGCCTTTGTCTGGTTTTGGGATCTAGTGGGAATGCAAGCTGGTACAGCCACTCTGGAAAACAGTATGGAGGTTCCTCAAAAAGTTAAAAATAGAGCTAGCCTATGACCCAGCAATTGTAATGCTAGGTATTTACACAAAGGGTACAAACATAGTGATCCAATGGGGATCAATGTTTATGGGGGTCCAACATGGGGGTTGAATATTTATAGCAGCAATGTCCACAATATCCAAAATATAGCAAGGGCCCAGATGTCCATCAATAGCTGAATGGATAAAAAATATGTGGCATGTATATCAGAATATTACTCAGCCATCAAAAACCGAAATCTTACCATTTGCAATGGAATGGATGAAACTAGAGGGTATTATGCAACTTACTGAATAAGGGAAGGTATTTGCAAATGATATATCTGATGATAGCTTAATATCAAAATATAAAAAGAACTTACACAGCTCAACACCAAAAACACCAATAATTATATTTTTAAAAATGGGCAGAGGACCTGAAGAGACTTCTTTTTTCCAAAGAAGACATATGGATTGCCAACAGACAGACATATGAAAGATGCTCAACATCACTTATCATCAGGAAAATACAAATTAAAACCACAATGAGATATCACTTTACACTTATAATAATGGCTAAAATAAAAACACAAAAAGTAACAAGTGTTAGAGAGGATGTAAAGAAAAAGGAGCCCTCATGCACTGTTGCTGGGAATACAACAACAGCGACTTGGTGCAGCCACTGTGGAAAATGGTATGGGGTTTCCTTAAAAAATTAAAAGTAGAGTTATCATATGATTTGGCAAATTTCACTTTTTGGATTTACCCAAAGAAAACAAAAACATTAGTTCAAAAATGTATGCACTTCTATATTTATTGCAGTATTATTTACAATAGCCAAATTATGGAAGTAACCCAAGGGTCTATTAATAGATGGATGGATAATGAAGATGTGGTATTCATTACATGTATGTGATATTATGGAATATTCCCCAGCCATAAAAAAGAATGAAGTCTTGCCCTTTACAACAACATGGATGGATCTTGAGACTATAATGCTAAGTGAAATAAGTCGGTTAGAGAAAGATAAATACCATATTGTTTCACTCATATATATAATTTAAGAAACAAAACAAATGAGCAAAGAAAACAAGAGACAAACAAGCAAAAACACCCTTAAAAATAGAGAACAAACTGGAGGTTTTCAGAGGGGAGATAAGTAGAGAGGTACACAAAATAGATAAAGGAGATTGAGAGTACACTTATCTTGATGAGCACTGAGAAATGTATAGCATTGTTGAATCATTATATTGTACATCTGAAACTAATATAACACTATTAGTTATACTTGAATCAAAAAATAAAATTATTCAAACAGAAAAAACATAGGGAGATTTTACATTATGCTTTTCCTTAAAAACAAAACACTTCCAGGGCACCTGGATGGCTCAGTCAGTTGAGTTTCTGCCTTAGGTCTAGGTCATGATCCCAGGGTCCTCCGGGATCCAGCCCTGAATCAGGTCTGTCTGCTCACCCAGGAGCGTGTGTCTCCTTTTCCCTTTTCTGCCACTCCATCTAATTGTACACACACACTCTCTCTCTCTGTCAAATAAATAAATAAATAAAATCTTAAAAAGAAATAAATAAAACACCCCCCCAAAACACTATCAAAAAGCTTTCTTTAAAGAGAAATCTATCCTAAAAGGTAGACATTTAAATACATTTATGCCTGAATGTAATAAGAGCTTAGCTCCATCAAAGCCAGATTAGCTAAATGATATGATTTCAAAACTTTTCCCGAATTACATTGCTGGATTTGACTGATCTCAGACTGACTTGGGATTTATGGCTCTAGGGAACTGGCTTTCTCTCCACAAGGCAGGCCCCTGAGTTTCTCTCTGTTGATTATAAAATCCTTAAGTCCACCTGCAATGCCCATACTCCATCTATGTTTATCCTGAAGTCCACTACTTGAGACAAGCCAAGTGCAGCACCCCCATAGTAAGTACATATCTAGGGGCAGAGCCAGTCTTTTCATCTTCTGCAGAGATTTTGGGATGCCTTCTTTAGAAGAGAAGTGCAACTGCATCATAATCTCCAGTGACCCAATAGAAATCATGAGGTGCACTTTGCCAAATCAACTTAGATTGTGGAAAATTTTACCAAACTTGGTAGGACAAAAATACCCTAATATGTCAAAAAAAAAATCACAGGAATTTATGTTAATACTGATATTCTTTAGAATCATATTCACTGTTTTGTCAATTCTCTTTTATTAGATACTTCACGTCTTTACAATTCTTCAGAAAATTTTCCAAAATCAAAATTTAGTTGGCTGTTTCAGAAGTTGTCAGCCTCCTTTGGGTTTCTATACATATTCATACTCATGTTTTTCTTAGCTTTTTAACTCTTAATAATGTGCCTTATGGTATCAGGCCCTAATGACTACTGTCCTGACTGAAGAAGACAAACCATCCAGGACCTCACTTAAAATGACCACATAAATATTAATTATCCTATTTTGTAAGGATTTTACTTTATGTTTTTAAGATTTTATTATTTATTCATGAGAGACAGAGAGAGAGAGAGGCAGAGACACAGGCAGAGGGAGAAGCAGGCTCCATGCAGGGAGCTGGACGTGGGACTCAATCCCAGGTTTCCAGGATCACGCCCTGGGCGGAAGGCGGTGCTAAACCGCTGTGCCACCGGGGCTGCCCTATCTTGTAAGGATTTTAATAGAATTTAAGTCTTAACCAAACCCAGGAACTAGAAACGAATTATCTCATTTTATAGTTTGGAACTGAGGATCCCACAAGCTAAGGTAATTTTTCAAGTCTTTCAAGTATTTTTTTCCAAAGCCACATGGGAAATGCAGCTTTTCCCAAAGCCGCATTTTCACTCAAAATAGTTGAATGCTGAACTATAAGAACAAGACATTTCAGTGTGGCTTACAATAAGAAACTGTGTAATTGAAAGGACACTCTGTTCCTCCTAAATGTCTGGCAAAATATATTCATTTTTAACACAAATCAGTGAATAAATAAATATAATCCACTGTAAGAATACATTACACTGTATGTTAACTAACTGGGATTAAAATAAAAAGTTAAAAAAAAAAACCAAAGTCAATGCAAATGGAAAAAAAAAAGAAGAACACATTACACAGTTGTCTTCCAAATAATTTTTCATGTTTTAAAAAGTTTGTCTTAAAATTCCTGGTATTTCAATCTAGATGATTTTATTTTGAACTTTTTTTTTTTTGTTTACTAACACATTAGCCTCTGGATCTCCAGTATATTGATGAATGCAAACTGAGGTAGTGGGCACCACTGTCTTGTTGATTTAAATAACTTGTCTTTGAATCTTGCTAGATAATACTTGCCAAATTCCTTTTTAAATAGCTATTACGTTTTCAATAGGTAGATGATAGATAGATAGATAGATAGATAGATAGATAGATAGATAGATAGATAGATAGATGATAGATAGATGATAGATAGATAGATGATAGATAGATGATAGATAGATAGATGATAGATAGATGATAGATAGATAAAATCAAATACTTCTCTGACACAACTGACCTATACTTCTCTGACCTACTGACTTCTGGGTGTATGTCTAGACAAATAAAAAATAGTGTCTCACAGACATATTTATACATCCATGTATAATAGCAGCATTATTCACAATAGCTAAAATATAGAAGTAACCCAAAGGAACACCGACCAGCGAATGGATAGCAAAATGTGGTGTGTGTGTGTGCGCGTGCTCATGTGTGTGTGTATGTGCAGAATGGGATATTAAAAGAGGAGATTCTGAAATGTGCTATATGGGGATCCCTGGGTGGCGCGGCGGTTTAGCGCCTGCCTTTGGCCCAGGGCGCGATCCTGGAGACTCGGGATCGAATCCCACGTCGGGCTCCGGGTGCGTGGAGCCTGCTTCTCCCTCTGCCTGTGTCTCTGCCTCTCTCTCTCTCACTGTGTGCCTATCATAAATTAAAAAAAAATTTTGAAATGTGCTATATGGATGGACTTGAGAACATTATACTGAATGAAATAAGCATTCACAAAAAGACAAAGACTGTAAAATTCCACTTAAATGAGATATTTAGTAGTCAAAAATTATAAATACAAAAAGGGTGGTGGCCAGGGGTTGGGGGGAGGAGAGAATAAAAAGTTATTGTTTAATAGTTATAGAATTTAAGTTTCATAATATGGAAGGAGTTATGGGAATGGATAGTGGTTGATCACAATAGGAATTCATTTAATGTCATTGAACTGTGCATTTTAAAATGGTTAAGGTAATAAATATTTTATTTAGGTTTTACCACAACAAAAAAAAATGAAGAGAAGGTACAGACTATATATTCTCTGCCCCCAAACATACATTTTTAAAATAATATTTTAATGTAGTGAATTATAGCTAATATATTTCTAATGCTAAGTTATATTTGGTATATATATCTATTTTTGCATGCTGCATAGATTTTCAAATATTTGAAATTTATAATCAAAATAGTCCTAAAACATTTCTTTTTGAAATGTGTTTGCCAGTTTGAAACTGTCTTAGTTAAGCTGTTAGAAGGTTTTCCTCTTTTTATTATTCCTCGAATAACTACGTAGGATAATAATTATATCTTCTAAGAAGTAAATTTTGTTTTAAGATTTAACTTAAGAGTTAATATTAAATCCTCTGGCAAATTCTTCTGGTATTTTACACATTTTTAACTTCTGTTTCAAATTATTTATCTGTTTAGTCAATATACTTTTATTCTCCTTAAGATACTGTACAGTTTCAGGGATACCTGAGTGGCTCAGTCAGAGTCCTGGGATCCAGCCCAACATGGTTTTCCTCAATCAGCAAGGAGTCTGCTTGTACCTCTGCCCCTCCCCTAGCTTGTGCTCTCTCCCTCCCTCCCAAATAATAAAATCTCAAAAAATATAATTTACAGTACCTAAGTGTTTAATTTTGATTCATAAACTCACTATAACCTCTAATATTTTAAAATAATTTTTCCAAATGCCTAATCTCAACTTTTTGTTTTCAATTGAATATCTTAGATTGTGCCTATTTTTTTAAATTTAAGTATAATTAATACAGAATTTTACATTAGTTTCAGATGTACAATATAGTGATTTGAAAAGTCTGTATGCTATCCTTGCTCAACACAAGTGTAGCTACTGCCACCATACTTTACTATTACAATACTATTGAATATATTCCCTGTGCTGTGCTTTTCATCCCTGTGACTTATGCATTCCATAACTGGAGGTTTGTATCTCCCAGTCTCCTTTACCCATTTTTTGCTCATTATCTTATCCACAAAATTGTGCCTATTTTATGACTCTTTAAATATATCTTTCATTTTTTTGAGAATTCTTATTTTTCTTATTCCACTACTGTGCTGCCTTACTTTTTATTGTTTTCTTTGTTAAATCTGAAGTTAGTTACTATCATGACTTGTATTAACTGATTACTCTAATTCTTGTCTGTAATATGTGCATTTAAAGTTACAGATTTATTGAATGTTTACTAAACTTACAGATTTATTAACATATTCCCAAAGTTTTAAGTTTCTCATTATTATTCTATTCTTTCTTTTTCACAACTTCAATTATTACATTATATTTGAAATATTTATTGTTTAATACTATTACTAAATCTTTCCAAATATATCCATCTCTTTTGTCTCTTTTATGGTCTGTGTGATACTAACTTTTTGTTACTTCTCATTTATGATCTAGAACATGACTGATATTGTGTGCTTAAAATGGTCTGTAATCTATTTTTTCATGTAGGTTTATACATAAACTATTTGATATAAAATTGTTAATACTGATATAGATTTATATTATTATAAATTTTGTTTGCATATTTGTTTCAAGAAATATATTTTAGGGCAGCCAGGTGGCTCAGTGGTTTAGAACTGCCTTCAGCCCAGGGCCTGATCCTGGAGTCCCAGGATTGAGTCCCACGTCAGGCTCCCTGCATGGAGCCTGCTTCTCCCTCTGCCTGTGTCTCTGTCTCTGTCTCTGTCTCTGTCTCTCTCTCTCTGTCTCTCATGAATAAATAAGCAAAATCTTAAAAAAAAAAAGAAATATATCTTAAAATTTCTTGTCCATCTTAACTTTAAATTTGTAATTTTCTACTTGAAATTCTTTCAAGTTAAGATTAGGTGTTTAGAATCAGATGAGTCACAAATATTATATTATCTTATCAATTGTTCTATACCTCAGTATATAATTATTATTTTTAACTGCACTAAGTGCTATAAAAATACATGGTACAGATTTATTAAATTGTTTTGTCTAAGAATACTGGATTCATTTTACACATGTGCTTTCCAACATTGTATTCCTAGTATCCCTATTATGCTGAGTGAAGTAAGTCAATCAGAGAAGGACAAACATTATATGTTCCCATTCATGTGGGGAATATAAATAATAGTGAAAGGGAATATAAGGGAAGGGAGAAGAAATGTGTGGGAAAAATCAGAAAGGGAGACAGAACGTAAAGACTGCTAACTCTGGGAAACGAACTAGGGGTGGTAGAAGGGGAGGAGGGTGGGGGGTGGGAGTGAATGGGTGACGGGCACAGGGGGTTATTCTGTGTGTTAGTAAATTGAACACCAATAAAAAATAAATTAAAAAAAATAAAGCTACTAAACCTAAAAAAAAAAAGAAAGAAATAGTATGTAGTTTTTTTTTAAAAAAAATTAATCTGAAAATGCCTTCTTTAATTGGCAAATGTACTCTATAATAATTATTGCATTTGTAGATGTAATATGAATTGTCTTTATGCTAATACACATTATTTTATTTTTTGATTTTATTTTGGTTTTGACAAAATATCTGTTATTCTTTTCTAACCCTTTATTGTTTTGACATGATTCTCCCTTACTATCATTCCTTTACATTCTTAACATACAGTCATATGTTAATATATGTGTTGATACTTCAGACTCCCTTATGAATAATGCAAGAATCATAGGCATATAAGCTGTCTAATCCTCTTCTAATATTCATTCATATTACAAATATGTACAGAGTGTTTAAGTGTCAGGCTCTTGGAGTAAACCAATGTTATAAATGACACAAATACCATGCATGCCTTTGCTTTCTGAGGAGATAGGTATATTGACATAATGAACTAGAATATATATCTTTGATCCTTTAGAAAGTTAGAAACTGTCTTTTAAGTAAAGCCTAAGCTATTCCATTGCTCTGAACTGATGAAGGAATCTCACTATTAGTACTGAAAATAGCATGCCCAAAGCTATTTCTCTTCTTAAGTGTGAGTATTAAGATACCAAAACACAGACACTAGAGCTTTTATCCTATATAGTATATCTTCAAACTATTATGGCATCAGTTTGCAATCTTAAAAATCTTAATTAAATTTATCTTTTCATTTCATTCTCAGGCTTTTTTAATTTCAAATTTTGTATATTTGTCAAAATATTGTATTTTCTCAACAATTAAAAATTCTTAGTTACATCTTAATTGATTTTCTTAGTTCATTATCTTATAAGGAATATAGGATGCCATTATCTGGATTAGATGAATATACCCACCAGACTGTATCAACATTACCTTTCTATATATAACTTTAATTCACAGTAATTTTTAAATATATTTTACGTTGTATCCTTAATATATGAAATACTCAAGAAGAAATAGTTAATAGCACACGTTTTGAAGGAGCATACAATATAATCTGCCTTCATTTTAAAATTAAAATATTAATAAAATACTGTATCAAAAAGTGTCTTATATAGAGAGTAATTTGATTTTATCAGAACTTCTCAGCAAAACATTGATCCCAAACTCATTAGATCGTCAGTTTTTGGGATTTTTTTTCACTTCTGCTTTATTAATTATAATGTGACTGTCTAGACTTTTTTTTTTGGTTTTTATTTATTTTATTTTATTTTATTTTATTTTATTTTATCCTTTTAAGATTTTATTTATTTATTCATGAGAGACACAGAGAGAGAGAGAGAGAGAGAGAAAGAGAGAGAGAGAGAGAGAGAGAGAGATTGAGGCAGAGACACAGGCAGAGGGAGAAGGAGGTTCCATGCAGGGAGCCCAATGTGGGACTGGATCTGGGTCTCCAGGATCACACCCTGGGCTGAAGTCAGCGTTAAACTGCTAAGCCACCAGGGCTGCTCCTGTCTAGACTGTTTAAGCCATGTCCAAATAGAGGAAAGTTACACAGAACCAGAAAGAACAGACTTCAAAATACTAAGATTTCCAAACCATATTATCGCTTTCATAGTTGCAAGGCTTTAGACAGCTAACCAGCATTTTGGACAACACTGTACTGTTTATAAAATTGACATACTAACTGATTAATGCTATCTGATCTAATGCATTTTAATAACAATTAAATAGTTCAGAAATAATCAAGTCTATGAATAAAGGAAGTTTATATGTATAAACATATATTCTATAACCTAATCTGTCATCTGAGAAGACTCAATGCTTGAAAGCCTCTATTCTGAGACTTGCATTTGGTCTACAAAGAAAACAATCCATTAGCAAAGTCAAACTTAAAGACCAGGCTATAATATCAGATGGTTTTCTTTTTGTCAAGCTTCCGTGACTTATTATGGAATACAATAAACATGATCCAGATTACTATAATGTTCTATTCCTCAACAATGAGACAGTAGAAATCTTATGAACCACCTTATAGAGTGTTTGTGATGATTAAATGACTTACAATATAAAATGCACAGTTCCAGTTTCACAATAATATCCCATAAATATTAGTAATGGAATGAGAATAATGAACATGAATCTCCCCTTCAGTATCATCAACCTAGGTAATTCCTTTTCAAATATTGTCTAAGTGTCTGTTCAACATAGTAACTTCAAATATGTTTTTCTCTTAGTGAAGGATGTTCCAGGATCTTAGACATTCCAACATCTCTAAGTTCCAGGTCTCTGAGTTCATTCTGATGGGATTCCCAGGCATTCACACCTGGCAACACTGGCTCTCCCTGCCCCTGGCACTACTTTACCTCTTAGCTCTCACTGCCAACATCCTTATCCTGATTATCATCAAACAAGAGGCTACACTGCACCAGCCTATGTACTATTTCTTGGGGATCCTGGCTGTGGTAGACATGGGACTGGCTACCACCATCATGCCCAAGATTTTGGCCATCTTATGGTTCAGTGCAAAGGCCATCAGTCTCCCTGAGTGCTTTGCTCAGATGTATGTCATACATTGTTTTGTGGCCATGGAGTCAGGTATCTTTGTCTGCATGGCTATAGACAGATATGTAGCCATTTGCCAACCACTACGTTATCCATCAATAGTTACTGATTCTTTTGTCATCAAGGCAACTGTGTTCATGGCACTCAGAAACAGTCTGGCCACCATCCCAGTGCCAGTGTTGGCTGCTCAGAGGCACTACTGTTCCAAGAACCAAATTGAGCATTGCCTATGCTCTAATCTTGGAGTCACTAGGTTATCCTGTGATGACAGGACAATCAACAGCATCTACCAGGTTCTTTTGGCCTGGACACTGATGGGGAGTGACCTGGGTTTGATTTTCTTATCATATGCTTTGATACTTCACTCAGTGCTGAAGCTGAATTCAGCAGAAGCTGCATCCAAAGCCCTAAGTACCTGTACTTCTCACCTCATTCTAATCCTGTTCTTCTACTCAGTTATTATAGTCATTTCCATCACCCACAGTGCAACAATGACTCTTCCTCTCATCCCAGTTCTGCTTAATGTACTACATAATGTTATTCCTCCTGCCCTTAACCCTATGGTATATGCACTCAAGAACAAGGACCTCAGGCAGGGCTTCTATAAGGTTCTGAATCTGTACAACAAAGGTAATTAACACTGAGAATGGGCTCATTTAGATAATTCTCCTACATATGTTTAATTATATTTGCCAATCATTACACATGGCTGAAGATGTAAGAAACATATACCCTGGCAAATTTTCAGTTAAGACTCTGTGGTGAAAATGAAACTTCAAAAACAGAAGCGAACTAATATTTGAAATTTTGGTTCTCAGGAAAGACCTTCATCATAGCACAATGATGTTGATTGTCTCAAGGAATCTATGGGAAAAGAATTACCTAGTTGCCCTGGCTAGAACTTTAGACAATATTGAGTAGGCATGATTTGAGCAGATATCTGCCAATATCTTCTTTTTAATTGGAGCATTTAATCCATGTACATTAATTTGTTTACTGATAACATAGGTCTTACTCCTGCCATTTGTCTTTTTGCTTTTTAATGTGTCATATCTCTTTAAATGGACAATGAATTGGAATAGATATTTCTCTATAGAAGATGTACAATGATGATCAACCACATGAAAAGATGCTCAACATCATTAGTCATTAGACAAATTCAATTAAAAAGCACAAGATAGCACTCAATCCCCTAAACTGGCCTTAATTCTGTGTTATTGTAGTTGTTATTGAAGTATAATTAGCATACAGTGTTATATTAGTCTCAGGTATACAATATAATGATTCAATAATTTTATACATTGTTATAGATCTACCCCCTCTCTATTACCTTCCCTCTGGTAACAACCAATTTTTTCTACATACTTAAGAGTTTGTCTCCATTTTCTTTGTTTGTTCATTTGTTTCTTAAATTCTTTATATAAGTGAAATCATATGGTATCTGTCATTCTCTGTCTGCCTTATTTCTCTTAGCATTATACCTTCTAAGTCCATCCATGTTGTTGAAAATGGAAAAATCACATTCTTTTTTATGACAAGCAATATTTCATTGTATATATACACTACATGTTCTTCATCCGTTCATCTATTGATAGGTACCTGGGTTGCTTCCATATCCTGGATATTGTAAATAATATTGCAAAAAAACCCATACAGGTATATATATATATATATATATATATATATATATATATATATATATTTGAATTTATACTTTCATTTTTATTGAGTCAATACCCAGTAGTGGAGTTATGAATTATTTGGCAATTCTATTTTTAATTTTTTGAGGAACCTCCATACCGTTTTCCACAGTGACTGCACCAATTTGCATTCTTACCAGAGGTTTTCTTTTTCTCTTGTACTTCAAAAACTATAAAACACTGATGAAATAAATTGAAGGTAACACAAATAAATGGAAAGTTATTCCATATTTACAGATTGGAAGAACCAATATTGTTAAAATGTCCTTACTATTCAAAACGATCTATACATTCAATCCAATGCCTATCAGAATACCAACATCTTTCAAAGAACTAGAATAAATAATCCTGAAATTTGTAAAAGACAACAATAGACCCTGAATAACAAAGCAATCTTCAGGAAGAAGAATAAATCTAGAAGTATCATAATTCTAGTTTCAGGATGCAGTGCAAAGCTGTAGTAATCAAAACAGTATGGCACTGGCACAAGAATAAACATAGATCAATGGAACAGAATGGAGAACCCTAATTGTAACCCATATTTATATGGTCAGCTAATCTATGCCAAAAGAGGCAAAATATTCAATGGGGAAAAGATAGTCTCTTCAACATATGGTACTGGGAAAACTACATAGCTACATGCAAAGGAATAAAACTGGACCACTTTCTTACATCCTCCACACAATCAACTCAAAATGGATTAAAGACCTAGTTGTGAGACCTGAAACTATAAAACTTCTAGCAGAAAACTTAGGTAGTAATTTCTTTGAAATTGGCCTTAGCAACTTTTTTCTGTATATGTCTCCTCAAGAATGTAACAAAAACAAACAAATTGTTGGAACTATACCAAAATAAAACTCTTTTAAAGAATAAAGGACACATCAACAAAACAAAAAGGCAACCTATTGAATGGGAAAAGATATTGGATATTCACCAAAAAAGGGTGAATAGCCAAAGTATGAAAAGAACTTAAACAACTCAACACCAAAACAACACATATTCTGATCAAAAAATAACTTTAATTCTTTTTAACTAGCTAGTATTACTGCTAGTTAATCACACACTGCTTGTGGGAGTATAAAAATCATTTAGGAGATGTGAAAACAGTGAAAATTACTCAAAAAGTTGAACACAACTAGCATATGACTTAACAGTTCAACTCCTTAGTATATATCCAAAATAATTGAAAACACACCTTCTAACAACTTGTATATGAATGTTCATAGTAGGATTATTAGCGAAAAAATGGAAAGAACCCAAATGTTCATCAGCCGCCTAATGAATGAACAGGCTGAGGCATATTCATACAAGCCACAATTATTCACCCATAAAAAGAATGAAGAAATGTGGATACATGCTATTTCAGAGATGAAATTTGAAAACATTATGCTACATGACAAAAGTCAAACACAAAAATTATATGTTTGTCAATACAATTTTAGGTGTTTGGTTTTTTTTTTAATTAAGTAGGCTCCATACCCAACATGAGGCTTGAACTCACAACCCTGAAATCAAGAGCCACTTGTTTTACCAACTGAGCCAGTCAGGTGCCCCAAATGTTACACTTTTTATGATTACAGTTATTGAATGTTCAAAATAAGTAAGTCCATTGAATCAGAGAGCATAGTAGTTTTGCCAGGAGCAGGAGAGAAAGGGGAAAGGGGAATTACTGTTTGACGATTATTGAGTTTCCTTTTGAGATAATGGAAATGTTTTGGAATTATAAAGTGCTGATGAGAATGTACTAAAAGCCACCTGATTGTACATTTTCAAATGATTTAATTGGGTAATTTTATAGTATGTGAATTTCATTCCTCAAAAAAAATTAAATGGAAAAAGTGCTAAAAATGTCTTCTACATATATATTTGTTGCACCATTTCTAGCAACATTAAAGAAACATATATGTCTAAGAATAGGAAATGGTTTAAAAAGTGTGTAAATACATATTATGTAATGTTATTTCATCATAATATTACCAAATAATATTTGGGTTTTTAAAAAGATTTTATTATTTATTCATGAGAGATACATAGAGAGAAAGAGAGAGACACAGGCAGAGGGAGAAGCAGGCTTCATGCAGGGAGCCCGATGTGGGAGTCTATCCTGGGACTCCAGGATCACGCTTAACCACTGAGCCACCCAGGAGTCCCCTAAATAATCATATTTGAATGTGCTTCCTAGATGTTGTACATTAAAAATGTCAGAATTTATCTTTTAATATGGTATTATCCAAGCTTTTTTCCAAAACACATATGGCAAAACTCTATTAAATGTATTAGAAGTTACCTCTACATATAGAATATGAGTTCTGTTTATTTATTCCAAACTCACTTTTATTTTTTCAATCAAAAAACTATGTAGCCATGGCTCACTATCTAATATAAGTCCTAGAAAAATAAAATCAGTTATTATGCTTTCTTATTATTGCTTCATCACCATCATTATTAGTGTTTAAACTATTATTTATTAGAGCTTCAAAATATCTTGTCCTAATACGCTGAGCCTGAATTTCTACAATGCCATAATATTCATTATCAGCATCACTTGAACGTGAAAATAAACAATTAAAGAAACCACAAATGTGTGTGATGGGGGTTGAAATTTTGTGAAACATTTTAAGTGCTTTCAGCTTGTGTCCTAAAGGCCTGAAACTAAGAGAAATGAAACTCTCAATAAATATTAAAATCAATAATTTTCATTAAAATTGTGTCACAGTTTCAGATGTAGTATTCAATAATTCATCAGTTGCATACAACTACATCTGAAACTGATGATAGACTTACACATTGACTAATTGAATTTAAATTTAAAAAATGTAAATAAAATTGTGTCATTCTCACCCCTCAATACATAATTTTTCACACACAAGTATACCAATATAGGTATGCTCATATTAAATTATTCTCTTATTTGTGCATCATTTCATAAGTGGTAAGAATGTAAAACCTATCCTCTTTTTCTCCCTCAGTAGAGGTTAGCTTATCTCCTATAGCAGCACCTATGTCTCTAATAGGGTGTAATATTCCTTTGGGATGTATAACACACATTTTTATTTAAAGATTCAGTTCAGTAGTACCGGCATCAGAGATTTAGAGGTTGAGGGTTGTGCATGTACATACATATAGAACCAGGACATTTTTGACCTGAATACCTGGACCAGATTTCATTCGGCTCACTGTCTGCTATCCAGAAATTAAGGTATTGAAGGACATAAAAAGTGGGACTACTGGCAGGACTTTTGTTGTTGTTAGTACTAAGATAAATTAGAGCCAGGCTTTTAGTGTATATTAACTGATTATTAAATGTTTAGAAACACAGGTTTGATTCCACCCACCCATTCAAAGGCATTTGCTTATTTCCTTAAATATCAGAGTTACCATTCACTGTAACTTTCTATCATGATTATTAATAGCTATGTTATCTTTTAACGAAATAGAAATCACTGATTCTGTTGTAGCAGAAGTCAGGTATGAATCACCTCCATGACAAAAAAAAAAAAAAATGGAGAAGAGCTAGAGAATAGTTGTCAGTCATGGTCAGAGTACAATTGCTCTTTACCTTCCCTCCCATTGTCTTGGAATGAAAATCTTATTTGCTTTATCCATTTCTAGAAATTTGGTTTGTGACTGTTTTTTTCCATTCTAGATAGCAAAATCTATTTGGAGGAACCTCTGTCATATTGAGAGAACATCCTGGGTTGTAAAATAAGGACTATCCTGTGAGGAAACAAGCTAATTGTCTATGAGGTTTAGGAATGAAATAGCAGATGATAAAAATTTTTACCTTATTAAGCAGCTATATTTTTGTGTTAATGCTACTACCTCAATATACTTGTACAACTTGTACACTTGTATACTTAATTTTCCCTGCATAAAAATTAAGCTATGTTTAGAAATCATTTAAAATTGTTATGGAAAAGATCTATAATTTGTGGTTACCACTATATTAGTTGGTATTAACTTGGATCTTTGAGAGTTTGGCAAATGTATTGAAAGTGGACCTAAATGTCTCATGTAATATTAGGACCATTATAGTAATCAACACCAGAACTATCAAAAGGAAACACATGGAACATAAATAGGATGTTTATCTCATAGAAGAAATCTATTCTTAAGAATGGAATACAAGTAATCTGAGACATATTTCTTTTTTTTAAATTTTTATTTATTTATGATAGTCACAGAGAGAGAGAGAGAGAGAGGCAGAGACACAGGCAGAGAGAGAAGCAGGCTCCATGCACCAGGAGCCTGACATGGGATTCGATCCCAGGTCTCCAGGATCGCGCCCTGGGCCAAAGGCAGGCGCTAAACCGCTGCGCCACCCAGGGATCCCTGAGATATTTCTTAATCTCAATTTATGGTTATACATGTTTCAGCTAATTTTCTACTTTCTCTTGTTGCATGGAGTCAAGAATTGAATTAAATGATCCAATTTTAACATCTTGACAGTAACACTAATCAAATATTTATAAACAATACATTTAAAATCTCTCATATGCATAGTGATCAATTGCCTATGTGTGTACAAATATATGTGTATATATGTGCATATGAATTGTTGCAGTTTTGTGTCTTAATAATTTTTTAAAGAAACATGATAATAGGAGTCCCTGGGTGGCTCATGAAAATATAGCAGTGTATGAAAATATTAAGTAGAAATTTATCAGCCTCATAGAAAAACACTCGATGAAAATTTTGGTATGTAAGGAATCAAATTTTAATACTGCAAATCCCTATTATTCTTTGTCTATAATACAAATTATAAGGGTTTTGAGAGTCAAGCAATTATTAACTTCAATGCACATCAGGATTGTTATACAAAAAATTAAGGATCAGCTAATGAGTTGCAATATATTTTAGCGAATTCCCCACTTTTGAATTTTCTACCGTGGACTAATAAAGTGAAAAATATTATTTCAGAATTTCCTATTATTTTGTGAGTGGAAAACCATATCATACCTGGAAATGAAACATTTTATATGATCAGAATTATTTGCATTGTTTAAAGCATGTCATCTATTGTTTCTCAAAAGTGCTCTTGATTCAAAATTTGCTTAATTTGTTTTCTATTTTGTCTGATATTAATATTTCCTAACAGTTTTGAAGTATGTGTTTAGTGTGTTAGTGTGAATTTTGATAACCAAAAGTCTTTGTGCATACTTTGTGTATGGTTTGCTTTGTACATCTCATATAACTTTCAAAAATATTTTAATGTATATTTCTGCATATATATACATATTTTTTAAGAATTTATTTATTTATTCATAAGAGACACACACACAGAGAAGCAGAGAAATAGGCAGAGGGAAGAAGCAGACTTCCCATGGAGAGCCCATTGTGGGACTTGATTCCAGGACCTCAGGATCATGACCTGAGCCAAATGAAGATGTTCAACCACTGAGCCACCCAGGTGCCCCTCTGCATATATTTTCATAGCATAAATTGGTGTTTACTATCACTGTTGGTTGTGACCCATATGTAATATATGTTACTTAATTCCCTTTTATGATCCAATTCAAAATATTAATTTTACATGCTGCCTTATTTTTTTCTCTGCTTTTTAAAAAAAATTTTTTTTTGTTTTATCTCTTTTACGAGGGGTATTTTTTTGAAATTTGGGTTTTCTATTGATCTATGAAGCAGACATTATAGTTCTGTTTCCTCTAGTGGTTCCTTTCTACTCTCCAAAAAATAATATTTTGAGTACATATAAGAATGCTTAATATCTATTATGAAATTTGATTCATCTTTATATTAATCTTTTATTCACTCAAAAATACCTGTTTACACCTAGTATGTGTGCAACATCTTGCTAGACACTGCAAATACAAATATCAATACAATGTTCCAAATATTAAGGTTTTGGTTAAATTGTAGCTGATTCAAGAACATCAGTAAGTTTTTACAATACCGTGATGTTAAAATAGATATTGAACCATTGGCAAATGTATTCCTTTTTTAAAAATTTTATTTATTTATTCATGAGAGACACAGAGAGAGAGGCAGAGACACAGGCAGAGAGAGAAGCAGGCTCGCTGAGGAGAGCTGATGTGAGACCCAATCCCAGGACTCTGGGATCAGCACCTGAGCCAAAGGCAGATGCTCAATTGCTGAGTCACCCAGGCATCCCTGGCAAATGTATTCCTTACCTACAAAACCTGCCACTTTTCCAACTATGTCATATTGAGAACATTTAAAGGGTGGTTCTCTCTCTTCTCTCTGAGAGAAAGTTGAGTTCTGAAGAAGGTGATGATCAAAGCTGAATTTGGTGGTGGGAGGACACAAAATAGATCAGAAGGTTGCCCAATCACAAAGTGAGAATCTGGGTAGGAAAGAGCAAACAAGAATGGACTGGATGGCTTATTTGTCAGAATCCGAGTCATACTTTATGTTGAAGAGCATTTGAAAAAATCCTTTTCCTCTTTGAAAAAATCTCCTCCGAAATGTAGCTTCATTGCTCCTTCTGTCCTCCTTCATGAGTCTGTGATGACCCCAGAATGATCTTCAAGGAGTATTCTTAATTAATTTGCTTTGTGTGGCCTTGCTATTCTCGAAAAGTGTTGCTTTTTGAAGCATCGAATCTTTCATTCTTCAGTGAGAATAAAAATAAGAGGGGAATGTAGGGAAACATTAACATGTACTATAAACGTGAATATATCAGCTGTGATGTGGGCCAAGAATGAGACATCATAGAAAAGGAGAAGGTTGAACCCATTATTCATATTTAAGTGTCAGACCCAGTGTCCTACTACTCAACTCCAAGAACAGTAGAAGGTCATCACATATTCCTCCAGGGAGTACATTTGTGGATTCTTTTCTTAAAAAAATTCTATGAGTAAAGACCTATAGAGAATGATTCAATCTAAGGATGTCAACAAAGCAAAAAGTCCTTACAGAGGACTCAAAGTCCTACTATTGGTGAGACTCAATCACCACTGGCACTTCAAGTCAGCTTCAAAGACTTTATTAATTGTGAATTAACAGTCAAAGATTGCAAGATATTTGACAAATAGATCCAAAATTAAAGATAAAAAAGCAAGCCATAAAAATAAACAACTGAAAGTAATATATTTATGTAAGTATAAGCAGTGTATAAAAAAGTATAAGTATATACTTTTATAAGTATAAGCAGTATATATATATATATATACTGCTTATAATATATAAATATATATATATTTCTTCATTGTAAGCATAATGGACAGGTTTTTGTTTTGTGTGTGTGTTACAATGAATATTTTCATCAAGTCTATATATCTACACTGTTCCTCTACTAAAATTCTGAACAAATGATTTTTCAAATATCCTGTGTGCTTATATCAAGTCCTTAAAGTTTCCAGTATTGAAAGGAAAGAAATAATATATTGCACATAACTGATTAAAGTACATCATGAAAATTTGCTTCACCTTTCACATTAAAAATAATGAAATCAAGGAATTTGCTTAGATATAGGGTAATAACTTACTAATTTGATATAAAAACATTTACCTCAAACTCATTTTATTTAAACATTCACTTTATTCATTATAGTGGGAGTATCTCCACATCTCCAAGACAAAAAAGCATGTTAAGAAGGGGAAACCAGAATCAACTGGATTGAAGAATACTGAGGTTCATGAAACATATTTCTCTTTATTATACTTACTTGAATTTGAGCAGGTTATTGGCAATTCTGGGCATCAGTCTCCTCACTGAAAATCAAAACAAAAAAAAAAACATACAAAAACAACAACAAAAAATGGGTATACTAACTAACCTCATATATTTTAATTAAAATTAAATACTATTCATGAATAGTTCAAACATTCTCATGTGCTTGAATAAAAACAGAGTTATATTCAATAATCTATATTCTGATTTGTGCCCTTAGTATCTCAATACATAAACATGTCTACTTTCATTCTATAGCTTAGGTCCCTAAAGCATGTAACATCTTAGAAATCCAAACTGAAGAAGACAAGTTGTGATACCAGATCACTTTCCTCTTCTACGGGTTCCATGATTTGCTGGAGGGAAAATAATGAACAAGTTCACAAAATATGAGAGGGATATGTGTCCTGCTTTAGGGAGATTTTTGGATGATTGTCTAAGACAACATGTAGAATATGCTGCCATGGTTAGTGTTTAGCTATTAATGTCAAATAAATGTTAGTGCAGAAACATTAAGAACAGTAACTTTGATTTTTTTTTCTCTTAGTGAAGGATGCTCCAGGATCTTGGACATTCCAACATCTCGAAGTCCCAAGTCTCTGAGTTCATTCTGTTGGGATTCCCAGGCATTCACACCTGGCAGCACTGGCTCTCCCTGCCCCTGGCACTGCTTTACCTCTTAGCTCTCACTGCCAACATCCTTATCCTGATCATCATCAAACAAGAGGCCACACTGCACCAGCCTATGTACTATTTTTTGGGGATCCTGGCTGTGGTAGACATGGGACTGGCTACCACCATCATGCCCAAGATTTTGGCCATCTTATGGTTTAGTGCAAAGGCCATCAGTCTCCCTGAGTGCTTTGCTCAGATGTATGTCATACATTGTTTTGTGGGCATGGAGTCAGGTATCTTTGTCTGCATGGCTATAGACAGATATGTAGCCATTTGCCAACCACTACGTTATCCATCAATAGTTACTGATTCTTTTGTCGTCAAGGCAACTGTGTTCATGGCACTCAGAAACAGTCTGGCCACCATCCCAGTGCCAATGTTGGCTGCTCAGAGGCACTACTGTTCCAAGAACCAAATTGAGCATTGCCTATGCTCTAATCTTGGAGTCACTAGCTTATCCTGTGATGACAGGACAATCAACAGCATCTACCAGCTATTTCTTGCCTGGACACTGATGGGGAGTGACCTGGGTTTGATTTTCTTATCATATGTTCTGATACTTCACTCAGTGCTGAAGCTGAATTCAGCAGAAGCTGCATCCAAAGCCCTAAGTACCTGTACTTCTCACCTCATTCTAATCCTGTTCTTCTACACAGTTGTCATTGTTATTTCCATTACCCACAGTGCAACAATGACTCTTCCCCTCATCCCAGTTCTGCTTAATGTACTACACAATGTTATTCCTCCTGCCCTTAACCCTATGGTATATGCACTCAAGAACAAGGAGCTCAGGCAAGGCTTCTATAAGATTCTGAAGCTGGACAACAAGGGTAACTAACACTGAGTATGGGCTCATTTAGATAATTCTCCTACATATATTTCATTATATTTGCCAATCATTAAACATGGCTCATGAATTAAGGAACATATACACTGGCAACTTTTCAGTTAGTATAAGGAATCTGCGGTAAAAATGAAACTTCAAAAACGGGTGAAACCAACATTTGAAATTTTGGTACTCAGGAAATATCTTCGTCATAACACAATGATACTAGTTATCTCAAGGAATCCAAGGGAAGGACAAATGGAAAATGAAATTCACTGTCTTACCTAGTTGCCCTGGCTAGAACTTTAGACAATGTTGAGTAGGCGTGGTTTGAGCAGATATCTGCTAGTCTCTTCTTTTTGACTGGAGCATTTAATCCCAGCACATTGTTTACTGACAACATAGGACTTACTCCTGTCATTTGTCTTTTTGCTTTTTGATGTATCTTATATCTTTTTAATGGGCAAAGGATTGGAACAGATATTTCTCTAAAGATGTTGTATAATATCAATCAACTATGTGAAAGATGCTCAACATCACTGGTTGTTAGACAAATGCAAATCAAAATCATAATTTGATGATGAGTGATGTTATAATACATCTTGTATCCTATAAAATGCCCATACGTTTTTTTTTAATCAAGTGAGCAAGTATTGGATTTTGAGGATACAGTGGAGTCCTTGTATAATGCTGGTGCAAATATTAAATCATACAAGAGATATGGAAAACAGCTCTGACAAATAGACAAAAAAGCCAAGCCCAATGACCATATAACTCAACAATGCAACTCCTGAGTATATACTCAAATAATTAAAAATAACTATAAGAATAAAAACTTGTACATGAATTTTCATAATAGCATTATTAGCCAAAAACTGGAAATAATTCAAATGTCCATCAGCTTTTAAATGCAAAAAATTAGGTATATTCATACAAGGAAACTAATTATCCATTAAATATAAAATATTGATACATGGTATTATAGATATGAACTTTGAAAACATTCTGCTAAGTGAAAAAAGCCACACACAGAAGGGTTCATCTTTTATCTACATCTTGTTTGATTGCACTTATGTGAAATGTTCAGAACTAGTTAAGTCTACTGAATTAGAAAGCAGATTAGTTATTACTCAGGGCAAGAAAGACAGTGCAATTGAGAGTGACTGATTAATGTCTATGGAGTTTTGTTTTGAGCTAATGAAAATGTTCTGGAATTATATAGTGCTGATGGTTTCACAGCCACTTAATTTACATTTCAAATGGTAAAGTGATTAATTTCATGGCATGTGAATTTCACCTCAATTAAATATAAAATAAAATTTAAAAACACTGTCAAAGTTTCTCTGCATAGGTAATTATTGTATTATTTCCTGCAATGTAAATGATATATATGTCTAAAAATAGGAAAATCGATAAATAAATCATGTAATACATATGATACACTCTTATGTAATTATATTACTGAATAATTGTGTTCTAATGCACTTGTTTTTAAATGTAAATTGAAAATTGCAGACTCTACATTTTAATATGATATTGTCTAAATCTTTTTTCAAAAATGTGTATAGCAAATATTTGTTAAGAAATGTATCAGAAGTTACCTCTACTCTTTTTAATTTTAGTTCAAATTATCTCCTTCAAAATGCATTTTTATTTTTCCAATTAATAAAAACACAGGCATTACTTTTATTATTAAATTAAAGGAATACAAAACTAAAATTACTTAGTTTTGTTATTTCCCTTATAAGCACTTTTATCATTATTATCTCAAAATTCAGGTTCATTCAGTAGAGCAGCTGACTCTTGGTTTCAGCTCAGGTCATGATCTCAGGGTTCTGGGATCCAGTCCCACTTTGGGCTCTGCACTCAGTGGAGAATCTTGTGGATTCTCTCCTTTCCCTCTGCCCCTCACCCAGCTGGCTCTCTCTCTCTCTCTCTCTGTTTCTCTCAAATAAAGAAATAAATAAATCTTAAAAAAAACACTTTGGTGCCTACATATTCCTAACAATGTATCAGCTTAATTAACCCAAACTTTTAATGAATTTCTACAATTCCATGAAATTATCATCAATCTTATTTTTTTAAATCAAATAAAGAAACATGTGAATGAATGTGTATGAGAGGGATTGCACCATTATGATAAATTTTAAGTACTTTCAACTCCTGTCCTACTGGCCTGACAAACAACCACAACTCCTCAATCAATATTAAAATTGGTAGCATTCATTAATTAAATGTGGCTGTATTTATTCTGATCCTCTCCATATGTAATTCTCATACATAGCAAACAGATATAGATACATGCATAGAAAAGTATTATTTATGTATCTATCATCTTACACATGACAAGAATGTAAAGTTTCCACTCATCTTCCTCCTCAGGGTGACTAGAGTCTCATATCAGCATCTGTGTCTCTGATGTTGTATAATAGCCCCCTTGGGATATATAATAGACATTTTTCTTTAAAGATTCAGTCAGTAATATAGATATCAAGGGATTTAGAGGTTTAGGACTGTGCATGTACATATATTGTAGAATTGTGCTGTTTTTACCAATACCCTTAACTCCTGGACCAGATGGCATTCAACCTACTATTTTGCTGTCCAGAAACTGAGGTATTAAAAGAATATTAAAAGGTGAAAGTAGTAAGATTTTTGTTGTTGTTGTTAGTTCTAAGTTGAATTGGAGAGAAGCTTTGTTAAAGAGGAAAGAGGATTTGGGTGCACATGAATTGATTTTTATATTCTCAGAAGCTTCCATACATCCATTTGAAGGCAGAAGTTTTATAAAAGATCGGGTTTCCATTTTTTTAAAGATTTTATTTATTTTTTGACAGAGAGAAAGAAAGAGGAAGGTAGAGGGAGAAAGAGAAGCAGGGTCTCTGTTGAGTAGAGAGCCCCACATGGGGCTTGATCCCAGGACCCTTGTATCATGACCTGTGCTGAAGGCAGGCATTTAACTGATTGAGCCACCCAGGCACCCTAAGATTGGGTTTTCTTGAAAATTGTTATTTCCCCAATTCTCAGATTACAATTTAGTGTAACTTTCCATCATGATTATGAATATCTATGTTATTTTCCTAAACAAATAGGAATTATTGGTTCTGGAAGTCTCATGGTAATCACCCTTGTCACAAGAAAAAATAGAATAGCTACAGAATAGTTCTCAGCTCTGGTCAAAACACTTGCTTTTTAGCTGCCCTCCTATTGTCCCACAATGAGAACTTAATTTACTTGCTTCACTTCTAGATATATTTATTTGTGACTGTGTTCCTTTCATTCTAGATAACAAAACCTACTTGGAGGAACCCACTGTCATATTGAAAGAAGAACATGAATTTACATTGAGGACAATCTAGTGAGAAAACAAACTTACTCTTTATGGGGATTGAAAAAGAAAATAAACCACAGACCATATAGAACTGTACTTTATAAGTGGTGATATTCCTTTGTTAATGTAACTAATTCAATGCATCTGTCCACCCGTAAGTCAATTTTTCTTGCAGAAAAATTAAATTATATTTAAATCATTTACATTTATTTTGGAAAAAGCTTGAAATAATTTGTCATTAACTCTATTACTTGGTGTTAATCTGGATTTTTGAGAGTTTTGAAAATGTATTGAAGATTACCATAATATCTCATAACAATAAAACCAGTTTTAGTAATCAACACTAGAACTATCAAAAAGAAACATGAAGAACATAACTAGGATATCTGTCTCACATGTAGGCAATATATTCTTAAGAATGGAGCCCCCCCGAAAAAAAAAGAATGGAGCCCATGTAATCTCAGACATTCTTCCTATTTTCAATTTATGAATATTTAGCATTCCCTAATTTTTCTATTTTCTTCAGTTGCATAAACACATAGAATCAAGAATTTACTGATCAAAAATATTGCAAGAGGGAAATGGGGAATGACCCTATTTTTTCAACAACTTTAACAATTTGTATACCTTAGTGAAATACTTACAATAACATATTTCAAAGTCTATCTTGTTTTCATAGTAATCATTTATATGTTTGTAAACATACATGTATATATACATATATATGAATTGTAACAGTTCCATTCCTTAATAATTTCCCCCCAAAAAAGCCAAAAATACAATGTAGGCAAACATGAAGTAGAATTTATAAGTTTGATAGAAAGAAACTTGACAACAATACTGGCATGTAAGGAAACAGTCTTATATTGTAAACTCATATTATTCTTCTGTCAATTCTACAAATTACAAGGCCTTTGTTAGCCTTTCAATGATTAGCTTTTAGTCCACAGCATTGTTGTCAAACGGTAAATTGAAAATCAGCTAATGAGGCCCCTGGGTGGCTCAGTCAGACAAGCATCTGCCTTTGGCTCAAGTCATGATCCCAGGGTCCGGGGATGGAGCCCATCTTGGCTCTCTGCTCAGCAGGGAGACTGCTTTTCCCTCACCCTTTGCCCCTCTCTCCCATTCATTGTATTTTTCTCAAATAGGCAAATTAGATCTTTAAAACAGCTAATAAGTTGAGAAATATTTAAGCAAATTCCTTTTTAAAAGAATTTCCGCATGTGCTAATAAAGTGAAAAAGATAATTTCAGTCTTTTCTGTTGTGGAAAAATGTGTTAAACCTGATGATGACATAATCTGGTACGATTAACTTTAATTGTACACTACAACCATGTCATCTATTGTTTCTCAAAGGCGATTTTTATCCAAAATTTATGTTTTTATTTTCTATTTTGTCTGACATTGATACTTCCTTCCAAATTTGTTTATGTGTCTGATATGTTAGTATGTATTTTGTTTCCTGAAAATATCTGTGCATAACTTATTGTTTTATACGCATATTTTTAAATATGTAAAACGTATGTGTATATAATAATCATTATGTAATATGACCAATTAATAGCACGATTTATTTAATTGACCTTTTTTGTCTAATCCAAAATGTATTTTTTTCTCTGCATTATTTTTCTTTGCTTTTTTGGGGTTTTCTTTGTTTTATCTATTTTATGAAAGACATTTTTTTATGATTTTAAGTTTCTGTTGCATGAAGTAGACATCATAGTTCTATTTCTTCTTGTGGTTTCTTTTATGCTTTGCAAAAAATAATATTTCGACAACAGCATAATAATTCTTGAAGTCTGTTAGAAAATTTAATTCATTTTTACATTAACTTTTTACTCACTCAAAAACATCTGTTGATATCTAATATGTGCATGAAAACTTGCTAGACACTGCAAATACAAGTATCAATACAATATGTCCAAATATCAAGGGTTTGGTTAAACTGTGGCTGATTCAAGAACATCAGTAGGTTTTTACAATACCATGATGTTAGAATACAGAAAAGAGATTGGTCCATCAGAAATCGTATTCCTTACCCATAAAGTTGGCCACTTTTCCAATTATGTCATACTAAGAAGATTTAAGGAATGGTTCTCTGTCCTTTCTGAGAGTGAGTTGAGTCCTTCTGAAGAAGATAATAATTGAAGCTGGATTTGGTGGTGGAAGGACACACAATATAGGGTTGCCAAATCACAAAGCTAATATTACTAGAGTGATCTAAGAAAGAGCAAACATCAATGGAACAAATCACTGATCTGGAACAATCCTAATCATGCTTCATGTTCAAGAGTTTTGCTTCCCTTTTGAAAGATTTCCTGATTTCCAAAAGTTAGTTTAGTTGCAGTTTCTATCTACCCCGGCATGAGTCTGTGATGACACCAGAATGATCTTCAAGGAACTTTCTTATTAATTAGTTTGCCTTGTGTTGCATTGCTATTTCCAAAAGTGTTGCTTTCTGAAGTATCTAATCTTTCATTCTTTGTTTTTTTTAAGACTTTATTTATTTATTCATGAGACACAGAAAGAGAGGCAGAGACATACACAGTGGGAGAAGCAGGCTCCTCTCATGGAACCATATACAGGACTGGATCCCTTCATGGGGATCACACCTTGAGCCACAAGCAGACGCTCAACTGCTGAGCTACCCAGACATCTCTCTTTCATTCTTTGTGAGAATAAAGATATAGGTAGCACAGAAGGGGCACAGAAGCGAGTCTTGATGAGGAATTTGATCGAATCAATTAAGTTAATAGAGTTAGACTTGGCTAGGAAGGCAGGGAACAGGGAAACAGCACTCTCAGACTCTGGCTCTAGCTTCCTAGATATTGTTATTATTATTATTTTATTTATTTTTTTTTAATGATAGAGAGAGAGAGAGAGAGAGAGAGAGAGAGGCAGAGACATAAGCAGAGGGAGAAGCAGGCCCCATGCACCGGGAGCCCGATGTGGGATTCGATCCTGGGTCTCCAGGATCACGCCCTGGGCCAAAGGCAGGCGCCAAACCGCTGCGCCACCCAGGGATCCCTGTTATTATTTTTTTATTTGAACTTTAATCATGTAATAAACTTGCCCATGGCAAACTAAAAAGAAAAAAAAAGAACAACTTGGTAAATCTGATCCATTCACTATCTTTAACAATATTAACTATTTTCTAATGATGACTAGAAGCTTATTTTGGGAAGGAACTTTAACAAATATGTGGAGAACCAGCTGCAGAGCCTATCTGAGAACTGAATCTCTTAGTTCTAGGGACCCTGGAGATATGAGAGGTTCTGAGTCAGCACACTGAGTCTAGACCACATTGTTCTCCAGATACAGCTCCTCTGCTCCCTCTCCTTGAGTCAATAGCCTATTTTACCTTTTGAAGTAAACATGATTTTCTCTGCTTCCCAAGTTAATCATTCCTAGGCCTATCTGTTAGCTCTCTTAATAAAAAACTGGGGGAGGCAAAACCTCGGGGTCCAAACCTGAGTCTGGTCTGAGTCCGAGTCGGATTCTCAGTCCCCCTGTCCCCTATATTAAAATTCAGGGAGACACCAAGTCTTTCTTCATTTCGTTGCCTCCGACTATCTTGGATCCGTGGCACAAATACCGTGCTATAAATGCATATATATGATGTGATAAAGGCTGAGAATGAAGCATTATAAAAAATGAGAAGGACGAATCCAATATTCATAATAAAGGTGAGAAATTCCAGTGTTCTTCAACTCCAAGAACACTAACAATATTCCTGGAGGAAACAGGTTGGTGGATTATTTTCTGAACAAATGGAGAGTCCCTGAGAAAAGACATATAACACTGAACTAAGAATATCTGCATTGAAGCAGAGGTCCCTATTGAAGCTCCCAAAGTAAATGATACCAATTGATGATACTCACTCATCACCTGGAATTTCAAGTTAGCCTTCTAAAGCCTATTCATTAAGTGTAAATTAATAGTCAAACATTGAATGAAATTTGAGAAATAGTTCCAAAACTAAAGTTAAAAAACAAAGCAAGATATTTAAAAAAAATGTTTGAACCTTAGAAGCTATGAAAACAATAGTGGAATACAAATATATAACTTCTCAATTTATCTTTATTTGAGTATACGGAATGTTATTACATAGTTTAAGATTAGTATATCCACTAGTCTTTATCAACATTAATTATTGTGTGTTTATATTATGCCCTTATTATTTGAAATATTGAAAACAAATAGAGGATATTTAGTAGAAACAGATAATGAAAATCTTCTTTCAGCTTTTTATTAAAATATTAATAAATGATGAAAAATGTCTTGGTTATAGTGTAATTTGATTATAACAACACTTCTGTCAAATCATTTATTTTAACTTGATTTTTTTCATATCTGTTTTATTCATTACTGTGTGACCAGCTGAACTGCTTTATGAGGCAAAGTATGTCCTAGTGGAAGAATATTACACAAAACCAGAATCAACTGGACTCAGAAATACTGGAAGTTTCTAGGTATATTTCTATCTATTAGAGTAAGTTGGCATTAGACAGTCCATTAGCATTTTTGGACATCAGTTCTCCAATTTAAAAATGGATGTACTAAATTATGTCATATGTTTTAATGACAATTATCTAACATTCATGAGTATTTCACAAATTCTTGAATACTTGAATTTTTACAAAAGGGATATTCTTATATCCTATCATCTAATCTGTTATAAAAATATTTCCCTGCATAAGAATCTCTACTCTGAATCTATACCTTTAGTTGCTAAAAAAAAATATAACTCTTTATCAAAACTAAGCTTAAGAGACCAGGCTATAGTATCAGATTGCTTTCATCTTGTTCCCTCCATGACTTGTACAAGATGGAAAGTAATGACCAAGTTTCTAATAACTCCAATGTTCTCTTTCTCAATTATGACAAGGTAGAAATAATATAACTTGTCTTATGGAACATCATGATTCCTGCCACTAGAAATGTCTAATAAATGTCTGTAGCAGAATAAGAAAAATGAAGATGAAAATCTTACACTTCAATATCATTAACCAAATAATGTCAGAGAGATTATTAAGAATAGTAACTTCAAATACTTTTTTTTTCTCTTAGTGAAGGATGCTCCAGGATCTTGGACATTCCAACATCTCGAAGTCCCAAGTCTCTGAGTTCATTCTGATGGGATTCCCAGGCATTCACACCTGGCAACACTGGCTCTCCCTGCCCCTGGCACTACTTTACCTCTTAGCTCTCACTGCCAACATCCTTATCCTGATCATCATCAAACAAGAGGCCACACTGCACCAGCCTATGTACTATTTCTTGGGGATCCTGGCTGTGGTAGACATGGGACTGGCTACCACCATCATGCCCAAGATTTTGGCCATCTTATGGTTCAGTGCAAAGGCCATTGGTCTCCCTGAATGCTTTGCTCAGATGTATGTCATACATTGTTTTGTACTCATGGAGTCAGGTATCTTTGTCTGCATGGCTATAGACAGATATGTAGCCATTTGCCAACCACTACGCTATCCATCAATAGTTACTGATTCTTTTGTCGCCAAGGCAACTGTGTTCATGGCACTCAGAAACAGTCTGGCTACCATCCCAGTGCCAGTGTTGGCCGCTGAGAGGCACTACTGTTCCAAGAACCAAATTGAGCATTGCCTATGCTCTAATCTTGGAGTCACTAGGTTATCCTGTGATGACAGAACCATCAACAGCATCTACCAGCTATTTCTGGCCTGGACACTGATGGCGAGTGACCTGGGTTTGATTTTTTTATCATATGCTTTGATACTCCACTCAGTGCTGAAGCTGAATTCAGCAGAAGCTGCATCCAAAGCCCTAAGTACCTGTACTTCCCATCTCATCCTAATTTTATTCTTTTACACTGTCATTGTTGTCATTTCTATTACCCACAGTGCAACAATGACTCTTCCTCTCATCCCAGTTCTGCTTAATGTACTACACAATGTTATTCCTCCTGCCCTCAATCCCATAGTGTATGCATTCAAAAACAAGGAGCTCAGGCAGGGCTTCTATAAGGCTCTTAAGCTGAATATCAAGGGCAACTAACATGGAGAAGGGGCTCACTTAGGTAGTTTACTCATATATTTATCCTTATATTTTCCAATCATTATGCAAGGCAGAAATACTATCAAAAAAGAGCACTATGGCATATTTTCAGTTAATAAATCAAATTGGTGGCAACAAGTGAAATTTTAAAAAATGCCAACAGGTATGAAATATATGAAATCTTTGGGTTTTAAGAAAATATATGAAATCTTTTTATATATGAAATCTTTGGGTTTCAAGAAAAAATCTTATTGCAAAAGAGGACCATTATGATGCTTATTGTCTCAAGGGATCTAAGGGAAAGGCAAGTGAAATATACTACCTGAACTTCCTCAGGCCTTTTTGCTTCACATTATCTTTTTTCTGTCATATTTCACTCTCTTATTTCTTGTTTAAGAATGTCTTTATCCAGATCTCAGTTCATAAGGAAGAAATACTAATTGTCCAAATTAATCATATTCATTAGTTCAAGATATTTCAGTATCCATTGGAATATTTTTTTCCCATTATAAATCCCCATGGAAGGATTCCCATTGATCATGTTTATTTTGGGAAATCCTTTCTGAAATAACCAACCATTATCCAAGATCCATATCCTTCATGTATCACTTAGTTAGAAACTAAATAATGCACTTGGATGCAAAATAGCAAGAATTAAAATCATGAGAATAGTACACTGTTAAGAGACTATTAAAATATTGCAATCTGAATGTCTAGGAAAAAAACTTTACATGAATATCAACATAAACAATGGTCTTTATAACTTGGTAAAACTTTAACAATTACATATATATAGTTAGAGTACATTAAAATTTTCATATTTTGAACTCAGGGCATCTAACCACTGAATTATTAAATGACTTTGGAGTTTGTATATTTGTAAGATAACTCCCATAGGTTACATGTTGATAAATTGGGCAGGAATGAAAGGGCAGGTTTCAGAATGAGGAGGGATGTTACTAAGACAGTGAGCACTGAAGAAGCAAAGTGAACAAAACATTTCAGGTAATCTATATTGGGATGTGATACACTCTCATAATTTCACTGCTTGTAAAACGTATAGCTAACATTATGAATTTAAAAAGTATCAGGATTGCTTTTCATTTTGCTGATGCATGGTTACATTATCCTTTTTTTAAAAAAGAAACATTTCATTTTTTATTCATGAGAGACAGAGAGAGAGAGAGTAAGAGAGAGAGAGAGAGAGAGGCAGAGACACAGGTAGAGGGAGAAGCAGGCTCCATGCCGGTTAGCCTGATGTGGGACTAGATCTGGGGTCTCCAGGATCATGCCCTGGCTGAAGGAGGCGCTAAACCGCTGAGCTACCCAGGCTACCCTACATTATCCTTAAAAAAATTATCAATGATCAAAACTAAAAGACTATGGTCACGTTTGAGATAATTTTTTAGTCATTTTTAATCCTTTTATTCTGTTATTCCAGACCACTCATTTTTTCAAGGAGGCTTCATCCATATAAGGGAAGGGGGAAGAAATGTGTGAGAAATATCAGAAAGGGAGACAGAACGTAAAGACTGCTAACTCTGGGAAACGAACTAGGGGTGGTGGAAGGGGAGGAGGGCGGGGGGTGGGAGTGAATGTGTGACGGGCACTGGGGGTTATTCTGTATGTTAGTAAATTGAACACCAATAAAAAAAAATAAAAAATAAAATAAAATAAAGCCATTCTGCTATTCAGTCCCATCTTACTCGGGGGACTCTCTAAGTCATCTAATTTATAAGTGTTAAATTGTATAAATAAATGCAGGGACTGGATTTCCTTCAGTCAATTCTTTGTTAATATCAAAAATCTAGACTTTGAAATGTATTGAAAGTATCAACACTGTAGGAATTCAGGGTAATCTGTAGGTGTAATGTGTTGTTAATTAGTTCATATTTTTTGTTAATCAACTGGTTAAGTGATAGGTACAGTCTTGCCCTAGACACAGTCCATCTTCCATTTGCATTATCAAAGAACCTTCTTAATTTTCACAATACAGCAGTTCATATCATAGCATATGTACCAATTGTACATCTATCTGGATCTCTAGACCAAATATCCCATGAAAAGATTAATGACTTATTCATGTCTCTATCAGTAGCATTTGGTTTAATGTCAGAAATATAGTGCAAGTTATAAATCAATACTTTTGATTGAACAAGTACTTTTTCTTCACTTTAAATTTAACAGTCACTGACTTACAATTTATATCACAATTAGCATAATACCTAGCTTGTGATGTGTTAAATTTGGAGCTTCTACAGAAGATATTAGTAGTGTGGAAGAACTTTGGGAGTTGCAGGACTATGTCTAAGAGCACACTAAGCCTCATGTAGCCACTTGGAGAAGTTTCATTTCTATCTCCAGATTCTGTCTAACATATGGAGACATAGAATTGGGTTCAACTTCAGCCAGAGAGATAGACTACAGAGAGTAAGGCTTATCATCAAGTGTATCCAGACCATGAGTTGCTATTAACAGTATAGTATGTTTTAGCTTGCTAGAAATCTCAGGGTAGTGAATACTAAAACAAAAATGTTTGTTACTCTGGAACCCTTAATACAGGATAAGAGAATAATTTAAAATGTTGCTCAGTAAAATCAACTTCTGAAGCTTAAAAATAATGTATGTCTGATATGATACAGCTCATCTGTCTAATCCAAGTGTAAAATAAAACATACTTTATTCTCATCAAGCAAGTTTATTTTAAATTAATATTATTCATTTTGTTTGAGCTAGTGTTAAAGGTTTGGGTTCACTCATTTGCAACAAGCTGGGGAAGAGCAGGTCTTTCTTTTATTGAGAATTGACCTATTCTTCTGGCAATAATAAGTTGAATTATAGGTTTTTACTTGAGATAAAAATTCTCATCTTCATTGACATAGCAACTGAGATATATGTCTAAAATGATTTCTAAAAAATTTTATAAGTGTTTTTACATGATTCTCTTTTCATCTAGATTTAAACTTGGTCTTGAAAGAGACTATAAAATTTTAATACATGTAAAGTGCATGGTACAATGCCAAGCTCCTTCTCTCTCTATATTTTTTAGTTATAAAATACATTTTCACTATAAATTTATGTCACCATTAGTGCATGACCTAGCCCATTGTTGCAATCAGCTAAAATTTTTGAGACACAAATATTAAATTAACTAAAAAAATAAAACATTGCTATCTTATTTTTAAAGTAATATTTTAAGTGAGGTATAACAAACACACACAGAAGACACAAATCATGACTAAACAGCTTGATTGATTATCATTAAAAGAACACAAGCAAGGTCAATATGTGTTTTATCTCAGCATCTGAATTGCTCCATTCATGCCCCTTCCAAGTAAATACTATAAAAGTTACACTCTCTTAACTTTAATCTACACTGATTAATTTCGGCCTCTTTTCGTACTTTATGTAAATGCCACCTTGCTATTAGCTAAGTAGTCTGTATATAAATGCTTTTAAGTTTTTATACTACAATCAATGCTGTTATCCATGATTCCTAAAATTATTATATGACTCATATATTTTGTGGTTCAATCTTTTCTATTTTTCTTTATAAAAATTTAGAGAAAAGTAAATGACTATGACTAAATCAATATTTCATTTTTCTCCTTCAGAGCCAACAGTTGTTTAAGATGAAGAAATATAGTACATCAGTTAAAAACTTTAGCTCGGGGATCAGAACATACCATATTTTAAATTCCACTGTGGCAACCTATTATCTGTATGAACTCTTTGAACTTCATCACTAAAATGTGGATGTTCATAGTTGCTTTTATCCACTTAGTAGTATTAGTACATCTTATAAATAAATAAAACAAATGCTGAGCATCTCCAGGTAAGTGGTTTCTCATTTATATTCTGATTTAAAAACACACTATACTATTCTGAGTTCTCCCAGAAGCAGACCTGAGATAAGAATTTGATTTAAATGTTTTATTGCCCTAGGTAACATTGACATTTTCACAATATTAATTCTGCCAATCCATGAGCATGGAATATTTTTCCATCTCTTTGTGTCTTCCTCAATTTCTTTCAGAAGTGTTCTATAGTTTTTAGGGTATAGATCCTTTACCTCTTTGGTTAGGTTTATTCCTAGGTATCTTATGCTTTTGGGTGCAATTGTAAATGGGATTGACTCCTTAATTTCTCTTTCTTCAGTCTCATTGTTAGTGTATAGAAATGCCATTGATTTCTGGGCATTGATTTTGTATCCTGCCACACTGCCAAATTGCTGTATGAGTTCTAGCAATCTTGGGGTAGAGGCTTTTGGGTTTTCTGAGTATCATGTCATCGGCGAAGAGGGAGAGTTTGTCTTCTTCTTTGCCAATTTGAATGCCTTTAATGTCTTTTTGTTGTCTGATTGCTGAGGCTAGGACTTCCAGTACTATGTTGAATAGCAGTGGTGAGAGTGGACATCCCTGTCTTGTTCCTGATCTTAGGGGAAAGGCTCCCAGTGCTTTCCCAGTGAGAATGATATTTGCTGTGGGCTTTTCGGAGATGGCTTTTACGATGTTGAGGAATGTTCCCTCTATCCCTACACTCTGAAGAGTTTTGATCAGGAATGGATGCTGTATTTTGTCAAATGCTTTCTCTGCATCTAATGAGAGGATCATATGGTTTTTGGTTTTTCTCTTGCTGATATGATGAATCACACTGATTGTTTTATGAGTGTTGAACCAGTCTTGTGTCCCAAGAATAAATCCTACTTGGTCATGGTGAATAATTTTCTTAATGTACTATTGCATCCTATTGGCTAGTATCTTGTTGAGAATTTTTGCATCCATGTTCATCAGGGATATTGGTCTGTAATTCTCCTTTTTGGTGGGGTCTTTGTCTGGTTTTGGAATTAAGGTGATGCTGGCCTCATAGAACGAGTTTGGAAGTACTCCATCTCTTTCTATCTTTCCAAACAGTTTTAGTAGAATAGGTATGGTTTCTTCTTTAAACATTTGATAGAATTCCCCAGGGAAGCCATCTGGCCCTGGACTTTTGTGTCTTGGGAGGTTTTTGATGACTGCTTCAATTTCCTCCCTGGTTTTTGGCCTGTTCAGGTTTTCTATTTCTTCCTGATCCAGTTTTAGTAATTTGTGGCTTTCCAGAAATGCATCCATTTCTTCTAGATTGCCTAATTTATTGGCGTATAGCTGTTCATAATATGTTTTTAAAATCGTTTGTATTTCCTTGGTGTTGGTAGTGATCTCTCCTTTCTCATTCATGATTTTATTAATTTGAGTAACTTCTTGCAAGATACATCCATAAAGGCAAAAGAAACAAAAGCAAAAATGAACTATTGGGACTTCATCAAGATAAGAAGCTTTTGCACAGCAAAGAATACAGTCAACAAAACTAAAAGACAACCTACAGAATGGGAGAAGATATTTGCAAATGACCTATCAGATAAAGGGCTAGTTTCCAAGATCTATAAAGAACTTATTAAACTCAACAACAAAGAGACAAACAATCCAATCATGAAATGGGCAAAAGTCATGAACAGAAATCTCACAGAGGAAGACATAGACATGGCCAACATGCACATGAGAAAATGCTCTGCATCACTTGCCATCAGGGAAATACAAATCAAAAGTCGGAGAAGGACAAACATTATATGTTCTCATTCATTTGGGGAATATAAATAATAGTGAAAGGGAATATAAGGGAAGGGAGAAGAAATGTGTGGGAAATATCAGAAAGGGAGACAGAACGTAAAGACTGCTAACTCTGGGAAACGAACTAGGGGTGGTAGAAGGGGAGGAGGGCGGGGGGTGGGAGTGAATGGGTGACGGGCACTGGGTGTTATTCTGTATGTTAGTAAATTGAACACCAATAAAAAAAAAAAAAAAACCACAATGAGATACCACCTCACACCAGTGAGAATGGGGAAAATTAACAAGGCAGGAAACCACAAATGTTGGAGAGGATGCAGAGCAAAGGGAACCCTCTTGCACTGTTGGTGGGAATGTGAAATGGTGCAGCCACTCTGGAAAAGTGTGTGGAGGTTCCTCAAAGTCTTAAAAATAGACCTGCCCTACAACCCAGCAATTGCACTGCTGGGGATTTACCCCAAAGATACAGATGCAATGAAACGCCGGGACACCTGCACCCCAATGTTTCTAGCAGCAATGTCCACAATAGCCAAACTGTGGAAGGAGCCTTGGTGTCCATGGAAAGATGAATGGATAAAGAAGCTGTGGTCTATGTATACAATGGAATATTCCTCAGCCATTAGATATGACAAGTAGCCACCATTTGCTTCGACTTGGATGGAACTGGAGGGTATTATGCTGAGTGAAATAAGTCAATCGGAGAAGGACAAACATTATATGTTCTCATTCATTTGGGGAATATAAATAATAGTGAAAGGAAATAGAGGGGAAGGGAGAAGAAATGGGTAGGCAATATCAGAAAGGGAGACAGAACATGGAAGACTCCTAACTCTGGGAAACGAACTAGGGTGGTGGAAGGGGAGGATGGTGGGGGGTGGGGGTGACTGGGTGGTGGGCACAGAGGGGGGCACTTGACAGGATGAGCACTGGGCGTTATTCTGTATGTTGGCAAATTGAACACCAATAAAAATAAATTTATTATTAAATAAAAAAATAAATGCCCCCCATATGAAATAAATAGATATTGAATTATTCAAGAAAAGAGACTATATCTTGTCTAATTCTATTAAATAAAGTTTAAAAAAATACAAGGGAGTCTATGATGCTGCGAAGTTGTGGTTATCTTTGGGAACCAAATGAAAGTCACTGCATGTCACTGCACTCCTGTAGTTGGGTCTGTCAGTATAGGTATACTTAAGATCTGTGCACTGTACTCTACAGAAGTTATATTTTAATTTATTTATTTATTTTTTTATTTACTTATGATAGTCACAGAGAGAGAGAGAGAGGCAGAGACACAGGCAGAGGGAGAAGCAGGCTCCATGCACCGGGAGCCCGATGTGGGATTCGATCCCGGGTCTCCAGGATCGCGCCCTGGGCCAAAGGCCGGCGCCAAACCTCTGCGCCACCCAGGGATCCCTATATTTTAATTTAAAGAGATGCATGACAATAAAGACCTCATAGAAATGGTTGACATAGCTGAATTTACTCGTATGTATTAGATCAGCAATTCTTAAAATTATTGGTCTTACTATTCAATTTACACTATTAAATCTTACTAAATTCTAAAGTGCTTTCGTTTTTATGGTTCACATCCACAAATATTATATACGTTCAAAATTAAAACAAAAATTTTTGCATTTTACATATTAATTTTTAAATAGAAATAAAACTATTACCACAAAACTATTTATGAAAAATAATATATTTTTAAAAACAAAAGTAGTAAGAAGGGTCATATTATTTTATATTTTTGCATGTATTTTAACCCCTGGCTTAATAGACAACTAGATTCTCATATCTATTTCTGCATGCAACCTCCTGAAATAAGTTTTTTGTTTGATATTTATGGAGAAAGTATGACTTTGCATAGATATATATTTGTAAGAGGGAGGAGTTGAGATTTTAATACCTTTTTCAGTTAATTGTGGATATTCCTCTTTGATACTACATCTCAAATCAACAACGGTAGTTTTCTAAAGATTAGTTGCAATGTAATAACTGAAACTTATCCATGAACTTTGGTACTCTGTTGCATTAAAACCCATTGGTCTATAAGAGACATCCGTATTAGAAAAGAAGTTAAATTGTCACTATTTGCAGATGGCATGATATTATACATGGAAAGTTCTAAACATTCCAGGAAAATGCCACTAGAAATAATAAATTAATTCAGTAAAATTATAGAGTACAAAATCAATCCCTAGAAATTGGTAGCATTTCTATACCCTAGTAACAAATTATCAGAAAGAGAAATAAAAAAAATAACATTTAAAATAGCACCAAAAACAATAAAATACCTACAAATAAATTTAACCTTAGAGATGAAAATCTGTACTCTGAAAACTAAGAAACCTTGTGAGGAAAAAAATTGAAGATGACACAAAGAAATGGAAAGACATTCCATGCTCATGAATTGGAAACATGAATATTGTTACAATGTCCATACTACCCAAAACAATCAACAAATTCAATGTAATTCCTATCAAAATGCCAACAACATTTTTCACAAAACTATAACAATCCTAAAATTTGTACAGAACTTCAAAAGATCCTGAATAGCCAAAACACTCTTCAGAAAGAAAAACAAAACTAGAGGTCTCACAATATGAGATATCAAGATATACCACAAACCTGATTAATCAAAATATGGTACTGACACAAAGACAGACACATAGATCCAAAGAACAAAATAGAGAGCCAAGAAATAAACTCATGCTTATATGGTCAGTTAATCTATGACAAAGGAGGCAATAATATACAATGGGGAAATTCAATCTCTTCAGTAAACAGTGCTGGGAAAACTGGTCAGCTACATACAAAAGAGTGAAAATGGGCCACTTGCTTACGCCGAGTTCATAC
Organism: Canis lupus familiaris; assembly: GCF_011100685.1. Lineage (NCBI taxonomy): Eukaryota > Metazoa > Chordata > Mammalia > Carnivora > Canidae > Canis > Canis lupus. The sequence continues at coordinate 29,425,607 of NC_049242.1, forward strand.
ACAAAAATGAACTCAAAATGGACTAAATACCTAAATGTGACACCTGAAACCATTAAGATCCTAGAAGAGAATACCAACAATAATTTCTCTGACATTGGTCTTAACAACATTTTTCTAGACATATCTCTTCAATCGAGAGAAACAAGAGCAAAAATAAAGTATTGGGACTACACCAAAATAAAAAGCTTTTCCATTTGCACAGTGAAGGAAACAACAAAACAAAAAGGCAACCTACTGAATGGGAGAAGATATTTGAAAATGACATATCCAATAAGGTTAATATTTGAACTATATAAACAACTTACACAATTCAATACCATTAAAAAATGGGCATGGGGGACACCTAGCGGTTGAGCATCTGCCTTCAGCTCAGGGCGTGATTCTGGGATCCGAGTCCCACCTAGGGGTCCTTGCATGGAGCCTGCTTTGCCTTCTGCCTAAGTCTCTGCCTCTCTCTCTCATGAATGAATAAATACATCATTTAAAAAATGGGTATGGGACCCGAATAAAATTTTTTCCAAAGAAGGCATACAGATAGCCAAAGAACACACGAAAAGATGCTCACCATCACTAACCATCAAGGAAGTGCAAATCAAAACCACAATGAGATATCACCTCACACTTGTCAGGTGGCTGAAATAAAAAAGACAAGAAATAACAAGTGTCAGTGAAGATGTACAGAGATAACAACCCTCATACACTGTGGGGGGATGTAAATTGGTATAGTCTCTGTGGAAAATATTATGAATTTCTTTAAAAAAATCTAAAAATAGAATTAGCATATGACCCATTAATCACTGGGCATTTACCCCGTGAAAATGAAAAAACTAATTTGAAAGGATACACACACCCCTCTGCTTATTGCAGCATTAGTGACAATAGCCAAGATAAGGTTAGCAATCTAAGTGCCCATTGATAGACAAAGGGGTGAGGAAGGGGAGTGTGTGTGTGTGTGTGTGTGTGTGTGTGTGTGTGATAGTATATTACACAGCCATAAAAAAGGATGAGATTGTGCCATTTGCAATCAATAACATGGGTGGACCTAAAGAGTATTACGGTAGGTGAATTAAGTCAGACTGAAAAAGACAATTACCATATGATTGCACTCATACGTGGAATCTAAAAAACAAATGAATAAACAAAGGTGGAGTGAGTAGAGGAACCAGTGAAATAGGTGATGAGGATTAAAGTCTACAATTATCGTAGTGAGTACTGAGTAATGTATAGAATTGTTGAATCACTATATTGCACACCTGAAAATAATGTAACTCTGTATGTTAACTATACTGGAATTAAAATAAAAAAGTTAATAAAAACAAATGAATAAACAAACAAAAACCAGAATCAGATCTATAAGTACAAAGAGTACAAACAAACAGCATAAGTAATACAGTCATGATATTGTAATAATGTTGTATGGTGACAGATGGCAGTTGTGATTGTGGTGAGCGTAGTACAATTATAAACTTCGTGTGTCAACTATCCTAAAAAATGTGAAATAAATGCAAAAAATTGGTCTACCCATGCATTGGAATCAATCTTTACACATTCATCATCTTATAACACCAATCATTTGTTATTTAGAAATATTGACCTCTGAGTTATACGGATCTTCCAAATGTTGGTATAGTTTATTTTACAATGTGGACTCTGAAAAACTCATTCTAAAGGTAAAAGGATGAAACTGAAAAACCAAATAATAGTTTAATATTACTGTGAAAATTTTTGTGACTTCCTAGGTTCTCCAAGATGGTCTTGAAGCCCTCAGGGTTCATAGCTCAAAGTGCTTTAATTATTACTCTATCCAGGTCACTTCAGCAAGTCTATTACCTATTACTTGTCTTCTATTCTCAGACAAGACAAGACTTCTATTTTTTTAATCCAGAAATATTTCTAATACTGGCCCTTCCTAACACCACTCTTACTGTCTTTGAAAGACCACCTAGAATATCCACCTATTTCTTGTTTTGCCTCTTGTATTTTTCAATTCAAATTTGTCCTATAGCTAATTTTGAAGACATTTTAATCCATGGCTAAACAATCTTCAATGTTTTCCCATCAGTTTGATGGTGGGGCTCAAATTTCTTGGTATGACATTTAATAAGATAAAATTTAGGTTTTATTCTGTCTTTCCATTTTATTTCTTTACAATCCTTAAGCACCCAAAGCAAAAGTGGTCCTGCTTTGGACAATAAATTATATGGTCCTTGTATCCTAGTTTTTCATGCTTAGACTTTGATAGCCCACATCTCAATCCCCAAATCCTACATATACTTCAAATTTATGTGACTTTGCTCAATTTCTTTTCCTTATTTGCAAATTTTTGTCCTGTACTTATCTTGATAAGTCTTTGAATATTGCATGAGAATGTTCCTTCTTTCCTTGATTGATTGATTTTGTCTTTTTCAAGTTTTTATTTAAATTCTGGTTAGCATACAGTGTAATATTACTATCAGGTTTAAAATTAAGTGATTCATCATTTATATACAATAACCAGTGCTCATCACAAAGACCTTCCTTGATAACTATCACCCTTTTAACCCAACCCCCACCCACCTCCCTTCCAGCAACCCTCAGTTGATTTTCTATAGTTAGGAGCCTATTTTCTGGTCTGCCTCTCTTTTTCTCCCTGCACTATATTCATCTGGTTTGTTTCTTCCTTTAAAGAAGCCTGTGCATCCTGGAGTCCAGGGTAAGCTACTGTCACTAAATTCCAACAGGTCCTGGATGTATATTTGCTTCCAAAGGTATTAGTGATTAATTCAGAGTGAAAACCAAGTTTCTCTACCTCACACTTTTCATCTGTTCCATTAAAGCCAAATCCTTTATAAGGATAACAAGGAGTACATCAGTGAGTTTTTTTTCTCACTTATTTGTTTTTGTGTTTGTTTGTTTGTTTCTCTTGAAGAATATGAGGTTTCATGTTTCTAACTTGAGATGTCTACAGCTCTTGCTTCTTATCATTTTCCCTGCCCAGTACTCCAGCTATCTTTAAGATAAAGAACAGGGTTGTGTGGGTTGATCCATACTTTATCTTTCAAAGAGGGAGGTAATTTGATTATAAGTACCATTCAGACTTAGCTTGGAACTCCCCTACCTCTTTATTCTGCCTATGATTCTGGGGGATTAATAAGCAGACAGAATATAGAAAAGGATTGAAAGTACAATAATTACAATGGTACAGGAAGAGAAAACCACCTCAAGGTCTTCATTCAATCTTCTGTGAGCCTTTTGAAGAAACAAAGCAACACACTCTACTACCAAAAGCATACTACACCATATATACTGTACCAAACAACCACACATCAGTCATAATTTCTTTTCTCTCCTTGATGATATAGACTTCATTAACTGGCCCAGGTGCCTAAGACTCCAGAATCTGATGGACAGTACAGTGATTAACACTATCACTGCTGCCTCTGTGTTCCCTCATCCCACACTGGGCAGCCATTTGACACAAAGTGTATGTAGCACCCATTGTTGCTTCTGGCTGTTTAAAAGAGAAAATGGCCTGCTTGGTATCATCACTTGATCCCAGCAAACCCCTAGAAAAATCTGGATGAATCAAATACTGCCTAGGATGTAGGAAGGCCAAGAAGCCTGACTTTTTCACTTTCTTCTTCCTTCCATTCTATGCTTCCCTAGAAATGGCCAATGTGAAGTGTTTTGTTGTTGTTGTTGTTGTTGTTGTTGCTTTTAGGAATTCAGGGTCTGGAATACAAAATAAAATCCTATCCAGAACCTGAAGAATCCTCTCCATGATCCTCTGGAAAAGAATATCAGGAAAAATCTAGATCCAGAAAAGAAAGTTCTAGATTCTTTGAGACTGTTTCAACTTTTTTGCTGTTGTTATTGTATTCAAATGTTTTCCTTGAAATATCAAATTCAATTTTTTGGTGATATATGGTATTATCACTGAATATTTCAAGCATGAATATTTCAAACTATGGAATATATAATTTAAGCAATTCTGTATGTTACATTTTTAAATTTTCCATTAAGCACCCAACATACATCAGGCAATGAATGCTTTGGCAATGAGAGTAAGACCTTTCTGTGCCTGTGCTCTGGTTTTTTTAGGTTTACCTTGTGCATAAACAGTCAACGTGCACAGAAACTCAAATATTTACTCACTTGCCTTTAGAAAAAACAGCAACAATATCAAATGGTTGTCTATACCAAATGGTTGTCTATATTTACCTATTTAAATATACTTACCTGCTGGGAGGTGGCGAGATGGCAGAAGAGTAGGGATTCTCAAAATCCAATCATGAAATGGGCAGAATATATAAACAGAAATTTCACCAAAGAAGACATTCACATGGCCAGCAAGCACATGAGAAAATGTTCCGCCTCACTTTCCATCAGGGTAATACAAATTAAAACACAATGAGATACCACCTCACACCAGTGAGAATGGTAAAAATTAACAAGACAGGAAACAACAAATGTTGGAGAGGATGTGGAGAAAAGGGAACCCTCTTGCACTGTTGGTGGGAATGTGAACTGGTGCAGCCACTCTGGAAAACTGTGTGGAGGTTCCTCAAAGAGTTAAAAATAGACCTGCCCTACGACCCAGCAATTGCACTGCTGGGGATTTACCCCAAAGATTCAGATGCAATGAAACGCCGGGACACCTGCACCCCGATGTTTCTAGCAGCAATGTCCACAATAGCTGTGGAAGGAGCCTCAGTTCCCATCAAAGATGAATGGATAAAGAAAATGTGGTCTATGTATACAATGGAATATTACTCAACCATTAGAAACGACAAATATCCACCGTTTGCTTCGATGTGGATGGAACTGGAGGGTATTATGCTGAGTGAAGTAAGTCAATCGGAGAAGGACAAACATAGGGTGTCATTCATTGGAGAATATAAAAAATAGTGAAAGGGAATAAAGCAGAAAGGAGAGGAAATGAGTGAAAATACCAGTGATGGTGACAAAACATGAGAGACACCTAACTCTGGAAAATGAACAAGGGGTAGTGGAAAGGGAGGTGGGCGGGGGGTTGGGGTGACCGGGTGATGGGCACTGAGGGGGGCGCTTGGCGGGATGAGCACTGGGTGTTATGCTATATGTTGGCAAATTGAACTCCAATAAAAAAAAGAACGAAGCTAATTGAAAGCTGGCTTCAAGACATACTTTAAAAAATAATAATAAGGGGGGAGGAGCAAGATGGCGGAGGAGTAGGGTCTCCAAATCACCTGTCTCCACCAAACTACCTAGAAAACCTTCAAATTATCCTGAAAATCTATGAATTCGGCCTGAGATTTAAAGAGAGACCAGCTGGAATGCTACAGTGAGAAGAGTTCGCGCTTCTATCAAGGTAGGAAGACGGGGAAAAAGAAATAAAGGAACAAAGGCCTCCAAGGGGGAGGGGCCCCGCGAGGAGCAGGGCTGAGGCCGGGGCGAGTGTCCCCAGGACAGGAGAGCCCCGTCCCGGAGGAGCAGGAGCTGCACCGACCTTCCCGGGCGGAAAGGGGCTCGTGGGGAGTTGGAGCAGGACCCAGGAGGGCGAGGATGCCCTCGGGCTCCCGGGGACAGTAACAGACACCTGCGCCCCGGGAGAGTGCGCCGAGCTCCCTAAGGGCTGCAGCGCGCACCGCGGGACCCGGAGCAGCTGGAGGGGCTCGAGCAGAGGAAGAGGCTCCGTGCGGAGGGGGCTGCGCGGTTCCAGGAGCAGCTCGGAGGGGCTCGGGCGGCGGCTCCGCGGAGGGGGCTGCGCGGCCCGGGAGCGCGAATCCACCAGCGCAGGCTCCGGAGCACAGGGCGCCGGGACACAGCCCAGGATCCGGCCTCCCCCGGGACAGGCAGAGGCCAGGAGGGCCCAGGACAGCAAGGACGCTCCTGCCCCAGCTGAGCAGATCAGCGGCCCCGCCCCGGAGCCTCCAGGCCCTGCAGACGGAGAGCTCCGGAGTTCCTGTGGGGGCTGAATCCAGGTTTCCAGAGCTGCCCCGCCACTAGGGCTGTTCCTCCTGCGGCCTCACGGGGTAAACAACCCCCACCGAGCCCTGCACCAGGCAGGGGCACAGCAGCTCCCCCAACTGCTAACACCTGAAAATCAGCACAACAGGCCCCTCCCCCAGAAGATCAGCTGGACTGACAACTTCCAGGAGAAGCCAAGGGACTTAAAAAACACAGAATCAGAAGATACTCCCCTGTGGTTCTTTTTTTTTTTTTTTTTTTTTTGTTTTTGTTTTTGTTTTGTTTTGCTTTTTGATTTGTTTCCTTCCTCCACCCCCTTTTTTTCTCCTTTCTTTTTCGTTCTCTTTTTCTTCTTTTTTTTTCTTTTTTCTCGTTTTTTTTTTCTTTTCTTCCCTTTTTTTTTTCTCTTTCTCTTTTCTTTCCTTCTTTCTCTCCTCTCTTTTTCTCTTTTTCCCAATACAATTTGCTTTTGGCCACTCTGCACTGAGCAAAATGACTAGAAGGAAAACCTCACCTCAAAAGAAAGAATCAGAAACAGTCCTCTCTCCCACAGAGTTACAAAATCTGGATTACAATTCAATGTCAGAAAGCCAATTCAGAAGCACTATTATACAGCTACTGGTGGCTCTAGAAAAAAGTATAAAGGACTCAAGAGACTTCATGACTGCAGAATTTAGAGCTAATCAGGCAGAAATTAAAAATCAATTGAATGAGATGCAATCCAAACTAGAAGTCCTAACGACGAGGGTTAACGAGGTGGAAGAACGAGTGAGTGACATAGAAGACAAGTTGATAGCAAAGAGGGAAACTGAGGAAAAAAGAGACAAACAATTAAAAGACCATGAAGATAGATTAAGGGAAATAAACGACAGCCTGAGGAAGAAAAACCTACGTTTAATTGGGGTTCCCGAGGGCGCCGAAAGGGACAGAGGGCCAGAATATGTATTTGAACAAATTCTACCTGAAAACTTTCCTAATCTGGGAAGGGAAACAGGCATTCAGATCCAGGAAATAGAGAGATCCCCCCCTAAAATCAATAAAAACCGTTCAACACCTCGACATTTAATTGTGAAGCTTGCAAATTCCAAAGATAAGGAGAAGATCCTTAAAGCAGCAAGAGACAAGAAATCCCTGACTTTTATGGGGAGGAGTATTAGGGTAACAGCAGACCTCTCCACAGAGACCTGGCAGGCCAGAAAGGGCTGGCAGGATATATTCAGGGTCCTAAATGAGAAGAACATGCAACCAAGAATACTTTATCCAGCAAGGCTCTCATTCAAAATGGAAGGAGAGATAAAGAGCTTCCAAGACAGGCAGCAACTAAAAGAATATGTGACCTCCAAACCAGCTCTGCAAGAAATTTTAAGGGGGACTCTTAAAATTCCCCTTTAAGAAGAAGTTCAGTGGAACAGTCCACAAAAACAAAGACTGAATAGATATCATGATGACACTAAACTCATATCTCTCAATAGTAACTCTGAATGTGAATGGGCTTAATGACCCCATCAAAAGGCGCAGGGTTTCAGACTGGATAAAAAAGCAGGACCCATCTATTTGCTGTCTACAAGAGACTCATTTTAGACAGAAGGACACCTACAGCCTGAAAATAAAAGGTTGGAGAACCATTTACCATTCGAATGGTCCTCAAAAGAAAGCAGGGGTAGCCATCCTTATATCAGATAAACTAAAATTTACCCCAAAGACTGTAGTGAGAGATGAAGAGGGACACTATATCATACTTAAAGGATCTATTCAACAAGAGGACTTAACAATCCTCAATATATATGCTCCGAATGTGGGAGCTGCCAAATATATCAATCAATTATTAACCAAAGTGAAGAAATACTTAGATAATAATACACTTATACTTGGTGACTTCAATCTAGCTCTTTCTATACTCGATAGGTCTTCTAAGCAAAACATCTCCAAAGAAACGAGAGCTTTAAATGATACACTGGACCAGATGGATTTCACAGATATCTACAGAACTTTACATCCAAACTCAACTGAATATACATTCTTCTCAAGCGCACATGGAACTTTCTCCAGAATAGACCACATATTGGGTCACAAATCGCGTCTGAACCGATACCAAAAGATTGGGATTGTCCCCTGCATATTCTCGGACCATAATGCCTTGAAATTAGAACTAAATCACAACAAGAAGTTTGGAAGGACCTCAAACACATGGAGGTTAAGGACCATCCTGCTAAAAGATAAAAGGGTCAACCAGGAAATTAAGGAAGAATTAAAAAGATTCATGGAAATTAATGAGAATGAAGATACAACCGTTCAAAATCTTTGGGATGCAGCAAAAGCAGTCCTAAGGGGGAAATACATCACAATACAAGCATCCATTCAAAAACTGGAAAGAACTCAAATACAAAAGCTAACCTTACACATAAAGGAGCTAGAGAAAAAACAGCAAATAGATCCTACACCCAAGAGAAGAAGGGAGTTAATAAAGATTCGAGCAGAACTCAACGAAATCGAGACCAGAAGAACTGTGGAACAGATCAACAGAACCAGGAGTTGGTTCTTTGAAAGAATTAATAAGATAGATAAACCATTAGCCAGCCTTATTAAAAAGAAGAGAGAGAAGACTCAAATTAATAAAATCATGAATGAGAAAGGAGAGATCACTACCAACACCAAGGAAATACAAACGATTTTAAAAACATATTATGAACAGCTATACGCCAATAAATTAGGCAATCTAGAAGAAATGGACGCATTCCTGGAAACCCACAAACTACCAAAACTGGAACAGGAAGAAATAGAAAACCTGAACAGGCCAATAACCAGGGAGGAAATTGAAGCAGTCATCAAAAACCTCCCAAGACACAAGAGTCCAGGGCCAGATGGCTTCCCAGGAGAATTTTATCAAACGTTTAAAGAAGAAATCATACCTATTCTCCTAAAGCTGTTTGGAAAGATAGAAAGAGATGGAGTACTTCCAAATTCGTTCTATGAAGCCAGCATCACCTTAATTCCAAAGCCAGACAAAGACCCCGCCAAAAAGGAGAATTACAGACCAATATCCCTGATGAACATGGATGCAAAAATTCTCAACAAGATACTGGCCAATAGGATCCAACAGTACATTAAGAAAATTATTCACCATGACCAAGTAGGATTTATCCCTGGGACACAAGGCTGGTTCAACACCCGTAAAACAATCAATGTGATTCATCATATCAGCAAGAGAAAAACCAAGAACCATATGATCCTCTCATTGGACGCAGAGAAAGCATTTGACAAAATACAGCATCCATTCCTGATCAAAACTCTTCAGAGTGTAGGGATAGAGGGAACATTCCTCGACATCTTAAAAGCCATCTACGAAAAGCCCACAGCAAATATCATTCTCAATGGGGAAGCACTGGGAGCCTTTCCCCTAAGATCAGGAACAAGACAGGGATGTCCACTCTCACCACTGCTATTCAACATAGTACTGGAAGTCCTAGCCTCAGCAATCAGACAACAAAAAGACATTAAAGGCATTCAAATTGGCAAAGAAGAAGTCAAACTCTCCCTCTTCGCCGATGACATGATACTCTACATAGAAAACCCAAAAGTCTCCACCCCAAGATTGCTAGAACTCATACAGCAATTCGGTAGCGTGGCAGGATACAAAATCAATGCCCAGAAGTCAGTGGCATTTCTATACACTAACAATGAGACTGAAGAAAGAGAAATTAAGGAGTCAATCCCATTTACAATTGCACCCAAAAGCATAAGATACCTAGGAATAAACCTCACCAAAGATGTAAAGGATCTATACCCTCAAAACTATAGAACACTTCTGAAAGAAATTGAGGAAGACACAAAGAGATGGAAAAATATTCCATGCTCATGGATTGGCAGAATTAATATTGTGAAAATGTCAATGTTACCCAGGGCAATATACACGTTTAATGCAATCCCTATCAAAATACCATGGACTTTCTTCAGAGAGTTAGAACAAATTATTTTAAGATTTGTGTGGAGGGATCCCTGGGTGGCGCAGCGGTTTGGCGCCTGCCTTTGGCCCGGGGCGCGATCCTGGAGACCCGGGATCGAATCCCATATCAGGCTCCCGATGCATGGAGCCTGCTTCTCCCTCTGCCTGTGTCTCTGCCTCTCTCTCTCTCTCTCTCTCTCTCTCTCTCTCTCTGTGACTATCATAAGTAAATAAATAAAAAAATTAAAAAAAAAAAAAAGATTTGTGTGGAATCAGAAAAGACCCCGAATAGCCAGGGGAATTTTAAAAAAGAAAACCATATCTGGGGGCATCACAATGCCAGATTTCAGGTTGTACTACAAAGCTGTGGTCATCAAGACAGTGTGGTACTGGCACAAAAACAGACACATAGATCAGTGGAACAGAATAGAGAATCCAGAAGTGGACCCTGAACTTTATGGGCAACTAATATTCGATAAAGGAGGAAAGACTATCCATTGGAAGAAAGACAGTCTCTTCAATAAATGGTGCTGGGAAAATTGGACATCCACATGCAGAAGAATGAAACTAGACCACTCTCTTTCACCATACACAAAGATAAACTCAAAATGGATGAAAGATCTAAATGTGAGACAAGAGTCCATCAAAATCCTAGAGAAGAACACAGGCAACACCCTTTTTGAACTCGGCCATAGTAACTTCTTGCAAGATACATCCACGAAGGCAAAAGAAACAAAAGCAAAAATGAACTATTGGACTTCATCAAGATAAGAAGCTTTTGCACAGCAAAGGATACAGTCAACAAAACTCAAAGACAACCTACAGAATGGGAGAATATATTTGCAAATGACATATCAGATAAAGGGCTAGTTTCCAAGATCTATAAAGAACTTATTAAACTCAACACCAAAGAAACAAACAATCCAATCATGAAATGGGCAAAAGACATGAACAGAAATCTCACAGAGGAAGACATAGACATGGCCAACATGCATATGAGAAAATGCTCTGCATCACTTGCCATCAGGGAAATACAAATCAAAACCACAATGAGATACCACCTCACACCAGTGAGAATGGGGAAAATTAACAAGGCAGGAAACAACAAATGTTGGAGAGGATGCGGAGAAAAGGGAACCCTCTTACACTGTTGGTGGGAATGTGAACTGGTGCAGCCACTCTGGAAAACTGTGTGGAGGTTCCTCAAACAGTTAAAAATATACCTGCCCTATGACCCAGCAATTGCACTGTTGGGGATTTACCCCAAAGATACAAATGCAATGAAACGCCGGGACACCTGCACCCCGATGTTTCTAGCAGCAATGGCCACGATAGCCAAACTGTGGAAGGAGCCTCGGTGTCCAACGAAAGATGAATGGATAAAGAAGATGTGGTTTATGTATACAATGGAATATTACTCAGCTATTAGAAATGACAAATACCCACCATTTGCTTCAACGTGGATGGAACTGGAGGGTATTATGCTGAGTGAAGTAAGTCAGTCGGAGAAGGACAAACATTATATGTTCTCATTCATTTGGGGAATATAAATAATAGTGAAAGGGAAAATAAGGGAAGGGAGAAGAAATGTGTGGGAAATATCAGAAAGGGAGACAGAACATAAAGACTGCTAACTCTGGGAAACGAACTAGGGGTGGTAGAAGGGGAGGAGGGCGGGGGGTGGGAGTGAATGGGTGACGGGCACTGGGTGTTATTCTGTATGATAGTAAATTGAACACCAATAAAAAAATAAATTAAAAAAAATAATAATAATAATAAAATTTCCTAATGAGTAAAAATAAAATAATAAAATAAGTGTTTAGTGCTTTGTTACTCAAATTTCTAAAATACTACACTTCTTAGTTTAAAATGAGAAAAATGTAACAATTAAAACCTTTATAAATAACGTATACTTCTGACACTAAGAAATACACGCTACTATGATTTAGTGGTTCTTTATTTCCTGTGTATGTAATTTTTAAAAATCAGGATCCTAGGATTCCTGGTGGCTCAGTGGTTAAGTGTCTGCCTTTGGCTCAGGTCATGATCCCGGGGTCCTGGGATCAAGTCCCACATGTGGTTCCCCATAGGGAGCCTGCTTCTCCCTCTGCCTATGTCTCTGCCTGTCTGTGTCGCTCATGAACAAATAAACCTTTAAAAATATCAGGATCCTAATTCACAGGCTATTTCAACACTGAATGGTGTATTTATATATACATGATGGAATATCATTCAGCCATAAGAAAAAAAAAAAGAAATCTTGCCATTTGTGACAACATGAATGGGCCTTGAGGGCATTATGCTAAGTAAGACAAATCAAAGAAAGACAAATACTGTATGATTTTATATGTGGAATCTAAAATAGTCAAACTCATAAAAGCAGAGTAGAATGATGCTTACCAGAGGGTAGGGGAGTGCAAAATTTGGCATATGTTGTTTGACTAATTAATAAATCCTGGAGATCTAATACACAGCATAGTGATTATAGATAACAGTACTGTACTCTAAACTTCAAACTTACTGAGAGAATGGATCTTAAGTATTACCACATAAAGTAATGATAATTACGTGAGGTAACAGAGGTGTTAGTGAACACTTTAGTGATAATCATATTACAACATATAAAGGTATAAAATCAACACGTTGTAACACCTTAAACTTGTACAATTTTATATATCACTTACATCTCAAAAATAATTTTTTTTAAAAAAAGAACAAATTAATTCTCAGTGACTTACACATTAACTTAAGTGAATATATTCTAATAACTTATAAAATTTATATAAGACAGTCTTTCTCAAGAAAATGTAATAAAGATGTGATTATTGGGACGCCTGGTGCCTCAGCAGTTGAGCATCTGTCTTCAGCTCAGGGTGTGATTCTGGGATCTGGGATGGAGTCCTGCATAGGGCTCCTTGTGAGGAGTCTGCTTCTCCCTCTGTCTCTCTGTCTCTCTGTCTCTCTCTTTCTGTCTCTCTCTCTCTCTGTTTCTGTCACAAATAAAGAAAAAATATATTTAAAAAACTATGTGATTATGTGTTAAAACAAAAGAGAGTGTTGTCTTCCTTCTGACATTCCACCTATCATATTGCAAGGAGATACTAATAGCAAAATATATTTAAGAAAAGCAAGAAAGAGGAGTGATTAGTAATGGATGAAAGATTTCAACCTTTGAAAGAAATAAGATTTCATCCTTGGAAGAGATAAGATGGAAAGATGTTAATGAATGAAAGGATGCAATCAACAGAGTGAAAAAGCAATCTACAGGATAGGAGAAGATACTTGCAATCTGTAGGCTAATATTCAAAATATGCAAGGAACTCCTACTCAACTCAATTTGAACCAAAAATGAGAAAATGGGCAAAGGTCTTTAACAGACATTTCTTCAAAGAAGACATACAAATGGCTAAAAGGTATATGAAAAGATGCCCCATATCATTAATCATCAGATCATCAGGGAAATACAAATCAAAACCACAATGAGATGTCATCTGATATCTCTCAGAATAGCTGTTAATTGAAGAAACAAGAGGAAAATGTTGCTGGCAAAAATGTAAAGGTATTAAAATATTTGTGTGCTGTTGCTAGGAATGCAAAATATTTCAGCAATTATGGAAAAATATAGATGTTTCTCAAAAATTTTTAAATGGAGCCACCATATATTTCAGCAATCCTGCTTCTGATGTTTATCCAAAAGAACTGAAATAACGATGTCAAAGGGATACCAGCATTCCCAAGTTCACTATATCATTATTCATTATAACCAAAATGTGGAAACAACCTAAATGTCCATTGAACAGATAAAGAAAATGTGGTGTGTGTGTGTGTGTGTGTGTGTATAAAGAAGAACATTTTGCAATATACACAACATAGTGTTATAGATAACAATATTTTACAGTAACACGGATGAATGTGAAGACATTATGCTGAGTGAAAACAATCACAGAACAACAAATACTGCATGATTCCATTTATATGAGGTATCTGATATAGTAAAAATCATAAGAATAAAGAGTGGAATGGTTGTTTCCAGGAACAGAGAGACGAGAAAATTACTAAATAAAAATCATAAAGTTTCAGTTAAGCAAGATGAATATGCTCTGGATATCTGCAATACAACATTGTACATATAGTCAACAAAATGTATTGTACACTTAAAATGTTTTAAGAGTATAAATTAAAAGTGAAGTGTTTTTACCTCAATAAAATAACATTTGAAAAAAGAAACAACATGGATTTTCTGGGTTCAAATCCCAGATCTCTACCTGAAAATCATTGTAGCCTAGGGCAAATTAATGAACCCATCCAACTCTCAATCTCCTTTAAAAAATTAAATGAATAATGATAATCTGCAGAATTCATTCAAAATTAGAGATAACTCATGTAAAGCATCCAGAATAAATAAAATCCTAGTTGTGTCTAAATAAATGATACTTAGTCTTGTCCAGGAGAGAGAGAGATAGAGAGAGAGAGAGGGAATGTATAAGAAATCTCAAAAGGAACTACAATGATCTTTAGAACTGATCTACTTAAACTGCCCTCGAGATAGGTTGTGGTAATAATGGTTAAGTTTCCAGTAATGTAATAAAAATAAATTACTGAACACAAGAATAATCATTAAAAGTTGGTCTACGAGCAATTATTCTCATCTTCAATCTTCATTCAGAGTGGCAGGAATACTTTTTTTTTTCCTTTTCTTAGACTGAAACCATTAACTCAGGAATTCCATGTATCATTATATATTGGTTTATTTTGGTATTTTACTGGAGTACATACTCAAATAACTTTGTAAGAACAGTTATGCAGATCTCATTTCTTCATTTTTTTGCATATCTAAAATAACTTCACCATTCACATAATTATAAATTGAGAACAGAGTTGTAGTCTAGTAATTATTTTTTATGATCTTCCAACATCAATATTTGTTGGCAGAAATCCTTTTCAATTCTGTACATATGAATTGATCTTTAAAATATTTTAATGTTTGTTGTCCACTTGAAATTTTTAAGGGTTTTAAAATTATGTTCTTTAATTTCACAGTAAATGTCCAGGTGTAAGTCTTTTACAAACAATATTCTAGCTATTTTGGTATTTCTTGATATTTTTTAAGCACACATTTTTAATTTTGTTATAGAAAATATTATTTTATAGTTGTTTGGAAAAATTCTGCCTTTGCCTGAACAGTTACCACTTTTAATGTAAATCTTGGAAGTCAGACTTTTACCCTCCTGGACAGAACTTCTATATTTCTTGTTTTTCTTTCATATTTGATACTGCCTTGTATTTTTTTCTCTTTCTGTGAGACTTTGCAGCTCTATTTTCTTTCCTTTACACATTTTTGCCATTGTTCATTCTTTTCTATTATAAAAGGCATTTTCTAATTGTCTGCTTATCCCCTTTCCCAAATCCTTTAATTGTTTTATGGGTGAAATACATTATCAGACATCTCTGAAAAATATTGATGCTGGAAATAGTCTTCTGTAAAGATAAGATTGGTGACATTGGACAGATGTAGAAGCGAATGTAATCCTGATCTGGTTGTAAAGTAGTACATATTCATACTCAATATTCATATCAATATTTGTGTCGTTAGTGGTAATGATCTTAAGGACAGGAAATTAAAAATATATCTGATTAACACTGAGGTTGGAAGTAGTAGGGAAAGAAACTACAGACACATACATTTGAATATATATAAATATGTACAAATTTATGTATATACATTTACACACCATATCCACACACACATACATAAATCACACACACACAGCAATGTATATAAATCACACACATTGACAGATACTGTAATTGAGTTACAGTCCTTATTGTCTATAACAGGGTAGTTTGTAGTCAAATTAAAGTTCAACTATAACTTGCAGGAAAAGAAGAAATCATCAAAAAGAAAAAAAGCCATACACATACACACACAATATTTTTAAGAGGCTATTATGCTGAGTGAAGTCAATCGAAGGACAAACATTATATGGTCTCATTCATTTGGGGAATATAAATAATAGTGAAAGGGAATAGAAGGGAAGGGAGAAGAAATGGGTAGGAAATATCAGAAAGGGAGACAAAACATAAAGACTCCTAACTCTGGGAAACGAACTAGGGGTGGTGGAAGGGGAGGAGGGCGGGGGGTGGGGGTGAATGGGTGATGGGTACTGAGGGTGGCACTTGATGGGATGAGCACTGGGTGTTATTCTGTATGTTGGCAAGTTGAACAACAATAAAAAATAAATTTATTATTAAAAAATAAAATAAAATAATAAAATAATAAAATAAAATAATAAACTAAAATAAAATAATAAAATAATAAAATAAAGTAAAATAAATAAAATAAAATAAAATAACATAAAATAAAATAAAAAAGAGGCTATCTCTGGAAAGAAACTAGAAGATATTTTCAAGATGGAGGTTTTTGAGTTTTTTATGATTATCTTTTCTGTGTTGTTTGATCACAATTTGTACAAATATACATGTTATTTATACTAAATTTCATATACTCTGGAAAGAAAATAAAGTAGATATACTTCATAAGCTATGGATAGACAGCACAATAGTTGAGAAAGAAAATGCTTCAAGTTTAGAGAGATCAGGAAATCTTCTCAAGACATATTTTAGTTTTTATAAAGATTTTATTTATTTATTCATAAGAGAGACACAGAGAGAGGCAGAGACACAGGCAGAGGGAGAAGCAGGCTCCTCGCAGGGAGCCCAACATGGGACTCGATCCCGGGACCCCAGAATCATGCCCTGGGCCGAAGGCAGGTGCTAAACCACTGAGCCACCCAGGGATCCCCTCAAGACATATTTTAAATAAATATTTTGTTGAACTATAATATGCATGCCAAAAAGGGCACACATCATAAAAGTATAGCTTCATGAAATATCATCAGGTGGACACACTTTGTAATTACTGTTCAGGTCAAGAAATGAATCATTGGTGGCACACTTCAGAAACACTCCTCATACTTTATTCAATCATTCCTCAGGCTTTCATTCTCAAAGTTAAACATCAGCTTCATTTCTAACACCAAAATTAGTTTTGCAACCTTGTGAACTTTATCTAAATGAAATCACACGATGCATATTACTTGGTCTTTTTCAGTCAACATTTTATTTGAATAGGCTACTATTGCTTATTTATTCAGTTTGGATGTTAATGGTAATACATTCTGGGTATTATGAATATGCTGAAACTTACATCTTTTAGAAGTTTTCTGGTGGACATATGTATACACTGCTAGATATACAGTTGATAAACTTGTGAAAGTAAGTGGGAGAAAAGAACTTGGGAAAGAAGAATGAACGCCAAATGGTTTTGGCAGAAGAATGTTGAGATAAATAAATTAACACAGACATTGATGAACACAGCTCCTGTTTTGCCAGGGATTTAAATTTTTTAAAAAGTTCAGAACTCCAGTCCTAGTGGTCCAATAATTGTCCCCAATGAGTAAGAGGCTTTTAAGAACACAGAATTTCAGGAGAGAAAGTCTGCCTAATGGGCATAGTGGTACCCTTTAAAGGAAGTAAAAGAACTAAAGTTCCATAGAAGTATTTCCTGTGGCCAGATATCTGTTTTCATTTGGAGAATTCCTTATAGACTTGGTGATTTCAGCCTGGCTAAGAGAATCAAACTTCTCAAAAGATTCTACTTAAATGCTATGAGAATTGCCCTTTCCCTTAAGCAAGAATCTAATGACACTTTCTCGTATCTGCTTGGTTTTCACCCCATACACAATAGGGTTCATTGTGGGAGGCATGAGCAGATAGAGATTAGCCATAATAATGTGTATGTGTGGAGGAATGGTGTGTCCCCCAAACCGGTGGGTAAAGAAGGTGAAGAAGGCTGGGACATAGGTGATGACAATGGCACAGATGTGGGCAGTACATGTGCTGAAGGCCTTCTGCTGAGCATCTGCTGATGAGAGACTCACAACTGCTCGAAGGATCATTGTGTAGGAAATTGTGATGCATAAGATATCAAAGCCCCCAATCAGAAGGGCAACCATTAAACCATAGATGGCATTGATCCTAACATTGCCACAGGATACCTTGGCCACAGACATGTGGTCACAGTAGGTGTGCGGTATGACATTGCCCCTGCAGTATGGCAGGCGCTTGGTAAGGTAAGTGAAAGGGATAACAAGCATTACACCTCTAAGAAAAGTGAGGAGTCCAGCCTTGGCAATGACTGAATTAGTGAGGATAGTAGCATAGCGCAGGGGGTAGCAGATGGCCACATAGCGGTCCAGAGCCATGAGCATGAGCACCCCAGACTCCATCCCTGTAAAAGTGTGCACAAAGAACATTTGGGCCAAGCAGGCCTTAAAATCAATCTCCTTGAGGTTGAACCACAATATGCAGAGTGTGTTGGGAAGAGTGCTGGTGCACATGAGCACATCTGTGAAGGAAAGAAGAGCTAGGAAGATGTACATAGGTCTGTGCAAGGTCTCTTCAGAGTAAATGAGGTACATGAGGCCAAAGTTCCCTGTGATGGCAATGCTGTACATGGTGCACAAGGGCAAGGAGATCCACAAATGTACTTCTTCCAGCCCAGGGATGCCATTTAAGATGAATGAAGCTGGAGTTAGGTAGGTACCATTTAGGAATGACATAACATCTGTTGGAATTTCATGGTACATCAGTTACAAAATTGCTCTGTAAGCAGGAAAAAAAAAATGGTTCAAAGAGTAACTGACCAGCAGGATTTTGTTCCTAATAATGGCAAATTTGTTTTTCTTGTAGATTAATCACTAGATATGGTCTTTTATGTTGACTTTTATGTTGACTATGTGACCCACTGATTGGGTCCATGTCTTAAGCATTAGATATTGACAAGATAAACTGACTGAATTTAGTGGATGTGCTGGATCTGGATGTATCTAGGGTGTTTGGTTATCATGGTTTTGTTATCACAATTTGCTGTCCATTCTCCCAGCTGAAGCTGGTTACAAACTGACCAATTGGATGATCAAGAATTGATTAAATATTTGCCATGTGCTAAGGGCTCATCATTTTAGTCAGAGATACCTATTCCATTCTGAAATGTTAACAATTTTCAATGCTTCTTGTAAGCTCACCTTTCTAAAATAATCAGTTTTATTAGTGGACACCATGACAATGATTTCAAGGCATTAATTTTAGCATAAATTTCTCCCCTTTTGGTTTAAAGGAAACTTAAATTCAGAAAACTACAAATCATAGAATGATCTTAAAGGTAAAACAATAATTATCTTATTAATATCATTAAATAGTCACCTATTATTGATTTTGGATCACTACCACTGTAAATAGTGGGTGAAGAATCACTGAGAATGCAGTAACTTATGAGACATTAATGTTGTTCTAAGGTTAGAGTCTAATCCAATGTGAATAGAGATACTCATCACTTTAAAACAACGGACATTTACTTTAAGCACATAAAACTTTATTTTCTCTCTGTATTACAGTTTTAGGGAGCCATAGAATTGAATATTTCTCAGCCTATATAATTTTCAAAACTTATACTTTTTCTAGTATAAGGGATATATTCAATACATTTTTAAAGCCCATAAAAAAGGAAGCTGTGGAAGAATAAGAACTGACAAAAACATTTAAAAATAGTAAGGAGGATAATATTTGGTGTGATAGTATATTGTGAGGAGATAAGAACAAAGTTATGAGCATGTGGTGGATGCAAATAGGATGGAAAAGTCTGATGAAGTGGGCTATGTGGGGCTGGAATATGCTAATTTGGAAAAAAATGTACGAGTAGTGAAATAAGAGGGTAGTCCTATCAAGGGGTGTTGAAGGGAAAATAGTCTCTGAAAAAAAAAAAACTCCAAAATTTATAGTGTCTCCTAAACATATGAGAGGTGACCTCCCTGCCACTTCAGAGGTGTCTCTGTTGGAAGTCTAAGACTGTAGGTATTTGGCTCTGCTCTCCTCATGTCTTTTATAAAATTTTATATCTTTATTTTTTAAAAGATCAAGGCTGAGTACATGAAATCTAGAAGCGCTTAGAGTTGAGAGATAATTCAAATATCATAACTATGAGATGAGATGAAACCAATTTCCTGAAAGGAAAAGTGGACCAGAAACAGAAAACTATGGAATAAGGCTGTATCACTCTTCTGTTTCCTTCCACTGCATCTTGGAAATACTCGTTTTAACTTCCATAACCAGTGGGACTGATTACCTCTCTTTAGAATACTCCTCACAAGGATTATATCTAAATAGCTGAAACACTAATGTTTTAATCAAAAGTGAAAATGGACCAGATAAGCCAGTATGTAAAAGCAGCTGTATGGTAGGGTACACTGTGTCTTTTCAAAAGTTAGGGGAATAACCCTACCTGACAACTATGTTATGTCTCATCTCAGCTCAGCTTTCATAATTTGCACCCATTCCCTTAACAAGAATGCACCCCAAATTCAGAAATCTGCTCACCCTGAAAGCTACTGGAGTTCTTCAAGGAACTGAAGACATATCCACAGATTAAGTCATATTCATGTCTATGTGATGTTTTTGGTCCTGCAGGAAGGATCTGAGACCTATATTGAGACCATGAGGAGGTAGGAGGAGGGAAGTTTTCTATTCTGCGTGTCTGTGTGTGTGTGTGTGTGTGTGTGTGTGTGTGTGTGCAAGTGCATGTATGTGTGTGTTAGGTGTGTGATATAGTCTAAAGTTGGGAGCTGGGAAAACTTAATTGCTACTATCTCTTTCTACTATAGTCTCAGAGGAGAATGATTTCTTGTGTGTGTTCATAAGAAAAAAAAGACTTAGGAATCAGATATATCTGGGTCCTAAGGACCCTGGCTCAGCCATTGGGAATTGTCTTAGGGATTATTTTCTCCCAAATTATAGATTAAGGCTTTTGAGGGAATATTTTTACAGGTACAACAAAGCATATGTATATCTGAAATAATTTAGACTTTCAGAATGAAATCTTTTTGGGAGAAAGACCCTGTCTTCTACCTTTTTCAAAATTTAGAACAATGTCATGCACAAAATTGGTATGGAAAAAATATTTTGAGGGAAAAATTAAATAATCTTGGTATACAAAAATTGAGCTTTATATGTGATCTTGTATTTAGTGTTCTTGATAAGTTTACTTTTTAATGTTAACATTTTATATAGATTATTTTGAATTATCTAGATATATAGCATCTCTTTGTGAATGATGAACATTTTATTCCCCCTTTCTTGTATTTTTTTGGTATTTTTTTCTTTCCTTATGACACTAGCTACAACACTCCTCTTGTGCAATATTTAACAGGAGGAGTGATCAAGGACATCTTTGTTTCTTCTAGTACTAAAGCCTACTAGGGCTAGAGAAACCTGGTTCTAAACAATCATGTGAAAACATGAATTTATACTATAACTCAAAAGCACAGCAGTACAACAATAAAAGTTATTATAAAATAAAAAGAGGTCACTTGTTTGGAATAAATCTTATTTGGCTAACTACTTATAGTAACATACAATAATTTATAATAATGTGCCTGTGCTTGCTGGTTGATAAATTCACTTGGACTTTCAGGTGTACCCCCATACCCTCCACACACATATACCTTGATACAAACATTTGGGATGTTCAGGAGAGTGTAATTCATTGCTGAGAAGAAAATTCTGGATTAATATCAAATAACTCACCATCATGAATATATGCTATAGATTTTTATAGGTATGTTTTTCTTCCAGCTCTATTGAGATATAATTGACATATTGTGTAAGTTTGTGTAAGATTAAGGTGTACAATGTGATTATTTGATACAAAACATTTGCCACAATACTATTGTTTAACATGATTAGCCTCATATAGTTACCATTCTATTGTTGTTATTGTGGTGAGAACATTAGAGCTCTACTCTCATAGCAACTTTCAAGCATACGATACAATATTGTTAACTATAGTCATCATCCTGTACATTAGATTCTCTAAAACTTCTTCATTTTACAACTGTATAAGTTTGTACCCTTTGATCAACATCTCCCAAATTTCCCTAACCTTCCCTACTGGCATCCACCATTCTACTGTTTCAATGAGTTTGATGTTCATAGATTCCACACATAAGTGAGATCATAAAATATGTGTTTCTCTGCCTGACCTACTTCACTCAGCATAACGCCATAATCTTATCATAAATGGCAAGATTTCCCTCTTTCATATGAATGATATTCTGTCAAATACATATGCTACATTTTCTTTACCCACTCATTCATCTCTGGACACTTTAGTTGTTTCCATGTCCTGGCCTGTTGTGATAATGCTACAATGAACATGAGAGTGCAGATATTTCTTTGAGATAATGATTTTATATCTTCAGATATAAACCTAGAAGTGAGATTGCTGGATCATATGGTATTTCTATTTGTAATTTTTTGAGGGAACTCTATGCTGTTTTCCACAGTGGCTGCACCAATTTGCATTCCCACCAACAGTGCACCAGAATTTCCCTTTCTCCACATCCTCTCCAAAATTTGTTATCCACTGTTTTTTGATAATAGCCATGCTAACAGATTTAGGATGATCTCCTTGTGGTTTCAATTCACATTTCCTTGAGGATTAGTGATGTTAAGTATTTTTTTTTATGTTCTTGTTGTCGATTTGTATGTCTTCTTTGAAAAACATCTATTTAAGTCCTCTGAACATTTTAAATAAAATCATGAGGGTTTTGCTTTTTTTCCTGAGCTATATAAATTGCTTATATATTTTGGATGTTAATCCCTTACCAGATATATGGTTTGTAAATACCTTCTTCCAGCCTTCAGGTTGTCTTTTCATTTTGTTGATTGCTTGTTTTGCTGTGCAGAATTTTTTTAGTTTAATACAATATCACTTGATTTTTGCTTTTTGTGTCATATCCAAAAAATCGTTGCCAAGACTTAAGCCAAGGAGATGGTCCCCTACATTTTCTTCTAGAAGTGTTATGGTTTCACATCTTGCATTGAAGTCTTTAACCATTTTGAGTCCATTTTTTGTGAATATTGTAAGATGGAGGTCTAGGGCTCTTGATTATGTCCAATTGGTCTAGTCTGTTTTTATGCCAATCCCATACTGTTTTGAGTACTATGTTTTGTGACATAATTTGAAATTAGAGAGTGTGATGCTTCCAGCTTTGTGAGTGTTGGCGACTTATTCTTTTTAATTTGCTTCTTTTATATCATTTTATGGATTTATAATTCATTTATTCACTCACTTGCATTATTGGATATTTTTTTTTGTTTCCTTTTGGGGGCTATTATGAGTAAACCTGTTCCTGACATTCATAGGCAAGTCTTTGTATAGACATATATTTTCAAATTTCTTATGCAAATATCCCAGGAGTAGAATTGCTGAGTCATATAGTACGTGCATGTCTAAGTTTTGAAGCTAGAATTGAGGAACTCCGGGAAGTTCAATATGGTTCTAGATTTATACTGCAATGGACACCAGACAGTTCCTATGTTCCATCAGAGAAAGGTTGTTGAAATTTGGAAATAATTATTGAGGATTTTCCCTCTGGCTCAAATATATTCTTTTTTTTTTTTAATTTTTAAATTGGAGTTCAATTTGCTAACATATAGCATAACACCCAGTGCTCATCCCTCCAGGTGCCCCCCTTAGTGCCCATCACCCAGTCACCCCAACCCCCCCGCCCACCTCCCTTTCCACTACCCCTTGTTCATTTCCCAGAGTTAGGTGTCTCTCATATTTTGTCACCCTCATTGATATTTTCACTCATTTTCTCTCCTTTCCCTTTATTCCCTTTCACTGATTTTTGTATTCCCCAAATGAATGAGACCATATATTGTTTGTCCTTTTCCGATTGACTTAATATATTCTAAATTCGTGTATCCTCCACTTTTTGAGAGTTTGTGTTATATCACTTCACTTTTACAAAAGATCTACATTAGTACTGTTTTTACTAAATGAAAAAAAAAATGAAGGAGATTTTCCCTTGTACCTAAAATGGCTAAAACCAAAACTAATGGTCAGTGTTTGCTGTGCAATGAGGTGTTATAGAGGCAGCGCACACCTGAGCAGCCAGAGCAGCCCCACTTGCTCCTTCCTCAGGAAACACACTCAGCATCTCAGCATCAAGCCTTCATGGCTTTGGAGTGTGTCTAGGAGCATCTGTGTTTTGTCTCCATGTATCCTGTGCACCCATTAACAAGATGTACCTTAAAATATCAGAAAAGCTCAAGAGATCATCTCAGGGTCTGGAAATGCTCACAAAATTTTCTATATAAATTAGTGGCAATTGTCTCTTTGTTTTATGCCACTAAGTCTTCTCCCAGATTATCTTCTCAGGACTCCATCAGTTCAATTGGTACAAAGCTGGTATATCCAGAGTCTTCAGGAACTTCTTGAATTTAAAGGCAAAAGTGCCGAAGAGGCTAAAACTATTTATGACTTTACAGATACTGTGATTCAGATCAGGAATCGACACAACGATGTTATTCCCACGATGGTGCAGGGTGTGATTGAATACAAAGAGAGCTTCGGGGTGGATCCTGTCACCAGCCAGAATGTTCAGTACCTTTAGGATCGCTTCTACAGGAGTCGCATTTCAATTAGAACGTTACTCAATCAGCACTCTTTATTGTTTGGTGGAAAAGGCAAAGGAAGCCCAGCTCATCGAAAACACATTGGAAGCATGAATCCAAACTGCGATGTAGTTGAAGTCATTAAAGATGGCTATGAAAATGCTAGGCGTCTGTGTGATTTGTATTATATTAACTCTCCTGAACTAGAACTTGAAGAATGAAATGCAAAACCACCAGGACAGCCAATACAAGTGGTTTATGTACCATCCCATCTCTATCACATGGTGTTTGGACTTTTCAGGAATGCGATGAGAGCAACGATGGAACACCATGCTGACAAAGGTGTTTACCCTCCTATTCAAGTCCACATCACACTGGGTAATGAGGATTTGACTGTGAAGATGAGTGACCGAGGAGGTGGTGTTCCTTTGAGGAAAATTGACAGACTCTTCAACTACATGTACTCAACAGCACCCCGGCCTCGTGTTGAGACGTCTCGAGCAGTGCCTCTGGCTGGTTTTGGTTATGGATTGCCCATCTCACGTCTTTATGCCCAATACTTCCAAGGAAACCTAAAACTATATTCTCTAGAGGGTTATGGGACAGATGCAGTCATCTACATTAAGGCTCTGTCAACAGAATCAATAGAGAGACTGCCAGTGTATAACAAGGCTGCCTGGAAGCATTACAATACCAACCATGAGGCTGACGACTGGTGTGTCCCCAGCAGAGAACCAAAAGACATGACAACATTTTGCAGTGCCTAGATACACTTGGGACACCGTGAACATCCAAATGTGGCTTTTGTATTAAATTTGGAAGGGATGACGTTCAGAACTACATTATACCAAATACTTCACGTGTTATTTTCAAAATTAACTATTTGGGTAGAATAAATGGGAAGTGAATTCCATTTATGTCTGTTAAACCTCCTAAAGGATGAAATTGCACCTATTTTGCACTTATATTTTCACAATTAATTGAACATATTTTTAAACAACTGTAGTTTTGGTCAACTTTCCTCTTTATGGTAGACTTCAGAAGCATGGAAGTCTTTGGGTTTCTAACAGAAAGCTGTGTGGCTTTTAAAGAACTTTTCATTTATGTGTGCTAGAAACATTTTCTTAATGATACTGATTAAGCTAGTTAGCCATCCGTTTTTTGGAGTTGTGACCTCCATTATTAATGCGTAATGACAATTGTAAAAAGATGGTCCTCAGATGTACCAGTGACTAACTATAAGTAAAGCAAAAGATAGTTGCTCTGCAAGTCTAGCATCAGCCACCTTTCAGCATCTACATGCATCATCTTCACTCTGAAGTTGACTTACCATTTTTTAATTTCATTGCAAAGGATTGCAATAGGTTCCCTATGTAGCTAAGCCAAGATGGTGGGCAATCTACTCTTAATATGCATGTGATTAAATGCAGGGAGAAATTTTTACACTAAAAACAAACTAGCAGCTGCTAAAATTCTAGAGAAGAAATTGAGGTCAAAGTAGTGAGTCCTCAAACTATCAATTATTGAGTTTACCTGGGGGATATTTTGAACAGAATTTTTCTGGGTCTTACTCCAGACATATATATAATCAGACTCTACAGCTGGAGCCCAGAAATCTCAATTTTTAGAATGCTTCCTAGATGAGTCTGATGCCTCACCTAGTTAGGGAACTACTCCTTTAAAGTGAGTAATGTTACCACATTTGCTAAGGTAACAGAGATCTTTAGATTTTGATTCTTACATATTGAAAGGTCAGACTTCTAGACTCCAGGAGAGACCAACAGTCTCAGGCCTGGTGCAGTTAAAAGCAGGAGACACAGTGACTACCTGCAGACAGTCAGGTAACTGAAGAATCAGAACCACAAATGCACAAGGATTGACGAAGTACATTTATTTTATGAGAAATACCTAGACTTGGTTATCAGGAAAAATTCACCTAGGACTTAGCAGCAGTTCTTTGCATTCATATGATAATTTGCATCTTACAAATACTTTGGTATAATATGATCGCTCCCTTGGGCTTTAAAACAGGTACAGAGCGGGTGGTATCATCCTTGTTT
This sequence comes from Canis lupus familiaris, assembly GCF_011100685.1. NCBI lineage: Eukaryota > Metazoa > Chordata > Mammalia > Carnivora > Canidae > Canis > Canis lupus. The sequence continues at coordinate 29,452,055 of NC_049242.1, forward strand.
TGAGACTCAGAGTGTGGCCAGAAGTTGCACAGCATTGGAGTCAGGGCCTGAACTCTGCAGATCACTGCCAGCCGCCAGCTCTGGGAGACCATGAGGACGTTAGGGGAGTATGGGGTCAGTCACAACTCAACTTTTAAAGTGACAGGGAAATATATCAAAAATAAATTTTAAAGTAAGATTTTGAATTTTTAAAGAACAGCTTTACTACTTAAATGTGGGAACTTTATCTGGAAAATACATCCGGTGGCAACACCTCATTCTCAAAAGGATTCCATGAGTTTAACAATTCTATATAAATTTATAAATCAGAAGGGTTGTAAAAGGGCAGTCCAGGACCCTCATTTGAGAGGTGACAGCCCTGAGACTCAGGGCTTCTTAGCTAATTTGACCAAATGTTGGAAAAAGATCCTTTACCTAATCGATTGTTCCTTAATTATGGATTTTGTGAAAAATAATAAGATATGCTAGTGGATGATTTATATTAATTCAAGGTATTACCGTTTTTTAGCTTTAAATTACACTTTTTTTTGTAATGATGAAATATTTTAGAATTGTTTGAATCAAAATACTTTCTTTCCTAAATGAGACATTTGTACAACTGACATAAACTTGCTGTTTTACTTCTGAAACACTTCCCCTCCCCCCAAATTAAAGCTTTTCTCTATTTATGAGCTAAGAAATGATGTTTTTAAAGCAAAAGTGAAATGTTTTCCTTTAGCTTCTTTTTAAGGTATAACAGCTTTTTTACTTTATTATGTGGTAATGGACAGAAGATTACATACAAAAATGTCTGGGGGGCTAGCATTCTCCTCGGTGGTTTCAAATCATTGCGTTTTTAGATCCTTAGGTTGTTTTGTCCACCAGCATTTAGTGTGATGCCATGTAGATATAAAAATATACAGAAGGATAAGAAGTGGATACTAAGTGATTTTTATACCTGGGCATTGAATAAATGTGCCAACATTTTTTAGGAAGATTCGCAAAAATATTCTGACCTATACTTAAATTACTGGCTGGCTTTAGATGCCTTCATACTAAATAGTGATCACTTTCTTGCACTGTGAAGTTTTTACATGAAGATGTTGATGTGGAAGTCTACCATATTATTTTATAAAATGTTTTGTGTGTGGCAATAAACTGAAAACATGGGTCAAAAAAAAAAAAAAGCTAAATTTTACCTCTTGTCCATTAGAAGAGACCCACAGGACATCTATTTGTGAAGTGTCAAAAAAAAAAAGTTTTCTTTGGCTTAGAAAATCCCCAGAGAAGCCACTAAGTGCTGATATATGGGGTTCCTAACCAATGTTATACAACTTCCTGAACAATACCACTCAAGAATGGAGACTTAAAAGCATCACACATCAGGGTGAGTTTGGGCAATTCAGAGGAAAAAAATATATAAGATGCACAGAAAATCTGCAACTAAATAGCAGGGATTTGAGTCAGAAAGTGACTGAATGTGAAGGACTAAATTATCTCACTCTAGACTTCTGAATGAATTTACAAACTGCCTGGAAGAGGGAGAAGTGGGGAAAAATAAAGTGCAATTAATAGCACCATAGTCTAATGTGCTAAGGACCAGAAATAATGTTACGAACAAGCAAATATCTGCACCATAATAGAAAAACTCTTCTCTTTGTAAATGGAAGAGTCTTCCTTAGGAAGTGCTAAGATCTCTATGAATGAAAATGAAATAGTCCAAGAGTTGAAAGGAATTCCTGTGACTATGTACCCCAACTTCTTAACAACATTCATGACACATGTTATTCCCCCTTTGATGATAGTAATCTTGTTACCTTATTAGAGATGTATGTATGCATGAATGAATAACAATATTTGATCCCAGACCCATTTTCCTATAACTTTTCTTATTCATCATATGTGTGGTTAAAGTGTGGAAAATAATACAAAGGGCAATTACTTGCACTCCATGTACTCGTGTCAGTTTTATCTCCAGTTTGACTAACAGACAAACAAAATACCTGTAGGATTCTAGATATCTTGAAGTCATATTACCCACCCTCCAGATATTCTGATTTTTCAATATGCGCACTAGTTTGTTAAGGTATTTATATTCAATCAAGAAGACCAACCAAAAAGGACATTTTTAAATTAATTCATTCATTTATTCTAAAACTTTTTTCTTGTGCCAGTTACTACATTACATACAAGAAACAGAGCAGTGAACAAAGTAGACAGAAATTCTGAGCATATAGATGTTATATTCTAGTGAGGGATTAAGTACAATACTATTTGCTGTGGAATACAGAAAATCTGGAAAGCAAGATGTTATGCCAAGATTGCCAAGATTGGCAGAGGTCTGGGGCTTGCAATTTTGAATTAAGGTAAGGAAAACCTTACTTTGAGTCTGACACTGAAACTATTAAAGTTATGTACCATGGTATCTGTGGAACAACAGCAGGTAGTGAAAGTGGTGAGTGGAAATTCTTCAGAATTTCAGTTCACTGTGTTCATTTTTGCTAAGTTTGAGAAGCCTCCAGTAGGTATGGATAGACTGAGAGGATCAGAGTTAGAGCAAGGGGAGATTGAAAAGAGTTCTAATTTTACAGGATGTTGTAAACAAATATAGAAATGCTGGCTTTTGCTCCGAATGTGATGTAAGGATACTAGAGGTTTTGAGGGGTGCCTAGACATTGTTTTGTTTCATTTATTTTTTAAAGCAAGATAATGTAATATTACTAAAGGTAAGTATGATAGTATTATATATATTGCTTATTATATTCTAAGTTGTGAAAATTTCCACGATTTACTTAACTTTTCCAGGGTTTGTGTAATGTACAGTCAAGCAAATTGCTTCAACAAAATCATCAGTTCTAATCTTTTTCCGTTTCTTAGAAAAAAATGCTTTTATCTTTTTTTAATATGTTGGTATTATTTATACAGCATCATTTGAAAAGTTTTCCACTTGTTAAAAGTAATGAGTAAAAACAAACAAATTACTTATATAGAAAAATCTTAGGCTAAATTATCTCCTTTTCTCTATCTCTCACATACACAGACATGCGTAAGACAGAGAAAACAGAAGTAATCAAAATTGCAACTTTGGTAAAGACTGTTATACAGGGGAGATTAAAATATAACAAAAAAAATAAAATAAAATATAACAAAAGAATATATATTTTTGAGAATGCAATAAAATATACAACATAATGTTGTGGAAAATGAATAACTCAAGTTGCAAACAACTTGAGAAGGACTTTTAAAAAATAAAAGTTAAAGATTTTTTCAAAACAAAACAGAGAAAAAGATCATGGAGTCATAATTTTAATCAAAAAGCTTTCAAGTTAAATCCATACCCCAGAACATAGAAGAAAGGTAGAAAACTAACTGTTAAAAAAAAAACAAATTAATAAAGAAAGCTTTCACTACATAGAGCTTAACAAAGCAATTGGCTAACTGTAAAAACTAAAATCTTTCATGTTTACCAGCAACTATCAGATATACAGTGTAAAATGAACATGGCCATGATTTGTAAATTGTAACTTATTATGTAATTTTTAGCTCATCAACCCCTCTGTGACTATTCTGACTTGGAAAATCCAGACTCACAAAGCTTAGACTTATAAAGTCTAGATCATACTAAGCCCCACAACAGCTGTGTGTAATAAGTAGGTGCTCACATTTCTTAATTGACTATAATATAGTAAACACATCTACAAAGAAAGACCTCTTAGAAGAAGAGAAATTATGTGAGGAGTTTAAAAAATCAGTGTTTAAACAGGGCCTATACATTGAAAATCTTTCAAGGGGGCAAAAACAAGCACTAGTGAATGGCCTGAGAATATGAACACATACACCGAGACAGTATACAGTATAAAACCAAGGGAGATCAGGTCTCTATTATAATGTTTGCATCATTTTTAGTATTCTTTTGATTCATTAAGAGGCCCCAGACTACTTAGTAGGATCACATAACATAGTGTGGGTACAAAAAGATTATTTTTCTCCTAAGTTTATAATTTATGTCATGTAAAATATTTGTTCATCTTTGATCTCAGACTGAAATTAATCTCACTACTATATTCTTGTGTAGGACATCCATTTTTACTGGCACAGAAGTAACATGCTTAGCAGTTGACTACCATGCATGGAGCCAACAGCTCCAGCCTGACACCAAGATACTTCATCCTTAATGGGATTCCTGAACTAGAAGCCTTACACACTTGGATCTCCCTGCCATTCTGCTTCATGTACATCATCACTGTCCTGGGGAACTGTGGGCTCATCTACCTCATCAGCCATGAGGAGGCCCTGCATCGGCCCATGTATTACTTCCTAGCTTTACTGTCCCTTACAGATGTTAGTGTGTGCACTTCATTTGTTCCTAATATGTTATGTATCTTTTGGTTCAACCTCAAAGAGATTGACTTTGATGCCTGCCTTGTGCAGATGTTTTTCATCCACATGCTGACCGGTATGGAGTCTGGCGTGCTCATGCTTATGGCCCTGGACCGCTATGTGGCCATTTGCTACCCTCTACGTTATTCTACCATCCTCACCAACATGGTAATTACCAAAGTTGGGTTTGCCACCTTCAGTCGAAGTGTGTTGCTCATGATCCCATTCACTTTCCTGATTAGGCGTCTTCCCTACTGCAAGGGCAACCTCATTCACCACACCTACTGTGACCATATGTCTGTAGCCAAACTGTCCTGTGGCAACATCAAGATTAATGCCATCTATGGTCTCATAGCTGCCATACTGATAGGAGGATTTGATATGTTCTGTATCTTCATGTCTTACACCATGATTATCCGTGCTGTAGTGAATCTGCCATCTTCAGATGCTCGGCACAAAGCCTTCAGCACCTGTACATCACACATATGTGCTATTGTCATCACCTATGTCCCAGCCTTCTTCAACTTTTTTACTCATCGTTTTGGGGGACGCACCATACCTCACCATGTTCACATTTTTATAGCCAGTCTCTACCTGTTGTTGCCTCCCACCTTGAATCCAATTGTCTATGGAGTGAAAACCAAGCAGATCCGTGAAGGAGTGATCAAATTGTTTTTAGAGAGAAATATTTTGAGGATGAGCTAAATTTATGGTATATAATTCTGTATGTAGCATAAAGGTAAAGAAAAAAGTTATGAAGAAAAAGAATAAATGCAAAATTCATAACCATGAGGTCAGAAGAAAACACTTGTCGATAGTCTGTTACAATATTTATGAAACAATCTCAAAGAATTTATAATTCAAGACCTCTAACTTGATAGAAAAAATAATATATGAAACGATTGTATTTCCTATATAGTTTAACTTTAGTTAAACCTGGTGGAATGAATTCACAGAATGGGAAATCTAGAATTTGAAGTAAGCTCTTGATTACTCCTCTTTGGTCTAGGGCATTCTGAGGGAGTACACAGAAAAGAAAAAAGCAGGTCAGACAGCTGAGAGACTCCAGAGTATTGGAGAAAGCACTTATACTAACTGTCTTGGTTATTGTAGGGAAGTCAGAAATATTTCCCCAGAATGTTTGTGTTGAATTCCATAGGTCCTGTCATCTTTTTTTATTTAATATTTAAGTGCAACTTGTATAACTTAAGAAAAAAATCTTCCTTGTCTGCTCATTTATTTCTGACATTTTGCTGCCCCAGTAATTATTTGTATTCTTAATAATGTAGTCATGTATATACAAATGAAGCTGGAGTAGATATGATCATGGGAGTTCATCACAATCTGTGAAGTACCCCTTGGAGTTTATATCAAGAAGAATTTTGGAAAACATAGTAGATATAATTTGATGGGTATTTTAATAAAGGCTTTATGAGTAAAGGAAAGGAGACTTAAAGAAAATTTATATAATTTTCCAAACAAGATGTCTGGGCTTACCAGCTTTACTTGACTTTAATACAGGAGAAGAAACAGTTGAGTGATCAGGGACAATGAAGATTGAATGAAAAGTGAAAAAGAGCATTTTCACATGTGCGTGTTGGCCATGTCTATGTCTTCCTCTGTGAAATTTCTGTTCATGTCTTTTGCCCATTTCATGGCTGGATTGTCTGTTTCTTTGCTGTTGAGTTTAATAAGTTCTTTATAGATCTTGGAAAGTAGCCCTTTATCTGATATGTCATTTGCAAATATCTTCTCCCATTCTGTAGGTTGTCTTTTAGTTTTGTTGACTGTATCCTTTGCTGTGCAAAAGCTTCTTATCTTGATGAAGTCCCAATTGTTCATTTTTGCTTTTGTTTCTTTTGCCTTCGTGGATGTATCTTGCAAGAAGTTACTGTGGCTGAGTTCAAAAAGGGTGTTGCCTGTGTTCTCCTCTAGGATTTTGATGGACTCTTGTCTCACATTTAGATCTTTCATCCATTTTGAGTTTATCTTTGTGTATGGTGGAAGAGAGTGGTCTAGTTTCATTCTTCTGCATGTGGCTGCCCGGCCATCAGGGAAATACAGATCAAAACCACAATGAGATACCACCTCACACCAGTGAGAATGGGGAAAATTAACAAGGCAGGAAACCACAAATGTTGGAGAGGATGCGGAGAAAAGGGAACCCTCTTACACTGTTGGTGGGAATGTGAACTGGGGCAGCCACTCTGGAAAACTGTGTGGAGAGGTTCCTCAAAGAGTTAAAAATAGACCTGCCCTACGACCCAGCAATTGCACTGTTGGGGATTTACCCCAATGATTCGGATGCAATGAAACGCTGGGACACCTGCACCCTGATGTTTCTAGCAGCAATGTCCACAATAGCCAAACTGTGGAAGGAGCCTCAGTGTCCATCGAAAGATGAATGGATAAAGAAGATGTGGTTTATGTATACAATGGAATATTACTCAGCCATTAGAAATGACAAATACCCACCATTTGCTTCAACGTGGATGGAACTAGAGGGTATTTTGCTGAGTGAAATAAGTCAATCAGAGAAGGACAAACATTATATGTTCTCATTCATTTGGGGAATATAAATAATAGTGAAAGGGAATAAAGGGGAAAGGAGAAAAAATAAGTGGGAAATATCAGAAAGGGAGACAGAACATGGAAGACTCCTAACTCTGGAAAATGAACTAGGGGTGTTGGAAGGGGAGGAAGGTGGGGGGTGGGGGTGACTGGGTGGCGGGCACTGAGGGTGGCACTTGACGGGATGAGCACTGGGTGTTATTCTGTATGTTGGCCAATTGAACACCAATAAAAAATAAATTTATTATTTAAAAAAAGTGAAAAAGAATAAGAGCATAACACAAGAAGTGATTGGAGTAATAGAATGTGATCAGGAAATAAATAGAAATAGATAATTAGGTAGAAAACTTAATTATATTAAGATTATATTCTTATTACCTGCTAATATGAAGACTATATTTTAATATTATGTTATATATAGTCAAATGACTATAGAATGTATTAATCACATCATATATTTTTGCAATATAATTTCACATTTGTAAGAAAAATTGTTTTTTTAATACTAACATTATGAAAATGCATCTATGTAATGTAAAATTTAAACTTATAATCATTAAAGTTGCTATATCTTTGAATTGTGTTTTTGGATTTTGCGAATTTTATTCAATTCAGGAATTTTGTTTAGGAAATACTAGCAATAAAATACTAGCAAACAGATCATGAAGTTGCCTTTCCTAAACTGCCATTTTAAAATATATTGTGTCAGGTGTTATAATAATGATGCATATACAGTATTGCATTGAATTTTTAAGTTAAAACTATGGGATATCTATAATTATCCTCATTTTATAGAAGAGGAATATGAGCTACACAAATCAAGACTGGGTGAATCTGAAAACATTAAGACTAAAATGTAAATATAATCATGTTTATAGACTTATGCTGTAGGGTCAGGAGCAACAACAGCAATAGCAACAAAGCAAAACCAGAATACAAACGTAAAAATCTGGAGAAATAAAATGTAATAAAAAACATTTATTTAAGGCACCTGAGTAGCATTCCCTATTAATTTTATGTCATCTTCCCATTACAAACTTAAAAATGGGTTTTATGGAAACAACAACAAAACATTAACTCTGAAAACTAAGACTCGCAATCTAATATGAACGAGCAGGCCAGAATAATTGAGATTTTTTAAAAATTAGAAGGTAGACTTGATAGAAATAAATTCTATTCAGTATTCATGGGGAGAGAGAGGAAGAAGAGGAGTAAAAGAGAGGAAAGGGGTGCAGCCAGAGTGGCTCAGCGGTTTAGCACCACCTTCAGCCCAGGGTGTGATCCTGGAGGTCCGGAATCGAGTCCCACGTCGGGCTCCCTGCATGGAGCCTGCTTCTCCCTCTGCCTGTGTCTCTGTCTCTGTGTGTATGTGTGTGTGCCTCTCATGAATAAATAAATAAATAAAATCTTAAAAAAGAGAGAGAGGAGAGGAAAAGATGGGAAAAAATGGTGGGAGATTATTTTATTTCAAAATTCCATCTCCAGCCCTAGAGACCAAGTCATGAGCAAACCTCAATGGGCTTGGTAGAAAGGCCTAGCCCTCCCACATCAACCTCACACAGTTTGATTAGCTCTAGAACCGAGGCAGCAGGTATTAAGTACTCACACTTAGATTTCAATTTAGTTAAATCAAATTCCTTTTCAAACTAGGATATATTATTATTCCCAAAGGAAAGAAAGTAGAAGGAAATTACAAGATAATATAGCATAGTGAAAATTATTCTGTTCCTGAAGAATCTCCAGAACCATTGGCCAACCATTTCAGACTGGTCATATGTGCAGATGTATAGAGATAAAGACAAGGTAATGATAAAGCAAACCATACAGATGGGGGGACACAGAGTACAGTGAACATTTTCTATGACCTCTTCATAAGACTCCAGTAACAATTGTGTTTCTGTCTTATTGAACTGGTGAAATTAAGCCAAAATATAATTAGAATCTTATCTCATCCTTTCCCTGAGTTCTGTCTCTCCATTAGCAATGAACAGCAAATTTACTTTTCCTTGAAATAAAACATGCTAAGGACATAGCTTGTGTTTCAAAATAACTTAAAACTATTTTCAAAGCAGTTTTATTATCTTTTTTTTAAGACTTTATTTATTTATTTATTTATTTATTTATTTATTTATTTATTTATTTATTTATGAGAGACACAGAGAGGCAGAGAGAGAAGCAGGCTCCATGCAGGGAGCCTGACGTGAGACTCAATCCCAGGACCCCAGGATCATGCCCTGGGCTGAAGGTGGCACTAAACCGCTGAGCCACCGGGGCTGCCCTCAAAGCAGTTTTATAAAAAGTCTGAAAAATGAACAAGATTGCACAAGATTTGTTTAATCATTTTGTGAGATGATTATACATAAGAATTTTGAATTCAACATTTCTATATTTGAGATAGGAAGTCAAAGGCATTTCAGTCAGTTGAAAAGAGGTTTCATATGGGTCTGGAATTTTCCCCTGATTCCTTTGGAGCAATAAATATCAGTAGAAACTAAACAAGTATGCACATCTATCTACCTGTTGGTTACTTTTATGTTAAATAATAAAATTTATTATGTTAAATAATAAAGATTGATTTGTCCAGGCAATGCCATCTTCATGCACTTGAACATACCTGGAACCTTTGGATAACAATAAGGCATAAAGAGTTTGTAAGCTAATGTGCACAGTATTGAAGGTGAAAAATGATGCCAGATGCACTGTGGAGGAAGAGTCGCAGATATGGAAAGTGGTATTTTGCTAAATATAACTCTCAAAGGTAAAACACTGCAACCTGCTGTAGTGATAAAAACTCTGGTTGCAATTAGAGCTGGAAATTTTGTGGTCATAAAAAAGGAAAATCAAGAAGAAAGAGAATAAGAAAGAAGGATAGGAAGAGAAGGAAATGGAGAAGAGGTTATCACAATCCGAATATTGCACAGGAAGACATAGTATGATGAGATAGAGCAAACAGCAATAATCTTAAGGAAAGAAAAAGGAGAGATTAGGAGGAGGGGTGAAATTATTCTCCTCTTATTATTATTTCAAGTTTAGGTACTCCATTTAGAGTAACATCATAACTCATTATTTTAAATCTCATGCCTCCGAATAGGAAAACCTCTAGTTATGTGCTTCATAAAATTGTTGACATTTTGGTGTCAATTTCCTTGCCTCCTATGTGTCTCAGCACTGAACTGGAGAAGAAGGAATGGAGTTGTTAAGAATAGACCATTGCAGGGGCATCAGGGTGGTTCAGTGGGTTAATGTATGACACTTGATTTCAGCTCAGGTCTTGAGTTCATGGTCATGAGTACAAGCCCCACCTTGGGTCCTATGCTGGGCATAAAGCCTACTTAAAAAAAGAAAAAAAGAGAGAGGAAAAATATGCCATTGCAAAACCAAAGTTTTAAGATGAAATTAGGACAAGATGGAAAGATACATGAGTAAGATAAAGAAAAAATCAAATAAAGCAAAAATATAATTAGCATAGTTAATTTTACAGATGCAATGATGTCTCCAGCACAAATTACAAACATAAGATGTTTCCAGAAGAAATTAGTGTCGAAGTTGATGCTGAAGGATAAACTGGTGGTAATTAGGTGGAGTGAGGCTAGGAGGTGACAATTGATCCAAGAAGAAATGGCCTGCATAAAGGTCTGAAAGGAACTATGGATCACACTCAAGGGACTGGGAAAAAGAGTAAGTTGGTTCAAAGGAGGGGCCAGTTCTTTATAAGTTTATAGCATATAAACACTAAAAGAGATCTAATGCATTACCTTTCTGTTGTTAGTTATTGTTTCTGTTTTGTTCCATATAAAACAAAGTCCTATGCATAGGAAGTCAAATGACTTCATGGAGTCATTTTTTAGACTCCATAGTAAAAACAAGAGAGAAAACAAAAGTTCTAAATAGATAACACAGGCTTTCCATTGGAAATAACAATTTTTCTGTGATGCAGAAAGTTGAGGATTTTTTTTCCAAAATAAGCTATTGACAAGGGTGGCTAAAAATATAGGAAACATATTAAAAGTATTTGTAGTAGGTGCACCTGGATGGCTCAGTGGTTGAGCATCTGCCATTGGCTCAGGGTGTGATTCTAGGATCCTAGGATGGAGTCCTACATCAGGCTTCCCACAGTGAGCCCACTTCTCTATCTATCCATGTTTCTGCCTCTCTCTGTCTCTCATGAATAAATAAATAAAAACCTTTTTAAAAAAGTATTTGTAATAGATGTAAATTAAATCTTGGCCTCAAGATTTCTTGTGTGTGGGAAACAGGCCTACTGTATCATAAATAGATCTAAGAAAAGAGGCTGTTAATATATGATCCTGAGAAATGCATCCCATGGTGTGACAAAGAGAAGTTTCTAAATATAGAAGAACAGTAAGTCCTTAAGGCAGGATGTAACCAACTGGAACACGAGAATGCACTGTTCATCATACTTGAAATGTCCTTGTGCACTCTATATGGGAGGGATGTTTGTTAGAAGTTATTTTCATCTTGCCTCTTTGTATTACCCAACTTATCTAATGTAGATATCTCTCTTTCAAACACATAGGGTTAAGCAATGTACCTAATAAAAGCAGCAACCTTTATGAGCTCAGGACCTTCGCTCCTTTGTGTTGGTCCCTGATCCCAACACTATTTTGTATCTGTCCCTTCTTTTATTCCTACCACACATTGCTCTTTCAGTTCCTGAAACTTCCAAGCTGAACTTGGAAGCAATACTTGTGTATATAATAAAATATAAAATGAAATTCATAAAAAATGGAAATGAAAAACAACTTTATTAAGAATGGTTAGTTCAAAAAAAAAAAAAAAGAATGGTTAGCTCTGTCAATTCCTAAACTCAAAGAAAATATTTTTTAGCAAAGTGATAGATTATAGGATGCCCTATTACATCTCTTTCTAAAAGTCCCCTAGATTTTGATGCAGTTTAGTATAACCAGTTTGAGGACCACAGTCACCAAGTTAGGAATCCCTTCTCTGTAGTTAACTAACATTCATATTAATTCTTATTTCCCTAAATTTAAAATCTAAAAGGAGAGGATTTATATTGAGACCCATATGTAATTTTGGAATATAGTTGCATCAATTTAAATTTTTTTTAATTTATTTTTTATTGGTGTTCAATTTACTAACATACAGAATAACCCCCAGTGCCCGTCACCCATTCACTCCCACCCCCCGCCCTCCTCCCCTTCCACCACCCCTAGTTCGTTTCCCAGAGTTAGCAGTCTTTACGTTCTGTCTCCCTTTCTGATATTTCCCTCACATTTCTTCCCCCTTCCCTTATATTCCCTTTCACTATTATTTATATTCCCCAAATGAATGAGAACATATAATGTTTGTCCTTCTCCGACTGGCTTACTTCACTCAGCATAATACCCTCCAGTTCCATCCACGTTGAAGCAAATGGTGGGTATTTGTCATTTCTAATAGCTGAGTAATATTATCAAAATAATTTTATGTGTGTTCTATTGCTTTATAACAAAACCAAACTTGTTATTTAATTGAAATCTGTCTTTCCAAGTAGTGAATTTGAGAGTTTCTTACAGTTGCCCCCCCTTATCCATAGAGGCATGCATTCCAAGACCCCCGGTGGAGGCCTGAAGCCATACATAGTACCAAACTCTATGCATACAATGTCTTTTTCCTATACACAGATCTATGATAAAGTTTAATTTATAAGTTAAGCACAATAAGAGATGAACAACAGTAACTCATAATTAAGTAGAACAATTATGATAGATAGTGATAAAAGTTATGTGAATGTGGTCTCTCTCAAAATATCTTATTGTACTGTACTCATCCTTCTTCTCGTGATGATATGAGATGATAAAATGCCTACCTGATGAGATGAAGGGAGGTGAATGATGTAGGCACAATGAATGATGCATTGTTAGGCTCCAACTGACCTTTTGAGGATCATCTGCTTCTGGACCACAGCTGACAGGTAATTGAAATAAGAGAAAGCAAAACTGCAGGTAAGGGAGAGAATTTCGGTATTCTTTTCTAGCAATATTGAGAATGCAAAAAGCTAAACAAAACAATATCAACTATACAGTTAAAGGATGTCCTGGGTGGCTCAGCCGTGGAGCATCTGCCTTTGGCTCAGGGCATGATCCTGGGGTTCTGGGATCGAGTCCCACATCGGGCTCCCTGAAGGGAGCCTGCTTCTCCCTCTGCCTGTATCTCTGCCTCTCTCTGTGTCTCTCATGCATAAATAAGTAAAAATAAAAAAAAACACAGTTAATACACTAAAATTGTGTTAAATGCTTAATATAAGAAAACTTCTGGAAATATATACACCAGAAGTTAGACCTTAATAGCATTCACTTTAGGAGTTAGGTGAGATGTGAGTTTTTGGAGTAGTGAAACTTTATTTTCTCTGTATGTCATTGCACATGGAGGGGTTGAAGCATAGAAAAATTTTCCTTCAATAAAAGAGAGGAAAGGGAAAACATTTTAATCTCTGTCAACCATAAACAAAATTTTAAGGCCAAACACTATTTTAGAAACATATTTGCAGACTATGACAGCAAATGGGTTTGTGTTTCAATATTGAAGGTGCCTAGCAAGCAATAAAATACAGACTAACACCTCCACTAAAAATGGATAAGGAGGATGAGATGCCTAGGTGGCTCAGTTGGTTCAATGTCTGACTCTTGGTTTCTGCTCTGGTAGTGATCTCAGGGTCATGAGATCAAGTTTAGCAGCAAGCTCCATGCTCAGCAGAGAGTCAGCTTGAGATTCTCTCTCTCCCTCTTCCTCTGATCCTCCCTCGCTCATTCTCTCTCTCTTTCTCAAAGTACAATAAAATCAAATAAAAACTTTAAGAAAAAATGGATAAGAAGGTGAATTAATAATCAAAATATGAGAACAACTACTGAGCAAAATCACTTGAAAAAAGTTCATAATCACCACAAAAGAAGTTAATTTTAATTGAAGCTAAAATATCAAAGAGATGTATTCTCACCAATCCAGCTGGGGAAACGAAAACATATAATAATCAATAATCAATATAATATAGAAGGGGTAGCCCACTAACACTGTATGGAAATAAAAATCAACACAGTTGTATGAAGATGATTTTTTTCCAACATTTATAAATATAATTAAAATTGTCCATGCCTCTGGTCCCACAAATTTCAATCCTATTTCTTATTATCTTTTTTTAAAAGATTTTATTTATTTAATTTAGAGAGAGAAAACATGAGCAGGGGGAGGAGAAGAGGCAGAAGACAACTGGCCACCCAGCAGGGAGCCTGCCATGGGCCTCAATGTCAGGACCCAGAGATCATGACCTGAGCTGAAAAGTCAGACACTTAACCAACTGCCACCCAGGCGCCCCCTATCTCTTATTATCTTAAGAGAGGAAAAATCAGTAATGCAGAATGGATTACAATATCCATAGAAGAATTATTTTTTTGTAAAAATAAGAGAAATAATTAAATATCCAGGAGTAATGAAATAATTATATTGGGTATAGCTATTAGGTGAAAGAAGTTTAGCTATTGAAAACTTTGATTTCAAAATATACAGAATGACATAAGAAAATGTTCACAAAATAATATTATGTAGAGAGGAAAAACTATTCAAAAGCCCATATACCCTGAAATTTATACAAAAACAGAATATTACACATAATAATTATAAAATGAGTAAATGCAGTACAGAAAACTTTTTAGAGTGGTTATTCCTCTATGTTGGATTTACAAGTCATTTTCCAACTTTTTATACTTTTCTGAGGTTTTCATATTTTTCACAGCATGAATGTATTTCTTTTGTAATAAATTTTTTTTGCATGATGTTCATATCCACCAGGTTTGGTGGTCATATTTCCCACTTGGGAAAAGGCATTAATTTTAATGTGGTTTGTTTTTGTTTTCTTTTCTAATCAAAAGCTTCTAAATATAGATCTGTTACTACTAGGCTGAAAGTTTCTTCTCTTTCAATGAGAATCCTTCCGAGACATCTACTTCTGGAGACTCAATCCACCTGGGACATCCTGCTGGAGATTCTCCAGGGAAACTAAAAGTCCTATGTAAGAAGATGCCATCCCAGATTTTGAAGAACTCCTAAATATTCTCAGCCATGAATAGAATTGTGTCTAACACTGAGGTGAGTTTGGGCTTCATAACCTTTGGGCAAAAACAGTTATTTTAGGAAAAATAACAATATTTATGGCTAACAATATAATGGCCTAGAATATGCAGGCAGTTTTTTAAAGGCAATATTAGCAAGAGGCAATGTATTTCTCTATCCCTTTCACTTCTGCAGAGGTAATGAGTCTCTTTCTTCCTTGGTGGCTTCCACATGACTTGTTCTCACTTTCCAGTCACCCATTCATTTCACTGTGGCATTCATATAAAAGACGGTGGACACTGGAGATTGTAATCTTTACATTCCTCTGGTCTAGGATTATGAAACAATAGTTTCTCTACACAGGGACATTTCTGGAGAGGTCTGGGAGATCTCTCTCATAAACACATTTATTTATATAAGAGGCAATCACCTTAGGAACCAGAAACCATGAGCCTGTGTAACTTGTATTCTTTTGTATCTTCTTTCTGTGGTGACTTCTATGTATCCTGGTTAGTAAGATTGTACACAACAGTGATTTCCAGGTTATTTAGGTGACAGGAACCTATGTCTGTTGTCTTCACAGCCATATAATACATGTCATCACACTGCAAGTATCTATATAGTTCTGTTGGATGGTAGGAATGTTTGGCATTCACCTTGATCCATGGAAAGGTGCCCATCCTGAGCTTTATTTTTCTCAATTGAAAAAAATATTTTAATCATTTGGTGACTTCAACGTTTTTCAAACATCCTTGAATCTGTAAATTCCTTCAACCATCATTCAGTTCTTTCTACTACCTTTACGAGAAATTGCAATCCAAAAATATGATATTGTCTTTTCTACTAATAATATGTCCACTTATAACAAAAGAAATACTATTTAAATTAAAGCATTACAGACAATTAGTAATCCTTAGAACTTCAAGGGCTTCTTAAATGCAAGTCTTGCATTGAAAATGGATAGAAACCTAATTTTTAAAAAGTAGAAAAGCAGAGAAGCCAAATAAAAATGATACTACACCTGATTGAATTCACCCCTTTAATAAAATTTTTACTAAAATTCCATAAAACTTGCTAATGATTTAGAAGTATACTTTTTTTTCTCAAGATATGTCTTTAAAATACAATAGTGTAAAAAAGCATGATAAAGATGTCAGATACTAAGTCCTTACTAATTCAAACATTCATTTATTCATATATATTTTATTGTGCATCTACAATGTATCATCTTAAGCAAGTTATGTGGAACATTACTGGGAAATTTTACATGCACTAATAGCTTTTTCACAATCTTCAAGGCAGGATGAAAGTCCCTTGTTAGGGACTGGTCATATTAGGGTGATCCTCTAAATATACACATATGATTTTAGTGACAAGATTCAGGAGGAATCTGTGGGATAAAAATAGAAATGGCTTATTGGGAGGAGGAGATCATTATAGCACAGTTCACTGGAATGTGGTGGAAAAAAAGAGATATACTGGGGGGAAATTTAGAAAGTGAGTGTAGTTACTTAAAGAATATACCAATGAGACATGGAGTAATACTGTGTAATTATTTTTAGATACCATAATTCAAAGAATCTCCAGCTAGAGTAGGAGGGAAAAAACTATCCTATCATGACCAGGTTCATGGAACTTGTGGGTATTATTATCCAAACCACTCTCTCTTATCTGGTTTTGAATCCCATTTTTCTCCTATGTAGAAAGCAATCACTGATAAAGCATGTAAAATGCCTACCTCCTATCAGCCATTATGTGTGGGGAAAACAGCTCCAGCCTGGCCCCAGGATTCTTTGTCTTGAATGGTATCCCTGGGCTGGAAGCTGCACACACCTGGATCGCCCTGCCATTCTGCTTCATGTACATCACTGCTGTCCTGGGGAACTGTGGGCTCATCTACCTCATCAGCCATGAGGAGGCCCTGCATCGGCCCATGTACTACTTCCTGGCCCTGCTCTCCTTCACAGATGTCACCCTGTGCACCACCACGGTACCCAATATGCTGTGCATATTCTGGTTCAACCTCAAGGAGATTCACTTTAATGCCTGCCTGGCTCAGATGTTTTTTGTCCATATGCTGACTGGGATGGAGTCTGGGGTGCTCATGCTCATGGCCCTGGACCGCTACGTGGCCATCTGCCACCCCTTACGTTATTCCACCATCCTCACCAACCCTGTCATCACCAAGGCAGGTCTTGCCACGTTCCTGAGGGGTGTGCTGCTCATCCTCCCATTCACATTCCTCACCAAGCGTCTGCCCTATTGCCGAAGCAACTTTATTCCCCATACCTACTGTGACCACATGTCTGTGGCCAAGGTGTCCTGTGGCAATTTCAAGGTCAATGCTATCTATGGTCTCTTGGCAGCCCTCCTGATTGGAGGCTTTGATATGTTCTGTATTTCTGTGTCTTACACTATGATACTGAGGGCAGTAGTGAGCCTGTCATCTGCAGATGCTCGTCACAAAGCCTTCAGCACCTGCACATCCCACATATGTGCTATTGTTATCACTTATGTTCCAGCGCTGTTCACCATTTTTACTCATCGTTTTGGGGGACAAAGCATTCCCCACCATGTGCATATTCTTATTGCTAATCTCTATTTGATGTTGCCTCCTACTCTGAATCCCATTGTTTACGGAGTCAAGACCAAGCAGATCCAGGAAGGAGTCATCAAGTTATTTTTTAAAGAGAAAGATGTCTTAGTTATGAAATAGATTCATGAGTTAATTATCCAAAATCAAGGAAAGACAAGAAATATTTCAGAGGAGATTCTTGAGCATAAGTTCAAAATCAATGGATTCAATGCAGAAAACAATATTTATTGAACACCTATTATAATATTAACTGAATTATTTTTTTGTAAAATTCATCAACGATAAAAATTTGTTTAATAAAAAAGTATCTCCAGAACTTGAGACTTTTTTTTCTAGAAAGGAATTTCACATCAATGTAATTTCAATGTTTGCATGCCTAATGTGTTTTACACATGAAACAAATTGTAAATGGGAAAAAAAATCCTGATCCCATGTTGAGGATTCATTCATTCTTGGCAGGAAACCCACTGTAAAAAGAAGTGTCAGCATCTGTTTTCTAAAGACGTTTCACACATGTTTTAGTGACTTCATTAACCTCTATTCTTTTCACTGCATAATTTGGTGTGACTTGTTTCAGTTACAGAAATTATCTCATATCTATCTAACCATATTGAATTTCCACTATCAAGGAGAATAATTGTCATGTATTTCTATCAATACTATCTAAATAATAGATGGGATGATAAGCAAGGGAATAAACCATAAAATCTTAAGTCAATTTCTTGAGGATAATTCTGGGACACTTTTGAAGCAGACATAGAATAAGTCTTATGAATGTTGTGAAGTAGTAGTAGAAAATAGAGGGGATTCTCCAGCAAAACTGGTAAGCATTTGGGTTTGGCTGACTTCATAGTTTTTTCCAACCTTAGTCACTACAGCTGAAAATTTTCTCCTATAATTTGACTCCCAAGTGAAGTTGGTCACTCAAAGAAAATTTATATAATAGACAAGCCATTTACAAACATTGGCCTTGTCTCTTATAACCAGGCCCTGTTCCTACACAGTAAAATATGGAGAATTAAGAACCTGCATTCATGTCACTGTGGGGCACTTAACAAGCCTGAATATACCTTGCATACCGGTTTCTGGTCTCTGTATCCTTCTGCACACTAAGGAAATCTAGTTTTGAATGAAAACTTTCTGAATTTTATAAGGTTATTGCCAAATCAAACCTTATACCAACACTGGCAGATGTGAAATGCACATTTATTATTTAAGTGCACGACTGAAAGTAAGCAAAGTATGCTATCCTTCCACTAGAATGTTGAAAACAGTGATATGTAATATGGAGTTTTCTGACGTTATATCGCACTAAAAATGCTAGTTTGTTATTACATGATACTAAATTGGTAGTTTGAGGGTCTCTAGCCAGAGTGGCAGTTTGAATATAAACAGGAATGTACAGTTTCCCCAACACTGCAAACACAAGGAAATGCTAAATTAAATACACTTATGAAATGATAGCAAGTAAAACTAAAATCAAATGAATTAATAAAGAACTTTAGAAGATAAAAGAGGGGAATCCCTGGGTGGCTCAGTGGTTTAGCGCCTGCCTCCGGTTCAGGGTGTGATCCTGGATCCTGGGATCGAGACCCATATTGGGCTCCTTGCATGGAGCCTGCTTCTCCCTCTGCCTGTATCTCTGCCTCTCTCTTTCTCTGTGTGTCTTCCATGAATAAATAAATAAAACCTTTAAAAAAATAAATAAAAGATAAAAGAAAATCACAGAGGCACTCAGGAATGAGAACTCACAGCCAATACAAAGACTTTTACTCAAATGACTTCAGTGCTGAGACCCTATTGCCTGTGTGTAAAGGCTGGACAAAGTGAGAAGTCTAGAATCTGGGATCACTACACAATATTTGTATGGGAACTAAAATATCTATGCCTGGGATCCCTGGGTGGCGCAGCGGTTTGGCGCCTGCCTTTGGCCCAGGGCGCGATCCTGGAGATCTGGGATCGAATCCCACGTCGGGCTCCCGGTGCATGGAGCCTGCTTCTCCCTCTGCCTGTGTCTCTGCCTCTCTCTCTCTCACACTGTGTGCCTATCATGAATAAATAAAAATTAAAAAAAATTAAAAAAAATAAAAAAAAATAAAATATCTATGCCTGACAGCCTAAAGACACAGAAAAAAAAAGTACTACTATTATAATCTGATAACACATCTGTGCAACACATCACTAGAGATGAATCCAAACAAGATAAAAACATACAAAGACATTTTCTGGCAATAGCCTTTCTCTATACATTCATTGCATCTCTCTTAACTGCTTACCTCCACATGGACAAACATACACACATCTTCAACATAATGAGAAAAATTGCAAATACAGAAAACAATTATATTGGAAGTGGGTATCAAAAGGGAGGGATAAGCATAAAAGGGTTTATATTACATTTAGTCCACAAGTCTTCTAATAATTACAATAGGTGGGGTTATGGGTGTGATGGACCTTGATTTTAGTAACTTCTGGGAATTGTATATTGTGCATTAGCAGAATGATAAGAGAAAAACGCTCCAAGTCGAGAGAGACACTGATCAAACGTGGCTAGAAAATAACCTTTGGTGTAGGAATCTGTGTATTATCCTCCTCTTCATGTCTACATATGAGAAGGATGAAGGAGAAAGGAAACAAAGATATTTATACTCAATGTTTGTTTAAAAACACCAAGAATAGGGATCCCTGGGTGGCGCAGCAGTTTTGCGCCTGCCTTTGGCCCAGGGCGCGATCCTGGAGACTCGGGATCGAATCCCATGTCAGGCTCCCGGTGTATGGAGCCTGCTTCTCCCTCTGCCTATGTCTCTGCCTCTCTCTCTCTCTCTCTCTCTCTCTCTGACTATCATAAATAAATAAAAAATAAAAAACACCAAGAATAAACAAATCCAGTTGAAGATGAATAAAGAGAGGAAAGCAACACCATCATAGACAAAAATAATTTTATTGTGTCTATAGTAACATCCTGGTAAATAAGAGGAAATGACAAGAGCATCATAGTTATCTAAATTCTTTACTATTAGATTAAAAAGACTAAACAATGTTCCAAAAATGGGGATGATTTCATATGAGCCACAAAGAAAGTAGAAAAATATCATAAAGACAGAAATGCTTTAGGTGATAAGATTAGAGAATGAAATAATAAGGTAGCAGAATGGAATCAAACAATGATAAATGAGTAAAAGAAAACTTAATTAGGAAAGTAACATGAGTTACTTCACTCAGCATAATACCCTCCAGTTCCATCCACGTTGAAGCAAATGGTGGGTATTTGTCATTTCTAATAGCTGAGTAATATTCCATTGTATACATAAACCACATCTTCTTTATCCATTCATCTTTCGTTGGACACCGAGGCTCCTTCCACAGTTTGGCTATAGTGGCCATCAGGGTATTATGCTGAGTGAAGTAACTCAGTCGGAGAAGGACAAACATTATATGTTCTCATTCATTTGGGGAATATAAATAATAGTGAAAGGGAATATAAGGGAAGGGAGAAGAAATGTGTGGGAAATATCAGAAAGGGAGACAGAACGTAAAGACTGCTAACTCTGGGAAACGAACTAGGGGTGGTAGAAGGGGAGGAGGGCGGGGGGTGGGAGTGAATGGGTGACGGGCACTGGGTATTATTCTGTATGTTAGTAAATTGAACACCAATAAAAAAAAAAAAAAAAAAAAAAAAAAAAAAAAAAGGAAAGTAACATGATAAAAATTAAAATATATGATTAAAGAGTAAAGAAAATGTTATGCTTTTCAATCAGTAATTACTATAAATTAGTAATTAGCAAATATTAGAAGCTATTATACAATGCATGAAGAGGAAACATAAATATCCTTGGTATAGATAAAGCAGAATTCAAAATAACCAGAACAAACAATATTCAAAGCCATAAAGAAAATAATGGGTCTAAAGTTAATATTGATGCATGTATGCAAGTTTAAAGTCTATCACAGGGATCCCTGGGTGGTGCAGCGGTTTGGCGCCTGCCTTTGGCCCAGGGCGTGATCCTGGAGACCCCGGATCGAATCCCACGTCGGGCTCCCGGTGCGGATCCTGCTTCTCCCTCTGCCTATGTCTCTGCCTCTCTCTCTCTCTCTCTCTCTGTGACTATCATAAACAAATAAAAAAAAATTTTTTTTTAAATAAAGTCTATCACAGGGCACCTGGGTGGCTCAGTGGTTGAGCTTCTGCTTTTGGCTTTGGGTGTGATCCGGAGTTCAGGGATCTAGTCCCTCATCAGACTCCCTTCAGAGAGCCTGCTTTTCCTTCTATGTCTCTCTCTCTGTGCATCTCTCATGAATAAATAAAATCTTTTTTAAAAATAAAGTCTATCACATACAAAGAAAAAAAAGCACTCCAAGAAACTCATTATAATACACAGTTTAGCTTTTTTTTAAATTTTTTATTTATGATAGTCACACAGAGAGAGAGAGAGGCAGAGACACAGGCAGAGGGAGAAGCAGGCTCCATGCACCGGGAACCCGACGTGGGATTCGATCCCGGGTCTCCAGGATCACGCCCTGGGCCAAAGGCAGGCGCTAAACCGCTGCGCCACCCAGGGATCCCTAATACACAGTTTAATAGCTGAACTATAACAATGATAAAAAATACAGTTCACATATAAACAGGAAATAACAGGTTACACGTAAAGAAAATAAAAGATAAGAGAAGATTATGGTACTGGAGAAACAAAAGAAGAGGTAAGGAGAAGAGAAGGGAGTTAAGGGAAGGAAAAGGGAGGAAACAGAATAAATAAGAAATGTCTAGTTATATGCTGCAACACCAAATTTTGGAAAACTGGTATAAGTTGTTCAGAATTTTTTAAAAGACAATGATTATAATTAAAATTACCCATGTTGTATTAAGCATTTGTTTGATCACTTTCTTTCCTAAATAAAATGTCAATTTATGAATATGCAATAATTATACTCTCAAAGAACATCTTTGATATGCTCCTATGAATAACGCTACTCTGAACATTCTTTTATATGTCTTTGGGAGCAAATATTTGTACATGCCTTTGGTTTAATATCTAGGAGTGAGATTCTGGATCACACTGTAGTTTTAGGTTCTCTCTTGGTGTACTATATCAACTGTATTCCAAGGCAGTTGTACCAATTTAAACTCTTGTCAAAACTATAAAACTATTTACTCTATATCCTTCCCAACATTTGGTATTGAAAGTGTTGCAGCAGCTCATTTTCATTTTAATTTGCATTTTCCTGATGACAAAGATGATGAAATATGTTTTTATCTGTTTAGATACCTTTGTAGGGATGGCAGCTAAAACTTTTACCCTTTTCTCTTTAAAATTTTCAATTCATTATTGATGTATAAGATTTCTTTATATATTTGGGATGGGATTTTGTCAGTTACATATGTTGGCATATATTTTCTTCCAATCTACTTCCATTTTTTAAATTATTTTGATGGGAAAATTTTCTTTATCTTACTGTAGTCCAATTTTTATTTTTATTTTTATTTTTTAAATTTCTATTTAACTTCCAGTTAGTTAACATACAATGTAATATTAGTTTCAGATGTGGAATTTAGTGATTCGACATTTGCATATGTTACCGGTGCTCATCACAAGTGTACTCCTTAATCCCCACCAACTATTTAATCCATCTCCCCACCTACCTCTCCTCTGGTAACCATCTGTTTGTTCTCTATAGTTAAGAGGCTGTTTTCTGGTTTGCCTCTCTCTTTTTTCCCCTGTGTTCATTTATTTTGTTTCTTAAATTGTACATATGAGTGAAATAATATATTTGTCTTTATCTGACTGACTTATTTCACTTAGCATGATATTCTCTGGTTCTATCCATGTTATTGAAAATGGAAAAATTTCAGTCTTTTTATGGCTGAGTAATATTTCAATATACATGTTTATATATAAATATTCAATATTTATATTCAATATATATGTATATATATAAACATGTATCCCTTCAAATTACTATTTTTATATTCCTTGGGGAAATATCTAGCAGTGTAATTGCTGGATCTTAGAGTAGTTTTATTTTTAACTTTTTGAGGAATCTCCAGACTATTTTCCAGAGTAGCTGGACCATTGGCATTCCCACCTACAGTGCAAGAAGTTTCCTCTTTCACTACATTCTTACCAACATCTGTTTCCTGTGTTGTTAATTTTAGCCATTCTGACAGGTGTGAGGTGATATTTCATTGTAGTTTTTATTTGTATTTTCCTGATCATGAGTGATTTTGAGCATCTTTCCATGTGTCTGTTGGTCATTGTAGGTCTTCTTTGGAAAAATGTCTATTCACATAATCTGGCCATTTTTAAATTGGATTATTCATTTTTGAGTGTTAAGTTCTTTACATATTTTGGATTCTAACACTTTATTAGATTTGTCATTTGCAAATATTTTCCCCATTCTATAGGTTACCTTTTAGTTTTGTCAGCCGTACCCTTCACTGAGTAGAATGTTTTTATTTTGATATAGTCCCAATAGTTTATTTTTGCTTTTGTTTCCATTGCCTCAGGAAACATATCTGGAAAGAAGTTGCTACAGCTGATGTCAAAGAGCTTACTGCTGTGTTCTCCTCACAGATTTCTATGGTATCAGTTTTATCTTTTAAAGTGGCATTCCTCTGAACCTTACCATCTCTGAGGTGGGATGCAGAAGAAGAGCACCAATTTGGGAGTAGGAAGACCTGTAGGGTTTCAGTTTGTTTCAGCCTGCTAACAGCAAGGTGACCTTATCAAGTCAGTAGGTATCTTCAAAGTGTGGCTTCTTCATCTGGCAAAATGAATGCCAGGTTGTGTGCAGAAGAGTGGAGGAGACAGGTATGGGAAAGGACTTTCAAAAACTCTGTGAGTAGAATGGTTGTTATTAAAATAGTATATAGTCACCCAAAAAATTAGCTCTTAGTTTCATTGATCTTTTCTAATGTTTTTATAGTCTCTGGTTCATTTATTTCTTCTCTGATTTCCTCTGATTCCTGCTATCTCCTTTTTTCTGCTAACTTATATCTTAATATATTCATCATTTTTCTAGTTCTTGAAGTGTAAAGTTAGGTTATTTATTTAAGATCTTTCTTTCTGGGCAGCCCAGGTGGCTCAGCGGTTTAGCAACGCCTTCAGCCCAGGGCGTGATCCTGGAGACCTGGGGTCGAGTCCCACCTTGGGCTCCCTGCATGAAGCCTGCTTCTGCCTCTCTCTCTTTCTCTCTCCTGAATAAATAAATAAAATCTTTTAAAAAAATCTTTCATTTTTATAATCTTTCTTTTTTCTTAATGTAGGCATTGATTACTATAAAATTCCCTCTTATAACTGTTTTTTCTGTATCACTTGTTTTGATAATTTGTGTTTATACTTTTATTTGTTTCCAGGCATGTTTTGTCTTCATCTTTGACCCACTGCTCTCCCGGAGTGTATTGTTTAATTTCTACATATTTGGAATTGTCCAGCTTTTCTCCTGTTACTGATACCTAGTTTTATACCATTGTGCTCAGAAAAGATACTTAATATTCTTTTAACTTTCTTAAGTTTGTTTTTTAAAGATTTTATTAATTATTTTATTTATCTATCTATCTATCTATCTATCTATCTATCTATCTATCTATTTATATAGAGAAAGCAGGATCAGGAGGAGGGGCAGAGGTAGGGGCTCCCCACTGAGCCCAGAGCCTGATACAGGACTCAGTCTTAGGACCCTAGGATCATGACCTGAACGGAAGGCAGACACTTAACCAACTGAGCCACCCAGGTGCCCCTCTTAAGTTTTCTCAGACTTGTTTTGTGGCCTAACATGTCATCTATCACAGATAATGTTTCATATGTGCTTGGGGAGAATGTGTATTCTGCTGCAGTTGAATAGAATGTTCTGTATTTGTCTAAGTTTGTTTGGTCTAAAATGTAGTTCAAGTCCAATTTTTCCTCATTGCCTTTATGCCTGGATAATGTATCTATCTTTAAAAGTGGGTAGGGAATTTCCTTACTATCATTGTATTGCTGTCTCTTTTTTCTGTTTGTTAATCTTTGCTGAATATATTTAGATGTTCCAATATTGGGCACATATATACTTATAACCATTATATCTTGTTTATAAACTGACCCCTTTATCCTTATATGATAACCTTATTGTCTCTTGTAACAGTTTTTGACTTATAGGATATTTCAAGTGTATGTGTGTGTGTGTGTATGTGTATAATGAACATATATGTAATATATGTTATATGCATTGAATATACACACAGAGACACATAGACATACTCAGGGTGGTAAAATGAACCATTTACTTAGGGGCTAAAAGGAAACATTGATATTATAGGTGTTTTAGTGCATTTTTGGAATTTTATAATTATGTACTCAGACCATTATTTTATAAATCAATAAAAATGGAAAGCACATCATTTTTTGAATATCAGATCTCTTAGAGTCCACATCAGGAGGAAGACATTTAACTTTGATACACTTATTGTTTTATAGTTTCACTCCTGCTTAAACAGCTGATCAATGTAAAATAACCTCAAAAGTCCCAAAGGACCTTTACTTCAGAGCCCTCTGAGACATCAACTATAGAGATCCAATCAGATGCAGACACTCAAATCTGGAGAATCCTCAAAGGGCACAGCAATACTATGTAGAGGCGGAAACTGGTTGTTATAGAACACTGACATGCTCAGGAGTCTCAGTCATGTCTATGAATCTGGTCTTTGCTGATACTGAGGTGAGTTTGGGTGATTCCCAAAGACTTACATTTTCCCAAAATATAAAACTTATAATCCAAGACATATCACTGTTTGAAATGTGGTTGATTGTAGGCTCAGTATTTCTTCTTGACTCCAACCAGAATAAATGACCATTTACTTAGAGGCTAAGAGGAAAAACAGCATACCCCTACTCATGAAATAAATTTAAAACTACCTCAGAATTCATTCGATAAAAAAAAAGTTTCAACAATAATGGGCTCCAATGGGAGGAAAACAAAAGCTTTTGCCTTTATAGATATCTGTACTCAGAACTACTTCTGGTGGAAATGGTCTTTGCAAGCAAATGGAAAGTAAGAATAGACTTGAATCCTAGAAGGCATTGAGAGGAATTTCTGAAAAAAGGATTTACTATGGAAAGCTTCTTGTACAACCCCCCTACCAGGTGCCATACAGTGTTTATGTGAACAAGTCCAGAAATAGGAATCCAGCTATCTCACAGATTCTCTCTTACAGGAAGATTTCCTCTGCAAAGATACCTCCCTTGACTAGAGACTGGTTTTCTGTAACTTTATACATTTATACATTTATTCTTTCTCTTCCCTAAGACACTGTTAAGAACAAGTTTTCTCCTCTTCCTATATCATAATGAACTGTGTAAGCTAGTTAGGCCCAGAAACTTTTCCTCAGGATTATGCCCAGAAACTATTCCTCAGGATTAGGATCACTAATTTAGGACAATGGATAGATATTAATTAAACATATGACTTCAAAGTCAAACCAACTTAAATCTTGGCTCTATCAGTTTTCAGTGTTGTCAAATTACACATTCTATTGAGTTATTGTGCACTTACCTTCACTTATATATAAAATATATCCACACATTTCCCCAAATGAATGAGAACATATAATGTTTGTCCTTCTCCGACTGGCTTACTTCACTCAGCATAATACCCTCCAGTTCCATCCACGTTGAAGCAAATGGTGGGTATTTGTCATTTCTAATAGCTGAGTAATATTCCATTGTATACATAAACCACAGCTTCTTTATCCATTCATCTTTCGTTGAACACCGAGGCTCCTTCCACAGTTTGGCTATCGTGGCCATTGCTGCTATAAACATCGGGGTGCAGGTGTCCCGGCGTTTCATTGCATTTGTATCTTTGGGGTAAATCCCCAACAGTGCAATTGCTGGGTCGTAGGGCAGGTATATTTTTAACTGTTTGAGGAACCTCCACACAGTTTTCCAGTGAACACCAATAAAAAATAAATTAAAAAAAAAAACTACATATATCCATGGCATTATTATAGGTTTGAATACAAGAGTCAACCCTGCTGAAATAATAAGTCCATTAGTGGAGCAGATGTTGTTTGTTTTTTTCACTAATGTATCCCCAAAACTAGAATGATACTTGGCATGTATATCAATCAATAAATACCTGTTAAGTGAATAATATGTATTTTAGCATATAATCTGACAATTATTATCTATTATTATAATAGATCACATATACTGATTACTTACTAAATGCCAGGCAACACTTAAAGGATTAGCTCTCATTTAACCGTTCTAATACCTCTAGAGTCTATACTATTATCACCTTTACTTTAAAAATGATGAAAATTGTACAAAGCTTTGAGATTTGTTCAAGACCATCCAGATAGTTAGTGTTGGAAGCTCATGGAGCCCCAGGGTCTATTTTTCCATAAGCAACCATAGAATAAGACTCTGCTCTCACATTATCAGATGGCAGACATGTATACATCTAATTTTCTTCCTTTTTATGTCTTGAGTTTAAAAATAGAATTGAATATTCTATTCTAGAATAGAATACTCAATAGAATTTACTCAATAGAAGAATTCACATGCATCTTGGGGAATCATCTGAGAGGGATGGTATAGACAGAAATCTTTTCCTGACAGGGAAAAAGAGCTGGTGCTGTTTGATTATTTATGCTCAATGATTATGGAGTAATTGTTGAGTTATATGGTGTTGATGCTTAGAAGAGCCTGAGAATTTTCCATGACATAATTCATTTTAATTTATAAGCCAGTTATGCAGAATGAAATATTCTTCCTCCTTTGTTATCTTAATATCTTGGTCTTTTAATCTTGTGGCTGTAGTGTTCCCTTAGAAGGAAGTAGGCATCAGTAGTGACCTCCTATGGATACCATTCTCCTTGAAGAGGTTCCAATGGCCACATGCTTAGTTACCTAGAGTTACCAGGAGACTTGCAAGGATATAGCTAGAATAGATGTCCCTGGATATCATTCAAATGACAATAGATATTTATCATTTTTCTGCCTAAAATACAAATTTGAGATATGAGAATATATTTGCTTGTCTTGAAGGCTGTACTAACAAGTATTTTCTTTCTAAAGTTCGATTCTCAATCATCCAATATAACTAAGGTTTTCAAAATCTAATACTACCTTCACACCCTAAGTGCACCGTGACACTTGAACTACAGCAGGGCTCAACAGCTCCATTTGAATTTATGTATATTAAATAAAATAAATTTGATCACATAGGATGCCTTATACAGAGGTGAGAATAGTAATAATAGTAGTATTATTGCTAATATTCATTGAGCATTCACTATATACTATGAACAGTTTTAGCACATTATATAAATGTATGATAGAATAATTCCAACAACTTTCTGGGGTTGGCACAATTATTGTCCTCATCTGAGATTTAGAAAACTGAGGCACTAAAATGACTAAACAATTTGTCCACGTCACATGCAATGTTAAGAACCAAAAGCAGAATCTTATGATACATATGACTGTAGAGGAACTTACTACTTTTCATTAAAAAAAAAGTGTTGTACTCAGTTTCCAAGCCCCCTACTCACTTTTGAGTTATTTTCTTATCCAGGAAATCACCACTTTTAAAGAATATAAAATGCCTACCTCCTATCAGCCATTATGTGTGGGGAAAACAGCTCCAGCCTGGCCCCAGGATTCTTTGTCTTGAATGGTATCCCTGGGCTGGAAGCTGCACACACCTGGATCGCCCTGCCATTCTGCTTCATGTACATCACCGCTGTCCTGGGGAACTGTGGGCTCATCTACCTCATCAGCCATGAGGAGGCCCTGCATCGGCCCATGTACTACTTCCTGGCCCTGCTCTCCTTCACAGATGTCACCCTGTGCACCACCACGGTACCCAATATGCTGTGCATATTCTGGTTCAACCTCAAGGAGATTCACTTTAATGCCTGCCTGGCTCAGATGTTTTTTGTCCATATGCTGACTGGGATGGAGTCTGGGGTGCTCATGCTCATGGCCCTGGACCGCTACGTGGCCATCTGCCACCCCTTACGTTATTCCACCATCCTCACCAACCTTGTCATCACCAAGGCAGGTCTTGCCACGTTCCTGAGGGGTGTGCTGCTCATCCTCCCATTCACATTCCTCACCAAGCGTCTGCCCTATTGCCGAAGCAACTTTATTCCCCATACCTACTGTGACCACATGTCTGTGGCCAAGGTGTCCTGTGGCAATTTCAAGGTCAATGCTATCTATGGCTTAATGGTTGCTCTCCTTATTGGTGTGTTTGATATATGCTGTATTTCTGTGTCTTACACTATGATATTGAGGGCAGTAGTGAGCCTGTCATCTGCAGATGCTCGTCACAAAGCCTTTAGCACCTGCACATCCCACATATGTGCTATTGTCATCACTTATGTTCCAGCTTTTTTCACATTTTTTGCCCACCGTTTTGGAGGACACAATATCCCCCACCACATACACATCATTGTAGCCAACATTTACTTGCTACTGCCTCCTACAATGAACCCAATTGTTTATGGAGTTAAGACCAAGCAGATCCGGGAAGGTGTGATCAAGTTTTTAGTTGGAGATAGGTTGTCTTTACCCAAGACAAATAAATCATAAAATAGACATATTGTTTAGGAAGAGGGGGCTCAAGAAGAGTGGAGAATACATTTGTAAATGCTGTGAGTAAAATTGTATTAAACATATGAGTCCCTCTAATATGTAGATTTTCTGAAGCCTTTGTAAATTTATATTATGAAATGTTTCTTCTGTGTAAATATCTGCCAAAGAAGAGAATGCAGAATAAAAAAGAAATGTACCCATTCCTTACAAGTTCTATGTCTTACAAAGGGATTATGTATTTCTATGTCTAGTGAGAACAGTCAGGGAACAGAATGAGGGATGCAGGCATGGTGTTGATGAGTGCACCCTAAGTGAGAAGAGGAGACTATAGTGATGGGGATGTCCTCTCCATAAAGAACAAATTTACACAAATCAAGCACATTGCCATGCATAATGTGGGCCTGCTGTTGCAATATTCTTCAGTATTCTTTTAAAGATTGTATTTATTTATTCATGAGAAACACAGAGAGAGGGACACCTAGGCAGAGGGAGAAGCAGACTCCTTGGGAGCCCAATGGGGGACTCTATCCCAGGACTCTCAGATCACACCCTGAGCCAAAGGCAGACACTGAACTGCTGAGCCACCCAGATGTCCCTCTTCAGTATTTTTTTAAGATTGTATTTTACTTGAGAGAGAGAGATGGAGACAGAGACAGAGATAGGGAGAGAGAACACGAATGGGGAAGAGAGAAGCAGGCTCCCTGCTGAGCAGGAAGCCCAACATCAGGGTTTGATTTCAGGACCCAGCACACAGGACCCTGGGATCATGACCTGAGCCAAAGGCAGACACTTAATCCACTGAGCCACCCAGGTGCCCCTATCTTCCAGTATTTTTAAAGATGATCTAGATTTAAATATTTTCTGACATCTCCTGATTTTGATTATTGGATAAATGGTTTTTTAAAAAAATATTCTAATTTCATTCAAGACATGTCTTGGAATTGTTTTTTGCCCTTTTCATCAGTTTAGGATTTCCATTTAAAATGGCACAGTCAGTTGAGCATCTGACTCTTGGTTTTGGCTCAGACCATGGCCTCATAGTCATGAGATGGAGCCCCACATTAGGCTCTGTGCTCAGTGTGGAGTCTGCTAGAATCTCTCTCTCCCTCTCTCTTCACCTTTCCCCTTACGCATTCTCTCTCTCTAAAAAATAAATAAATAAATAAATAAATAAATAAATAAATAAATAAATAAATAAAGCAAGCAGGAGGAGCAAGATGGCGGAAGAGTAGGGTCCCCAAAT
The DNA here is from genome assembly GCF_011100685.1 of Canis lupus familiaris. Classification (NCBI taxonomy): domain Eukaryota; kingdom Metazoa; phylum Chordata; class Mammalia; order Carnivora; family Canidae; genus Canis; species Canis lupus. Next base: position 29,483,469 of record NC_049242.1, read on the forward strand.
CACCTGTCCTCACCAAACTACCTAGATAACCTTCAAATCATCCTGAAAATCTACGAATTCGGCCTGAGACTTAAAGAGAGACCAGCTGGAACACTACAGTGAGAAGAGTTCGCGCTTCTATCAAGGTAGGAAGACGGGGAAAAAGAAATAAAGGAACAAAGGCCTCCAAGGGGGAGGGGCCCCGCGAGGAGCAGGGCTGAGGCCGGGGCGAGTGTCCCCAGGACAGGAGAGCCCCGTCCCGGAGGAGCAGGAGCTGCACCGACCTTCCCGGGCGGAAAGGGGCTCGTGGGGAGGTGGAGCAGGACCCAGGAGGGCGGGGATGCCCTCGGGCTCCCGGGGACACTGACAGACACCTGCGCCCCGGGAGAGTGCGCCGAGCTCCCTAAGGGCTGCAGCGCCCACGGCGGGACCCGAAGCAGCTCGGAGGGACTCGGGCGGCGGCTCCGCGGAGGGGGCTGCGGGGCGGGAGCGCGAATCCAACAGCGCAGACCCGGAGCACAGGGGCCGGGACACAGCCCAGGATCCGGCCTCCCCCAGGACAGGCAGAGGCCAGGAGGGCCCAGGACAGCAAGGACGCTCCTGCCCCGAGCTGAGCAGATCAGCGGCCCCGCCCCGGAGCCTCCAGGCCCTGCAGACGGAGAGCTGCTTAGTTACTGCAGGGGCTGAATCCAAGGCTCCAGAGCTGGCCTCACCACTGGGGTTATTCCTCCTGCGGCCTCACGGGGTAAACACCCCCACTGAGCCCTGCACCAGGCAGGGGCTGAGCAGCTCCCCCAAGTGCTAACACCTGGAAATCAGCACAACAGGCCCCTCCCCCAGAAGACCAGCTGGACTGACTGACAACTTCCAGGAGAAGCCAAGGGACTTAAAGTACACAGAATCAGAAGATACTCCCCCGTGGTTTTTTTTTTTTCTTTTTGATTTCTGATTGCTTCCCCCACCTTTTTTTCACCTTTCTTTCTTTTTCTTTCTCTTTTTCTTCTCTTTTTTTCCTTTTTTTCTTCCTTTTTTCTTTTTCTCTTTTCTTTCCTTCTCTCTCTCTCTTTTTCTCCTTTTCCCAATACAACTTGTTTTTGGCCACTCTGCTCTGAGCAAAATGACTAAAAGGAAAACCTCACCTCAGAAGAATCAGAAACAGTCCCCTCTCCCACAGAGTTACAAAATCTGGATTACAATTCAATGTCAGAAAGCCAATTCAGAAGCACTATTATACAGCTACTGGTGGCTCTAGAAAAAAAGCATAAAGGACTCAAGAGACTTCATGACTGCAGAATTTAGATCCAATCAGGCAGAAATTAAAAATCAATTGAATGAGATGCAATCCAAACTAGAAGTCCTAACGACGAGGGTTAACGAGGTGGAAGAACGAGTGAGTGACCTAGAAGACAAGTTGATGGCAAAGAGGGAAACTGAGGAAAAAAGAGACAGACAATTAAAAGACCATGAAGACAGATTAAGGGAAATAAACGACAGCCTGAGGAAGAAAAACCTACATTTAATTGGAGTTCCCGAGGGCGCCGAAAGGGACAGAGGGCCAGAATATGTATTTGAACAAATCCTAGCTGAAAACTTTCCTAATCTGGGAAAGGAAACAGGCATTCAGATCCAGGAAATAGAGAGATGCCCCCTTAAAATCAATAAGAACCACTCAACACCTCGACATTTAATAGTGAAGCTTGCAAATTCCAAAGACAAAGAGAAGATCCTTAAAGCAGCAAGAGACAAGAAATCCCTGAATTTTACGGTGAGGAATATTAGGGTAACAGCAGACCTCTCCACAGAGACCTGGCAGGCCAGAAAGGGCTGGCAGGATATATTCAGGGTCCTAAATGAGAAGAACATGCAACCAAGAATACTTGTCCAGCAAGACTCTCATTCAAAATGGAAGGAGAGATAAAGAGCTTCCAAGACAGGCAGGAACTGAAAGAATATGTGACCTCCAAACCAGCTCTGCAAGAAATTTTAAGGGGGACTCTTAAAATTTAAGGGGGACTCTTAAAATTCCCCTTTAAGAAAAAGTTCAGTGGACCAATCCACATAAACAAGGACTGAATACATATCATAATGACACTAAACTCATATCTGTCAATAGTAACTCTGAACATGAATGGGCTTAATGACACCATCAAAAGGCGCAGGGTTTCAGGCTGGATTAAAAAGCAGGACCCATCTATTTGCTGTCTACAAGAGACTCATTTTAGACAGAAGAACACCCACAACCTGGAAATAAAAGGTTGGAGAACCATTTACCATTCAAATTGTCCTCAAAAGAAAGCAGGAGTAGCCATCCTTATATCAGAAAAACTAAAATTTACCCGGAAGACTGTAGTGAGAGATGAAGAGGGACACTATCTCATACTTAAAGGATCTATCCAACAAGAGGACTTAACAATCCTCAATATATATGCCCCGAATGTGGGAGCTGCCAAATATTTAAACCAATTAATAACCAAAGTGAAGAAATACTTAGATAATAATACACTTATACTTGGTGACTTCAATGTAGCTCTTTCTTTACTCGATAGGTTTTCTAAGCACAACATCTCCAAAAGAAATGAGAGCTTTAAATGATACACTGGACCAGATGGATTTCACAGATATCTACAGAACTTTACATCCAAACTCAACTGAATATACATTCTTCTCAGTTTCTACCAAAACTGGAACAGGAAGAAAATAGAAAACCTGAACAGGCCAATAACCAGGGAGGAAATTGAAGCAGTCATCAAAAACCTCCCAAGACACAAGAGTCCAGGGGCAGATGGCTTCCCTGGGAAAATCTATCAAACGTTTAAAGAAGAAATCATACCTATTCTACTAAAGCTGTTTGGAAAGATAGAAAGAGATGGAGTACTTTCAAATTCGTTCTATGAGGCCAGCATCACCTTAATTCCAAAACCAGACAAAGACCCCACCAAAAAGGAGAATTACAGACCAATATCCCTGATGAACATGGATGCAAAAATTCTCAACAAGATACTAGCCAATAGGATCCAATAGTACATTAAAAAAATTATTCACCATGACCAAGTAGGATTTATCTCTGGGACGCAAGGCTAGTTCAAGACTCGTAAAACAATCAATGTGATTCATCATATCAGCAAGAGAAAAACCAAGAACCATATGATCCTCTCATTAGATGCAGAGAAAGCATTTGACAAAATACAGCATCCATTCCTGATCAAAACTCTTCAGAGTGTAGGGATAGAGGGAATATTCCTCACCATCTTCAAAGTCATCTAGGAAAGCCCACAGCAAATATCATTCTCAATGGGGAAGCACTGGGAGCCTTTCCCCTAAGATCAGGAACAAGACAGGGATGTCCACTCTCACCACTGCTATTCAACATAGTACTGGAAGTCCTAGCCTCAGCAATCAGACAACAAAAAGACATTAAAGGCATTCAAATTGGCAAAGAAGAAGTCAAACTCTCCCTCTTGGCTGATGACATGACACTCTACATAGAAAACCCAAAAGCCTCCACCCCAAGATTGCTAGAACTCATACAGCAATTTGGTAGCATGGCAGGATACAAAATCAATGCCCAGAAATCAGTGGCATTTCTATACACTAACAATGAGACTGAAGAAAGAGAAATTAAGGAGTCAATCCCATTTACAATTGCATCCAAAAGCATAAGATACCTAGGAATAAACTTAACCAAAGAGGTAAAGGATCTATACCCTAAAAATTATAGAACACTTCTGAAAGAAATTGAGGAAGACACAAAGAGATGGGAAAATATTCCATGCTCATGGATTGGCAGAATTAATATTGTGAAAATGTCAGTGTTACCCAGGGCATTTTACACATTTAATGCAATCCCTATCAAAATACCATGGACTTTCTTCAGAGAGTTAGAACAAATTATTTTAAGATTTGTGTGGAATCAGAAAAGACCCCGAATAGCCAGTGGAATTTTAAAAAAGAAAACCATATCTGAAAACCAATTTTAAAAGAGAAAACCGGGGGATCCCTGGGTGGCGCAGCGGTTTAGCGCCTGCCTTTGGCCCAGGGCGTGATCCTGGAGACCCGGGATCTAATCCCACCTTGGGCTCCTGGTGCATGGAGCCTGCTTCTCCCTCTGCCTGTGTCTCTGCCTCTCTCTCTCTGTGTGTGTGTGACTATCATAAATAAATAAAAATTTAAAAAAAATAAATAAAAGAGAAAACCATTTCATATGGTTCAGAAATTTCAGATTTCTGGCTGAAATCTACAGCCAGATTTCAGGTTGTACCACAAAGCTGTGGTCATCAAGACAGTGTGGTACTGACACAAAAACAGACACATAGATCAATGGAACAGAACAGAGAACCCAGAAGTGGACCCTGAACTTTATGGTCAACCAATATTCTATAAAGGAGGAAAGACTATCCATTGGAAGAAAGACGGTCTCTTCAATAAATGGTGCTGGGAAAATTGGACATCCACATGCAGAAGAATGAAACTAGACCACTCTCTTTCACCATACACAAAGATAAACTCAAAATGGAGGGAAGATCTAAATGTGAGACAAGATTCCATCAAAATCCTTGAGGAGAACACAGGCAACACCCTTTTTGAACTCGGCCACAGTAACTTCTTGCAAGATACATCCACGAAGGCAAAAGAAACAAAAGCAAAAATGAACTATTGGGACTTCATCAAGATAAGAAGCTTTTGCACAGAAAAGGATACAGTCAACAAAACTAAAAGACAACCTACAGAATGGGAGAAGATTTTTGCAAATGACCTATCAGATAAAGGGCTAGTTTCCAGGATCTATAAAGAACTTATTCAACTCAACACCAAAGAAACAAACAATCCAATCATGAAATGGGCAAAAGACATGAACAGAAATCTCACAGAGGAAGACATAGACATGGCCAACATGCACATGAGAAAATGCTCTGCATCACTTGCCATCAGGGAAATACAAATCAAAACCACAATGAGATACCACCTCACACCAGTGAGGATGGGGAAAATTAACAAGGCAGGAAACCACAAATGTTTGAGAGGATGCAGAGAAAAGGGAACCCCTTACACTATTGGTGGGAATGTGAACTGGTGCAGCCACTCTGGAAAACTGTGTGGAGATTCCTCAAAGAGTTAAAAATAGATCTGCCCTATGACCCAGCAATTGCACTGTTGGGGATTTACCCCAAAGATACAGATGCAGTGAAACGCCGGGACACCTGCACCCCGATGTTTCTAGCAGCAATGTCCACAATAGCCAAACTGTGGAAGGAGCCTAGGTGTCCTTCGAAAGATGAATGGATAAAGATGTGGTTTATGTATACCATGGAATATTACTCAGCCATTAGAAACAACAAATACCCACCATTTGCTTCAACGTGAATGGAACTGGAGGGTATTATGCTGAGTGAAGTAAGTCAATCGGAGAAGGACAAACATTATATGTTCTCATTCATTTGGGGAATATAAATAATAGTGAAAGGGAATATAAGGGAAGGGAGAAGTGTGTGGGAAATATCAGAATGGGAGAGAGAACATAAAGACTCCTAACTCTGGGAAAGGAACTAGGGGTGGTGGAGGTGGAGGAGGGCGGGGTTGGGGGTAAATGGGTGACGGGCACTGAGGGTGGCACTTGACGAGATGTGCACTGGGTGTTATTCTGTATGTTGATAAATTGAACACCAATAAAAAATTAATTTATTTTAAAAAATAAATTAAATAAATAAATAAATAAAGTTTAAAATGCACCTACAAAATGTAATTGTCATGTTGTCAGTGAAACAGACAAATGCAACAGTTAAATGATGAGTGTGTGTTATAATTCATTCACTTATTCACTCATATTGAGATACTTATATAGGTCATATTATCTGTTATACCTTAGGGTTAATGAGAGAGAGAGGCAGAGTCGACTATGAAGTAATCCCTGAGTTCAGGGTGCTCAGAATCTGGACTCAAGCCAGGAACACTTGAGAGGAAATGTAAATGAAGTAAAGAGGATAGATGATAACAATGGACACAGTATAGAGAGAATAAAATGTTAGTTAGGAAAGAGTTGGGGGAAACATAAGTTTTGTATTCAGATAGTCCCAAGATTTAAATCTTATGTCTTCATTTCTAGGCACTAGACTTTAACAGGCTATTTAATCTGTCTAAATTTCAGCTTCTATACTTTTAATAAAATGTGAGAAAAACATACTACAAAGATTTATCTGGCTTGTTAAATGCTTTAATGCAAGAAAAAAGAGCACTTAGCATAATATACGTACTAACCACTTCAGAAATTATAGCTGAGATTATTGTTATTATTGTAACTTAAATGTTTCAACTCTGATTCATTCCGAACATTATAGTTTGAGGAGAAATCTTTCCAATTATAAAAGTAGTAGATAATCAGTTTTATTTTATCTCCAAAATTATAAAAATCAGCCCACACAGTTCTCTGGATATATTCTATGTGACTAACTCCATGTTATGCACTGAAAAACATAAGTGAATACAAACACACTAATGAATTTCTAATATAGTATAAGATATAAAATGCGATGGAATCATTATTATAAAATGGTAACAGGGTATTGTACAAAAAAATGTTACAAAATTCATGAAAACTAAATTATTATCAATAGCCATTGTGGTGGTAAGTAAAGATTTTACAGAGAAAGTAGCAGATGAGATGAATCTTAATATGTGTATAAGTATTTAAAGAGAAAGCCTGGTGGGGATTATTATTTTTTAAAAATGAAAAAATATATGCACATTATTAAGGCTAACCAAAGCATAGCCAATTTAAGCCTAGAAATGTTTTGGAGTGACTGGAGATAAAAGAGAAAGGAGGAGGAACAAAAGACTCAGAAAGACAGATAGAGGTTGGACCTAGAAGTGCTCTGTCTGTGAGTTTCTGTGTGACCTCAGGCATGACAACCTCTGTTCTTGGACTTTGAGAGATACCAAGTTCTTAGAACTGCCCTTCATCTGAAAGTAGCTGCCTGGCCTGTCACCTGCCGGACTGATCAGATCTCCAGCATAATCTCTGCCCCTGAAGCCTTTCTCCCTCTCCTTCCTCCTCCATCTTTCTTCTCTCATTGCTGGAAACTCAGTTTTTTCAGTTTCTACTCACTTCTCCAGCATCTCACCTGGCTTCTCAGTCTTTGAGTCTTTCTGGCAGAGTGAAGATTCCTTACAAATTCCTCCTGAGTAACTCTTTGTTGAAGGGTTGACAGCTTGCCTCCACAAAAAACAGTTTTCCAGAAAATGATAGTAACAACAAAAACATACACGTTTATTTTCTAGGTACTTTTCCAAAAAGTATATCCTTATTTGATCCTAAAATAACTATGAGGATGATGCTATTTTAGGCTCAGTTTGTAGACAAGCAAACTGAGGTACAGAGAGATTAATGACTAAATGAAAGTTACGTATCCAGTGAGTGATAGAGAATGGACTCAAACCCAGCCAGCTTGGTTCCAGAGTCTTTGATCGTAATGTCTATGATATACTGCATGATGGGGAGGAAGCAAGATACCGGAAGAGTAGGTCCCCTATGTTTTACCAGGTACCCTGAATTTATCTAGATAACCATCAAACCATTTTGAACACCTATGAATTCAACCTGACAAGTAAGAAAAGAATTGCTGGAATTCTACAAATAGAAAACCAAACACTTTTTGCAAGGTAGGAGTGCTGAGAAGGAAAATGAGGGAATATACTGGAAGATAAATGGCTGTGGTTGGGGTGGGAGCCTCTGAAAGCCAGCTACTAGAAAGTGATATAGTACCAGAGCACAAAATCGGAACCTTTAGAAATCTACTCCAGTGAGAGATGTCCCTGGCTGAAAGATGCTCAGTGGTGAAGCAGGCCAGAATCTTAGGTGGGACTATGTGGTCTCAAGACCCCAGAGTCACAGAAAGAACAGGGGTGCCTGATCCAGCAGGGATGGGATAGCAATCCTTGTATCAGAAAAATTCGATTTTTTTAAGGTTTTTAATTTATTTATTCATGAGAGACGAGAGAAAGAGAGAGAGAGAGATCTGTCTCTACACAGGCAGAGGGAGAAGCAGACACCATGCAGGGATCCAGACCTGGGACTCAATCCCTGGTCTCCAGGATCACTCTGTGAGCCAACGCCGGCGCTAAAGCGCTGAGCCACTCGGGCTGCCCAAAAAAACTAGATCTTAAACCAAAGACTATAGTACTGGATGAAGAGGAGCACTATATCATACTTAAAGGGTCTTTCCAACAAGAAGATCTAACAATTATAAATATTTATGCTCCTAATGTAGGAGTAGCCAGTTATATAAACCAATTAATAACTAAAATTAAAGAAATACATTGATAGCAATAAAATAATAGTACAGGTTGTTAACACCCCACTCATAGCAATGAACAGATCATCTAAGGAGAAGATAACAGGGAAACAGGGCTTTGAATGACACATTGGACCAAATGGATTTAGGAGATATATTCAGAACATTCCATCCTAATGCAAAAGAATACATATTCTTCCCTAGTGCCCATGGAACATTTTCCAGAATAGACCACATACTGCATCACAAATGAGGTCTCAACTGATACCAAAAAATGGGATTATTCCCTATATATTTTCAGATCACAATGCTTTGAAACTTGAACTCAATCACAAGTATAAATGTGGAAGGAACATAAACACTTCAAAGTTAAAGAACATCCTACTAAAGAAAGAATGAGTCAACCAGGAAATTAAATAAGAATTTTAAAAATTCTTGGAAATAAATGAAAATGAAAATGAAATTGTTCAAAACCTTTGGAATACAGCAGAGTACATTGCAACACAAGCCCTTCTCAAAAAATTAGAAAAATCTCAAATATACAAGCTAACCTTACACCTAAAGGAGCTAGAGAAAGAACAGCAAATAAAGCCCAAACTCAGCAGGAGAAGGTAAATAATAAAGATTAAAACATAAGCCAATGAAATAGAAACCAGAATAGTAGAACCAGTCAGTGAGATTAGAAGCTGGTTCTTTGAAAGAATTAAAAAGATCAATAAATCCGTAGCCAGACTTATTGATAAGGAAAGAGAAAGGACCCAAATTAACAAAATCATGACTGAAAGAGGAGAGATCACAATCAATGCTAAGGAAATAAAACAATTTGAAGAATATGTTATGAACAATTATACGCTAACAAATTAGGCAATCTAGAAGAAATGGATGGATTCCTAGAGACTTATAAACTACCAAAACTGAAACAGGAATAAATGGAAAACCTGAACAGATCCATAGCCAGCAAGGAAACTGAAGCAGTCATCAAAAACCTCCCAACAAAAAGGAGTCCTGGGCCAGATGGTTTCCCAGGGGAATTCTACCGATCATTTAAAGAAGAAATAATACCTATTTTTTTGAAGCTGTTTCCAAAAAAATTAAATGGAAAGGAAAAATCCAAACTCATTGTATGAGGCCAGCATTATCCGGATCCTAAAACCAGTTAAAGACCCCATCAAAAAGAAGAATTCATCTCTGATGAATGTGGATGCCAAAATACCTACCAAGATACTAGCCAATAGGATCCAACAGTATATTAAAAGGATTATTCATCATGACTAAGTGCAATTTATTGATGGGCTGCAAGGGTGGTTCAACATTTGCAAATCAATCAGTGTGATACAGCACGTTAATAAAAGAAAGGATAAGAAACATAAAGACTCCTAACTCTGGGAAACGAACTAGGGGTGATGGAAGGGGAGGAGGGTGGGGGGTGGGGGTGAATGGGTGATGGGCACTGAGGGGGTCACTTGATGGGATGAGCACTGGGTGTTACTCTGTATGTTGGCAAATTGAACACCAATAAAAATAAATTTATTATTAAAAAAATAAAAAAAGGCTAAATAAATAAATAAATAATTCTTTAAAAATGTAAACACTTCTAACTTCATTTAGAAGATGTTATTTAGGGCAGCCCAGGTGGCTCAGCGGTTTAGCGCCTGCCTTCAGCCCAGGGCCTGATCCTGGGGACCTGGGATTGAGTCCCACGTCGGGCTCTGTGCATGGAGCCTGCTTCTCCTTCTGCCTGTGTCTCTGCCTGTGTGTGTGTGTGTGTGTGTGTGTGTGTGTGTGTGATGAATACATAAATAAATAAAATATCTTTAAAAAAGATGTTAATTAAAAAAAATACACCCCTACAGAATTGTTCTAAGAATGAAGCAAAATAAAGTATTATGCCAAAAAAAAAAAAAAAGAAATATGCAATCCTCTCAATTGATACAGAAAAAGCACTTGACAAAATACTAGCATCCTTTCTTGACTAAAACTCTTCACAGTATAGGGATAGAGGATCTGTACTCTAAAAGCTACAGAACACTTATGTTCCATTTAACAAAGAAATGGAAAAACATCCCATGCTCAGGGATTAGAAGAATAAATATTTTTAAAATGTCTATGCTACCCAGGGAAATTTACATATGCAATGCAATTCCTATCAAAATACAATTGACATTTTCCAGAAAGCTGGAACAAAGAATCCTAAAATTTGTATGGAACCAGAAAAGATCTGAAATAGCCAGAGAAATGTTGAACAAGAAAACAAACCTGATGGCATCACAATGCCAGACTTCAAACTATTACAAAGCTATGATCATCCAGAGAGTGTGGTACTTGCACAAAAACAGACACACAGGTCATTGGAACAGAATAGAGAACCCAGAAATGGACCCTTAATTCTATGGTCAACTCATCTTTGACAAAGCAGGAAAAATATGCTCTGGAAGAAGGACAGTCTCTTCAATAAACGGTGTTGGAAAAATTGGATAACCACATGTAGAAGAATGAAACTGGTCCATTTTCTTACATCTACACAAAGATAAACTCAAAATGGATGAAAGACTTAAATATGAGACAGGAATGCATCAAAATCCAATAGAATAACAGAGGCAGCAACCTCTTTGACCTCAGATGCAGCAATTCCTCCTTAGACACATCTCCAAAGGCAAGAGAAACAAAAGCAAAAATGAACTATTGGGGCTTCATCAAGATAAAAAGCTTCTGGGGGCCCCTGGGTGGCTCAGTCTGTTAAGTGTCTGCCTTTGGCTCTGGTCATGATCTCCGGGTCCTGGGATCAAGCCCCATGTGATGCTTTCTGCCCATCAAGGAGTCTGTTTCTCTGTCTCTTCCTCTGCCTCACCCCACCACTCATTCTCTTTCTCTCAAATAAATAATTTTTTTTAAGGATGAAAAGCTTCTACACAGCAAAAGAAACAGTCAATAAAACTAAAAGGCAACCTACAGAATGTAAGAAGTTGTTTGCAAATGACATATCAGATAAAGGGCTGGGATCCAAGATCTGTAAAGAACTAATAAACTCAACACCCTAAAAAACAAATAATCCAAAAACAAAACAAACAAACAAACAAAAAAACAAATAATCCAATCAAAAAATGGACAGAAGTCATGAACAGACATGTCATCAGAGAAGACCTACATCTGGCTAACAGACACATGAAAGATGTTCCACATCACTTGGCATCAGGGGAATACAAATCAAAACCACAATGAGATACCACCTCACACCAATCGGATGGCTAAAATTTACAAGACAGGAAACAATAAATATTGGTGAGGATGCAGGAAAAGAGGAGTCTTCTTACACTGTTGGTGAGAATGCAAACTTGTACAGCCACCCTGGAAAATAGTATGGAGGTTCCTCAAGAAGTTAAAAATAGAATTACTCTATGACCCAGCAATTGCACTATTAGGGATCTACCCCAAAAATGCAAATGTAGTGATCCGAAGGGGCACCTGCACCCCAATGTTCATAGCATCAATGTCCACAATAGCCAAACTGGGAAAGAACTGAGATGTCCTTTGACAGGTGAGTGGATAAAGATGTGAGATATATATATATATGTGTGTGTGTGTGTGTGTATATATATATATATATATATCACATATAGAATGGAGTATCATTCAGCCATCAGAAAAGATGAGTCTTTACCATTTACATTGATGTTGGTGGAACTGGAAGGTATAATGCTGAGCAAAGTGGGTCATTCATAGAAAGACAATTATCATATTGTTTTATTCATATATGAAATAGAAGAAACAGTGCAGAGGATCATAGGGGTAGGGAGGGAAAACTGAATGGGAAGTCACCAGAGAGGGAGGAAAACCATGAAAGACTTAACTATAGGAAACAAACTGAGGGTTGCTGGAGAGGAGAGGGATGTAAGGAAGGAGAGATTAGATTATGGGCATTAGGGAAGGCACATGATGTGATGAGCACTGGGTGTTATACACAACTGATAAATTATTGAACAGTACATCTGGAACTAATGATGTACTACTGTATGTTGGTTAATAGAATTTAAATTTAAAAAAAATACTGCATGATTTCTCCAAGAGATTAAAAACTTAAGGGTTTGTGGCCCATTCTTTATGACTGGGATGGTGAAAAGTCCCCTGTTGACCCTGTACTACTTCAATGGATTCTTTTAAATGGCTTATTAAAATACAGAGGGTCTGACATCAGATTCTTCAGGTGCATCGTAGGACAGTCTCATGCACCAACACTATTATTGCCTCCTTTCTGGTTCATCCTGACAGAAGACTCTTTCAAAGGGTCAAAGGGCCTGAAGACAAATATTAACAATTAAATACTTACATTGTAGCTACTGTAACTTTCTCTCATCATGAATGGGAATATCAACCTCTTGTTCAAGTGCAATCATATCAAAGATATCCAGTCTAACATCATATTAGGAAAGTCCTATCTAGCACTCCTGATTTTCTTTGTACTGCTCTCATTTTTTATAGTGCATAGTTCTCTCCGTTTTATAATACATCTTACCTAGTCACTATGTTACTGTTTATTAGATGCCCTCTCCAACTCTGCTCTTTAGGATTTTAGTATCATAAGACATACACCTTATTTGTTTACTAATGTGTCTCAAACTCCAGAGTGATTGCCTGCCATATGGTAAGTACAATGAAAGCATTTTGTCAGGGACTTAATCTAGAAAAAGTGAGTAGGAAACTATGCTGAGAAAGAGACATTTAAATTGCCATGTGAAAGTAGAAAAAGAGCCAACTAGAAAATAGATAAAGAGGGAAAAAAAGATCCATATCTAACATGTCTTAAAATGTGTTTATATCATAAAAATTTTTTAACTCTCATTTTATTTCATAACATATTATGAACATTTTCATGCCAATAAATATATTCCCAACTTATAATTTGTGTTTTAGATAGTGGTCATATATTTTGTTTTGTAGGGGATGGGGAAGTTTCTTCTTAGGTTCCCTGACAGGTCTGAAATTAAACTGAGAAAGAGAGACAAACAGAAGAAAAGTATGCACATTTCATTGAATTTTTACATGTACATGGGAGCCTTCATAAGAGAATGAAGAAATGACCAGAGCAGGAAGCTTTTAAACTTTTTTAAAGTTTTATTTTATTTTACTTATTTATTCATGAGAGGGAGAGAGGCAGAGACACCAGCAGAGGGAGAAGCAGGCTTCATGCAGGGAGCCCGACGTGGGACTCGATTCCGGGTCCCCAGGATCACACCCTGGATGAAGGTGGTGCTAAACTACTGAGCCACCTGGGCTGCCCTATACTTTTTTAGACAAAGAAACAATAGAGTTGGGGAGAATTGACACAGATGTTTGGGTCAGGGAGAGTAAATGGTAAAGAAGTAACACGGAAGGTAACAGTGTCACAGGTTTGTTTGTAGGTTCCTTTGGTGCCATTGCTGGGCTGGTGAGAGTCTGTTTCCACAAATAATTTCTTTCTTGCCTCTAGGCAAAAAAGTGGAAACTTTTTCTGTGCTTGCTTCTTAATTGCCTTCAGCTCAAAATAAATTTTATGCCACAGAGGCATATTATGAGTTTGCAAATTCTGGTTTCCTTCAGTTTCATACATATTGGACATATATGCATGAAATTCAATATTCCAATTTACCAAACATCATATAGTGAAATAAAATCTCTCACAACCCAAAAAATCCTCTCTGGATGCAATCACCATCAGCAGCTCTTATGTATTCTTTCAGATTATTCCATGTATATAGACTTAAAAATCTAAATGGTAGCATATTCAATACTTCACTACTTTTTACTTTATATGTTGTTATTCCTGCATCTCAAATCTCTTTATGTACAAGTTCTTTCATCTTTGTATGATAATTTCCCTTTTTTACATTTGGAATATATCTAAACTATGTTGGGGGGCATAAACTTTGCAAACCTCATCTTTTCCATTTAAGTTTAAATGGAAACTTAAAAATTATTTCTGAGAGGAATTGTTGGATCTTAGGACATCTTCCCTCTCTTCAGAGAGGTGATATCAATTTGCACACGCATGAAAAAAGTACAAGATCAACTATTTCCCTATGTCCATCAAAAAATGTTGTTGGTTTTCAAATATTTGCCATTTGCAGGTGTAAAGCAATGTCATTTACACATTTTCTTATATAAATGGGACCATATGGTATATATTCTTTTGTGCCTGGCTTTTATTGTTCAACATAAGAATAATCCATGTTGTTGCATACATCTGTGATTCTACAATGTCTATTGCTGCTTTGTAATTCATTATGTGAATATACTACATGTCTTTCAATTACCTCTACCATCAATAGACATTTAAGTTCATTCAGGTTTGAGCTATTATGAATAACATTTTTACACATTTCTTCCTGCTAATATGCATATAATTACCCTGATCCAGGTTGATTTCTTAACAGTTTCTCCAGAATGCTCAGCCATCCAAAAGCAGAGACCAGTTTTTGAACCTCTGATATGAGACCATTTTCTTGGGAGAAGTGCCCAGCCAATTGTTGGTGGATTCCATGATGATGTGAGTAATAGCATGAGTGACATTTCTTTATGTGAGGAGATATGAATGTCAAATGCAAATATGTCTTTATTGTCTGCAATACTACTCATAGAACCACAACATGTGGTTAGGGGTTCATATAACATTATTCTGACTCCAAACAATTGATTTCTCAAATACAGAGTTGTAACACTCTAATTACACCCATTGAATTCATGGTATTTGCAATGTATTTATCACCCAAAGCATATGGGCTAAGAGGATAATGGGATAGATTATACAGGATAAAGAAAACTGCCAGTTGGGAAAAAAAACACCTCCAAATGGAGGTGCTATCCTACAGTATGTGGCATATGCTTGAATAAAGAAGATGTGGTTTATGTATACAATGGAATATTACTCAGCTATTAGAAATGACAAATACCCACCATTTGCTTCAACGTGGATGGAACTGGAGGGTATTATGCTGAGTGAAGTAAGCCAGTCGGAGAAGGACAAACATTATATGTTCTCATTCATTTGGGGAATATAAATAATAGTGAAAGGGAATATAAAGGAAGGGGGAAGAAATGTGTGGGAAATATCAGAAAGGGAGACAGAACGTAAAGACTGCTAACTCTGGGAAACGAACTAGGGGTGGTGGAAGGGGAGGAGGGCGGGGGGTAGGAGTGAATGGGTGACGGGCACTGGGGGTTATTCTGTATGTTAGTAAATTGAACACCAATAAAAAATAAAAAAAATAAAAAAATAAAAAAAAAGAACAATTGGACAATTTATGGTGCCATATCCTCTCCAGCCAGATTTCTAATTCTAGTAGTCAAGGGATAGCATGCAGAGTAAACTTTCTATTACATGCCATAACTGAGGGGGTTCAAGGCAGGCAACCACAGTATATGCCTCTTTGGCTTGTGGATTATTTAGAGCTAAAAACAATCAAGGCCCAGTAGACTCAGGAAGAGCTTTTTACCAAACCCTTAACTTCCTAAAAGAATTTAGATGACAGGTCTGTACTAGGAAGAGAGCTATGATCAAAAATAACTTCTTATATGGGAAAGACTTATTTGCATGATGCAGCAACCTTTGTTTACCAACCATCTATTTTCAGCTTCCTGTGAATTCTTCCCCTTTGAGACCTCATCTCCCTCTCCCTTTCTGCTTAGCTCAGCATGGTATATAGGTTTCCCTTGCTTTCCAAAAGTAGTGCATTTCTGTAACATCTTTGGTAAGCTGAAATGGCATAAAACAAAGAAGCAATAACCTTTAACTTATATGAAAATTTTTTTGAGTTATTCCCAGAATATATCTTCCTATCTTCATAACTATGGATTTGAAAGGTTGGAAGTCTTAGTTACCAAGAGAGATATACTTCTACTAGAAAATACAGCCATGATTCTATTTAATTAATATTTAAGATTCCACGCCCCCCCCCACCCCAGTCATTACGGATATGTCATGGCATCTTCCTAGTTAGGATAGTTAAGCCTGATTATCAAGAAGAAATTGTATTGATTTTACACAGGTTTTAAAAGATGAAGTTAATTTATGGCTGTATTGGAAACATTGCATATTTATCTCTGGAGATATTGGATGTATAGTTTTTAATTCATGAATAAGCTAAGGACGGTAGGATTTATGATGTGTCATTTAAAGTCTGAGTTTTCCCTGGTGACTCTAAGGTCAGTTTGCAACAGTTCTCACTGATTAACAGACACTTCTTAAAAGTAGAAATTTATATAAGAAATAGTAAAAGGGATTAAAAGGGAAAGGAGGGGAATGAAGTGGGAAAAATAGAGAGGGAAACAAACCATGAGAGACTCCTACTCTGGGAAACAAAGAAAGAGTTGCAGAAGGGGAGGTGGGCAGGGGGTTGGGGTAACTGGGTGACAAGCACTAAGGAGGGCACTTGATGGGATGAGCACTGGGTCTTATACTATATGTTGGCAAATCGAACTTAAATAAAAATAAATGTAAAAAAATAGAAACTTAAATAGCCAAGAAATAAATAACAGGATTTGAAACCTCATTAATAACAGAGAAATGCAAATTAAAATCACAATGACATATCTTGACATGTGTACCAGTTTGCTAAATGAAAACACTTTCAATATGAACAGTTAGAAAACAGAGCAATGGAAACTTCTATTCTGTGAAGTCCAAGGTATAAATTGGTATACTCCACTTTGGACAATATTTTGAAATTATTAAATAAATAAATAAATATATATATATATATATATAATCTCACAGACAGAATTATGAATTTCATTAGAAATGAATATATATGCATATATATATATCTTTATATATATCTTTAACTATATATAGTTATATATATATATCATAGAATCATGAATTTCATTAGAAATGTATATATGTATATATGTATATCCTACGACCCAAAAAACTTCACCCTCAGGGATAGATTCTAATGAAAGTCATAATTCTGTCTGTGAGCATCTGGTTTTACTAAAGAGGACTGCAGATTGCAACATAATAATCAAAAGCCATGATGATCAATATAATGATTTATCTTCCAGTGAATGTATGGTTGAAGATCATGTGTGAGGCAACCCTCAAAACTGATCCCCGCTGGGGTACCTGGGTGGCTCAGTCAGTTAAGAATCCAACTCTTGGTTTCAGCTCAGGTCATAATCTCAGGGTCCTAAGATGAACCCTGTGTCAGGCTCCACATTCAGGACATAGTCTACTTGAGATTCTCTTTCCTCCCTCTGCTCCTCCCTCTTGTGTTCTCTCTCTGCTAAAAACAAAACAAAACAAAACAAACCAAAACCAAAACCAAAACCAAAACCAAAACCAAAACCAAACAAAACCCACCTGATCTCCATCAAATGAATTAGAATATTCTCAGCATCCTGGGGATAGTAAAAGTGAAGAGTCAATAGTGGCTACATGAGAAAAAAGGAAAACCAATTCAGATATACATTGCTTCTAACCCTGGAACTTCTACTACTAAAAAAAGAGTTGTGAATCTGAGTGGCATTCAAAAGAGATATCTTAGCTTTCTCTTTTGGAATTTGGGAGGTAGAAGAGGTGTGGAAACAATGACAAAGATAAATGATCACACACAGTAGTCATTGAAGAGTTACAGATCAACTAAATATTTAAGGAGACTATATGCTAAGCTATATAGTTTGGAATTGTTCAATTTCAACAAATAATTGTCAAATAATAATAGTTTGTTGAATAGCTGTTGAAATTGTTAAGTAATTATTGAAATAATAATCTCTACAAACTTAGGGAACAAAACAGGAAATGAAGGCAATTTGGAGTCTGTAATGCTTCAGTTGTCCAGGAAAGAGCTTTGGGGGCCTAAAACATGGTAAAAGAAAAGATAGGTTATAAGAAACATTTTTAAAAGTTAAAATTGGTGGGGTGGGGGGAGGGGCAGGGTGGCTCAACGAGATGTGTCTGCCTTTGACTCAGGTTATGATCCTGGGATCCCAGGATGGAACTCCACTGGGCTCCCAATGGGGGAGCCTGCTTCTTCCTCTGCCTATGTCTCTGCCTCTCTCTCTGGATCTCTCATGAATAAATAAATAAAATCTTAAAAGTAAATAAAAAATATTTTAACATGTAGAATGTCCTATCTGAAATAAAGTTCTATTATTTTCAGAATGAAAATATTTAATTTTGTCAATTTCTTTCTTCCAAAATGAAAATTCAACCCCTTCTTTCCTCTTGGCTTACCTTTTTGTTCACTTAGAATTCCACTCTTTCACTTTCACACACCTTGGACTTTAACTGGGTAATATGAATTAAAATTTTATTTTCAACCCCTGCTCCCACATGCCATCACCCAAATGGAAGTAATTAATTTGCTCTTCATGCCTTGAGGGACAAAATGAATGAATACTTGTTTTGCATGAATTTGCTCAATACTTAACAAGATAACAGAGATTCCTCTCCTTGTGAGATGCTTGAAGGACTTCAGTACAGTGGTGTAACCTTTTCTCTGGATTCCATGGAATACAATAAGCCAGTCCAGTCTATAGTCCTGCAAGGAAACTTTGGACATAATCACTCTTATAGCAATGACTCTTCAGTTTCAATTGTTTGTTATTAGGCATATTTTCTACCACTTTCTTAGGAAGAAATATTGAATGAAAAAAAATAAAAATTGAAGGCAGAATACAGAGATCAGACTAAATAAAAGGTAGCTTTTAGTAACAGGTATAACAGACAAGATTATCTTGATCTCTTTCTCCTCCTGTTAATATGTCCTGCCACCTAAATTTATGGTACCATAAAGTGAGGGGAGTGTATTATATACTTTGAAGCTTCACACAAGTGAAGTGAGACCCTACAGGTAGGGTGGCAGTGGGAAGGAATTATGGAATACCTGGCTTAGCAGTGCTTCTGCTTTAAACACTGGGGAAAAATTAGAGAGGAAGACAAACCATGAGAAACTCCTAACACTGGGAAACAAACAAAGGGTTGTGGAAGGAAAGAGTTGGGGGATGGGGTGACTGGGTGAGGGGCACTAAGGAGGGCATTTAATGGGATGAGCACTGGATGTTATACTATAAGTTGGCAAATTGAATTTAAATTAAAAAAATAAATAATTAAATAGAAAAGTAAATACTGGGGAAAATAGTTTTTGGAAATGGAGGTCATGATCCAGGGATCCTTAACAAAATGCTGTCAGCTTCAATGCTTGTCTGATCCAGATGTGCTTTCTCTACACTGTCACAGCATTGGAAATCTAGGGTGCTCATGCTCATGGCCCTGGATTGCTTTGTGGCCATCTACTTTTCCTCTTCGCTATGCCACTATCCTCACCAATTCTATCGTTGCCAAGGCCAAGTTTCTCACCTTCCCTCTAGGTGTGATACTTGCCATTCCTTTTACATTACTCACCAAACATCTTCCCTATCGCAAGGGTAATATAATTTCCCATACCCACTGTGATCACATGACTGTGGCCAAGTTGTCCTGTGGCAATATCAAGGTCAATGCCATCTATAGTCTGATGGTTGCCCTTCTGATTGGGGACTTTGACATCCTGTGCATCACAGTCTCCTACTCCATGATTCTCTGGGCAGTGGTCAGCCTCTCCTCAGCAGATGCTCAGCAGAAGGCCTTTAGCACCTGAACTGCCCAAATCTGTGCTATAGTCATCACCTATGTCTCAGCCTTCCTTACTTTTTTTTACTCACCATTTAGGGGGTCATACAGCCCTCCACAGCTTTCATATTTTTGTGGTTAACTAATACCTGCTCCTGCCCACCCACTCTGTATCTTATTGTCCATGGGACAAAGACTAAACAAATACAAAAAGGAATCAGAAAGGGAGACAGAACGTAAAGACTGCTAACTCTGGGAAACGAACTAGGGGTGGTAGAAGGGGAGGAGGGCGGGGGTGGGAGTGAACGGGTGATGGGCACTGGGGGTTATTCTGTATGTTAGTAAATTGAACACCAATAAAAAATTAAAAAAAAAACAAATACAAAAAGGGATACTCAAATTTTTCCTTAGCAAAAGACCACTGAAGAAGGAGATATAAGTAAATCCCAATGTAACAAAAGGAAAATGATTTCAAAGATGAAGAGGGCATCTATACTAGACAGACAGTGGATATGTGTTTTGACAGTGACTAACCAATCTTCTTAATTGATTATTCCTATACTTTTCTAAGACTTTATACATCAACTTGAAAACTTTTCTTTAAAAAGGACCCAGAAACCAATTTGATGAAATCCAAGAAAACTATTCCTAATGCCTTTTTATTATTTGCATGATACCAGACTTGGTGCCATTATAGTAATACATGAGATAGAGTTTTGTTCCTGAAGAATTTCCCAACTAGTAGATAAAACTCAAGAAAGGGATTATGCCAGTTATTAAAAACACTGTTAATTTCTAGTAAAAGCACTGGCCCTAGTACTTCATAGTTTTTTGCTAAACTAGAAAATATATTTTCCATCAAGGAATAAACATGCAATATTACCATTCATTTATTTATTAATATATACCATAAATATATTTTGAGCACTTACTTTCTTAGGACATTGTAGTACAAACACTGATAAAAATGGATATTGCTACATATGTATACACACATGAAACCATCATTAACTTGATTACAACAAAGTTAATTAACATATTCATCACCTTCAAAATTTCCTTTTACATCTTTGTGATCCAACCATAGCCTGAACCTGACACCACTGACATGCTTTCTTTCACTATAGATTAGCTTCACTCTATAAAGATTAACTCTATAAAATTCTGGAATTTTATATAAATTAAATATTACTGAATGGGATCTTTTTAGCCCTGGCTGCTTCCATGACCACTTTGTTTCATCAAATTATCATTGTGTTAATCACACATACATTTTTCTTGGAAATACCTAAATAAATCTGTTATCTGTTGTTGAACATTTTGTTTGTTTCCAGTTTTTGTGTATTACAAATAAAGCTGCTATGATCATTCATGTGCAAGTATTTGAACAAACATATACTTTCATTTCTCTTGGGTAAATATCTAGGAGTGAAATAGCAGATATATATATAAAGATTTTTTAAGAAATTGACAAAATTATTTCTAGAATAGGTGTATTTTACATTCTCACCAGTGGTACATAAAATTTCTTGTTCTGCACCCTCACAAACATTTAGTATGGTTAGTTTTTTTTATATTTTAGTCATTTTAGAAAGAGTCTATTGATATCTTGTGTTTTTGAGTTATGCTTACCTAATGACTGAAGATGTGGAGCATGCTTATGTGTGCTTATTTGTCATCTGTATCTGCAGAAAATTTGTGAGATTAGAAATATTTGTTTTAAGCTGCTAAATTCTGGGGTAATTGAACTATATTTTTATTATTTTTGAAAAATCACCACAGTGCCTATAGTTAATACCACATTGTATAATTAAACATTTGCTGAGAGGGCACAGTACATCTCACATGAAATGCTCTAATTGAGGAAAACATACATATTAAGTAAAGAAGTTAGGATAAAAATTTTGGAGAAGTGATAGATATGTTTGTTTTTTTCTTTTCTTTTTTTTCTTTCTTTCTTTCTTTCTTTTTTTTTTTTTTTTTTTTTTTTTTTTTTTTTTTTTTTTTTTAGAGAGAGAGAGAGAGAGAGCATGATTAGGGGAAGTGGCAGAGGGAGAAAGAGAGACAGAGAATCTTAGGTAGGTTCCACTCCCAGTGTGGAGCCCAACATGGGCTTGATCTCAAAACCCTGAGTTAGTGACCTAAACTGAAATCAAGAGCCAGATGTTTGGGGTGCCTCAGTGGCTCAGTCAGTTAAGCATCTGCCTTTGGCTCAGGTCATGATCTCTAGGTCCTGGGATCAAGCCCTGTTTCAGGCCCCCTCTTTAGCAGGGAGTCTGCTTCTCCTTCTCTGCTTATTCTTTCTCTTTCTCTTTATACCCCCCCCGCACCTCTGTCAAACAAGTAAACAAAATCTTCTTTTTAAAAAAAAGGCAGATGCTCAACTGACTGAGCTACCCAGGCACCCTGGAAGTGATAGATATGGTTAGGTCATTGGTTGTGGTGATGGTTTCACAGGTGTATATTTATTCCTAAGCTCATTGTCAGATACATTAAATATGTCTGGGCTTTTTATGTCAGTCATGCTTCAATTAAGTTAAAAAAGAAAACTTAAACCAATTAAAAATAAATTCTCACATGGGAGTTTATAAAGTGTACTTTCTATCACTAACTTCCATTCCTCAGATCTCTTCCAAGAAAAAAATGTCCAATGTTAGTTTCTTGTGATCCTTTCCAGAACCAATTTATGTCTTCATTTCCTTTGAAAGCTACATAGCATCACGTTGTATTGATATACAATAATTAAATGTAAATAATTATCATTTAATAATCATGTAATTTTTATCATCTCTACAAAAAATATAATATATGAAGTCATTAATGTTCAAGACGCTAACTTCTTGTCAAGTAAACAGAAAAATAAAATTGTTTTGAGCACAGAGACGTTAGCACCAAGTACAGAACTCATTAAAGGGAAAGAAAACCACTATAATAGCATGATTTTTTTGTTCAGTAGATAATTCTTAGAACATATCAGGTGCTAAATAAATATTTATTGGAAGGATGAATGCATGGATGGACAACTGCTAGTTTATGAAATAGGAGTTCATTCACCAGCTGGAAAGTCAAATAGATTGAAATTAAAAGAAGTTTTAGAAGACTTTCTGCATCATAGATAATAAGATAAAGTGGAATATTAAGGAAGTTTGAGATCTACAATCAAATAGAGTTTTAAAATAAGGTTTAATTGAAGGATTTTCTCCACGCATGCATTCCAGAAATACAGTTGGCATTTAACACACTGCCATGGAAAACAGTCACTGTTAAGTGCTCAAGTTTGATATTGGTAGTATCCTAAGAGGCAGATTAGAGCACTTGTCAGCCATATTATAATCAGCAACAACAAGGTTTGGCTGCAAGCCCTTGGGTAGTGCTAGAGAAGTGTTTGATTCTCATCCCCTGATACTGAGTGGCAGAAAGGGGTGAGTGGTTAAGTCTCTCACATGACATACTGCTAAATCAGCATTATTTGGAGCCCAGCCCTCTAATGACTCTAGTAATTATTCCCCCAAACAATGAATGTAAGCTGATGGAATAAAGTTAGAAGCCAATGGTCTAGCTCACCTTATTCTCTTAGGTCCCAGTCTCTGCTTATCCCAGGCAAGGGATAGGTGATTTAATATAATTTAAGATCCCATAGCCCAAGGGTCAAGGTTCTTTTCTTAGAGTCTAACATCTGGCCTCACAAAGTATCTGAATATTACTCTAGAATACAATTGACAAGGAAAAAATCCACATTCATGCTACAACTCTTTCCTCTATAAATGTCTTTCATTAATTTTTTTATCCTAAAGGCCTATCAGTATGCTGTCTGTCACCATTAGTTCAGTGAGTTAGGTATCTGGTCAGTCAACTCTGTGCCTTTTGGAAATGAACCAACTGAATGGATATTAGAGAGCCACTTTAGAGGTAGGAACAGTCTGCTTGAAGTGGCAGTAACAGTCAAAGTTAAGGAATGGAATGGGGAGGATGGTCATCAAATATTTATGGAAACTTGTTTTCCAATATGTGCAATTTTGCAGTAGTGAATCTCTCATAAACAGAGACAATATTCCAATATTGTTTTATCATTATTATTTTTAATGGCTCTGAAAGGACCTAACCAGGTTGTCACAGATTTATTGACAGGCTAAACTAGCATCTCAATGTGGGAAAAGGCTCCATGGTGCAGAAGAAAATATAAAGATCCAAATACAAGGAAGAGACTCCTGATGAAATTCCCTTGTATCTCTATATCATAGCAAGGTGACATGAACAAGTGAATTCCCTGAGTCTCATCCTGAGACTGAGAGGAGCATCACTCAGATAATGCGTCATCTCTGGGCTGCTATTTGTCCTCATTAAATGGGAATAAGGAGAGAAGTTTACACATATGGATGTATGGTACTGTGATTTCTCATATTCTTCCTCCCATCATGTAATTGATAATTGTGAGGGTACCAAGCAAGTTTATTGAATTAACAAGTGAGCTTCCCTGATTCAGGGAACACATGTGATGAGATTTACTGTGTTCTCAACTCTGTTTTATGGCAAAAACACTGGGCTGTAAGGGCCCTCTCCATGATTGTCAAAGATTATGGAGCCAAAAACCTTGGATGGATCATTCACTTATCACTTAGCTCATGGCACACAGGGGATATTAATGGAGAATGTGAACCATCTAGAAGATGAGAGCAATGAGAATTACAAAATTATACTCTATTCCTAAGAGATGAGAATTGTCAAGCAGTTCTTCCACAGATGTGATTCTGGAGGATACATATCAAAGGTCCTCCTAGGGCTCTGGAGTTATCTAATGAGTTGAATGACAGATCAGAGATAGTGACTTCCAACTATAGACTACATTGCATATCCCTTTAAGCATTGCAAAAATAACTCACTACCATTAAGGTATCCAAACCTTATTTAATTGTTATATCATGCCTTACAGCTTCCAAAGATCTGGAAGCAAGAGAACACCATAAAGGCTTGTATAAAGACAAATTGTGTGTGCCCAGTGCCTGCTTCCTCTGAAGGATAAAATGAAACACTTGCACTATGGCATAAACACCCTGAATAA
The DNA here is from genome assembly GCF_011100685.1 of Canis lupus familiaris. Taxonomy (NCBI): domain Eukaryota; kingdom Metazoa; phylum Chordata; class Mammalia; order Carnivora; family Canidae; genus Canis; species Canis lupus. Next base: position 29,508,376 of record NC_049242.1, read on the forward strand.
AGTCATTCCTCATAAACTGCATGTTGGTGGGGTTCATGAACACAGTGTTATCTTCAATGATGTCAGTGAGGAGACTCTCAACATTATAGATTTAAATGACCTGAGTTTCTGATGATATTGGATAGGACAAATAGAAGCTATTTGTTGGAATAAGCGGTTAGTCTGTTAAGAAAAGGTTAATCTTTCAGATTCCCTGCAGTTGGTCTCCTACAGAACACCATGAAAACTGGCTACAGGTAAGTCATAACTTCAATACTGGAAGAATGTTGAGAGGTGGATCATGCTAGTAGTTCACTAAATCACATATGGCAGTAAATTATTTAGTTCTCTGACATTCCTTCCTCTTGTCTAATTCTCCCATTTGTCATGGATTTTTCAGATTTCCATATCGCATCCATCAATCTGTATCCACTAATCTATGGGGGACTTCTAGCCTCTTTACACCAATTATTTTGTTGTTCTGCTTGAGTAAACCTATCCACCAGTGGTGTAGCCTACACCCTGCAAACTTAATATATATTGATCTGAACAAAAAGGACATAAAGCTTAGCATGAGAAGGAATGTCTAAGCTCTGAATTCTGACTTGCTAGAATAGGGCTGCTACTTCCACATCACAGGGATGTTGGATCCTAGGTGAGGATATATTGGATTCCTGTGTATGAATCCAAAATGCAACATGTAATGGAAGCCCTAAAAACCAGCTACTGCTACAATCTCTGTGAAATTTCACTAATTACGTAATTCTAAAAGATTTGGCATGTGCATTGTCTAGCCATTCCCCCTAATTTAAACTAGAGTAGAAATAACTCAGAGGGCCTTGGAGCCCTCCCCCTCACTGCTATTCAGTACCACTTTTACACATCGTGGCATTAGCATTATTTTTATAGTCACTATTTCTCCGGGCTGTGTTATACATTACCAATTATATTACCTTACTTCTATTATTGTCTTTTTTAAAAAATATATTTTATTTATTTATTTATTAGAGACACACACACACACAGAGGCAGAGACACAGGCAGAGGGAGAAGCAGGCTCCATGCAGGGAACCCATTGTGGGACTCGATCCCAGGACTCCAGGATCACGAGCTGAGCCAGAAGGCGTATGCTTAACTGCTGAGCCACTCAGGCATCCCTATTATTGTATATATCTATTATTGTAAATAATTATAATTATAAGATATATTGTATATATCTATTATTGTAAATCAAAACCAAAATTTCTAAAAGTTTAATTATGTTAGGCTAAAGGTAAAGCTGGGGGATAGAGTCTGTGGGGGTGATCAGAGTAGAGAGTAATAATGCAAGGTAGCAACCATAGATCCGTAGTTCATAAATAAAATCACAGGAGAATTAACTATCTTTTCTTCAGGAAGAGGAAACTTCCAGACCCTGGGGATTAAGCATTCTGTGGGAGATAGGCTGGGGTTTGGACAGCTGTTGTAGCACAAGTATAAACTGTCCTTTGTAGGCATGACAAATACAATGAAGTCTGAAGGGGAGATATTGCTGTAGTCTGATCCTAAAAGAATCATGGTCATGGCAAAGCCAGGTGGTGCTGCTCAAGGCTGGGTTCTGGGAGCCAGGCCCTGGAAATGAGGGATAGATCTGAGAAATAGTTGCGAACAAGACATCTCTGGAATAGGGTTGAAGCTGTGAGGAATAGAAGAGCATAAGGTCAGCATTTACGTATTTTTGATAGGGGTAAAATCTCCTACTTTGTTTCTCCTTAATTTCAGTTTTTTTCTTAAGTATAGATCAAACAGGATATTTTTAATATAAGGTACATTCTTTTGGTTTTCTTTTTGCTATTCATAATTTTTAGAGTAAATTTCAATAGAAATTTCCATAGAAAAATTGAGAAAGCCCTCAGAAATAAGCACTTTCTTGATCTGTCCATCTCACCTCATCTCAGTCTCACTGAGCTGATGGGCTTGGGGAACCTCTCAAGCAGAAGCACCTCACTCCAACTTACCACACCAACCATGGATCATAAAAAAGGAGGAAAATAAACTAAGGAGGAAGAGTTCAATTTCCTTCTTTACTCCTCACAAACCTGCTGCCCAATGCCCCCAGAGAGAGAAAGAGATAGAGAGAGAGAGACACTAGCTTTCCTAAAGCCCTATTTCACAGCCTTATCAGAGAAGAGCAATTATCACCACTTCCAGTTCATGGCCCACAAGGCTGAAGGAGCCTCCTTTCCAGATTCAAATCCAAGTATCATCCCATGTCTCAAATGTGTTTAATGTTGATGGTTGCCAGAGAGGAGATGGGTGGGGGGATGCGCAAAACAGGTGAAGGGGAGTGGGAGATACAGGTGTCCAGTTATGAAATGAGTAAGTCATAGGAATATAAGGCAAAGAATAGAGAATATAGTTAATAATATTTGTAATAGTGATGAAAGGGGACAGTTGGTAGTTCTACCTGTAAATATAGAAGTACACTTAAAACTAATGTAACATCATGTATCAACTATACTCAAATTAAAAAATATATTTAATGTTCATTATTAACTTTACACTGAATTATCCCCATATTGCATTCATTTATCTGCTTAATTTTATCACTTTGTTAGAAGGAACTTCCCTCATGGTAAAATTAAATAGATACCAACTTCATTATTATCCAATTGTCATGCTTTGTTTCTCTTTTTCTTTTTTTTTTTTTTTTGCTTTGTTTCTCTTTAAGCCAGTTATATTCCTTATATCTACCTGTGTGTGTGTGTATATATATTTATATATTTGTATATTTATAAATATATGAATGTATATACATATGAATGTATACTATATGACATCTGCACATGTATATGTATAAACCCATATACTTTTTATTTATTTATTTGGATACTGTCTCATCCTCAAGATAATAACATTATAAAATCAGATTTTCTTAAATTTGTTTGCTACACTTAGCAGAATTATTATTTTTTAATGTCTGAATGAAAGGCTAGCATAAAATCTCCCTCACAATTTCCTGATAATAACCACTCCAAGTTTATTGTATTCTTTTATTAGATGTGGCTTGACTTTTTAAATGTTTAATAATTTGTTTTCTCTGCAATTCCAAAAGAACAGAGAGAGGATGTCCCCCTCAAATGATACCAAGTCCCATCCCTCCTATTTCCTCCTACTGGGAGTTCCAGGCCTTGAAGAGATGCACATCTGGATTGGGTTTCCTTTTTGTTTTGTGTATTTGATTGCCCTTGTGGGAAACATCATTATCCTGTTTGTGATCAAGAATGAACACAGTCTTCATCAGCCTATGTTTTACTTCTTGGCCATGTTAGCCTCCATTGATGTGGGTCTATCGACATCCACTATCCCCAAAATGTTGGGCATATTCTGGTTTAATTTAAAAGAGATTAGTTTTGATGGCTGTGTCACCCAAATGTTCTTTATTCATATATTCACTGCCATGGAGACTGTTGCATTGGTGGCCATGGCCTTTGACCGCCATGTTACCATCTGCAATCCTCTGAGATACAGCCTGATTCTCACGAACAGGATGATTTGTCTCATCCTTGTTGTGGTGTTTGGTGTCAATTTCATTTTGGTTATCCCTCTGGTGTTTCTTATTTTGAGGCTTTCCTTCTGTGGACACCATATAATCCCACATACATACTGTGAGCACATGGGAATTGCTCGGCTGGCCTGTGCCAGTATAAAAGTAAATATGATATTTGGATTATTTCTTGTATCAGTGGTGTTTGTTGATGTTGTTCTGATTGTCATTTCCTATGTGAAAATACTCTGAGCTGTCTTCTGCCTTTCTTCTCAGGATGCCAGACTCAAGGTACTTAATACATGTGGCTCCCATATCTGTATTATTCTAGCCTTCTTCACTCCAGCTTTTTTCTCTGTCTTGACCCATCGTTTTGGCAGGGATGTTCCCATATACATATACATTCACATTCTCCTGGCCAATCTATATGTTGTTGTTCCACCTGCCCTCAATCCTCTCATCTATGGAGTAAGGACAAAGCAAATTCGGGAAAGGGTTTCAAGTATCTTTTGGAAAAAAGACTGATATTAGCTCAGATATATTCATTTAAATCTAGGGAAAGAGATTCTGTTTTTCAACTGAAGAATCTCACAACAGAAAAAAAAATTCAGACCTTACTATTATTTCATTGAGAATTTCTCTAAGTATACCATCTAGAACATATAATAAGATTAATGTCACAGCAATCACTGTGAAAATATATGGAATACCTAAAAGTTTTGGACACTTAGTTATGAAATTTTATTACTTTCCTGTATAACCTTTACAGAGCAGGTCTTGTATTTCTACAATATATTTTCTACTATGTGGAATGAAACACTTTTTATTTGCAAATAGTTAACTCTGTTGGCCAGATTACTATATATATATAATTATATATATATAATCTCCTATATATATACATATATATCTACATCAAGGACTACAGGTATTTAATACTTGTGACAGATTCTTTCATTCCTTTCTTAATTGCTTAATTGTTTTTATCCATAATTGTATTGATACTATATTATATGCCAGACACTGACATCATAAAATATAAAAATAAAAATACACATTAGATTTCAAGGTCTTATAGGAGGAAGAATTTGGAGAAATTTACCCTGTGACTCACTCTGTGTGCAATCTTCCCAGGTTCATCACATCTATGCAGATCTCCAATAAGTGTCTTACTGTTCAAAGTGAACCAGTAAGTCTTTAGATGTATGTATATGCAAGATGGTAAAACTTATATAATATAAATATATCTCTATCTCTGTTGTTAAATGGGAATTTCATAGAGGCATCAGTATGATAAAGAATTTAAGATGCTCAGGAATGAACACCTCTAAGTGAGTGAATTTCTGGATATGTCAATTACATTCTCGAAGGTTGAATCTAATGCCATAGATAGTAGTTACTCTCTGATTCACAAACTTAGTTATTTTCATTTATCATTTAAGTACCTTGTCCAGCACTTTTTAATTTGTACTTCTTCCTTGTGTCTTATCACATAAGCCTGAGTATCCTACCCATATTTTATAGTTTTTGATCAATGATATGTATTTGGCCAATGTTTACTTCATGACATCTTGCAACTCATATAGTAGGTGCTTAATAATTGTTTACTTAAAAAAATTATCTTCCAAAGGTACATGAAAATGTGCTTAGCTTAACTAATCATCAGGTAAATGCACATCAGAACTACAGTGAGATAGGGGTGCCTGGGCGGCTCAGTCAGTTAAGCATCTGACTCTTGGTTTTGGCTAAGGTTATAATTTCATGGGTGGTGGGATCGAGCCCCAAGACACACTCCATGCTCAGTGAGTGGTCGTGGGTGGATTCTCTCCCTCTACCTCTCTCATATTCATTTTCTCTCTGTGTCTCTCTCAAATAAATAAGATCTAGAAAAAAAAAACTACAGTAAGATATCACCTCAACTGTTAGAATAATTATTATTTTAAAAAGACAAGAAATAACAATTATTGGTGAAGGTATGGGAAAAAAATGAACCCTTTTGCTCTGTTGGTAAGCATGTAACTTGGTGCAGCTTCTAAGGAGAACAGTATGGAGTTTCATCAAGAAATTAAAAATAATTTAATTTCTTTTTTTTTAATTTTTATTTATTTATGATAGTCACACAGAGAGAGAGAGAGAGAGAGAGAGGCAGAGACATAGGCAGAGGGAGAAGCAGGCTCCATGCACCGAGAGCCCGACGTGGGATTCGATCCCGGGTCTCCAGGATCGCGCCCTGGGCCAAAGGCAGGCGCTAAACCGCTGCGCCACCCAGGGATCCCCAAGAAATTAAAAATAGAACTACCGTGTGATCCAGAAATTCCACTTCTTGGTATTTATCTGAAGGAAAGGAAAACACTAACTGGAAAAGATATCTTCATCCTCATGTTTGTTTCGACATTACTGACAATAGCTAAGATATGTAGAAATCTAAATGTCCATCCATGAATGAGTAGATAAAGAAAATGTACATACACACACACACACACACACACACACACGTAAAAATATTATTCGGCCATAAAAAAAGAAGAAAATCTTGTCATTTGTGGCAATACAGATGGACCTTGACAGCATCATGCTGAGTGAAGTAAGTTAAAGAAAGATAAATACTGCATGATCTCACTTATATGTAGAATCTAAGAAACAAACAACAAAACAAAAAGAACTCATAGATCCAGAGAACAGACTGTTGGATGCCAGAGGTGGGGGAGTGAGCGAAATGGGAGAATAATATGTTATAGGGATGTAATGTACAGTATAGGGACTATAGATAATAGCATTGTATTATATATTTGAAAGGTGGTAAAAGAGTAGATCTTAAAAGTTTCCATCACAAGAAAAAAAGTATAACCATGTGATGAATGTTACCTAAATTTATTGTGGCATCACTTCACAATATGCTCAAATATTGAATCATTATGTTGTTCACCTGAAGCTAATAAAATTTACGTGTCAATTATATCTCAATAAAAAACTTAAAAGATATTAACAAAAACTTATCAAGTACAATATACACATAGTAAAATGAAAGAATCTTACACATATCATTTGATATATTGATATGCCATTGATATTACATTTGTAATGTTATTATGATATGGATTTTTATGAATGCACAAACTATGTATGGTCCTATACTTTGGAATACCATTCTTGAAAGTTTCTAAGTCCCTTTCCAGTGGTTGGAACTAGCAACCATTCCCCAAACTCAAAGTAACCCTCTTAAGCTCCTTCTCTGTTTCTCCACTTTAAGAGACTCCCTTTTGGGCCACTCCTCAGCCTAATGTTCTGCATTGATGATGTTGAACAAATGCCCAAAGAGCTCTAGGGGTAATGCCTATAGTTTCCCAAGGCCTTCTAAATGGCCCCTATTCTAGCATGGTGGCTTGTTTCACTGGGTAGTACAGTATTTATTTCATGGATTGCTAAGGGCCAGTTTACCAAAATGGTGCTGGCATGCTGAATTAGAGTGATTCAAATTGTATATGTGGTCAGAAGGCCCATATAAAGTATTTGCTGAACACTTGTACACCTTGTGGGCAGCCCAGAATCTATGTAATTACTGCTCAGATGAAAATACATGGCACTACCAACAATCTAGAAGAAGACTTTATGCCCTTACCAGTGAATAATTTCCAGAGTACATCATTTTTTATATCTAGTACTATAGATTGGATGGTTTATGACTTTAATATTAATATTAGTATTAATTAAATCATATGATATATGTCTTTTGTGATGCTTCACTTAAAATTATATCTGTGAGATTAACTCATGTGACTGCATTTAATTGTAACATTACTTTTTATTATTGCATAGTATTACATTTTATAAATGTGGCAAATTTAATTATTATTTCTGGATGGACATTTGAGTTTTATCTCATTTTGACTATTTTGAATAAAGTTATGTGTATTTATTTGTTTGAGAGACATTTCCCATTGGTAATAATTCATGTATATGATTGCTGAGTGACTGAGAGGGTATGTTTTTATCTTTATTAGAAAGCTCCAACAGTTTTCTGAAATTATATGTATAATGTTACATTTTCATCAGTTATATAGAAGCCAGTTGCTGCGCATCCTCATCAGCACTATTGGTTTTGTATGTGTGTTGGTGCGAGGGTGGATAGGTATATTTATTTTTTTGCCATTATTTGTTAGCATCATGTAATGTTATTGTGATGTGGCTTCAATATACATCACCTTACCATTAATGATGTTGTAAAAACTATAACTATTGGCCATTCTCTTTAGTTCTCTTTAGTGGAATACCATTTTATTTAAAGTCTTTAGAATTGTGTTATCTTTTCCTTAGGAAGTGGTACACGTTCTTTTTATAGTCTGTGAATAATTCCTTTCTCAGATATATATCCTGAAAATAACTGCTCCCACTAGATGAATTGGCTTTCCACTCTCTACAATGTGTTTTTGGAGGAATACTAGTTTTCATGTTCAATAAAGATCAAATTTATTAATATTTTACATTAAAATTATTGATCTTTGTGTCCTTTTGAAGAAATCTTTGTTGAACTCAGTAACACAAAGACACTCTTTCATGTTACCTTTAATATTCTTTTTTTTAAGTTTTTATTTAAATTCCGACTGGTTAACATGAAGCATAATATTAACTTCAGGTGTTCAATTTAGTGATTCAACATTCCCGTACAATATCCAATACTCTTCATCAGTAAGTTCACATCTTTTGAAAATAAGTATACATATTTCTTATTTTGATGAAGTTCTTACAGTCCCAATAGCAACTTTGTAGGTCAGGTGATCAGTGGATCTCCTAATCATCTTGTGGCTATTTCCCCCCATTCCAGAATGTATAATTGGAATAAATATACTCAGCAATTGCCATAATCCCTCTTGCTCCATGAAGGTCAGTCTTTTTTCTGTACAAGGCTTCAACTGATTGGGTAAGGCCCACACATATTATGAAGGTCCCAATTTTGCTATGTGACCAGTAAGTTTAAAAAAATTTTTTTTTCATTAAACTTGTGTGTTGGCTTGGGTGAAACAAAGGTATCTTTCCACATTTTTAGTGGTTCACAACAAAGATGTAGTTCATTGTACAACTGAGAAAAGGTCCTAGGAGTTGTGCCTGAATTTTTTTTATCTTTCTGTTTACCTGTTCTATTTCTTGTTCCTGCTATATTTTACTTTGACCTTACTTAAAGCCTAAATGAGTATACCCTGTGAAGACCCATGAATCAAATATTTAACTCTTTGTAGTTGTTGTAGTTGTTATTTTAAGACTTATAAAAATGGAGTACACAATGCTGTCTACGCTATTTTATTGATTATTTTCTTCCCTGTGGTTACATGATTAAGGAAGTCAACTGTGCCAAGGGAGAAATAAAATTGATATTTGATGTCTTTAATTGTTGCTCCTGGAACCCACGCTCTACAGCTTGTCTTTTTTTACGTCTGCCTGTCGTCTGTCTGCCTGTCGCCGAAACACAACGTGTCAGCTCTACAGCTTGTCTAATCAGTCTCATAGCTATGATGGTTCTTGGCAGCTCAGTACTCCACCATAATCAGTGAACTCTGTAAAGAGACTAATTGATAGTACTCCAAAAAAAAAAAATAGTACTTGAATTGCACTAAGACTTTATCCTTGGATCCGAATTTTAGTATGATTTACATAAATAAGTGACCTGTATTTATTTAACAATAATATTTATAGTTAGTCTAGGAACAATTATCTGTCAATTTATCTCTAATTTAATGCTGCACATAAATGAGGAAACATTGTGTTTAACATCATATACTGTAAAGCATTTACTCTAAAAAAGCTTAACAACACTTGCCTCTTTTATGGATGAAAAGGAAAAAGATTTTAAGACTCTTTCCAAATCAGGTGTTTGTAGTCAAACTTCCTTAAAAAGGAAGATCATCACTACCTGCTCTCGGATCTGCTTGGTTCTCACCCCATAAATAATGGGGTTAAGAGCAGGAGGGATGATTACATACAAATTAGCCAAGAGGATGTGGATGTAACGTGGAATATTGTGGCCAAATCGATGAGTCATAAAGGAGAAAAATGCTGGAGTGAAAAAAGCTAAGATGACACATCCATGGGAACCACAGGTATTAAGAGCTTTGAGCCTAGCCTCCCAGGAAGGGAGTCTGAAGACAGCATGTAGAATCTTCACATAGGAGAGAGCAATCAAAACAACATCCAAAAGTATCATAGAGATGAGGATTAATCCAAATAATACATTGACCTTTATGCTGACACAGGCCAGGCGGGCAATGCCCATGTGCTCACAATAGGAATGAGGTATAATATTATTCCCACAGAATGAAAGCCTTAGAAGGAGAAACACAAGTGGAAGCACCAAAGCAAAATTTTTCAGCATTCCTACTCCAGCAATAATACAAATAGTTCTGTTGGTGAGGATTGTGTTGTATCGAAGAGGGTGGCAAATGGCAACATAGCGATCAAAAGCCATGGCTACAAGCATGAATGTTTCAAAGCCTGTAAACAGGTGTATGAAGAACATTTGAGCTAAGCATCCCCCAAAGTCAATCTCACTGAAGCCGAACCAGAAAATGCTCAGCATTTTGGGAATGGTGGCAGTGGAGAGGCCCAGGTCAGTGAGAGCCAACATGGCCAATAAGTAGAACATGGGTTGGTGAAGGCTGTGCTCAGTCTGAATCACAAAAAGGATGATGACATTCCCCAGGAGGGCAATCAGATACACCGTACCAAATGGGATACCAAGCCAGAACTGCATATTTTCCAGTCCTGGGATTCCCAACAGCAGGAAGGATGAGGGGTGAATACATGACGTATTGGCTGGAGACATATTGGCAAAGGCTTCTAATTGTTACACTCTCCTCACTTGAAGGAATCTTTATTTCTGTATGAGGCTTCCCAATGCCTCATCAATACTGCTAATGCTGAATAAAAACAAAAAAAGATGTAAGTACTACATTTCCTCTAGGAATACAGATCATGTTTTCCCTCATACATCTTTTCCTCTTTCTTTTTTTCCCCAACCATTTCGTTTTATTTTAATTAGCTAACTAATTAATTAAGTAATTAATTGTTTCAGAGGTAAAGTTTAGTAATTTGTCAGTTGCATATAACACTCAGTGCTCATTCCATCAAATGCCCTCCTTAATGCCCATCACCCAGTTACCCCATCACCCCCACCTACCTCCCCTCCAGCAATCCTGTTTGTTTCCTAGAGTTAAGAGTCTCTTGTAGCTTACCTCCCTCTCTGATTTTTTTTTTATTGGAGTTCAATTTGCCAACATATAGCATATCACCCAGTGCTCATCCCATCAAGTGCCCCCAAGTGCCCACCGCCCAGTCACCCCAACCCCCCCGCCCACCTCCCTTTCCATACCCCTTGTTCGTTTCCCAGAGTTAAGAGTCTTTCATGTTCTGTCATCCTCACTGATATTTTCAGTCATTTTATCTCCTCTCCTCTTTATTCCCTTTCATTATTTTTTATATTCCCCAAATGAATAAGACCATATGTTTGTCTTTCTCCGATTGACTTATTTCCCTCAGCATAATACCCTCCAGTTCCATCCACGTCGAAGCAAATGGTGGGTATTTGTCATTTCTAATGGCTGAGTAATATTCCATTGTATACACATACCACATCTTCTTTATTCATTCCTCTTTACTTTCATTGATACATACATATGACAAATGAAGGAGAATATTGCTTAAGAAATGATGGAAATCCCTGGGTGGCACGGCGGTTTAGCACCTGCCTTTAGCTCAGGGCGTGATCCCGGGATCCTGGGATCGAGTCCTGCATCAGGCTCCCTATGGGAAGCCTGCTTCTCCCTCTGCTTCTTCCTCTGCCTATGTCTCTGCCTCTGTGTGTGTGTGTCTCTCATAAATAAATAAAGTCTTTAAAAAAAGAAATGAATGGTTATTTAGATATTGTATGAGATCATCTAAATTAATTTTAGTGAGAACAATGACTAAGCCATTTGATATAAGATTCTATATTAGGCTCTAGCTTTTAAAAAATACTTATAGATTGGGAAAAGATATACACATTGATATCCCACTGATAAAATAATATAATCTATGAGCACTGACAATATTGTAGGTTTCAGAAGCATTTTTAAGATCATCTATTTAAAAACAATCAAAAAGCAGAAATAGGCCCATAAATACAGAGAACAAACTGATGGTTGCCAGAGGGCAGGGGTATGGGAAAATGGACAAAATGGATGAAGGGTAGTAGGAGATACAGGCTTCCAGTTATGGAATTAACAGAGATAAAAGGTACAGCACAGGAAATATAGTCAATGGTAATGTAATAGCATTGTATGGTGACAAATGGTACTTACACTTGTGGTAAGCACAGCATAATGTATAAATGTGTCAAATCACTATGCTGAACATCTGAAACTAATGTAACATTAGGCATCAGCAATACTTCAATAAAATAATAATAATAAAGTTAAAGAACATTTAACTAGAAATATGAATCCAATATATTCCTCTGTGCATTTCCACTTACAACCTATGGACTTTTATTTCTGATACTTAATATGGCTTGTCTTTCTTTTTCAACTTGTTTGTAGATAACTCTCATCAAAATCTCAGCATATCTTTTGCTTTTTCTAAATTAATGTTACTTTTGTCATTAAGGGATGAAGACATTTGCTTCCTTCTTTAAAACAAAGACCTTGCTTGATGAGGCCACAGAGTTCATAAAATTCAATTAAACATAATTAATCTTAGATATAAAACCTTTATTAAAATATTGACTGAGGCTTAAAGCACTGGCTAAACCATTCAGGCTCCTCATTTATGTACCTTATTCCTCATAGCAGACAAGTTGGGTTCACTTCACTTCTAAATAACCCATACTATTTCCAAGTTTGTCCCAAAATGGGAATTCATCAATATTGTCATTGCTATTAGAAGGCAGAGAAGAAGTACAGAAATAATAGTGTTATATAAGCATTTAACACTATTTATTTGAATTTCACAAAGAAATTTCAGACAAATTATACCACTTGCTACTCACATCAGCCACGTGGGGACAACAGGACAGATTCTAGCTCTTGAATCAGTAGATTTATTTTATGTCTGGATCACAGGAACACATCTCCATCCTCAAAACAACTGCTTGGTTGCAGTCACCACCCTCTGATATCCTCGTATTCCTAGGGTTCTACTCAAATTCATGTATTAATGGGATTTTCATATTGTCTCAAGCATTTAGCCCTTTATTGGGCTTCTTGAATTACTTACCCTCACAGTCAGCATTCCAAATTTCCTGCCACCTTCCTCTTCTTCATTCTCTACTATTTCTCGCATATTTTACTAATATAATTTCTCTAAATTTACATTTCTAAAAAATGAGAACCAAAGATAAATGTGTTCTTAATTATAATCAATAAAGAATAGCTATTTGAAGAGGATGAAAATAGCATTAATATGAGACATGACTGCTTCCTACAAGCCAAGGAAGTTTGAATATTGCACAATATACTATGTACTTGAGATTGCGGACAATCGAGGTCAATTTTAAGAATAAAAGAGGACCTGAACCTGTGAGTATGCTGAGAAAGATGAAATCTCTAAAAGTGGAAATGTTTAGGAGAGATCCTCCAGACAGGTGTGAGGAAAGGGAGGAGGAACAAGTATCATTCTCCAGTTAATCCTCCACATCTTACCTAAGGTATCCACTCTCAAAAAGGCCATCACTGAATTCAGTGTATTAGCTGGTAAGAGTCTCTTCTAAGACCCTCTTATCCTACTACACAGCTTTCTGTCTATCTACTTTATCAACGTCTGAGTTCCCATTTAATTGTAAGCTTCTGCAGGTTGCAGAGGAGGCCAGAGAGCACTTCGGTCATCATTATTTCTCTAGCATAACATCTGGCAGATAGCTGCCACTCAAAACATTTGTGAATGGAAGACTGGATAAGCAAGTAATTGTTAATTCTAACTCCTTGTCAAAAGTCATAATGTTAGAAGGACGAGAACAGAAAACACTGTGTATGTGGCAGTTAAGGATAGAGAAATGAGATTCAAAACCATGATCCTTATCAGGAAACTGCAAATATATAAAATAACTTCTTGATCAGAGGCTTTCCTGACAAGGGGTCTATTAATGGGTCTCTGGTATAGCAAAGAGAGAATACAAGGCAGACACTGTAGGAATACTTAGCAAAAGCAGGTGGTATGACAATCAAAAGTAGGCAATAACATATGAATGATAACTTTATTTTGTATATCTTATACTTCACATGGAAACCCTTGGCTATTGTGGTGCTCAATGGCATTAACTGATATCAATATAAAAGTTTCATAGTAGTGCATTTTGCAAAATCTGAGCTATTCAGTCTTTTACAATGCCAAGTGTTTTCACATAAAATCATTATTTTGTCTAACCTAGAATGCCTAACTAAATCGAATTTTTCAAGGGCCAAAAGGATGAGGCCAGAGACTTGTGAAATTTGTAATCAAAGCCTTAGTATTGCAAGTGAATTTAAGAGACCTCAAGAAAAGAGACTAGGACAGGAGGTGGAAAAGGAATGACCGAAAGACAGCCTCATTCTGCATGCCACCTACCCCGGAGATGCTTATGCCATCTATCCAGGTCTTTATCCATGTGTAGAATAAACAATAAAAACTCAAGAACTATGATAAAACCAAAAACACATTCTATCGGGTATTCTACAGTGCTGAGTAAAGTGAGAGCCTTCCCTGAGATAAGAATTGTTCATTTGCAAACCATGGAGCAAGACTAGTTTAGGAGCAATTACCATGTGCCAGATTCATATCAACACAAATGATATCCACCCTCCTAATCCAGACCAAATAGGCAGATAGATATCTAAATAAATACATACATGTTCATGATGTGGGGGATGGAAAGAAGATCATCTTATTTTTTTTTAGATCATCTTATTTTTACCAAACTAGGCCCTAGTATTAGGAAAATAGTAAAAGATAGATAGACTGGAAGAGTCAGTGAGTAATGACTGAGTTTTGCTATTAGGAAAGTGATATCTTTAAATGAACATCATTTTTTCAAATGTTTTGCATTTTTATCCACAGCTTATATATGTAATGCTAAAATTGCTTGATAATAGGGAAGACTAAAATAAGAGTGAATATATATATCTAAACATCTAAACATGTGGCCATATAATATGCACAGATCAGAATAAAAAATAAAAAATGTATTGAAAAAATTGAGAATATAATTTTTTGATATTAAATACAAAAGAAATTCTGAAATAGGCAATCACATAATAAAGTTAAGTAGAATTAGGCTTAAAGAGCTTTAGAAATGGGAGGGAAAGGAAGAGAGATAGAGAAGAAGAAAGACGGAACAGAGAGATTGGGAGAGATAGGAAAATGAGGCAAGACGGGGCAGAATGGGAAAGAGAAAACAGGAGAGAGAAAGGTCATAATCCCTCCACAACATAAGTTTTTTGCTTAGTTTATTCCTTATCATTAAGGTAGGTATGCTTGTTGTGAAAAAAAAAATTGTAAAACACTAAAATATGCAAAATTACCTGAAATTCTTCCAATTAGAAATTCCATGTAAAATATTTTGGTTTATGGCTTAAAATTAATATTTATATCATATATAACTATATATCATAAATTTAATGAGGGGATTAGATCAATAAACCCAAGCCCAAATCTTCCTAACCTATATGTTTAAATACACATAGCAGCCAAGCATATATCCAACTTACCAGCTTCAGGAAAAGCCAATATTGAAAGAATCTACAATCCTGACCAATATCTGCTCCAAGTATGTCTTAGCACCATAACTTGGATTCAAGGACAAAAGTTTATACTGATATTGAAAATCTTCTAACTGAGAGTAGCTGTTCTTCTGGGGCCACACCAGAGAGAACATGAACAACAGTGAATTCACAAGTTCTCAACACAGGTTTATGGGTAGAAAAAAAGCACAGGGGCAACAGAATCCCTTGGGACTTTCAAGTTTCTCCTCTTAGATTCCCAACTTGAAAGAATTTCTCATTCTCTACAATCCACTCTCTCTAATTATTCTCTTGCCATCAGCCCCACAAGAATGATATATAAGCCAGCCTGTAATTTTTCCCTCATTACCCATGGCTGTTCTAATGATTGTACCACTTTTTTTTCCAGCAAATATCATTTACTTAATTTAGAAGTCAAGTTAGCCACTGAGCACTTATTTAAAATTAAGTATGTGATCAATAATATCTTGCATCCATAAATCTTTTCCCCAAGAAGTTTATATTCTGGTTGCATAGTTAATACTAACCACATATGACTATACAAATAACTAAGTTTTAACATATATGGGGCATTTTAGAATTACAGAAATTCAAGGAACTGATGAGTTTTCTAGGCTTCCTAACTCAATTTCCTTCAGAGGAGGCTTTGAAAGTGGCACAATAAAAACTGCAAAGCAAAGTAGCAACATATATCATTAGAGGACATCACAGAAAGATTATGTACTGTGTTTAGCCTGGATAAGTACAAAATCATGAAAGACTGGCTCTCTTCTGAGAAAGAAAAAAGTAGCTCTAATATCTGTCAGCTGATAGCTATCCAGACACCAATATCTTGACCATGATGATGTCCAGTTAATATAAACAATTTCACTAAGTATGAGCATCAGGCAAGGTCACTTTGTGTTTGTGCTGATGGAGTGTAACAAAAACTCTTCTTTTGGGGATCCCTGGGTGGCTCAGCAGTTTAGCACCTGCCTTTGGCCCAGGGCATGATCCTGGAGTCCCGGGATCGAGCTCACATCAGACTCCCTATGGAGCCTGCTTCTCCCTCTGCCTGTGTCTCTGCCCGCCCCCCTCTCTCTCTGTGTCTCTCATGAATAAATAAATCTTTAAAACAACAACAACAACAACAAAAAACACTCTTCTTTCTGTAAGTATGTCTGAGCAGAGACAAAAGATACAGTTAAAAAAAAAAGTTTTCTCCTAGCTAATGTGAGTGACTGTGGCTATTTTAATAAAATATATCTTGAGCCCCACTCCATTTCTCCTAATTTCTATTTAAAAGTTATTGATAACCTATAATAGAATTAGTCCTTTTTCTTAAAAGCATCTGCTTCTGAAAAATGTCCCCTAAAGAAGTACAAATCCAATATCAAGCCCTTCCTTGAACACTCTTACTGAGATCCCTAACATTTCACCACAGCATGTAGCGTCTCTTGTGCAACAGGTAGTAAACTCTCCTTTTTAAAAAACTATAATCGTATTCCTGGTGACTGTTGGCTAGAGATCATTAATACTTCCTATGTATGAGAGTGTCAGCTGGTCCACGTGCTTACCAGTAATTGGCGTTCTTGGGATTTTTCATCTGAATAGGTTCTAGTGCTCCCTCATTGTATTTTAATGTGCATTTCCCTGAAGTCTGGTGATGACAAGCATTTTTCATGCATTTATTTACCATCCATACAATTTTCTTTGCTGAAGAGTCTGTTCAAATCATTTGTCCATATTTTAAATTGGGTTGTTTCCTTAATTTTGAGTTTTGAGAGTTCTTTATATATTCTGGATACAAGTCTTTCATGACATATGTGTTTTGCACATATTGTCTCCTACTCTGTAGTTGGCTTTTTCCTTCCCTAAATAGTAACTTTTTTTTATATAAATTTATTTTTATTGGTGTTCAATTTGCCAACATATAGCATAACACCCAGTGCTCATCCCATCAAGTGCCTCCCTCAGCGCCCATCACCCAGTCACCCCCATCCCCCGCCACCTCCCTTGCCACCCCCCCTTAGTTTGTTTCCCAGAGTTAGGAGTCTCTCATGTAACTCTTAAGGAGAAAAAAATTTTATTTATTAAGTTTTTGTTTTAATTCCAGTATAGTTAACATTTAGTGTTATATTAGTTTCAGGTGTACAGTATAGTGTTTCAAAACTTCCATACATCACCTGGTGCAATTCACAAATGCACTCCTTAATGCCCATCATCTATTCCATCCATCCTCCCCCACCTCCCTTCTGGTATCCATCAATTTGTTCTTTACAGTTAAGAGTCTGTTTCTTGGTTTCTCTCTCTCTCTCTCTCTCTCTCTCTCTCTGTCTCTCTCATGAATAAATAAATAAAATCTTTTTAAAAATTCTATATGTAGAAAATCCTAAAATTGCCACCAAAAACTACTATAACTGATAACTGAATTCAGTAAGATAGATTGGTAAGAAAGAAGTAATGTTTTCATTATTTTCGAATGATATAATACTATGCACAGAAAACCCTTAAAGATTCCACCAAAAATCTACTATAACTGATAGCTGAATTCAGTAAGATAGCAAAATCAGCATACAAAAATCTGTTGCATTTCTATATACTAATAATGAAGCAGCAGAAAGTGAAATTAAGAAAACAATTTCATTTTTAACTGCACCAAAAATGATAAAGTACATAGGAATACACCTAACCAAAGAATTTAAAGACCTATACTCTGAAAACTATGAAACAGTGATGAAAGAAATTAAAGGTGACACAAAGAAATGAAAAAGCATTACATGCTCATGGATTGGAGAAACAAATATTGTTAAAATATCCATTTTTTTTCTCTTGCACTCTTGGTGGCTCAGGAAAAACAATTGCTCTAATTAATTTCTATTGTAAGTTTACTAGTAACTAGACATCCTGGTAAGGATAAGTCACTGCTATTGGTTTATATGAATCTACTTTGACACTTCCGCCCTTGTAGTAACACTCTATTCTTGAAGTTTAAAAGATGCATGTGTATAGATGTAGGTAGATACATGTGTGTATATTTTATTCTACTTGACTTATTTGTTGTTTATACTCACAGTTTTCATTCTCATTGGTACATAGTATTTCACTGTTTGAATATATCACACTTTCTTTATACATTCTAGTATTAATGTACATTTGAGCTGTCTCAATTGCTTATTGTTACATATAGTGCTTCTATGATCATTGATGTACATGTCTTCCAGTGAATTTATGTAATACTTTTATTGGGTATTATTTTAGGAGTGGAAGTTTGGGATCATGGCATATGCACATGACTAGTTTTCTGTGATTCTGCCAATTTTCAAAACTTTTTTAAAGATTTTATTTATTCGAGAGAGAGAGAGAAAGAAAGGCAGAGAGAGAGAAGCAGGCTCCATGCAGGGAACCCAACGTCGGACTCGATCCTGGGTCTCCAGGACTGGGCCCTGGGCTGAAGGCAGAGCTAAACCACTGAGCCACCCGGGCTGTCCCTAGTTTTCTAAATTGATTTTACCAATTTACCTTCTCACTAGCAATGTCTGAAGATTCTAGTTGCTCTGGATGTGTACTGCTACTTAACATTTCTAATTTTATCCATTCTGGTCATCCATAGTAGACCTAGTTGGTCACTTCAAATGCATTTACTTTATGTTTAAGGAAGTAGACCATCATTTTGTGTTCACTGGCATATCCTCCTTTATGAAATCCTATACAAGTCTTTTACTAATTTTTCTATGTGGTGATGTTCTTTTTCTTTTCTATCTATAGAGGAGTCCTCTATATATTCTTTAAAACAAGTCATCTGGTTTGCCTACTTTCTCTGTTAATAGTGTCTTTGATGAAAGATAATCTTAATTTGAACATACACTGACTAGTCAATATGTTCCCAATATTGTTAATATATCTGTATGTATGTGTGTCTTATTTTAGTATCTTTCCTTATTGTAAGGTTCTGAAGATATTCTCTCCTTTTTTTTCCTAGAGGCTCCATTGTTTTTTCCTTTCAAGCTTACACCTACAATTCATTTGGGAAGGATGTTTGTGTGATAAATATCAAGATTCATTATTTTTTCATGACTCTCCAATCAATCCAGTATCTTTTGTTGATACTATATTTTGTCATGGTAGTGCCATGTTATCTCTGCCATAATTCAAATAAATATGTATCTTGGGGTCTGTTTCTGGACTCTGCACAACCTCACTGGACTGGTTTTCTACAATTGAGTCAAAAGCAAACTATTCAATTACTTTAGCTTTGCTATTGGTCTTTATCGCCTTTCAGCAGGTCTTGTGTTCTGTCAGAATAAATCTTCTAACTTTGTTCTTCAGGAAAAACTTAGTTAATCTTAGCTAAGCATATATATTTGGGCTCTTTCTTGTCCATGAGTGTGATATCATTCCAGATACTCTTGATTATGCTGAGGTAACACCCATCGTCTCCCAATTTCAGTGTGCTAAACAATCAAAGGTTTAATTCTTGTTTAGATTACACAACTAATAGAGATTTTGGGGGTGGGGAAAGATTCTATTGTAGTCACTCAAGGATCTATTCTGATGAAGGCACCAGAATTTTTGATAAAGCATATTAACAAAAGCCTTCAGGGTACACAAGAGTAGGGGGAGGGAAATGGAGAAGTACATAATCACTCTTAAATGGTTCCTCTCATAATATATATATGTCACTGATATAACAAGTCGCATGGCCAAGTGTAACTGCAAGAATTTGGACACATGTAATCCACTCATGTTCCTGGAAGAAAAAGAAAGCTGGAAATATCAGTAAACACCAGTCATGTCTAACCTAGATGTGCCAAGCAAATATTTTTAACCTTTATCCTCTTATTACTAAAAAAAAAAAATTGTAAGCTAGATGTCCTTCCTCAAAGGAAGAGAGGCACCCGAGTGTCTCACTCAGTTAAGTCCCTAACTCTTGACTTTGGCTGAAGTCATGATCTCAGGGTCTTGAGATGGAGCCACACGTCTGGGGTCCTCACCCAATGGAAAGTCTACCAGAGATTTTCTCTCCTTCTCCCTCTGCCCCTTCCCACCACGTGCATCCCTTCCCTCTCTCTAAGGAAAGAAATCAAAATGAAACAAACAAAAAATAAAACCTCCTTTATGACTAGGGCAATAATTTTCCATATGACTATTTTAGAAATTGAAAAAAAGTCAAATACAGTTCTAGTTTCATGTGGCTATTTTTAATATATTAGCCCAGCTTCTGAATATTTATTTAATATTATTACAAAGTTTCTATAAAGCGCCTCCCAAATATAGGTTAATATGTAATCCTATAGCATGATGTTCTTTGCCTTAGTAGCCTAACTGCCATCATTGGTTTCTTAGAATATTGGATCCTGTCTTTCCATCTGTCTATCACCAACCAGCCACGTATCATTCAGCACATGCAGAAGTTAATAAATATTCACTTAATGAATGTATCTTTCATAATCATGTACCATTATTTCCTGCTCTCTTTATTTCATTTCTAAATGCATGCCTTCTATTTCTCTAGATGCCTGGGGCCAAAATATCAATCATACCTTTTTATGGAGAAGTTTTTCATCTACAGTTTATTTATATGAAAATACAAATATTAAGTGATTACATCATAGGATTCACATAAGAAATAGGTGTCTTACTGTAAGTAGATTATTTAGAACAGTAAATCATAGTAAGTTAAATAATGTCATTAGTGTTTTAAGAATTCTGTCACCAAAATTATGTATAATCCTTGAACAAATTTCATTCTGTTGCTTTCATATTTCTTCTGGTGATTCAGAAACTAGTATAATTCTAAAACTACCTGACTTAAGAATCTATTCCTTTTTTTTTAAGAATATATTCCTAACAGCTGAATTTTCAGATGAATAATTTAGCAATACTCAGCATCAAACTCTCACTTGAAAGCTTGTGAATATAGTAATGACTTTATAGGACTACCTTGATTATCAAATAGTATAAGTATAAGCATTTTGTAAAAGATGCAATACTTAAAAATTGTAATATTATCACCAATAAATTTATTATTATCTGTAAACTCAATGGATTACAGAGAAAGAAATGTTCATATTCACCTTTGCTACTTCTATCTTTTAAAATGATAACCCCCTTCTAATGAGTGAATGGAGCAAATATGAACTGTAATTCTAGGACTACCAATGGTTAAATGTCTTTAAAAAAAATCCTCAAAACCCGCTCTCTAATCTGCTTGGTCCTGACCCCGTAGATTGCAGGATTGAGAGCTGGTGGAACAACGATGTATAGATTGGCTAAAAAAATGTGGATATACTGGGGGATGTTGTGGCCAAAACGATGTGTCAAGAAAGAGAAAAATGCTGGAGTGAAAAAGGCTAAGATAACACCAATGTGGGAGCCACAGGTGTTGAGAGCTTTGAGTCGAGCCTCCTTGGAGGGCAAGCAGAAGACAGCATGGAGGATCCTGACATAGGAAAGAGTAATAAGAAGCACATCCAATAATAAAATAGACATATCCCCAAGACCAAATATTATGTTGACTTTGATGCTGGCACAAGCCAGACGGGCAATGCCCATGTGTTCACAATAGGTATGAGGGATGATGTGGTGCCCACAGAAGGGCAGCCTCAGGAGGAGAAACACCAGTGGGATCACCATGCAAAGACTCCTCAGAATAGCAATGCCTGCAATGATGATGATGATTCTGTTGGTGAGGATCATGGTGTACCGAAGAGGTTTACAAATGGCAATGTAGCGGTCAAAGGCCATGGCCACCAACACAATGCTCTCCATGGCAGTGAAGAAATGGATGAAGAACATCTGGGAAAGACAGCTTTCAAAAGATATATCTCTGAGGCTGAACCAGAAGATGCCCAACATTTTGGGGATGGTGGCTGTGGATAAGCCCAGGTCAATGCAGTCCAATATGGCCAGAAAGTAGTACATGGGCTCATGGAGATTATGCTCAGTCAGGATCACAAATAGGACAGCAGTATTCCCCAGGAGTGCAACAAGATACACAAAGAAAAAGGGAAATCCGATCCAGAAATGCACATCTTCTAGCCCTGGTATACCCAAGAGTAGGAATGAAGAAGGGTGAAATTGGGTATCATTAAGAGTGGACATTGTCTCTGTTATTGTTGGTGACTGGATATAACCACGTTAGATGTCAACTTCCCATTAGTGACTCTTGCTCCAATTTCGTCTTTTTCCTGACTCTTGGTTAAATGCAAAATGAGTGTGCAGTATTCATTTTCTCCCATTTCTTCCAATATTATCAAAACTTATCTGTCATCCTTAGCAGAACATCCGAGGGCTCCAGGAATAGAGCAAGTCTCTCTATTCCTCAGATCATTCCCCTATATTAAAGATTGAACAAGAGAGGGAAGAAGAATATCCATCTATCAGGTAGATATTCAAGGCAGGGTTTTGTTCTTTGTATTTCATGGAATTACAGGCACTGCATTTAATTTATATGAAAAATGCTTTACCATATGTAATTCAACCCATTCTCTTATTGGGGAATTTGAGGACTATTAATGTGAGTTTTGTGTGTGCTTATGTATATGTATGTTATACATATATATGTATATGTGTGTGTTTGTGCATATACCTCTCTTTGATTCTGAAACAGAGACAACAAATTTAGTTTTGTTTACTCATGCGCCTGAAACTATTGTATATGTAATACAAATTCTCAGGGAAAAAAAAAGTTTAAGTGAAAGTCAGAGGAAAGTCATAAAAACAACCAGCACTCAAGTGAACTAGATTGTAAGATTGTAGAATTGTAGATTGATATTTACATCCAAAGAAGGAAACCAATCTCATTCCCACCCCTAATTTTCTGGGAGCATTAACCTCCTATGAGTATGTATCCTCCTGAGTGCTTCAACAGCCACATTTCCAAATCAGTTAACCAATAGTCATTTATTCATTCCATAAGTTTGTGTATACTGATATATTCTATCAATATATATTGACATATCCTCAAATATTTGCCAGGTAGAGTGATGTGACTGGGCCCCAGCCTCTCCTCCTGGGGACCATGATTTCTACCTTCCTGAAACAAATTGTACAAGACAATCATTTTCTCAATTCCACATCATGTTACTCATTACTTTACCATATTCCACGGCCTCCACCTACCCACTTACCTTGCCCCACATACATAAATACCATTTCATGTCCTGTAAATGATAAAGAAAAGGAGAAATGATTATTCCAGTGTTTTTCAACCAGTGGTCATTTTCTCCCTAGGGTATACTTGTTAATGTCTGGAAATATCTCTGACTGTCAGAATTTGAGGGAAGTGTTACCAGTATCTATTGGGTAGGTGCCAGAAATGCTGCTAAACATCCCACAGTTCATGGAACAGCCCCCACTCCCAGAACAAAGAATGATATGCCCCCAAATATCAATAGTGCCAAGGTTGAGAAACTCTACTGTGCACCTTTTCATCTTATCCATCCCTAATTCCCAGTCCCATGGTATATGCTACTCCGAAATAACCAGAACTACCCACGTGCTATCCCATGACTCAGCTACCTTTTCACCTTGGTTTTGGACCCTATTCAAGATAAGACAAGACAAAATGAAACAAACTCTACCAGCATTCATAGTTATCCTTCATGATGTTTCATCCATGAATTTCACTGTTAAAAAACATACCTGTTTATCTAATTTATTAGGCCTGGAAATGTGTCAGTTACCAAGGAAATGTGGTCATTGATCTCTTAATATTCACATTAGTTTCCTAGTATATAAGGTAAGAAAAAGTAGCTGAGATGATACAGAATTTCATTCTGCATGTCACCTGGGGCTGCATGGATGAGACTAAAAAGGCAAAGAGATATATATACTCATAGGAATATCTGTGACCATGATTGTTTATGAGTATAAAATTTGGTAATGCCCAAATCTTGTTTGTGTATTCTCTTTACCTTTTTCCCTATATTTATGCATTTCCTGCATTTATCTGTATTATGTCCTTACTTTCCTTCCCTCTCCCTATTCTGGGTAAGCCTGAACTCATTTCCCATTTCTCATGCTATTTCCCACAGCCCTAACCAAGGACAACACAGCCTTACCTAGCTTTCCAAATGTCTCTGAGAGGATGGACTTTGGAAACATTGTCCGACATTTCTCTGGATCCACACTTTCCTATGCAAGGAGTAGGCATTTATATTGATGCAGCTGCCCTGCTTCCAGTGGGATCCGGCTGTAGTCTCCCCTGTTTCTTAGCATCAACTGTGATATTCACTGGAGGGTTCTAAAAGACCTCCCCATCCTCACTGGAACTACAGGGCAAGAACCATCTACTCTTTCCTTTCAATTGAGATTCTGTATCTTTTCTGCTTTCAAAATTAAAAGTCTAAGCTCCTGATTAATACTTGAGCTGTCAAGATGTTTATCAGCTACCTTCGCCAATGTTATATTCCATCAGTCTGCCCTTGCTTTTTTGGTTCTACATCATCTGTGTTATAGCCTAAATCGATGTTTCTATAATTCCTTTGCCCCACTCCTCATGACCTATTCTTGTGAAAGACAAGATAAAGCAAAAATATATGAGGAGACAAGATCCTGTAAAGAAGGAAGCTCAAAAGTTGAGCTAAACTTCTTACTTATCATTACCCCCACTAATTGTTTAATGATTACAGGAGCAAGGAAAGGGACTGATGATCAGGGTAGAGGAAAGCCACTCAGACACAAGGAAATTTACAGAGCTTAGCTCCATATAAGAGTGTTAGCTGAGCCCATCTATCCACTTTCCTAGCCTGGACCCCAGACATCAAAGTGAAGAGACTAGTTTAGGGTGACCTACTCCACCTATTGAAGTTCTTTAAAACAACTTTATCCATTTCAGCTACCCTAACTTATACTCTTAACTTTTGTAGAGAAAATAAAGAACTTTCCTCAGTATGTTTTTTTTTTTTAATTCCTGAACTATACAATATGTGAGCCTCGGTGTCCATCGAAAGATGAGTGGATAAAGAAGATGTGTTTTATGTATACAATGGAATATTACTCAGCCATTGGAAATGACAAATACCCACCATTTGCTTCAACGTGAGTGGAACTGGAGGGTATTATGCTGAGTGAAATGAGTCAATCAGAGAAGGACAAACATTATATGCTCTCATTCATTTGGGGAATATAAATAATAGTGAAAGGAAATAGAAGGCAAGGGAGAAGAAATGGGTAGGAAATATCAGAGAGGGAGACAGAACATGAAGACTCCTAACTCTGGGAAATGAACTAGGGGTGGTGGAAGGGGAGGAGGGCGAGGGTGGGGGTGACTGGGTGATGGGCACTGAGGGGGGCACTTGACGGGATGAGCCCTGGGTGTTATTCTGTATGTTGGCAAATCGAACACCAATAAAAAATAAATTTATTATTAAAAATATGTGAACATAATAAAATATATATCTGTTGACTGTATACCATTAAGTTTCAGGATGATACATACAAAAGAATAGAAAACCAGAAGAAACTTGGCTACCTTAAACCTGGTTCCATCTTATTAAAACCTAAAACATGTGTCATTGATTTGACAGCTGTGCATAGAGATGAAGACTGATGGGCCTTTCTTTTTTTAATTTTTATTTATTTATGATAGGCACACAGTGAGAGAGAGAGAGAGGCAGAGACACAGGCAGAGGGAGAAGCAGGCTCCATGCACCGGGAGCCCGACGTGGTATTCCATCCCGGATCTCCAGGATCGCGCCCTGGGCCAAAGGCAGGCGCTAAACCGCTGAGCCACCCAGGGATCCCAAGACTGATGGGCCTTAATAGGACTGCCAATGGGGGCAGAAGAAAGGTGAGGAAGACAGAATTGCAAGCTAAGGTAAAAAGGATCTTTTCTATATAGAGATATAAAATTTGGCCAAGCTATTGCATTCAATAACTGGAAAAAAATACTTAAAATGAACTGGTGGATTTGGCCAAAGATTTTCCAGGCAGGGTGTCAGAAGTACTAGGTAGTTTCTTTTAGCTATGTATAATAAAATTTGGATAGATAAAGAAGAGTTAAAGATGAGATTATTTGGCTTTCAAACAAAATTTAGAGAAAATAGAGATGTACTGCTTTTTAAAATCAAGTCTATTTCCATTCTCATCTTCTCTTCACTGCAAACCATTCTCAAAACAAGAAACAGCTCCAAGGCAAAGATCATACCAAGAGTGTGACTATAAAATCTTTAAGATCTCAAAGACTTAAGGTACTTTCTCATACATCATTTCTGACAGAATGTTAAGGGCATGCCTCACAGACTCTATTAATCTAAAGCTACTAAGAATCTTAATGACATTACTCCTAAGGAAGCCTCACAGAAGGAGTGAAGTAGAGAAAGATGTATCTTAAAGGGAATTCTAACTGTGGCTTTTGTTTAATAGTCCAGATTTGCAAACTGACACATAAGAAATCCCACAAAACTTTAAGGAACTTATATCAGCTTGGAATGAAAGAGACAGATACAATACAAAAGGAAAAGAAGACTTTGAACAACTTAATTTTGACAGGCAAGAAGGAAATGGAGAACAATTGCCAAGGGGCAATATAACCTGCTTTCTATTAAAAAGGAAGTATGTCTCCCTCTGCCTGTGTCTCTGCCTCTCTCTCAATCTCTCTCTCTGCCTCTCATGAATAAATAAATAAAATCTTAAAAAAAAAAAAAAAAAAAAGGGCAGCCCCGGTGGCCCAGCAGTTTAGCACCGCCTTCAGCCCAGGGTGTGACCCTGGAGACCGGGGATTGAGTCCCAAGTTGGGCTCCCTGCATGGAGCCTGCTTCTCCCTCTGCCTGTGTCTCTGTCTCTGTGTGTGTGTGTGTGTGTGTGTGTGTGTGTGTGTGTGTGTGTGTGCCTCTCATGAATAAATAAATAAAACATATAAATAAATGAATAAATAAATAAATAAATAAATAAATAAATAAATAAATAAATAAAAGTATGACTTAGGTGGTAGAACCAAGACTACAGAAGGCAAAACCAAGAGCAATAGGGATCACTTCCAGAGCAATAATCAGCAATTATGTTCTCCATGGCCATGGGCCAATGATCACAGTGTCCCTCTCATTTTCCTCTTTTGAATTGAAATGTCTTGTATACTTGTGCTGCGCCTGTTTCATTATTTTATGTTGGATGTGTGTGGGCCGGGATACTTTCTGCATGAGATCAGAGGTCTCTATACAAAGATAAATCATACTCAATGAAACAAACACACAGTCTCATGTGCACCTGAAACTGATTTAGATAGTGAGATAATGTCTCTTGAGACTAAGCATTAGAGTATAACAGGATAGGAACTTCTGTATGTATGTTTGGTTTACATGAAGGAGGAATGTAAATAAATGTAGGCAGAATAAATGTGATATTATTTTTAATTTTTTTAATTGTGGGAAAATATACATAAAGTTTACCATTAGTGACATTTAGAGCATATATAATGTTTTGCTACCATCACCACTATCTAGTTCCAGAGTATTTTTATCACTTCAAAGGAAAACCCTATATTCATGAAGCAACCACTGCACATTTCCCCCTTTCCTCAGACCCTGGAAACCATCAATTTGCTTTCTGTCACTGTGGATTTCCCCAGCCTGAGTTTCATACAACCTGTAGCCTTTTGTACGTGACTTCTTTCATTTTCCATAATGTTTTAAGTTTCAGACATGTAGCAGCATGTGCCAGTATTTCATTGTTTTTATGGAGGAATATTATTCAATTCTATGGTTATGCTACATGTTGCTTATCCATTCCTTAAAGGATGAACACTTGAGTTGCTTCCACTTTTCATCTAATGTAAAACATCTATGTATACAATGGAATATTACTCAGCCATTAGAAATGACAAATACATTTGCTTCAACGTGGGTGGAACTGGAGGGTATTATGCTGAGTGAAATGAGTCAATCGGAGAAAGACAAACATTATATGTTCTCATTCATTTGGGGAATATAAATAATAGTGAAAGGAAATAGAAGGGAAGGGAGAAGAAATGGGTAGGAAATATCAGAAAGGGAGACAGAACATGAAGACTCCTGACTCTGGGAATGAAATAGGGGTGGTGGAAGGAGAGGAGGGTGGGGGGTGGGGGTGACTGGGTGACGGGCACTGAGGGGGGCACTTGACGGGATGAGCACTGGGTGTTATTCTGTACGTTGGCAAATTGAACACCAATAAAAAATAAATCTATTAAAATAAATTAATGTGCCATTAAAAATGGTAGCATAGGAGTTTTTGTTTGGACACCTATTTTCACTTCTTCCAAGTATATATCTAGCAATAGAATTATTGGGTCATATATAAGTCTAGGTTTGAATTTTAGAGGAACCACTCATTTGTTTTCTATAGCACTTGCACTATTTTATGTTTCAAACAAAAATATATGAGGAATCCCATTTCACATTCTCATCAATACTTGCTTGTCTTTTAAAAAATTATTACAGCTTTCATTGTATGTATTATGATATCTCATGAATTTGATTTGCATTTCACTAATGACTAATGCTATGGAGCACATTTTCAAGGGCATGTTGGCCATTTACATTATCTATTTAAAGAAATGTCTACTCAAGTTCCTTGCCCATTTTCTGATTGAGTTGTGTTTGATTGTTGACTTGTTTGTATATTCTGGGTACTATACCCTTTTTAAATATATGGTTTGCAAACATTTTTTTCCCATTTTACAGGTTCTCTTTTCACTCTTGAGGTGTCACTTGATGCACTTTTTAAATTCTGATGAGGTCCAATTTATCAATTTTTCTCTTGTTACATAATTGGTATTATACCTAAATAATTATTGCCAAATTCAAGGTCACAAAGATTTACTCCTTTGTATTCTTCCAATATTTTCATATTTATTGTTCTTGTATTTACACCTTTGATTCATTTTCATTCCCTTTGTGTGTGTATGTGTGTGATATGAGGCAAAGATCCAACTTAATTCTTTTGCAGTAGATATCTGGCTGTTCCATTGTCATTTCATTTTTTTTTAATTTTTTCAAGATTTACTTTATTTGAGAGAGAGAGAGAGTGAGCACAAATTGGAGGGAGGGAGGCAGAGGAAGAAACAGACTCCCCACTGAGCAGGGAGCTGAATGCAGGGCTGGATCCCAGGATCATGAGATCATGATCTGAGCCTATGGCAAACACAAACAACTGAACCACCCAGGCACTCCTCCATTACTATTTTTAAAGAAACTTTTTGTTCCTCTTTTGAATAGTCATGAACATAGATATTTGACTATATATACTTGAGTTTATTTCTTGAATTTCATCCCTATTCCATTTATCTATATGTCTATCCTTATGCCAGCATCATAGTGTATTAATTACCATAACTTTGTAAGAGATATGAGTCTTTTAACCTTGGTGGGGTTTTTTAAGATCATTTTGACTATTTGGCAATCCTTGAAATTTAGTATGAATTTTAAGATCTAGGTTTCTATTTCTGCAAAGTCTATTGAAATTTTAATAACAATTGCATTAAATCTATAGAATGCCATGGAGAATATTGCCATTTTAACAATATTAAGTCTTCAATCTATGGACAAAGGATGTATTTTCATTTACTTAGTTCTTTCAAAATATCATCAATGTTTTATAATTTTTGTTGTGCAAATTTTGTTTAAATGTGTTTCTGAGTATGTTATTCTTTTAAGATAGTATAAAGAGAATTGTTTTAACTTACTTTTCATATTTTTCATTGAGAGTTTATAGAAATATATTGTTGTTGTGTGTTTCCTTTTTTCCCTGCAACTTTGCTGAATATTTTATTATAAATAAATATGAAAATATTAATATATTCATTAAGTCCAATAGTTTTTTTTAAGTGTATTGCTAATTCCTCTGGTTAGAACTTTCAATACTGTGTTGAATACCAAGAATTAGAACAGGAAGTATTGTCCTATTCCTTATTTTAGGGGAAAACTGTTCAGTCTTTTATCATTAAATATAATGTTAGTGTGGATTTTTCAAAAATGTCCTTTGTGGTGAGAAGTTCTCTTCTATTCCTAATTTGCTGAGTGTTTTATTTTGAAAGAGTAGCTTG
Source organism: Canis lupus familiaris (assembly GCF_011100685.1). Lineage (NCBI taxonomy): Eukaryota > Metazoa > Chordata > Mammalia > Carnivora > Canidae > Canis > Canis lupus. The sequence continues at coordinate 29,538,623 of NC_049242.1, forward strand.
TATTCTTTAAAAAGTATTGACACTTCACTCATCAAAAAGTGTGGTGTTTCTGTGTGTTTGAGGAGGCAAGTGGCTATTTAAAACAGTACAGTATGGTCAATGTAGTGCTATATAATTTCCCAGAATTGGTTTTAATAGACCATGCAACTCCCATCTTATACTGCTGGGACGACTATTTCTTAGGGCCTTTGTAAGAAGCTTGATCCTAAGACCACCATACTGGAAAAATCACATGCAGATTCCAGATAAGGGTCCGAGGTCAGTCCTTCAGCTATGCCTAGAAACTAGACATGAAAGTAGAAATTAGTTGAATGCCCACTAGTTACAGCCACCAGTCATACGGGTCACTCTCAGCAATTTGAATGATTATACCTCAGGTCTTAAACATTATGAAGCAGAGAAAAGTAGTTTTTGCTTAACCTTTCTAAATTTCCAGTCAATAAAATTTATGAGATGAATTAGTTTGTTTTATGCCTTCATGCCTCTAAACAACAAGTTGACAAAACAGTAATAAATAATCAAGCCACTTACATTTAACTAGAATTTAACATGAGCAAGGAGATAGAAAATGACATAGAAGCAATATTTTAAAGGATTTCTGCTCTTTATATTTTTTTATAAAACTGCAGAAAGACATAATATCATCTAAAAAGAAATACATTTCACTATACAAAAGCTTTTTATTTTGATGCAACATTTTGTTTTTGCTTTTGTTTCTCTTCTCTTAAGAGACATACCTAGAAAAATGCTGCTATAGCCAATGTCAAAGAAATTATTGCATATGTTATGGTTTCAAGTCTCACATTTACGTGTCTATCCATTTTGAGTTTAAAAGAAACCATGAACAAAACAAAAAGCAACCTACTGGATGGGAGAATATATTTGCAAATGACATATCCAATAAGGAGTTAATATCCAAAATATAAAGAATTTATGCAATTCAACACCAAAAATAATCCAATTAAAAAATGGATAGAAGACACAAGTACATTTCTAAAAAGAGGAAGATATACAAATAGGCAACAACCACGTGAAAAGATGCTCACTATAACTAATCATCAGAAAAATTCAAAGGAAAACCACAATGAGATGTCACCTCACACCTGCCACAATGGTTAGAATAAAAAAGACAAGAAATACAAGTGTTAGCAAGGATGTAAGGAAAAAGAAACCTTCATGCATTGTTGATGGGAATGTAAATTGGTGCAGCCATGTGGAAAACAGCACAGAGTTTTCTCAAAAAATTAAAAATAGAAATACCATATGATACAATAATTCCACTACTGAGTATTTACCCAAAGAAAATGAAAACATTAATTTGAAAATATATATGTATCCCTATGTTTATTGAGTATTATTTACAATAACCAAGATATGGAAGTGTTAAATCACTATATTGTATACCTGAAACTAATATTAGACTGTATGTTAACTAATCATAATTTAAGTAAAAACTTATAAACATATAAATAAAATAAATTTACCAAAAAAAATGATACAAGGTTTTGTAAACTTTTGTGTAGTAACATGTGGGAGTAGCCTTATGCTTACTTCTGTAAAACTGCAGTGTGTATTAAAAAAGAAGAAAAAAGGGCATCTGAGTGACTCAGTGGTTGAGCCCCTGCCTTTGACTCAGGTTGTGATCCCAGGGTCCTGTGATTGAGTCCCGACTGGGCTCTCCACTGGGAGCCCGCTTCTCCCTTTGCCTATTTTTCTGTCTCTCTGTGTCTCTCATGAATAAACAAATAAAATCTTTTTAAAAATAAAAAAGTCCAGAAACAAACAAACAAAAAAAAACTTAAAGTAAAAATATAAAGCATGACACAAAAATGGTGAAAATACATCATAAAGAAAGAAAACCATTGTCAACTTTGTTCTATAGAAATAGTTTCTGAGATAGAGAGGTTCATGTAGAAGATAAACTGAGAAGTATTCTCAGTAAGTAGACCTTTAAGGAAGTTTGTATTAGACAGAGAGAGGGGTTGACATTCAACACTATAGTTTTAATATGCGTTATCCATAGTGATGAATTATAAAGATCATTTATATGCTCCTAATGACTAGTTATTTAGGTTTTAACAAATGTATGTATGTTACTTTTCTATTTTAATTAATTTGACTCTTCATAATTGAATTACAAGAATTCTTTATTTTTTATATAACCCCTTTATTGTACACATGAGGTATAAATATTTTCTCTCAGATTATGACTTCCTTTTTCATTTTATTACTAGTATCTCCTGAAGAAAAATATATATATTAATTTTAGTAAAGTCTAATCAATCATTTAAATATATTTCTTGCTATTATTGTCATAAATATAAAATTTTATGTGAGAAATATTACAAATAATTTTAACACTGGATTTTATACTTTACCAGAGACCTAGTCCATTGCACGTTAATTTTTTCTATGATGTGAAGTAAGGATCTAAATTAACTTATTTTGCAAGTGGATATCAAATTTTCCCAATCTGATATCATCAATGATACATAACTTTAAATATAAAATTCCACTCAAAGATAATTAATGTTACTGGTCACAATATTCCCCCTCTCAATTCTTCCTCTTTTCTTTTGGGTTAGACATAAGGTAACTCTACTTTTTATAATGCAGGACACATGAAATATAACACAGACCTTCCAAGACCTCTGACTGATTAGCTCTCTGTCCTAAAGAAAACCCTCAGGACTCGCTCCCTGATCTGCTTGGTTCTGACCCCATAAATTACAGGATTGAAAGCTGGTGGAACAACTACATACAGATTAGCCAAGAAAATGTGAATATATTGAGGAATATTGTGGCCAAATCGATGTGTCAAGAAAGAGAAAAAGGCTGGAGTGAAAAAGGCTAAGATAACACCAATGTGAGAGCCACAGGTGTTGAGAGCTTTGAGTCGAGCCTCCTTGGAGGGCAAACAGAAGACAGCATGGAGGATCCTGACATAGGAGAGAATTATAAGGAGCACATCCAATAATAAGAGAGAAATGTTGCCAAGGCCAAATAGAATGTTGACTTTGATGCTGGCACAAGCCAGACGGGCAATGCCCATGTGTTCACAATAGGTATGAGGGATGATATGGTGCCCACAGAAGGGCAGCCTCAGGAGGAGAAACACCAGTGGGATCACCATGCAAAGACTCCTCAGAATAGCAATCCCTGCAATGATGATGATGATTTTGCTGGTGAGGATCATGGTGTACCGAAGAGGTTTACAAATAGCAATGTAGCGGTCAAAGGCCATGGCCACCAACACAATGCTCTCCATGACAGTGAAGAAATGGATGAAGAACATCTGGGAAAGACAGCTTTCAAAAGATATATCTCTGAGGCTGAACCAGAAGATGCCCAACATTTTGGGGATGGTGGCTGTGGACAAGCCCAGGTCAATGGAGTCCAACATGGCCAGAAAGTAGTACATGGGCTCATGGAGACTATGCTCAGTCTGGATCACAAACAGTACAGCAGCATTCCCCAGGAGTGCAACAAGATACACAAAGAAAAAGGGAAATCCGATCCAGAACTGCACATCTTCTAGTTCTGGGATACCCAGGAGGAGGAACGAAGAGGGATGGAACTGGGTATCATTAGGTGTAGCCATTCTTTCTGGCATAACTTTTGCACAATTCTGTTGTGCATATAATCATTGACTTCTCATTGGTGAATTCTTCTCCTCTTTTCCCTTTATTCAGATTCCTGGTAAAATGTAAAACAGCAAGGTAACCTTTCTTTGTTTCTACTCAGAATTAACATAAACTATTTTCCTCATATTCTGCTAGCCCCACTTAAGTGTAAAACAGCCTCAGAATCAACCTGACTCTGCAGTCACTTCCCATACTAGAAAATGTTAGACATGAAGAAGGAATAGGAGAAAACCATCTCTCTGCTATACAGAAGTTCATAATCAGAAATTTATATAAAATCAGGTTGGAAAATAAAGTTCCAGGCTCTGCATATCTGGTACTTTTAAACACACTTAAAGTGCATGGTCATTTTTTTTAGTATTTATAATCTCAACTATTCCCTTATTAGGTACATGCAAACAATAAAGGTAAAATTTATTTTACCTTATTTATTTTACCAGGGCAGCAGCTCTTCCAGCCCATGGGTCCTGTCACCATGCTTTAGTAAAACCACTATTTTTCACCAAAGACATCTCAAGAATTCTTTCTTGGTCATTGGCTCCAGACCTCACATATATTCCAAAACTTCATCATATGGACTCTTCAGTGCTCATTATCTCTTACTTACTTTTAGAGCTGCATAAAATACAAACAAAAATAAAATAGACCATATTCCATATCCCTAGAAAATCAATTTATTCCACTTATAATTGTGGATTTTCCAAAAGATTTTTTAAATATTTATTTGAGAGAGAGAGAGAGGGAGGGGCAGAGGAAGAGAATCCTCAAGCAGACTCCTGATGAGTGCAGAGCCTGATGACTTGGGCTTGATCTCATAACCGTGAGAGATCATGATCTGAGCCAAAACCAAGAGTCGGATGTTTAACCAACTGAGCCCCCCAAAAGATTCCTTGTAAATGGACCTTCTTTTCTTCAGAGAAAACATCATTTCTAAGTCTACAAATATTTCTGAAAGCACCCAGTCACTTAATTCTACAACTGTGTACAGATCTATTATTTCAACGTTTATTTATATAACCTACAGCCTGGATTGCATTCAGAAAGAAGACTAGATTCCAGTCCTTCCTCTCTGATTTTTTTTTCTTTAATCATGAGAGACACAGAGAGAGAGAGGCAGAGACACAGACAGAGGGAGAAGGGAAGAAGACACAGAGAGAGGGCCCCATGCGGGAAGCCGGACGTGGGACTCTACCCCCGGGTCTCAGAATCATGCCCTGGGCCAAAGGCAGTGCTAAACCACTGAGCCACCAAGGCTGCCCTTCCTCTGTAAATTCTTAATTCTAAGGCCCTCCCTGTAATTCTCCAGCAGTCATTTCCTCAACCTTAAATCTTCTTTTTCTACCATATTCCATTTATCTCCACCACAGTCCACATAAATGCTTCCTTCCTTGTCACATATCTGAAGAGGGTGAGAAGAGATAATATGGATGCTCTCATTTAATCTCTACTAAACCCTTAATCTCATGTTCATCATTCCCTTTATAACCTTAATCTTGGGTTCTGTTTTTACAAAAGTATCCCTTAAGTCCATGCTTCATAAATAACTTCACAAATTTTTGCATTCAAATATATATTTGATATTCTTTAGTTACTTAGTACTTTTTAGAAGAAATATAGTAATCCCTTTTCCTTTTGCTATCATATTTGACACTTATAGATGGATTCAGAAACAATAGCTAAATGGATACAGGATATATCAGTGCATTTTATTCCTCATTGGCTTTGCAGTCATATTGGTTTTGCCTATGAGACTTTAGTTGGTCATAGGTATACACATATTTAGGAAAACTATTTTATTTATTTAGAAAATCATGAGTGTAGTCCTGGGAAGTCATGAGTGTGATTGTGCTTTACATCTTCATACTTTGACCTGACTTCCATCTATCTATACAGATTTGGCATAGCCCTTTACCCATCTCTTCCACTGTATTCCACACTTTAATCTTGATATGACTTACCTTGATGTCTAAATCTCTAAGAAGCAACACTTTGTAACACCACATGGTGTCTTTGCGGAGCACACTACTTAATATGCTGAAGAGAAAGTATTTATGTTTTTATTAAAGCCCTGCTTCCCTTGTGATAGGTATTATTGTATCTTTGAGACTTTAACATGGTTTAATTAATAGCCACTAGGGAATCTCTTTTGCAAACTCTTTATCTCTACATTGAGACTACAGGACAAGATTTTTCCATTGATTCTGTATTTTCCTAACTAATCAATCCTTTTGCCAAGATGATATAATTGTATGATTTCTTCTTTCAAAATTACATTTTCTGCTGAGTGAAATAAGTCAATTGGAGAAGGACAAACATTATATGGTCTCATTCATTTGGGGAATATAAAAAATAGTGAAAGGGAATAAAGGGGAAAGGAGAAAAAATGAGTGGGAAATCTCAGAAAGAGAGACAGAACATGAAAGACTCCTAACTCTGGGAAACGAAGTAGGGGTGGTGGAAGGGGAGGTGGGCGGGGGATGGGGGTGACTGGGTGATGGGCACTGAGGTGGGCACTTGATGGGATGAGCACTGGGTGTTATTCTATATGTTGGCAAATTGAACACCAATAAAAAATAAATTTATTTAAAAAAAAGAAAGAAAAGTTACATTTTCAAAGCCACTATTAGAAATCTAGTTTATTAGCCTTGATCTTTTCTTATATTCTTCATTATCATGTCCACCAATCCTTTCTCTCTCTCCTCCTCAGTTCATCAGTCTCTCTCTTTCCTTTGCTCTCTCACTCCTCCTTATAATAATATTCATGCTTTTACCATTTAAACAATCTCCCTGATACAGTTACTCCATTGGGTGAAACTCTGCTAATCTATTCATCCTCTTCCTTCTTTATTCACATAACCCAGTCTAAACTTCTTCGGATGGCCAGTTGGCCTTTGAAGTGTTCTTCAAAGCCACCTCCCACCACTCACTCCTCCTTCATTTCATTCTAGCCACAGGATACTTGGTACCTTTCCTCAAATATTATTAGGTCATTTTCATCCCAGTTTTTTTTTCTTTTCTGTTTACACAACCTGGAACACCCTTTTCTAATGCTTTCAAAAGTCTTATTCTCTCTTTTCATTCAATTTGTCCTCAAATACACCTGCCTCAAAGAAGCCCTTCATGAAATTTGTATTTAGAACTCTATTTCTTTACTTAGCCTGCTAATTTTGCTAGAATACATTTGTACCTATGTAAGACTATATTTTATTCATTCCTTTTTTTCTCATTCTCACAAGGTTATTGGTTCCTAGAAGGCAGAGACCATGAATATCATCATAGTTGTATGCTCAGTCACTAGAGGAGTATCTGGAACATAGCGATAACAAAATAATATTCCTCAATGAATAAATAATAAAACAATGCCAAAGAGGGGAATGTTAACATATTGGAATATACTCTTACTACTTGCTGTCTTCTCAATGTCTTAATGGGACACCTATTCTCATAACTGAGTATGAAATCATCCTTTATTCTTCTCACTCTTTTTCGTGACTTCTCTTGCATGTCACAATATTGATCACTCTCTCCTTCATAATATTGCGTCCTCACCAAATTTCTGAAAGGAAATTTTATAAGATGGACAGTGTTAAGGAGATAGATGGTGGTGTTGGTTGCAAAACATTAAAAATGTATTTAGTAACACTAAATTGTACACTTAAAAATGGTTATGTGCATTTTTCCAAAATAAAAATGAAGGGATAAAAGGTAAGAAGTATGAGACAGTGAGAGCCATAGTCATCTCAGTGTTCATTGGGGGACACGCACCACAAAGAAGCCACATGGCCATTGAAAAGCCTCATGCACTCTCAAGCTCTTGGTCCATATGTACTTTACTTGCCTTGTGAGTATATCTAGGAAACAGCTAACATTGTTAGCCCTTCTCAGGGGGAGTGGACTAGAGAGAGCAAAATAAGTTGCTCAAAATAAAAGCTGTCACATTAATAAACAAACTTGGCTTTTAATATTTTTTTTAATTTTTTTATTTATTTATGATAGTTACAGAGAGAGAGAGAGGGAGGCAGAGACACAGGCAGAGGGAGAAGCAGGCTCCATGCACCGGAAGCCCGATGTGGGATTCGATCCCGGGTCTCCGGGATCACACCCTGGGCCAAAGGCAGGCGCCAAACCGCTGCGCCACCCAGGGATCCCAAACTTGGCTTTTATAAGAAGCAGATAACCATGTCCAGAATCAGGTGCAGCTAAAATGAGCTTTACAAAGAAGTCACACTGTCACTTTATCATTAATCAAATCTAGCATCATTAATAAGGGAATAATGAAATTTTCTGTATATCCTAATGTAACTCAATATTGAGCTCAGAGCACCACTTATAGAGTATTCTTTTTTTTTTTTTCTTTTTTTTTAATTTTTATTTATTTACTTATGATAGTCAGAGAGAGAGAGAGAGAGAGGCAGAGACACAGGCAGAGGGAGAAGCAGGCTCCATGCATCGGGAGCCTGATATGGGATTCGATCCCGGGTCTCCAGGATCACGCCCAGGGCCAAAGGCAGGCGCCAAACCGCTGCGCCACCCAGGGATCCCACTTATAGAGTATTCTTAATAAGAGCTCCTTAATCCATATATAATAAAAATATAAAAAATGATTTAATACACAGAAAACTACCTAGTGCCTTCAACAATTTCACATAGATACACAAAGACACATACATATACAGAGGCACATATAGAGGAATAATAGCTATATTGCAAAAATATGTTTTATAGATAAGTCTACTAAAGTATTTAGGGGTGCAGTATCATAATATTATTTACTTTAAAATGTTTCAGAAATTACATGCATATTCACATGTGCATGTGTGAAACATACATGTGAAAATACTAATAACTCTTGAATGTGGGTATATGGTTGTTTGACTCCCTATTTTTCAACTCTGTATGTATGACAAATGTTTTATAAAACATTTTTATTTAAAAAAAGATTTTAATTATTTATTCATGAGAGACACATAGAAAGGCAGAGACACAAGCAGAGGGAGAAGCAGGTTCCCTGTGGGGAGCCTAATATGGGACTTGACACCAGGACCTTGGGATCATGACCTGAGCCAAAGGCAGATGCTCAACCACTGAGCCACCCAAGTGTCCTTTTTTTCTTTTTAAAGATTTTGTTTATTTATTCATGAGAGACATACACAGAGAGAAGCAGAGACATAGGCAGAGGGAGATATAAAACATTTTTAAATGACAAAGCACTACTAATTTTTTTTGAGATACTGAGAAAATAAAATAAGAAAAATTATGGTGTATTAGTAGACCTGTTATGAAACAACGGAATCAAGTTAACAATTATTAAAAGGAAGAGACATAAGATACATAAAAATCAAGAATATCCACTTCAAAATATAACTTCAAAAACATTTGAAGCAAAAAGTAATCAACAGACAGAATGACTAAAACAAGTGTGGATGAGTATGCTGAGAAAGGGGAACACTCTTGCAGTGTGGTGGGAATGCAAACTGGTTCAACCACTCTGGAAAACAGTATGGTGGTTCCTTAAAAAGTTAAAAATAGAGGGCACCGGAATGGCAGAGTCGGTTGAGCATCTGACTCTTGGTTTTTGGCTCAGGTCTTGATTTGAGGGTCATGAGATCCTGCCCTAGATTGGATCTTAAGACTTTCCCTCTTTCTCTGCCCCTCCCTCTGGGCATGTGCTCTCTCTCTCCCTCTTTCCCTCTTGCTCTAAAATAAATAAATAAATCTTTTTTAAAAAATTAAAACTTGGACTACCTTACAATCCAGCAATTGCACTACTGGGTATTTAACCTAAAGAATACAAAAATACAAAAAATAAATTAATTTAAAAAAAGAATACAAAAATACTAATTCAAAGGGATACATACATCCTGATGTTTATAGCAGCATTATCAACAATAGCCAAATTGTGGAAAGAGCACAAGTGTCCCTTAACAAATGAATGGATACAATGGAATATTACCCATAAAAAAGAATGAAATCTTGCATTTATAACAACATGGATGGAGCTAGAGAACATAATGCTAAGTTAAATAAGAGAGACAAACACCATATGATTTCACTTATATGTGGAATTTAAGAAATAAAACAAAGGGGAAAAAGAAAAAGAGGCAAACCAAGAAATGGACTTTTAACTACAGAGAACAGATTGATGGTTAACAGAGGGGAGGTAGGTGAGGGAGTTGGGTTAAATGGGTGATGGAGATTAAGGAGTGCACTTGTGATGAGTACCGGTTGATATATGGAATTGCTGAATCTCTATATTGTACACCTGAAACTACTATTACACTGTATGGTAAATAATGAATTTAAATAAAAACTTAAATCAATAAATAACAAATTTAAAACAAAATAGATGAAAAATAATAAATATGAAATTCACCTTAATGAAATCAAAAATACAAAATAATCTGCGGATTGAGATTAAATATACAAAGTATTATAAAAAATGAAGATCTCAGAAATATGTTTTTCTTACTTCCTTTCTTCCACCCATTTCTATACAACTAATCTCTTCTTGCACTCTAAAATTCACTTGAAGATATAAAATAATGTCAATTTCTGAGGAAGAAGAGCTTTATGTTCATCTTCAGAGACACTGTAGTGAGGAGACAGATGATTGTTTTAGATGAAAGCACAAAATGCAAAGGATAAGGTACCTGATCTCACATAAATAAATAATTAAGGAATTTCTTCACAGTCAGGGGTTTCCCAAATAGAAAAACACTGCCAGAATTCTGGAACTGACATAGTAATTCAGGCTCAAGTATCTGAGTATCAATCCCTCTCTAGCCAAAATAATTTTCTAAAATTTAGGTCAAATTACCTTTGCTCTCTGCTTAAAGGGATTGTTAGGCCTATATCATCCACAGGGATAGGTACAGTTCAAATTTATCAGCTTTGCTTGTAAAGGTATCTATCCTTTGGCCAATGCCAGCATCTAAAAACTCAACTGAGAGAATTTATCTTTTACATCAATCGATCCATTAGAAAAATCCTTGAATCTGCAGTGTTATTTCATGTTTCCTCAGCCTGGAGCACCCCTATCCTGCCAAACTTTCTCTGTTCCTCATTACCACCATTAGAATGTTTAGTGACCATTTATTTATAATTTTACCAGAATGGTCATAATGTCCAAGAATGCTTCTCAATGACTCCTAATAAACTCTCCCCCCCATTAATAAATGTTGTGCCCCAATAAATCCCATGGGTTTAGAATTATTTTGGAGAAATAATTCATTCAGAGAAAAATCTTGTTCGTCACAATTTAGATGTGCTGGTTGAATGGCTGAGACATAATTAATATACATTCAATCCACACCAGTCAATTTAAACACCATCTGCTCTTTCTATGAACACATCAACAGAATCATTCTTAAAGACACACATAAGCACTCATACACGTACAGAGAACACACATTTTTAAACTGTTATAACTAGCAATTCTGAGAGAGAAAGACAAAACAAAACCAGAGGAAGATACAGAGACAAAAACAATAATGAAAATGTATTTGGGATCTCTGGGACTTTTCTCTGAATGTGATTGAGAAAGAATACATATCTACCAATTCACTCTTGCAATCCTTTTTATTTATCCATTTTACTTTTCACCAGGTGATTTCTTTCTCTTTTTTTAATAATAAATTTATTTTTTATTGGTGTTCAATTTACCAACATACAGAATAACACCCAGGGCTCATCCTGTCAAGTGCCCCCCTCAGTGCCCGTCACCCAGTCACCCCCACCCCCCACCCACCTCCCCTTCCACCACCCCTACTTCGTTTCCCAGAGTTAGGAATCTCTCATGTTCTGTCTCCCTTTCTAATATTTCCCACCCATTTCTTCTCCCTTCCCCTCTATTCCCTTTCACTATTATTTATATTCCCCAAATGAATGAGACCATATAATGTTTGTCCTTCTCCGATTGACTTATTTCACTCAGCATAATACCCTCCAGTTCCGTCCACGTCGAAGCAAATGGTGGGTATTTGTCATTTCTAATGGCTGAATAATATTCCATTGTATACATAAACCACATCTTCTTTATCCATTCACTATCCACATGCCTTGATAACTCTTCTCTCTCTACCCTCCCCCACCAGGCTGAGCTCTATCTTTCTCCAAATTCCTCTGTAGCTGCCACTTCCACATAGGTTCCTTTGGAGTAGACTCAGTCACATTACCATCGTCTGAGAATATTCTCTAAGAATGGAACCATCAAGTACTTCTACAATCTCCCAGCCTAAACTTCATCAATAACTGCCTGTTCTGTGTCACTGAGCCAGCTCTAAGGAGAGAAGATTCACATAACACTTAGAGCCAAAAGAGTGAGGTGCCATGTCATCACTCCCTGAAACCTACCACAGGAAAAGGACAGAAACTGAGCCTAAATACTCGGAAGTCTTTGGACAGAGGACAGGATGCAATGATCTAAAAATGCCTTCTAGTCTCCCCGTTCCTCACACTAGCCTCAGCATTGGTCTCTGCCAATTCCATTAGTGTTTATCTTACTTCCCCCTCAGGTAGCCAATTTGTGATTTGGAATTTTTGACAACTGTACCAAATCTGGTTTGGCACACATTCCTATTAAGGACACTCAAAAGCAAAGAGACATAAATGAAGCTGTTTTTTCAACTTCCCATTTGTGAATTAAAGCCTTGGGGCTTCTGTGCTTCCAGGGCAGAGAGTGCTCTATTATTTTATAGTGTCTATGGTTAGAAGGCACAGATATTTCTGCATAGTGCATCCTGCTTTCATCTGGTCATCTAATAATTGACATAATGACTGACTGCTCCAGGAGATCACTGAATCATAGTTGAATTAAGTATTTTACTTTATATATTCCTCAGCATGCCACCAGTATAGTCTACTGCCTGTTTCTTTATCTTAACTATATAAAAGGCATAGAAAGTAGATATAAAGAGCATTTACTCAAGATATTCTTAAAACAGTCTTCCTCCAAAATTTTACAGCCTTCCATGAATGGAACAGTTAATGACCACACCTTTCAAAAAGTTTATTTCTCTGAAATTTTTATTTCTCTAAACTAATTCAGAACTAACTTTCCTAATATAAGTACTTAAAGACAATAGATTGTGTCCTTACCTGTTTTAATGTTTTAAAATAGACACATGCAGCATTCCAAAATTTAATATAGATGGATAGATACATATAATGATTATATTAACTAAATATCATTTATAGAAATAGTTCAATAAATTAAATATATTAATTTAAGAATGCATAAGCCAGTCTAAGTCTCCATTATTTTCTTTTTCTTTTATTTAATTTCTAAATTCATGATTATGCTGGCTTCCCTATATACATGAGGAAAATGATATAACTACTGAGGATTGTAGTGAGCACTATATGCATATACGTTTATAAAATAATGACATCTACCTCTATATATACTGCATTCACAATGCATAGGTATGTTATATTAGTGTAAGATATTATTATTTTTTATACTTCTAGCTACCACATTACTTCTTTATAACCTATTAGATATTATCAATGGTAACCTACATTTTGTTCAATTAATAAACCCCTTGGAATATAGGAGGGTTGCAACTTGAAAACATCTCTTTGGCTTATATGACAACTTCCTACTAATGATGGAATGAATTTGAATAAATCACTTATGGTTTTTAAATATAAATATATTCATCTCAAAAGTGGAGGAAGTGCTATATATTTTAAAGTACTATCTTGAGAATCCAACAATATAAATGGAAATACTTATAAACTAGATTTGTATAAATTTTAATATCATCACCAACATTCTATTATTACTATTAAAGAAAGTTTCAGTTTCTGGATAAATAATATTATTGGTCTTAATATTCCCCTATAATTCATCTCTTTCCTACTGGGTTAGAATTAAGGTAACTTTACTTTTTATAATGCAGGACACATGAAATATAACAGAGACCTTCCAAGACTGATTAGCTATCTGTCCTAAAGAAAACCCTCAGGACTCGCTCCCTGATCTGCTTGGTCCTGACCCCATAAATTACAGGATTGAAAGCTGGTGGAACAACTACATACAGATTAGCCAAGAAAATGTGAATATATTGAGGAATATTGTGGCCAAATCGATGTGTCAAGAAAGAGAAAAAGGCTGGAGTGAAAAAGGCTAAGATAACACCAATGTGGGAGCCACAGGTGTTGAGAGCTTTGAGTCGAGCCTCCCTGGAGGGCAAACAGAAGACAGCATGGAGGATCCTGACATAGGAGAGAATTATAAGGAGCACATCCAATAATAAGAGAGAAATGTTGCCAAGGCCAAATAGAATGTTGACTTTGATGCTGGCACAAGCCAGACGGGCAATGCCCATGTGTTCACAATAGGTATGAGGGATGATATGGTGCCCACAGAAGGGCAGCCTCAGGAGGAGAAACACCAGTGGGATCACCATGCAAAGACTCCTCAGAATAGCAATGCCTGCAATGATGATGATGATTTTGCTGGTGAGGATCATGGTGTACCGAAGAGGTTTACAAATGGCAATGTAGCGGTCAAAGGCCATGGCCACCAACACAATGCTCTCCATGGCAGTGAAGAAATGGATGAAGAACATCTGGGAAAGACAGCTTTCAAAAGATATATCTCTGAGGCTGAACCAGAAGATGCCCAACATTTTGGGGATGGTGGCTGTGGACAAGCCCAGATCAATGGAGTCCAACATGGCCAGAAAGTAGTACATGGGCTCATGGAGACTATGCTCAGTCTGGATCACAAACAGTACAGCAGCATTCCCCAGGAGTGCAACAAGATACACAAAGAAAAAGGGAAATCCGATCCAGAAATGCACATCTTCTAGCCCTGGAATACCCAGGAGAAGGAAGGAAGAGGGATGGAACTGGGTGTCATTAGGTGTAGCCATTCTTTCTGGCGAACTTTTGCACAATTCTGTTGTGCATATAATTATTGACTTCTCATTAGTGAATTCTTCTCCTCTTATTCCTTTGACCAGATTATGGCAAAATGCAAAAGAACATTTTGATCTTCTCTCATTCTAATTCAGAAAGGAATTAAGTAATTATTTTAGTCAATGATACCATATTATATACTTCAAAATTGCTCAAAGACTATATCTTAAATGTTCTCACCAAAACAAGCAATTGATAATTAAGTGATATGATAGGAGTGATAGCTAAATCTATGGTTGTAATCATACTGCAATATATAAATCCATTGAATCAACACACTATGCACCTTGAATTTACATAGTTTTTTTATGTCAATTATATTTCAATTTTTTTAAGAATGAAAGGAGATTAAAGACACTTCACTTTGTGCTCTTCTCTCCTGAGCATCACACATTACCAGGAACAAAACCAGTCTTAATCTGCTGCCACTATCCCTAATAAGAAAAGCAACATAAAGACAAGAGGGCAGAAGAACATCCTCTGTACAGTTGAAATTCAAACTCTGGAGTGTAATCAGAAATAAACAGGAAAGGTTAAATTCCATAGATTATGTATTTGATCGAGTCCACATATTTTTACTTAATGTAGATAGTGCTTTCTTTGGTAATTATAATCCCAATCATTCCCCTATTTGGGAATCTAAAAACCCCAAAATGTAGTGTACATGATTCTGTGTTTATGTGTGCATATGTGTGTTTATACATTTTATGGGTGCTTGTGAATATTAGGTGGTCTAGTTTTTAGAGCAGAAGAAACCATTTGTTTGTTCATATGCTTGAAAAAAATTCTACCACATAAAAGTTCTTAATTTAAGAAATTCATAAAAGAGGAACTAATTAAGAAGAGACAGGACAAAAAAAGAAGAGACAGGACAGCAAATAATTTCAATGTCATATTTTAGAAAACAACTCAGTTGTTCTTGAAAAAAAGTTACCTATTGGATTTAAAAAATAAACAATGACTAAGAGGAGATATTTGACAAAAAGTATTTTGTAATGATGATGAAACTAAATTGAGAGATTATTTTGATCTAGAAAAACTTATCATAAGTAAAAGTATCCAATAAATAACATGTCTAGATATAGGCCATCTGGGGGAAGGAAGATGAAATATTCCGGGCTTTCAAATTATCTCTCCCATATATCCATGGGGGGAGATCAGGAGCATCTTAGACATCCTAAAATTCAATTTCTACCAAGATTCTACCCTGCCACTCATGTCTTTACAGATGTCTCCCTTAAAGTAACATTGAAAGAGGAAGTATCAAGTGATTTTGTTTTATAGCACTCATTCAGAATATGTGGGAATTCTGAATTTATTTATAGTAAATTAAAAATTTTAAACAAACAAGGAAGAGTTTCATTACTTCACAGTTTATTTGGGAAAAACTAGTCATATAGAAAATTTAGAACTGATTGTGACGTGTCTAACTGCAGAAAGCTTTGATTCAACTTTAGGATTACTTGGGTGTTGGTATAAGTCAGAAATGACAGACATCCATTACAGACAAATGCATATAAAGGTCAGTACATTCTATTTTAAACCCATGCCAAGATAAATACCTTTCTAACTGCACCTAATTGAAATCTATGAAGAGTAGTAAAGAAAGAGAGAGAGAGAGAGAATTTCAAAATTGGGGAAGTTTTCTCAGGAAATAGATATCTGTATGTGTATACATGTGTAAGTAAACTTAGGGCTAGGGAGGAGATAATTGAAGTTCTCAATTTTGTAATGTGTAACTATCAGAGGCAGTTTTCTGTCTTCCATTAGTGGAGAATATACAGGTTAAGTGAAGAAGTGTTCTTCACAGTTTATTCCAACAAATATTTAGGAGATCCTTTATGCACCATCATTGATTAGGAAACTTGTCACAAGCCCTCAAGGAGGCCATTAAGTGGTAAGGGAGATAAAATTCTAAAGATGAAATTTAAAAATTGGATAGCAAGTGCTATGTTAGAAGTGTGTACAGAATGTTGTGGGTGTGGAGGTGGACCAAGAAAAATTCCATAAAGAAGATTAGACTAATGCTAAGACTCACAGAACAATTATTCAGCTAACAAAGAACATAAATTTTGTTCTAGATGGGGTGAAGAGCAAGGAGAAAGTGGAAATACAACCAGAGTGGCCAGTGGAGGCACAAAAAAAGGAATCTGTTATCATCTTGATGACCTTTTCCAGAAATTCAGTAGGTTGATGAGCAAACTCTGAATTGGAGTCCTGGGGCTCCCTACAATAGAAACTAAGAATATAAAATAGGGCTACATCCCTAGGAAAACCTATCCCAAGTATTTCGTTAGATTTTCTAGGAAAGCTTGAAAATTAGTCCTTCTGAGAAAACCTCATTTTCAGTCAGTAAACATTGATCAAAGCAACCAATCACTTATCATTCTGTAACTATTTCATTATCTATCCATATATCTTCCAATCTCTCCCGGATTTAGAAATAAGACTCCATCTCAGTCCCTCATTTAACCTCTTAACTCTAAGGTACTACATGGCATTATATCCACCTAACCAGCAGCCATTTCCTCCATGTGTCATCTTCTTACTTGATGTTATTCCATCAAGCTCCACCACATCCTAGTATCCACATTTTACCATTTCCTGGAATTGTCAGCAGAAGGAGGAGAGATGGTGGACACCTGCTTCCCTATCCTTGCCTAATCTTGTAGTCTCGTGGCCATCCTGCTTTCCTGCATCTTATCCTTCTTTCCTTAGACACTTCATTTTCCTAGGTGTTATTTTCAAAAAAAAAAAAAAGTCTATCCTTCAGGGCCATTCTTCATTATTCACTTATTCACCAATTTATTAATTCAAAAACACTTATTAGTTACCTTTACTATACCTGACAGAGCTTTAGTCAATTTAATCATGATATGACTTACATTGGTCTCTAAATCTCTAAGTAACATTCCAAGGTATCTTCTTAGGACATGTCTCTTATTATGCTGAATAGAAGATATTTATATTTTTCTTACAGCCCTACTTCCTCTGGGGTTGGGATAAATAATATCCTGGAGATCTACTCCCAGAGGACTGTAATTATTTGACCTGCCTGGCAGTTGCAGGAAGCATCCCCTTAGAGGGTGCATATTTATTTGACCTGAATTGAAGCTCTTTTCCTATGAACAGTCTTTTCCCTGGGCTATTAGTCAAAAAGAAGAAATAGAAATTATTTAACACTGCAGCTTCCTGAAGCAAAAATATTAGTTCGAGCTAAAAGGAGATTGACTTAAAAGGAAAAGGTGGGGAATGAATTGATCTACAGGGTTTTTCGAAGTTCTGAAATATTCCTAAACAATAAAGCCATGAACATGTACATGACTATGCGCATGCCCAGGAAGAAATCCCTAATCTGTCATCTTTGGGTGACTGAGGAAATAATATTAAAATGCAGAATGCAGTTCATTACGATAGAAAATATCTGGTATACTCAAGAAGTCATTTCTCTCTCTCTCTCTCTCTCTCTCTCTCTCTCTCTCACACACACACACACACACACACACATCACGGGATGGGTGAGGTTGTTGTTACTTTGCAGATTGTACATATTTTTAATTTAAAAAATTATACAAAAATATTCCTATGAATATAGATTTTAAAATCTTCAACAAACTACAGCAAACCAAATGCAACAGCGTAATAAAAGGATAATCTAGCTTGGTTTATCACAAAAATGCAAGGTGATTCAAGATAAGAGAATCAATAAATATATTACCTAACATTAACGGTATAAAGGAAAAAGAAACATGACTCTCTCAATGATGCAGAAAGAACATTTGATAAAATCTAGAAACCTTTCATAATAAAATTCCTCAACAAACTAAGAATATAAGGAAATTCCTCGACATGAAAAAGGGTATTCATTGGGGAGGAAAAAACCAGAAAACTATAGTTTGTATCATACTCAATGGTGAAAGACTAAAAACATTCTCCCTAAGTTCATACACAAGAATGCTTCCTTTCAACATTGCTATCTAAAAATTTTCTGGGAGTTCTAACTACAGCAATTAGGCAAGAAAAACTCATTAAAATATAAAAGGAAAGAGTAAACTATCTCTACTCGTGATATAATCTTATGTAAAGGATTTTATTAAAGCTAATAAATGAATTCAGCAAAGTTACACAATACAATTTCAACATACAAGAATCAGATATATTTCCATATACTAGCAATGAATAATCTAAAAAAACAGATTAAGAATAAAATTCCATTTACAACAGCAATTAAAAATAATAACATATATACTTACGAAAATTGAAACCAAGGAAGTATATGTTTTTTGGTCTTGGGTTTTTTTTTTAAGATTTTATTTATTTATTCATGGCAGACACACAGAGAGAGGCAGAGACATAGGCAGAGGAAGAAGCAGGCTGCCTACAAGGAGAATGATGAGGGACTCCATCCCAGGACCCAGATCACTCCCTGAGCCCAAGGCAGATGCTCAACCACTGAGCCATCCAGATATTCTGTAAGTATGATATTTATATATTAAAAGCTATAAAACCCTGCTATAGGAGGAAACTGTATTCTCTAGCTATATCCAGAGTTTAGGAATAGGACTATATTTTGGAAATCTACAGGATTAATAAATTACACTGAGATTATTCTGAGTTTAATACCAAGACTGCCTTTGTGTTTAAATCATATAATGATCCTAATTTCCTTTTCCAAACTTTCTAAAATCTTGAATATAAATTGTAGCAAACAAGGGAAATTTTAGGTATAATTCAATTGGAACTAGACACAGAACTCATACAATTATTCAAATTTAATATGACTTAGCTTCAAGTGAGAAAATAATATTATGTATCCTTAATCCTAAACTGTAGTCTCTTACATTCCTCGATCCAAAAGGCTGAATATATTGGATAGAGTGAGGAAGAGAAAGAAAAGAAAGAAAGAAAGAAAGAAAGAAAGAAAGAAAGAAAGAAAGAAAGAAAGAAAGAAAGAAAGAAAGAAAGAAAGAAAGAAAGAAAGAAAGAAAGAAAGAAAGAAAGAGAAAGAAAGAAAGAAAGAAAGAAAGAAAGAAAGAAAGAAAGAAAGAAAGAAAGAAAGAAAGAGAAAAAGAGGGAGAAAAAAACAGAAAGAGGAAAATTGGAAGAATCATATTACGAAGAAAAAGGGAGCAAGAATGCCAATAAGAACAAGATGGGAACATTTAAATAAAAATAAGAAATGATATTTTTAAAAATGAGTAATAACTCTAAAGAAAGAAGACAAAACTTGAGGACTAATATACAGAATACAAATCTATAGAACAGATGCTCTAATTTAAATTAAACATCGTCACTGAGCCAAGGCTTACACTTTATGATTTTTTTTCACCTGAAAATGACATTATTAGATCAGGGTTCCTACAGGGTCTAAACTTACCTAAAGAAGAGACACATGGAAAAATGAGAGAGTTCTCACCCTTTCTCACCAGTCATTCTACTCCCAAACCTCTGCTGCCTCCAGGACATCTTCCCTTCCCTTCAGTGCTTTGCCTTAGTCTGGTTTCATGGGGTGGGTGAGCAAAATGGGCAGCAGAGGTAGCTTTGGCTTGTCTCCCAACTCTAAATGAATTTCCAATAAAAAATAAAAATATGGCTGCTACTGTCTACTCTAACAGGAAATCTAAAACAGGGGTGAGGTGAGACTATTAAAATGTGGGTGGTAGGTGGCTATGCCTTCCAATGTTGACACAGAGCTCTTATTTCTGTACAAATATCTTCACAACTGTCTCTCGGATCTGCTTGGTCCTGACTCCATAGATGACTGGGTTGAGGGCAGGTGGGACAACCACATATAGATTAGCTAAAAGGATATGGATATAGCGGGGGATGTTTCGACCAAAACGGTGTGTCATGAAAGAAAAAAATGCCGGTGTGTAAAAGCACAGCATGACACAGACATGAGAACCACAGGTATTGAGAGCCTTTAGTCGGGCATCCCGAGAAGGAAGGCGGAAAACAGCTTGAAGGATAAGCACATAGGACGAAGCAATCAGGATCACATCCACAATGATATTGGAAATCACCATGAGCCCATAGATAATGTTGACCTTGATGGGTGCACAGGCCAACCGGGCAAGACCCATGTGCTCACAGTACGTATGAGGGATGACGTGATGCCCACAGAAGGGCAGCCTCAGAATGAGAAACACAAATGGAGTCACCAGAATTAAATTTCTTCCAACAACAACAGAGGCGAGGATGCCGATTGTTTTATTGGTGAGGATCATGGTGTACTGGAGAGGGTTGCAGATGGCAACAAAGCGGTCATAAGCCATGGCCACCAGGAGAACAGTCTCCATGCCTGTGAACATGTGGATGAAGAACATCTGAGTAAGGCAGCCCCTGAAGCTGATCTCTTGGAGGTTGAACCAGAAGATGCTCAGCATTTTGGGGATGGTGGACGTGGACAGACCCAGATCGATCATAGACAACATGGCCAGGAAGTAGAACATGGGCTGGTGGAGACTGTGTTCAGTCTTGATTGCAAACAGGATGGAGATGTTCCCCACGAGGGCAATCAGATACACAACACAGAATGGGAAAGCAATCCAGATGTGGACAGTTTCCAGCCCTGGGATTCCTAGCAGGTGAAAGAAGGGGGGATGGAACTGAGTGTCATTGATGGAAGTCATTCTCCTAGCAAGTGTCACTGAATTCCCATTAAGGTGTAGGGAATCTCAGTCTCTTTATGGTCTTTTCTTATCAAGGTCCTAGAAAGTGAAAAAAAAATTTAATTGGTATGCTAGAGGTAATGGCGGGAGTGGTTGATTACAAACATTAGAGAGTCCCTTCTTTCCAGAAGGTAATTGAATAACTTTCTTAGTACACATTATTGTTCTGAGATTCTTCATGGTGATATTATCTGTACCTTAGATTTATCATAATATGAGATCTTTGAAGGAACCGAGAGTATTTCACATTGTAGTACATACCTATTTTCATTCAATTCGATGTCCTCCATGATGGTCTTCTGTATGAAATATTCAGTTATGATCTCTACATCTCTTGTATTTTCGTATTAGTGTGCACTGCTATCATATAATACACATTTTTTCTTTCGTTTAATCTTTACTATCTTTTTATTTTTCCCAATTTTTTCTAATTTTATTGTGATAGAATATACATAACATAAAATTTACTATCTTAACCATTTTTTAATTTAAATGGAATTAATAAAAATATAATGTATATTTGTTTCAGAGGTAGAGATCAGTGATTCATCAGATTTATATAATATCTAATGCTCATTACATATCTTAACCATTTTTAAGTATAAGTTTCAGTAATATTAAGGACATTCATATTGTTGTACAACCAATACCACTATCTACAGAACTTTTTCATTTGGCAAAAGCTGAAAATCTTTACCCATTTACAATAATTCCTCACCATCTCTAGTCACTACCATTCTACTTTTTTTTTTTTTTAATATCCTCTTTTGACTCATGTGCCAGGCTCTGCTAACCAGCATTCTACTTCCTATTACTATGAGTTTGGCTTTTTTTTTTTAATATTCCATAAAAACTGAGATCTTCAAATAGTTGTCTTTATGTGACTTATTTAACTTTAGTATGATGTCCTTACGTTCATCTATATTGTTACAATGGCAAGATTTCCTTCTTTTTTAAGGCTGGTTAATATTCCATTGTATATGTAGACCACATTTTGAAAATTTCTATCCCTAAGTAGGAATTTAAGATAAGTTGGTAAAAGTGGATGTTAATCTGTGAAGTTTACCATATGAAGTTCTTTTTCAATAACTTTTGACTTCTGTAACTGTTAAGAGAAATGTGACAGTAGATCTGATCTGGTGCCTAGAGGTGGAAGAATGAGAATTAATTTCTTAATGGACACAGGATTTCCTTCTGAAGTGATGAAATTTTATAGAAATAGATAGTGGTAACAGTTGTACAGTGATATAAATGTACTAAGTGCCACTGAATTTTAAACTTTAAAATGGCTAAAATGGTAACTTTTATGCATATTTTACAATAAAGAAAGAACTGCTGGTTATATATATACATAGATAGGTAGATGATAGATAGATAGATAGATAGATAGATAGATGATTGATAGATAGATAGATAGATAGATAGATAGATAGATGATAACTAACAAAGTCCAAAGAATTAGTCTAAGCGTTTCATAGAATAAAGCCAGAGAATAAGGAAAAAGGAAGGAGAAAAAGAGAAAATACTACCTATCATAAATATATATATTTTTAAAATTTTATTTATTTACTTATTCATGAGAGACATAGAGAAAGGCGAGACACAGGCAGAGAGAGAAGCGGGTTCCATGAAGGGAGCCTGATATGGGATTCATTTCTGGGACTTCAGGATCATGCCCTGGGCAGGCGCTCAACAGCTGAGCCACACAGGCACCCCTATCTACCATAATTATGTGAAATAACAAGAACTGGCAGTTGACTGAGTAGCAGACAGCAAGGTTCACTGAGATTTCCCTAGACTGTCTCAGCTGGTGTCATGACCAAAGGGAATTTCTACTCATTTTCATTTCAATTTCTCAGACTCTCTGGCACCTGGAGATTTCATTATAAATTCGCTTAACACACACAACAACATTTTGTTAATACCTCTTACTGCATATTGAAAGTATATATATACATATGTAAATTTCAGTAACTGAATTGAGTTGCCAAATGACTCCCTAAGATAGAAGATAGGGAACTTGGTAAGTGTTTGTGATCAGTGAGTTTGCAATGTATGCTTAAAATAGTGAAAGGGAATAAAGGGGAAAAGAGAAAAAGTGAGTGGGAAATATCAGAAAGGGAGACAGAACATGAGAGACTCCTAACTCTGGGAAACGAACAAGGGGTTGTAGAAAGGGAGGTGGGCGGGGGGTAGGGGTGACTGGGTGATGGGCACTGAGGGGGGCACTTGATGGGATGAGCACTGCGTGTTATTCTATATGTTGGCAAATTGAACACCAATAAAAATGAATTTTTAAAAAGACTGGAATTGGTTTCACAGAAATTGAGTTAAGACCTAGAGAATTGAGGTCGGGAATAAAGTGGCACAGATCACTGGTCTGGGCAGAGGTAGGAAGAAGACTAAAATAGCAAAAAGTTGGAGAGGAAATATCTGCTAGCACCTACATTGTTTCAGGCACATTAAACCTCATCTAGCAAGAACAGAATCAGGATTGCATCCATGCCACAACGCCAGTGATATTAAATGCTATCTACTTTTGCCTCTTTTTTCTATCCATATTGCCTTGATAGTGACTGAGACGTAGAGAAAAAAAAAAAAAAAAAAAAAAAAAACAAGCCAGAGTAGGCAAGTAAGGATAGAGTAATGAGCTTGAATTCCTTTATAGTTAGACTGACTCTACACATTAATATAAAAAAGGATAAAATATGGTTATCAGCTGTTGATCTCTCTCTATGCTTTGTATTTCAAAAAGATTAAACTGAATTCAAACTTCATTATTGCGAGACCTGACTTTATGACTGTTACCATGACCCAAGATAAGCCAGGAGGTAGAAAGCATAGCTACAGCAAAACCAAAAATATCTTTGGAACTAAATGAGTAGATGTAGAGTAAGTAATTTTGCCTTATTCAAAGAGGGGTTTGGCTTTTGTTCTTGGCTTCTAGAAAGTAATCTTGTCATATCTGATAGGAATTTAGGGTGGGGGGGTGGTCAAACCAGATCTTTTTTTTTTAAGATTTATTTATTTATTTATTTATTATTTATTTATTTATTTATTTATTTATTTATTTATTTATTATAGACAGAGAGAGAGAGAGAGGCAGAGACATAGGCAGAAGGAGAAGCAGGCTCCATGCCGAGACCCCGAGGCAGGACTCCATCCCGGAACTCCAGGATCGCGCCCTGGGCCAAAGGCAGGTGCTAAACCGCTGAGCCACCCAGGGATCCCCCAAACCAGATCTTAACATAAGAGCTAGCCATGCCATAAATACTAACAATATAACTTTAGGTGGGGACTTTGGGTCATGTGGTATCATTTAATCTGAAGATTAAGTTCAACCATCTGCGCAATCAATCAATCATGTATGCTTAATGAAGCTCCAGTAAAACTCTGGACACCAAAGCTCAGGTGAGCTTCCTGGTTGACAGTATGACTCTATACATATTGTCACACATTAATGCCAGGAGGTAACTCATCCTGATTCCATGGGGGAGGACAAAGGATGCTTCATATTTATAAACTTCACACTCTGTCCTCAGTATCTCTTCCTTTGTTTGATTTTAATCTTTCCCTAGAATAAACTGTAACCATGAGTATAATAGCTTTCAGTGAGTTCTGTGACTCCTTTTAGTAGATTATTAAACTTGGGGGTAGTTTGGGAACCTTCCTGAACTTGCAGTTATAAACTCACTTATCAGAAATAAGGACAGTATCAAGAACTATGCCCTCACACTGCTGTGTAACCAGCTCCAGGCAGCAGATGAGATCTGATATCACATCTACCTCTCAATAGTTATAGAGGCCAACAGGTTCTTCAGAAAGAATTTCATCTGAGGAAGATTATCATTCCTCCTTGCCAATTTATCTTAACTTCCTACTTGGAAATACCTTAATTTTAGATATCTGGACCCTAAGAATTGTGTGGATCTGCCACTAGATTCTCAGTTCTGTTCCATTGTCTCTTTTTCTTTTTCTTATTTTTTTAACAGTAACACAGTCATAATCATCATAGTTTTATAGACAATCTCAATAGTTGATTTGCAAATATTCCAAATTCTTCTTTGAATTAGTTTGGTTATTCTAGGTCCTTTATTTCCCTTCTTATTTTTCTTTCTCCCACTTTTCACTACTTCCACTAACAAATTTGCAAAGGCAGGTCCACATCAGTGTTACAAAGCTTAGTTTCACCTAATTTCACATCTTGATTCTGCTGCTTAATAGCTTAGTAAGAAATAGGAAGTTAAAGGACTTATCAAAACCTCTCTATTCCATAAACCAGATACCAGCAGAACTTGTGCCATGGAACTGTGGGGGAGAACTAAATGAGATAATATATACAAATAATGACAACAATGTTTGAAAAATCATTGGTACACAATTAATGATAGCCATGATTAGTGTGGTGGTTATTATTATTTTCAATTTTTTTATCTCCTAGTAGTTTTTATTTAGTGCACTTAATTCTTCTAAACCTATAATTTCACGAAAGACACAATGTTAGCTTCTACATGACACATTAGGCTCTTATGGTGCTGGTCAGGAGTGATACTGGGATTATTTATGAAGTGCTGAAAAGGGGAAAAGAATCAAAGGCCTTTAGAAAAACTTATTCCTAAAATCAATCCTTTGTTAGGAAATATTTTTATTTTCAATTTTTATAGATCTCAGTTCAACGTGGATGAATTGTCCAATGGGAAACAGCGACTACTTTTAAAAATCATTCCATCATCAGCCCACAAAAGAATGTCTTCTCTCAATGTCACTGAATTCCACCCTTCTTCATTCCTATTGTTGGGGATTCCAGGGTTGGAAATTGCACAAATCTGGCTTGGATTTCCCTTCTGTGCTGTGTATCTGATCGCCCTTATTGGAAATGTTATCATTCTGTTTGTTATCTGGACTGATCATAGCCTTCACCAACCCATGTTCTACTTTCTGGCCATGCTGTCAGTGATTGACCTAAGTCTCTCTACAACTACCATCCCCAAGATGCTGGGTATCTTCTGGTTCAACCTTCAGGAGCTATGCTTTGGGTGCTGTGTTGCTCAAGTCTTTTTTGTCCACTTTTTTACAGTCATGGAGAGCATTGTACTTCTTGCCATGGGTTTTGATCGCTATGTGGCTATTTGCAACCCCCTCAGGTACAACATGATCCTCACCAACAGAGTCATTGGTGTGATTGCTGTGGTGGTGGTTCTAAGAAGCGTATTCATGATTGCTCCCATCATTTTTCTCCTCCTGAGGCTGCCTTACTGTGGACATAGAATCATCCCTCATACCTATTGTGAGCACATGGGAGTGGCACGTCTAGCTTGTGCCAGCATTAATGCCAATGTCTACTATGGTCTTGGGAATATTTCTATCTTGTTTCTGGATGTGTTTCTCATCATTATCTCTTATTTTAAGATCTTATATGCTGTCTTCCACCTCTCCTCCCAAGATGCTCGCCTGAAGGCTCTGAATACCTGTAGTTCCCATATTTGTGTCATCTTTGCCTTCTTTGGTCCAGCTCTCTTTTCCTTTCTTACTCACCGCTTTGGTCATAATGTCCCCCAGTATATCCACATACTCCTGGCTAATCTCTATGTAGTCATACCCCCTGCCCTTAACCCAGTCATTTATGGCATCAGGACCAAGCAGATCCAGGACCGGGTACAGAGTTTCTTTGTTGAAAAAAAGATTGAATGAGGGGTAATTCATTCGGGTTATGAAGGTATAAGGTCTGAAAAGACTAACATTCATAATAAAATTAATATAAATTTCTTTCACCAAAATTCACTTTGTGTGTATCAGAAAAGCATATTGTCTGTAGTTGTTGGAGGCATGTATGTTTCTGTGTGTCTGAATGTGTACTTGGAATGATATCCTCCATTGACCACTGAGATAGAATACTACATACAAGAGTAAATTTCAAGAACTTTGATTCACTGAAATAACCTTCTGTTAAAACTGTATGGTGTTCTAGATCTCTTACAATTAATAATAAGATTCCCTTCATAGAGGTGTTCAACTAGAGATCACATAGCCAATGACAAGTATTGAGTGAAATGCAAAAAGTTTCTATAAATAATAAAGTACTGCCTAAAAATAAGTAATACAATTTTTACTAAATCTTCTGCAAGAAAAAGATGGAAAACTAGATCTTTTGGTGTTTTTCTCCCCTTTCTCTGCTCTCAAATTCCAGATTCTATGAAGTTCCTTATAACCCTAATCCCTATATTATACACACTGATTCTTGAACTGACAAATTTAATACTGTATCATTTGGATAGCTCTTCTTGGAGTTAAAAAAATGCTTATAGAACAAATGAAAATTGTAAACGGGAATATTTTTCAACAACTAATAAGGCCACTTAGTTAAAAATATGGACAATAAAAAGAGACAATGTTACTTAACAATTGGAGCCATATTTTGGAAAGTTTAAAAGATGCATTCAGTGGCCTGAATTTATTGTATAGAAAATAGCGTGGAGTCTATGAAGTGGTGAGTAAAATGATTGTGTGGAATTTTAGAACATCTTATCTCACACTAGATATAGAAATGATAAGATATCAACAATTAGTGAAACACAAAGTTAATTTTTAGATATTTTTATGATTCAGGAAGAACTAGCATTTGGATAGTGGTAATGCGAACAAAGAGGAGGTATCTGGTGTGATAAAGGAGAGATACAGAGGGTACCCTTTAGCTACAAAGTAGCAAGAGACAGCAAGGATGAATACCTATTAATCTGTTCTTAATGGGATGGCTTTGGTTGAGCATTGAAATATGTAAGAAGAAAAAAGAAAATTATTCATGAGCATCAAAAATGCAAATATAAGAAAGGGGATGGAAAAAGAAATTGAATTGTAAAGAATCTTAGAAAACTTGTAATGGTAAAAAGTGAATACAACAGGCTTCTAAAATGGATGAAGTCAGTAGAAACAGTGCATTCTTGGTTTTCAAAAATGGCAACAGAAAAAAAATGGTAAATAAGATACAATAAAGTCAAATTTAACTTCAAAAGTTACCATATAATCACTTCACCAAATTCTATGACATTCTTCATGATTTTTGTTAATTTAATATATAAAACAAATGTTTCTAAAGTATATTATTTTTTTTTTTTTTTTTTTTTTTATTTATTTTTTTTTTTTTATTGGTGTTCAGTTTACTAACATACAGAATAACACCCAGTGCCCGTCACCCATTCACTCCCACCCCCCGCCCTCCTCCCCTTCCACCACCCCTAGTTCGTTTCCCAGAGTTAGCAGTCTTTATGTTCTGTCTCCCTTTCTGATATTTCCCACACATTTCTTCTCCCTTCCCTTATTTTCCCTTTCACTATTATTTATATTCCCCAAATGAATGAGAACATATAATGTTTGTCCTTCTCCGACTGACTTACTTCACTCAGCATAATACCCTCCAGTTCCATCCACGTTGAAGCAAATGGTGGGTATTTGTCATTTCTAATAGCTGAGTAATATTCCATTGTATACATAAACCACATCTTCTTTATCCATTCATCTTTCGTTGGACACCGAGGCTCCTTCCACAGTTTGGCTATCGTGGCCATTGCTGCTAGAAACATCGGGGTGCAGGTGTCCCAGCGTTTCATTGCATTTGTATCTTTGGGGTAAATCCCCAACAGTGCAATTGCTGGGTCGTAGGGCAGGTATATTTTTGACTGTTTGAGGAACCTCCACACAGTTTTCCACAGTGGCTGCACCAGTTCACATTCCCACCAACAGTGTAAGAGGGTTCCCTTTTCTCCACAATGAGACTGAAGAAAGAGAAATTAAGGAGTCAATCCCATTTACAATTGCACCCAAAAGCATAAGATACCTAGGAATAAACCTCACCAAAGATGTAAAGGATCTATACCCTCAAAACTATCTAAAGTATATTATTAATGATGATCATTCAATCTGAGTGTGAAGCGTTAATATTGAGGTAGCAGTAGAAGTCATAAGAACTAACACATCCACAAGTTTTTATAATCATCCATTTAATTACACATGTATGATTTAGTTTCATATTCTTTATCCCTTAAAGTAATGAGGTACCAAATATCCCTTGACATAGAAGTGGAAACTCTCTGGTCACTCCCTAGTATAAAACTAATGGAATATTATCCTGCCTTAAAAAAAGAAGGAAATCCTAATTCTGCTGCTGAAACCAATATTGCACTGCATATTAACTAAAATTTAATTTAAAAAAATAAGGTAATCCTGCCATTACAAGAACATGGGTGAACCTGAAGACATCAAGCCAAAGTGAAATAAGCCAGTGAGATAAAAATAAATATTACATGATCTCAGGTTTATGTGGAATGTTTTCAATCCAAACTCATAGTAACAGAGTAAGAAGGTGGTTACCAGAGGCCAGGACATTCGGGAAAAGAAGAGATAAAAAAATTAAAAGTAGAATGGTAGTTGACAAAGGATGGAGTGAGGGAGCTATGGAGAATTATTTTTGAATGGATACAGAGTTTTAGTCTTTGCAAAATGAAAAAGTTCTGGAGATAAGTGGTGGTTATAGATGCACAAAAATATAAATGTACTTAATACTACTGAACTGTGCACTTAAAAATGGTTGAGATAGTAAATTTTATGTTATGTGTATTCAACCACAAAAAAAAAGTGGAAAAAAAAAAAAAAACGGGAAAGGGATGGAACACAAAACCCAAGGGGAAAAATGTATACATTATAATAGCAGTACACACTGGTATAAAAATAAGAGACCTAGCAATAGTATCTGGATGGTTTGTACAGAAGGCCATTGTGGGAATCTGGAGAAAGTTGAAGAAAAGTGGAAATGAGCAGTAGTTATTTCCTAAGTAGGATTTTTGGTCACCTAAGACAGTGTAATGTTTTGGAGAGTCATGAAGTAGAATTATAGTTTGGTTGGACATTCACTGAAGTACTTTGGCAACAATGGTGTCTATACTTTATCATATAAAGCCCAGAGTATATAATGGAGAAGCAGAGAGCATAAAAATAAAGTAGAAATTAGTCAGATTTGATCCAGAAAGATAAATGTTGATACAGAGGGGAGGATGGATACCATGAGCGAGTGACCAGAAAGAGGCTAAGGAGTAAGCTTTTCATTCATCAAAAAGAGAAGCAATGCAAGGGAGAACATATCAGATCTAACCATAATTCTTTTGGTCACAGATATTATCTTCCCTCCTAATCACTCAGAATTATCTGAACTTCAAAGATAAAAAACTATTTTTCTAATGTATTCAATTGCCAATCAGTCTTTTCCTGTCTATATTCAGAAAATTCCTGAGATATGGCATGCCCTGGTACTAGCAAGTCTATTCCATCATCACCCAGGGCAAGAGACTTCAAGAAAACTAGACTTGAGTTCTAGTTAAATTCTGTTTTCTCAGGATAATATGGAGTTTCCTTCACCTCCTGCCAAAAGAACTAAAACACATGAAAGCCCCTATCCAAAGTTTACTATTAGTTATAGGTCACCAGGAGATTCTTGTCAAATTGGAAGAAAGTTGAAACTATTGTCTACAGGTATGACCTCTTAAAAAATAATAATAATAAGAGTTGCTGCCACGGAGTGTAATGTATCTATTTTAGGGGCTCTCATCTTTTAATACAACAATTATAACCCCAGACTGCAGGGATTCACACATTTATGTTAAAGCAGAAGAGTCACTACTGACAATTTCCTAAGAAGTCACACTTTGAAGACTTAATGGTGTAAACTTAATATTTTCATGGCTTCTGAGAGGAACAGAAACAATATTATCTCCCATACAGACTCCCCTTCAGGATATTTCCCTTCCTAACAGCTCAGGAGACATGATCTCCCCTGAGCTAGGAGTTATATCTGGTCTGGTGATCTATCTCTGCAGATGCAGTAGGGAGGAACAAAGAGTTAGGTGGGCTTAATGACCCATGAGTCCAAGTTTATGCCCAGAGGACTCTGAAGGAAAAGCTCAGGGATTCTGGGACATGCCTAGACTTAAGGATATCCTTCTCATTATAAAGATTTTCTCCATGTGACAGGATGGAGCCCCTGAGGCTTGAAGGGGCTCAGGTCACCATGTGTAAGCACCTGGGATCATGCTGTGATACTGCTTCAAGCAAAGGCTGAAAGAGGAAATATTAGAAAGGTAAGGATACATGGACAGGGGAGATGAGATACTATAGTCAGGAGAAGCAGAGGTAAATGAGGATAGAAAGGGAGAATGGCCTCTCCCCTACTTAGGCATTACCAAAGCCCCATGGTCTATTCTCTTCACAAAAGAACACTACAGAGGACATGGGATTGATTGGAATAAACATCAGAAATTGAGCACAGAGATACACCAATAGGTAATATGCATAATTTCTCTCTTGTCTCTGTCTCCCTATTTCTCTTTCTCCCTGTTTCTCTCACCCACACATAGTACACCCCTCACAGCCAGAAAGCCACATATAGTTTTACAGTAGCATTACCACATCTTCTATCACCAAAGAATGAAGATTGCTCTGGCTACCAAACTGTTGGCAGGGAAGCAGATCCAACAACTAGGCTTGCTGTGGTTCATAGGAAGCATAAGGAGGCTATTGCAGGCCACTATCATATGTTTGAGGTTAGATGTAGAGGTGTAACTGATGTCACAGCCAAATAGATGATATAGACATTACGCACTTGGTCTGCATTATCATCTCATTTTTTCTTCCTGGTTTAGAGATTGTCAATTCTAATTTGGCTACTTCGTGGACCTACTACTTTATGGTAGCATATCCAAGCCCCTTTTTATTGGAGCCCAATGCATCTGTTAGCTCAGCCATATCCAATTCTTCCCTCTAATTTTCTGCCAAGTTGCCCATTCATTTATCACAGTGCCTAAAAAGAAGGTATCCACTCCCATCCACTGCTTGATTCCACCCAGCTCAAGAAATCTGTAAGAATGAGAGAGAACACAGTTTGCTTTCAGACTGAACTTCATCAGTTTATGTGTGCATAAAGTTTATGTGTATGTAAAGAATTCTAGATATAAGTCTAAATATGAAACCCTGTGCTACTCATTCACTTTGGGATATCCTGTACCATCTTCTTTCATCTTACCTTATAACCACCATGAGTTATTTATAAATAATAAATTCTTTACAATTAAGTAAGTTACTTGTGCTAATAGGTGACATTTTTAGCTGTTTAGAGTTAAAAGAAAAATTGGGGAAGGATTAATAATTTAAATAACTACTATTATTTAATATATCCTAAAAGCTGGTCATTTATATGCTTTGGTCTTATTTGTGCTTAAAACAAATCATATTAGATAGAACTTATTCACCCAATTTTACAGAAAAAAAAAGTCTGATCTAGAGAGTAAAGGAATTTGTCCAAGGATCTCCAGCTAGTAGATGGTATAGCAAGATTTCAAGACATGTTTTAATGAATCTAAACTCCATATAAGTCATCTATAATATTGTAGTATTAGAGTCAAAGAAAAGAAGAACCAGTAGGATAAAAGAAAAATCACAATTTCAATAAACTGAGAGTTTGTGAGCACTAAAAGGGAAAGATCTCTAACATTATCAATTGGGCTTTTAAAGTTGGCTCTGGGTCTGGGCTTTTTGTCAATGTGCACATCTAGAAAAAGATGAACCTATTTCCGTGTTCACCAGGAATAATCCTTGAGCTTATTGCCCCCACATTATCTACCATTATTTGTGGCACATAGCTGCAACAGAAAGAGGGTAAGTTTTCTGATCAAAATTGTGAGAGGGTAGATGTCCTGTTGAACTCTATTGTCAGGAAAGAGTCCCCTCTGTCACTCCCCTGGAGATCTCCCCCTCAGCTGGCAAAGAGTTCCTGTAAAACAGCCACCCTGAAGATGGGGCTAACTGCAGACTGTATCTCATGATATGTCCTTCTAGCTACTCCCTCAGACTTTTCTAAGCTCCAGCAACCACAGCCCTCTGATTTCTCAATCTTGCATCCTCCCCTAAACACTAGCAAACATTGTTTTCTCCCTATATACAAACAATTTTCTGCCCATCATCTTTGGGGACAAGAAATGCTCCTCTTACTCACATAGAACAGGGGGTTATTAACTACTTGTTACTATTCTGCAATAACTAGCCAGCAGAGTTCTGTACAACCACATATATGAAATAATTAGTTTTAATAACTCTCCTGCTCTCTCGCTCTCTCTCTCTCTCTCTCTCTCTCTCTCTCACACACACACACACACACACTCACACCCATGCTTTCCCACATACACACAATAAACATACACAAATCCTGATTCTATTCAACAGCTGAATTCTGAAAAACTTGGAACCATACCCTCCTGTGGCACTGTTGGAGATATTTTCATAACATCTTCATTTAATTTGTCTTTGAAATTTGATCTTATTAAATTATTACACTTATTTGATCTATTCATACCTGAAGCTAAGTGCAACTTTAGGACAAGGTGTAATTTTTATGCTCCTTATTCGTGTTATATGTTGTAAGGAAGATGAACATAATTTACCTGATAAGCAAATGGCCATTTATTAGAAGAATATCAGGGAACAGCAGAGTAAACTGGAGCCTGAAAGTGTACAATGGCAAACCAAGCCATTCTATAAGAATAGGAAGCATCAAAAACAACAATGGTCTTATAGTAGAGATAGAATGAGGGAAATTCAAAGAAAGACCATCATATTATCCTCCCTTATGTCACATAACTGTATAGGAACCATGATGCAAATCCCTACATATATTAGATCAAAAGACAGACAATGGTGTAAGTCAGTCACTCTCATTTCGACTTTGGATTCTTTAACAATTTATATAGCAATGTCCCAAAAGTAACATTAGACTATTTTGAAAAGAAATGGAAGAAAATAGCAAACAGATAAGTACACACAACTGTGCAAAATACTCTCGGTTCCTTCAAAGATCTCATATTATGATAAATCTAAGGTACAGATAATATCACCATGAAGAATCTCAGAACAATAATGTGTATTAAGAAAGTTATTCAATTACCTTCTGGAAAGAAGGGACTCTCTAATGTTTGTAATCAACCACTCCCGCCATTACCTCTAGCATACCAATTAAAAATTTTTTTCACTTTCTAGGACCTTGATAAGAAAAGACCATAAAGAGACTGAGATCCCTGCATCTTAACGGGAATTCAGTGACACTTGCTAGGAGAATGACTTCCATCAATGACACTCAGTTCCATCCCCCCTTCTTTCACCTGCTAGGAATCCCAGGGCTGGAAACTGTCCACATCTGGATTGCTTTCCCATTCTGTATTGTGTATCTGATTGCCCTCGTGGGGAACATCACCATCCTGTTTGCAATCAAGACTGAACACAGTCTCCACCAGCCCATGTTCTACTTCCTGGCCATGTTGTCTATGATCGATCTGGGTCTGTCCACGTCCACCATCCCCAAAATGCTGAGCATCTTCTGGTTCAACCTCCAAGAGATCAGCTTCAGGGGCTGCCTTACTCAGATGTTCTTCATCCACATGTTCACAGGCATGGAGACTGTTCTCCTGGTGGCCATGGCTTATGACCGCTTTGTTGCCATCTGCAACCCTCTCCAGTACACCATGATCCTCACCAATAAAACAATCGGCATCCTCGCCTCTGTTGTTGTTGGAAGAAATTTAATTCTGGTGACTCCATTTGTGTTTCTCATTCTGAGGCTGCCCTTCTGTGGGCATCACGTCATCCCTCATACGTACTGTGAGCACATGGGTCTTGCCCGGTTGGCCTGTGCACCCATCAAGGTCAACATTATCTATGGGCTCATGGTGATTTCCAATATCATTGTGGATGTGATCCTGATTGCTTCGTCCTATGTGCTTATCCTTCAAGCTGTTTTCCGCCTTCCTTCTCGGGATGCCCGACTAAAGGCTCTCAATACCTGTGGTTCTCATGTCTGTGTCATGCTGTGCTTTTACACACCGGCATTTTTTTCTTTCATGACACACCGTTTTGGTCGAAACATCCCCCGCTATATCCATATCCTTTTAGCTAATCTATATGTGGTTGTCCCACCTGCCCTCAACCCAGTCATCTATGGAGTCAGGACCAAGCAGATCCGAGAGACAGTTGTGAAGATATTTGTACAGAAATAAGAGCTCTGTGTCAACATTGGAAGGCATAGCCACCTACCACCCACATTTTAATAGTCTCACCTCACCCCTGTTTTAGATTTCCTGTTAGAGTAGACAGTAGCAGCCATATTTTTATTTTTTATTGGAATTTCATTTAGAGTTGGGAGATAAGCCAAAGCTACCTCTGCTGCCCACTCTGTTCCCATGAAACCCCATGAAACCAGACAAAGGCAAAGCACTGATGGAAAGGGAAGATGTCCTGGAGGCAGCAATGGTTTGGGAGTAGAATGACTGTTGAGAAAGGGTGAGAACTCTCCCATTTCTCCATGTGTCTCTTCTTTAGGTAATTTTAGACCCTGAAGAAAACCTGATCTAATAATATCATTTTGCAGGTGAAAAAATAATAATAAAGTGTACGCCTTGGCTCAGTGACGATGTTTAATTTAAATTAGAGCATCTGTTCTATAGATTTGTATTCTGTATATTAGTCCTCAAGTTTTGTCTTCTTTCTTTAGAGTCATTACTCATTTTTAAAAATATCATTTCTTATTTTTATTTAAATTTTTCCATCTTGTTCTTATTGTCATTCTTGCTCCCTTTTTCTTTCTAATATGATTCCTCCCATCTCCTTTCTTTTCTCCTCTTTTTCCCTTTCTTCCTCCTTTTTATCATTCTTTTTTCTCTCCCTTTCTCTTTATCTCTATATCTCTCTACTTTGTCTTCACTATTTCTCCAATAAACTAAGCATCTATGAATTGTGGAATGTGAGAGACTACAGCTTAGGCATTAAGGATACGTGGTATTATTTTCTCACTTGAAGCAGGCATTTTAGATGTGAATAATTGTATGAATTCTGTGTCTAGTTCCAATTGAATTATACCTAACATTTCCATTCTATGCTACACTATTTACCTTCAGATATACAAAATTTCTTAAAATTTGGAAATCAGCATTTTTCTGTGGTTTAGGCACAAAAGCAGTCTTCCTATTAAGCTCATTGGCTTGCTTCAAACTAGGTGAAAGAAACACTGAACTTTAATGTATGACTGACCAGGGCAATCCCTCTAAGAAATCAGAAGTCTCCATCATATCCTCTGTTTTAGAACCACTCTCTACTTTTTCATGATGATAAACAAAATAGTCAAAAACACCCCAGGGTAAAATCAGAAAATCAGGGTAGATAGAACCAAGAATACAAAGAAAGCAACAATCAGACTGTTGCAATCTGTAAATTGGACAATTTCTCTGAATCTGGGTAGCTTTTGGCCTGAAATTTGACACTGGCAAAGCAAAATTCTCGTATTCTATAGTACCCTATGTGTGAATAAGTTGAGTCCTGTGAGTATGAATAAGTTGTTTGTTTTTTAGCCTATCTCATGGCTCTAAAATTTTATAGGAACAAAGTGTTTTAAAGTCAGAAAGAGGTTAAAATTCTTCTGATCTTTCCCCTTTATTTTACAAATAAGAAAACCAAGGTCCAAAGAATGGCAGGAACTAGTGTACATAAAATATATGCATATTTAACATTATTTTGATGTAACAAGAGTAGATTACTGATATAAAACTATTTGACAACAAACTCTTAGCTCTTGTAAGACATTTTTTTAGATTTTATTTATTTATTCATGAGAGACACAGAGAGAGAGAGAGAGAGAGAGGCAGATACACAGGCAGAGGGAGAAGCAGGCTCCACGCAAGGAGCCTGATGTGGGACTCGATCCCAGGTCTCCAGGATCACACCCTGAGCTGCAGGCAGCACTAAACCGCTGCGGCCACTGGAGCTGCCCTTGTAAGACATTTAAGTCAAAAACATTTTATGTATGTACTTGAGGCTCAACCATTGGTCTCATGTGGAGATATGCAGAAAAGTGTGAGAGAGAAAGCAAGTAGCCTAGCACTGGTGTGGGTGATGAGAAAAAGGAGACTACAGAAACTCTAAGCACAGGAGCAAGTAGAAGAGTAACAGTGACTAAAGGTGGTTCAATCCTCGTTGGTGTGGTCCATCAGTGGTAAGTGGTAAGGACTGGCCAGTTCCCTGGTCATCCATATCCGTATCACATATAAGCATGCTAAAGACAGTGTTTTCTTCTGTAAATGATATGAAAGGCATGTATAAAGTAACTTTCTGGTTGAATCCATATATGATATTTAGAAAATTCAATGTAAAAGTAATAGTGCACACAATGTGGATTGGGATTCACAATAACGCTAGCCCTGAGATGGATCATGAGCAAACTACTTAGACCTTATTCAGCAGAGTCCCTGTCTTAGGCTCCCTTTCCAGGGGACTTCTGTGCTTTGGAGTAGCATCCTCAAAATTTTCTAAGTCTGCTTCTGGTACATAGAGGCTGTCTGGGAATAGCAATGCTGTCTGGGCAGGGTGTTCTGAGCCTAGACAAGACACATATGGACCCAGTCCTCAATTCTCCTCTTTGGAGAATTCTAGGATTCTCTTTTTCCTATATCCACCAGCTTATGAAATCAGCCATTTGCCCTAAGGAGCTTTGTGACCCACATCTACAGGATTGTCCTGAGATCTCATGGCTCAAACCTGGCTTGGTAAACAGCTGAGATTTTCCAGAGACCAAAGTTTTTCTTTTATGGAATTACATGAGATGGAGGCACCACAATAGTGCTGACATGATGACTCCCAGTCATCACTTATGTCAGACATAAGAGAAGTTCAGGGCTCTGGTTTAACCAATGGTCTTCTCCTGAATGTTGGGATGGACATACATGTTAAAGCTGCTCACTGACTCCCACTCATCTGTGTTCAACCTTTCATGCTGCCTCCCAGAACAAGCACCAGAGGATATCTGTGGGAGCAACATATATCCTCTACCTCACTGCCTCCCCTACCTTGGTGTTGGTACCCAGAATGATAATCCCGTTTGCTACACAGGCTCTATACCACCCATCAGGTATTCCTCCAGAATTGGTTGCATCTATCTATTCCAGAGGCTTTTGAGACCATTGTTCTGCAATGCCACCAAGTACTTTCAATCTGTCTTATTTTATCTCCAATTGATATGATGACATGCTTTCCTGGGTCAATGTTAGGTAATGTCAGATGAGATAGAGGTATTCCTTGTATGAATGGGAATGTTCTTCTCACTCTGCCCACATGCTTCACCCACACTCCAAGTTGGTGACACTGTGAAAGGCAACAATGCAATCAGAACGGAAAAAGATCACGTTCTACAGAGAAGTGATGAGGGCATAAATACTTCAGGTGGCTGAAAGATGCACTTTTCTACATTAATGTTATAAAATTAAAAAAAAATTTAACACAAACAGAAAAATATTACCATTCACATTTTCCTGAATGATCTGGTTAAGCCTAACATTTATGGTCATCATCAATGAAGGACAAAAAGAACCTTCAAGAGAGTCATTGGAAGTTGTTATTCACAAGTAATACAATGGATGATGTAGCATCTTAAGTAATGATGCAAACAGAATTAAATAAATGGAATTTGAAAATGCTAGAGGCAAAATAATCTATGGTTCTGAAGAGCCATGGCACTGTAAGTAATAATAGAGTTAGTACCTTCTTTCTGTGTCAGGGAAAATGAAATGGCCAGAAATGGCCTATTTGGGATTATAAAAAAAAAAAAAAGATAGTTCATGGAATTGAAGAGAAAGAAGAAATTACCTGGAAACTACAAAGAATCCTCATTTTCAGTGATTGGACCACTACCAAATATGTAATTAATTCTTTACCCATTATCCTAAATCTTCACTGATAAATTATTATGTATTACATAAGATCGATGATTATTATAATACATTCATGGTCAGATTGTTAATATATTCAAGAACCCCACAAAAATGTTTGTCCAGGCACTGCATACAGGGTAGGGCAAGCCCTGCATACATTTTTACATCCAGCCTCAGTGTGTCCAATTTCTTTTTTTTTTTTTCCAATTTCTAACTTCCCTTCTCACTCTCGTGATCTATGTCAAAGTTATACTGTGCTGGACTTGGAGCATGGCCCCAGTTTTCTGAGAATAACATGTATGCAGTTTGAATATTGGTTTGTGTATGAAGCTGTGTATATGTATATATATGCACACATGCTTATTTTTGTGTTAAATATGGTATAAATTTACTAATATCTGTGAATATTAAATGCATTTACTCATAGGCTTAATAGTAAATATTTATGACATAAGAAGAAAAAATACACAAAAGATAAAATAATTGAGGAAATGAGAAAAATACAATTTCATATTTAATTATATTTTATTAGATTAAATGTTCCAAGACAATGCCATTTTCTATAAACTTTGCTCTCCTAGACACTCCACCCTCCTAGAGACTCCTCCTTGGGAATGCTTTATGCATCACTAGGTACTTTACAGAATACAGAAGCCAGTCTAGCTCATTAAATATTAATGCTGCTTATCTCTAACCCTGTTATCCACCAGCACCTTAGGAGAATACATAACCTCAAATAGAGAAGTAAACTTTCATGAAATTTAGTCCAGATATACTATCTTCTTAAATCTGTTCTAACAGTGGCCTACTAAGTGGTTTATCAATTTAAAACTCATAATACTTAGAGTATTAATATTATCCTGGTCCAAAAAAAAAAAAAAACCCAAAACAAACAAAATAAACATTGTAAAAAATGCTAGATGCCTGGAGACCCTTCCATATTCCACATGTCAAGTTTTAAGAAAATTCCCAACAGTTTTCCCAAGTAGTTTTGTGATTTTTATACTTCCATCAACAAATATGAGTTATATAAGGGCTCCGAATGCCACACATCCTTAGTTGGCAAACTTGGTCTGGGCCCCTTATATTATGACAAACTTTTGGCACGATGTAGGAAAATTATAAGGATAGTACAAGTGTGGGATATTTACAACTTATTCACCTGAAGACAAGAAGTGGCTCCTGGAATTTAGAGGCTCAGAGAGTATTATGAAGAATGCTACCTGATAGGAGTGGATTTATTTTGAGGAGTTCACTCAGCCCATAATGGCCAACAGGTCACCTGCAAGGAAAGAACAGGTGGAACCCAGAATATACTGACTTTATTTCTGTCCTATTCTCTGATGGTACTTTCTGTTTTTTTTTTTTTTTTTTTTAACCCAACTAGATGCCAAAGGGCAAGGGATGATGTTGATGCAGTGCATACTTGTGAGTCCTCCATGATACGGAGTATGCATGGTCTTAGAAAGGCAAAGAGAAGACATCCAACACATTGGTCCACATAAATCAAGAGCTGGGGGAAAATTCTGAACAAAATCTTGAGAGCCTGAATTCTTATATATTCTCCTTTCAATTACTAATCTATATTTTTTTCAGTATAATATCTGTGATATTAGATACGGTCTCTTTTTCTT
This sequence comes from Canis lupus familiaris, assembly GCF_011100685.1. Classification (NCBI taxonomy): domain Eukaryota; kingdom Metazoa; phylum Chordata; class Mammalia; order Carnivora; family Canidae; genus Canis; species Canis lupus. The sequence goes on from NC_049242.1 coordinate 29,579,281, forward strand.
CCCAGGGTCCCCTTAAAAGAGATTTGAATTTCCTTTTAACCTTTTAATAAAACCCAGAGTTATCCAAAGTAATCCTGATTTTTAAAAAATAATGTGGCCTAATACACTTTGAAATCAAATCTAATATGTTTGCCTTGAAGGTTAGAATTTAAAAAAATAAGAATGAAATAATCATGTAATTGCCGCCCACATGCTATGTTTGTGTTCCTAGGTATTCTTACATGATTTAAGAACCACAGTGAAATTTAAAGTGTAAGTAGAAAGCCATTAAGCCTCTGACTGGCTAGTAATCTGGGACCTGTTTGATGATGGCATTTGCTAGAGGATGTAGTTTGCAGATCATCCGTAACCAGAAGGTATCTCTAACCAGAAAACATAAAGCTCTATCCTCAGGGATATGGAAATTTTCTATCCCATACTTTAGGTCCAGAGACATGGCTCACTGAGAGAGGCCTTTCCCTGGAGACTAGTTCTTGTATAACTCCTTGGCTCTGGCTACTGGGAACTCAATCACAAGCAGCTTGCAGTCTGTGGCATCCAGTTCTTGGCAAACAATTTCTCAGATGCTGAGCAGAGGTAGGTGAGTTAGTCCCTGTTTATGCTGGAAAAGAGTTCACAATGGCAGTAACAAAGTGGTCCATGGGACAAGAGAGCTCTGGTGGCTCAGTCACAGTCTCTGTAGCTGGGGCCATCTCCAACTGGTACAGCAAGAGAGAGAGAGGGGAGGTGTGTTGAAAACAACTTGGATTCATAGCTGCACATCAGTCACTCACACAAAAATACACAGCAAAACTCTCACAGTGATGAATAACAAACTGACATCTATGAACCCAAGAACCTATATCTAGATACAGACATATAACAAAGAATGTCACATGCAAACACAAAGGAAAATACCAATGATAACCCTCATTATCTGGCCCAAATGAAGCCTTTTCTTCTCTACGTCCTTCTATTTTGTTATCTCAGAGGGGAACCTCTTATACTGGCAACAGACATCCTAGCGGGAAGAGGTTACAACACATCTGAGAAAAAGGAACAGACAGGTTGAAAGATGAGAAGCCTGGGAACCTGATACAGAAATTATTTAATCCTGTGGCAAAGAATAGAAGCTAGTCCCTGGAAGAAATACAACAGTATAGCAGAAAGTTGAGTGCCTGAAAAGAAAGAAAGAAGTTCAGAAAGCGAGAGGAAGAAAGAACCTCAGAGAATTACTGTGAAGATAAACTTAGGAAATATGTATGGAAATGCTCATTAAACAGAAAAAAAATGATTAAGTACACAAAAAGGAAGGGTGACTGCATAAGTAATGATAACGGTTACAGTAGAGGCAGTGACCCAAACAGACAATAATTTTTGCCAACGGTAATAAGCTTATTGACCAGGAATATTCTGAATCCAGAGTATATTTAGAATGCAAAGCACATTTTTGAAAAGTTTCCCCATAAATACTAGTTTAAACAAATGGAAGGAAAACTATGACAGTAGAAACCTTGCATAAACCAAGAAGGAAAATACTGACATTAATAGAATTTAAACTCTGTGAAATTGGGTCTTCAGTTCAGTCCCTGCTGCATGCCCACATTTGGAGCAATGCGTGGTGGGTAGTAAGTACTCTATAAATGAATTAAATTTGTCAAATGAATTAAAGGATTCAGAACTGGGGACTTCTATAATAGATGAGGGCAGAGGGTATAGTAGTGGTAAGTTTGCTGATGATATTAAACATAGAAGGTGAAAAACTTAAAATGTAAGTCATTGGGAGAAGTTATTAGAACATGTAACAGCCTATAAGATTTTAGAACCTTGATACACGAACTTAGTCTTTTATTACAAGAATAATACAACAAACACAACCCAGCTTGGTGAAATAATCATCGCCCTGCCCACTGTAGGTGCCACCAAGAAGAGTGAACAGAAAACTTCTCAAACTGTAAAGGAGCTCTCAATCCCTCTGCCATAGCCCTGCATCGAGCCCCTTTTAGGATGTGAATCACTGCTTCTCGATCACATTTTATTTAACAGGACTATATTGTTGAGATACACGTTTTTCAAAAGGAAAAGTATTGAGAGCCATTGGTGAAGAGATAAATTATAGAAAAAGTTACGTTAAAAGAGGATGGAAGTTTTAATCTACTCAGTTGCTGCAAAGGGGAAGAAAAATAAATTTGACAGCTGTTTCTGAAGATTAACCTTATTAAACTGTTATAAAGTCGATCAACTGCAATCTATCTCCATCACTAACAACATGGTACAGAATACCATCATTTCTAACCTGGAAGTCTGTGATAAATTTCTAATTGACCTGGCTACAAATGTACTTGCTGCCTTTTATTACACACTTTTGACAGTGAACCAGAGTGATGTTTTGAAATGCAAATCAGGTCATGTTACACTGTACTTTATAATCCTATAGTTTCTTCTCATTGTTTCTATTTTTATTTTTAATATTTTATTTATTTATTCATGAGAGACACACAGAGAGAGGCAGAGAGACCTAGCCAAAGGAAGAAGCAGGCTCACTGCAGGGAGCCTGATGTGGGACTCAATCCCCCGACCAGGGATCACGACCTGAGCCAAAGATAGACATTCAACCACTGAACCACCCAGGTGCCCCTCTTCTCATTGCTTCTAGAATGAAAAGAAAAACTCCTTAAAATTAACCACAAGCGTTTACATGATTACTCAGTTTTTGCCCCAGCTGTTCCCATTAACTAGAAATATTTTTCTATACTCATTCCTCACTTCCACTTACTATTATTGGACTCTTAGCCTTCAGCTATCAATTAACACTTCCTCAGGAAAACATTCTCCATGAACCCTGGCCAGGTTAAATAAGCTCTTAGTCTATAGTGACTCTTCTTGGAGCCTGACTGATACTTTGCACTTATTAAGTATATATGATAATATTTGTCTGTCTCAACAGACTACATGAATCATGAGAGCAGAGCTTGGATTTGATTTTCACCATCCAATATTTTAAACACTAATACTAGGCATCTACTGGTTGCCCAATTATAGTTAACTGTGTTCAAATGGAGAATTGCTAGGAATTGATGACTAGATGTGAAGCAGGCAGGAATATGGAAAAGAGAAAGTATTAAAAATATCTTCAAGATTTCTTGCCTGGGATGTTGTGTACATAGCATCACTACCTAAAATTGAGGAAAATGGAACAGAAAAGTTTTCAGAGTAGAGAACTACAGAACCTGTTGGATAAGAAGGGCTTCAGTTATCCTGTAAAGTACTTGGAGATACATAGAGAATTGGGGAAGAAAATTTCTAGAAACATATTTTTGAGAATCACGAGGGAAAAAATGTGTTACTTGCAGTTAGGAAAGTGAACGGAATCATCCTTAAAAGGCACCTGGATGAGGAGAGACTACAGACAAGGACAGAATACTATTGAAAAGAAAGATGAAGAAAAGAAGTAAACACATTTCAAAGAGTATTCTGAGATTTAGAAGGAAAACAGAAGAGGTGTTCAAAATCCAAGAGAGAAGAGCATTTTATGAAGATGAGAAATATATTAGTAGATGAAGAATTTATCACTCCCTGTTTGTAGTCATGCCCTAACCAGTTATTATATTTAGTTATTTCTAGTCTTCATGCAATGGGAACATTGGAGTTATAAGGACTGCATAAGATTCAGTATCAAGTCCAGAAAAAAAAAATCAGAACGTGCATTCTCAAAGAACAGTTAATTGCAGTGCATGAGATTTGTAAGACTTTCTGCAGTATGCTAAAATGTGTGTGTCTGTGTGTGTGTGTGTACATGTGCCTGCATTGGCAGTGGGGATTATGTCTGGTGAGTCTCCGAAGGATTGTTTTGTTGATCTAGGAATAAACATGAATTTTTTTTTGGAATAAACATGAATTTTATTCCAAGCCTCAGATAGTAGCAAATTAAAGTTTTGTTTCAACCACAGAAATATAGAGAATATTTGCAAAGGAAGAAAGAAGACAAAATGAGATGTGAAGTTCAAATGCAGAAAAATAATTAGGAAAAGACTATATTTCCCAAGGCTAAAGGATAAGATAAGGCCAAGGGAAAACAAAGGCACAATGCCATCTGTAATATCTACTATGGCATCCCTCCCGGGTTTGCTTTTTAGGACCTATCCACCTATTCCTCAGTTGCTGGAGATATCAGATGCTGAGAATTCACATCTACATTCCTCCCTAGAAGGAAAATCTCATCCAAAATTGTGCCCCATCACACAGGGTGGCCCATGGCTAGTGACTAGACACCACAGGAACACAAATAACTAGCTTCCTTGCCTCTTTGTGGAATAACTTAGAAGGGCTATTCCAGCTCCAGAGCTTCCCATTGTATCACTGGAAGTATCGGATGCAATCTCATGAAAGGTCAGTTTCTCCTTTGAACTGATCCTACCTTATTGACTTTTTTATAAGTATATTTCTCTAGAGAACTCAAAATTCCTTCTGCACACCATGTTATATCTCAGTTCAGTTTCAACAGAATCAAATTAAAACACTATATATGATCATAGGAAAGATTGTCATTTCTACTCAATTTTAATTTGCTAATTAGGGCCTGTCACTAATTCATGATCACTACCTATCACTATATAAAGTATCATGATATGGGACGCCTGGGTGGCTCAGTGGTTGAGCATCTGCCTTTGGCTCAGGGCATGATCCTGGATTGGGATCAAGTCCCACATCAGGCTCCCTGTGAGGATCCTGCTTCTCCCTCTGCCTGTGTCTCTGCCCCTCTCTCTCTTTCTCTGTCTCTCATGAATAAATAAATACAATCTTTAAAAAAATAAAAATTAAAAAAATAAAGTATCATGATATCATGGAGATAAATCTGACACTGGTTTTGACCTCAAGGAAATTATACCCTAGTAGTTCATGTCTACCAGTTTTTCAAGCTGGAGTGAGATCAGAATCACCCGGAGGGTTTATTAGCAAATTATTGGGCCCCATCCACCCCCAGAGTTATTGGTTTAGTGAATCTGGAGTAGCGTCTAAGAATTTGCATTTATAACAAATTACGAGATGATGCTCATACTCCTGGCCTAGGAAACATTTTGAGAACTACTAATAACCAATGATAGCTAACATAACAGAGAGATAAATAGACCTACAAAAATAATAAATAATCCTGAAATAAGCCACTTAGAGAAAGCGCTGATGATGGTATGTCATTAAATCTGGGCTAAGAACTATTTTGTTGATTGGAGCTGGTAGGGAAGATTTCCTCATCAGAAGAAATAAGAAGAATGACATGGAGAAGAAAGTATGCAGAAAGTCTGAAGTTCGGTTTGACCTAAGCATAGAGGTAAGATTACATAAATAGGTCAGAATTCGTGTTTAAGAGTCTTTGGTGCCATTTTATAAAATATTGGCTTTTTTCACATAGGTAGGGCACTCTTGCTAGTTTTATTCTTATGAATCAGAGTTGACAAACTTACTCTAAAGGGAGAGAGAATACAAATTTTTAGCTTTGCTGGCCAGAAGGTCTTGAATACAGATGCTCAGTTCTGCCATTGTAAAGTGGAAACAGCCATAGAAAATATGCCAATTAATGGGAATGCTTATGTTAAAAAAAAATCTTCATTTACACTCAAAGGAACATCAAGGCAAAACATACAGCACTGTCTTAGATGTAGCACTACCTAAACTCAACAAGCCCAGTCACTGTAGGTATTCCACCCACGGACCAGAGCACCCCATAGAATACATCCTATAACAGCAAAGCTTGTAATGGTTGCACTCATTTGAAAATCACACAGGCTCCACCATGTCACGGATTGCATGCATGGCACAGGGCCAGTTACAACCCAGACTCAATCACAAGGCACACCAGACAGATGCCATTATTATAGTAAAAAAAGTCTGCTGCTAACTTCAACACATTAGCTTCTATCACTCTTATCAGGGAAACTAACTACTGCACTAGTATAGCCTACACTCCTCCTAAATTGAGGTAAGTATCTGGCCTTGGTAATTCTCTAAATTTAAGAAAGATAGACATATTGTCAGTATTCAGGCAGCATGAAGGATTATCCATTAATATTATGCAGCATGAAGAAGGCAGGAAAGAAGGTTAAAAATCACCAAAGGCTCTTAACAATATCTAAGAACAACCGTGTTAAACTGCCTAGGAATGGGAACGTAATATAACCTAGTAAGTGATAAGACGTGGTAGTTCGAGGAGGGATATTATTTTGGTAGAATCACATAATGGTCTCCCAATACGTCTAAATTTCTTAATTCCATTACTTAGCTCAGACCAAAACACCAGGTATCCAGTCCTCCACCCTTATGGTAAATATACTTTATCTATTCCTTAGATACTGAAAGGGAGAAAAATGTGAGACATGTAGGAATTTGCTATATTTGAAAATGTTCTACGTGGTTTTCTATGTAGATGAGGCAAATACTTTGAAGTGAGTGTCTTTTTAATTGTGCCTCGTATTGCCTCTCTAGGTCTCCACTGCTATATTATGGAATTAAAGAATGGATTTTCTGTTTCTTCAGAAAACAGACAACATGCTATAAAAAAGATTAGGGTCTTTCCCTGGAAGCCAGAAAACTCCTGCAAGAAATGTGTCTATAACCAATTCCTAGCAATATGCTGCATTCCAACAATACACAGTTCCATCTTCCCTCCTTCCTTCTGGTGGGGATTCCAGGACTAGATGTGCACATCTGGATTGGCTTCCCCTTTTTTGCAGTGTATCTGATAGCCCTTCTGGGGAACATCACTATCCTGTTCGTGATCCAGATGGAACATAGCCTCCACCAACCCATGTTTTACTTCCTGGCCATGTTGGCCTGCACTGACCTTGGCTTGTCCACAGCCACCATCCCCAAGATGCTGGGCATTTTCTGGTTCAATCTCAGGGAGATTGGGTTTGGTGCTTGCATCACACAGATGTACACTATCCATATATGTACCGGCCTGGAGTCTGTGGTGCTGACAGTTATGGCCATAGATCGATATATTGCCATCTGCAACCCCTTGAGATATAGCATGATCCTTACCAATAAGGTGATAGCTATCCTGAGCATAGTCATCATAGTCAGGACTTTGGTGTTTGTGACTCCATTCATATTTCTCATCCTGAGATTGCCTTTCTGTGGTGTCCGGGTTATCCTTCATACCTACTGTGAACATATGGGCTTGGCAAAGTTGGCTTGTGCCAATATTAGGGTCAATGTTGTGTATGGATTGATTGCTTTCTCAGTGGGATACATTGATCTATCTGTGATTGGATTCTCCTACGTCCAAATCCTCCGAGCAGTCTTCCACCTCCCCTCCTGGGATGCCCGGCTCAAGGCACTCAACACATGTGGCTCGCATGTCTGTGTCATGTTAGCTTTCTACCTGCCAGCCCTCTTCTCCTTCATGACACATCGCTTTGGCCACAACATTCCTCATTACATCCACATTCTTCTGGCCAATCTGTACGTGGTTGTTCCCCCTGCTCTTAACCCTGTTATCTATGGGGTCAGGACAAAACAGATAAGAGAGCGTGTACTAAGGATACTTATCCCTAAAGCCTATTGACATTTAGATCTAGGAGGATTTTCCATGACAATTAAGGGAAATAATAATATAAAAGTAGAAGTAAACATTGGAAATATTTTTGTAAGACTTCAGCACTCCCACACAGGCCAATCACCTATATTTCCCCCACTCTTCCTATTTGTACACCCACTAGAAAGCATAGTTCAAAGCTTCCCAAACTATTTCTCTACTTTACCACAAGAAAAATACAAAACAAAACAAAAAACACTCACATTTAAACCACATTGATATTACAAAATTTTTAGAGAGAAAAAGGTTGGCAAAAAAGTGTGGCCCCAGTAAAAAGCCTTGAATAATTTCCTTTATATGGAGTTTCTCTTCATTCACATGTCAGAAGGGAAAGTTCATGTCTTAAAAAGATGTGGGATTTCATCAATATCAAGCAAGATACAGTGGCAAGAGAAATTAACTGGAAGTCGTAAGATCTACATTTAAATTCAAGACCTGGCCCTGATTAGAAGATATGCCTGAAAATTTCATTTAGAGCTCTTTGAAATTCAGTATTCTTGCCAATAAAATGCTGTAAAGCAATACTAGTCTGGCACTGTGAACTCAAAAAAAAAAAAAAAAAAAAAACCTGTTGAAAAAATCTTTGCAGTTTGTAAAACATGAAAAGATTTGGAAAAAAATAAACAAATGTATTTCTAGCATGGTTGTTACTTCTACCATATGTAGGTTTAGCCTACTAAAACCCATTCTAATATATAGTCTCTGTTATGAAGTGAGGGCACCAGCTCCAGATTACCCCATTGCTTGGTGTTCTTTACAACCCTCAACCCTTACCTTAGTAAGAGGGTCTGTTCATCAGGAGGCTAGAAAGCCCAAAGAATTAAAAGGGCCTTGGGATCCCTGGGTGGCGCAGCGGTTTGGCGCCTGCCTTTGGCCCAGGGCGTGATCCTGGAGACCCGGGATCGAATCCCACGTCGGGCTCCCGGTGCATGGAGCCTGCTTCTCCCTCTGCCTGTGTCTCTGCCTCTCTCTCTCTCTCTCTCTGTGACTATCATAAATAAATTAAAAAAAAAAAAAAAAAGAATTAAAAGGGCCCAATCTAGAATCCTCTTACACTATTAGTGGTAATGAGAACTGGTGGTCACTCTGGAAAGCAGTATGTCAGGTTCCTCAAAAAGCTAAAAGTAGAACTACCCTACCCAACAATTGCACTGCTAGACACTTACACAAAGGACACAAAAATACTGATAAGAAGGAGCACATGTGCCCCAATAGTTACAGCAGCATTATCAACAGCCGCCAAATTGTGGAGTGAGCCCAAATGTCCATAAACTGATGAATGGATAAAGATGTGGTGTTCAAATATATATACACACACACACACATATAAAATATGGAATATTATTCAGCAATCAAAAAGAATGAGATCTTGCCATTTGCAATGACATGGATGGAGCTAGAGTGTATTACACTAAGCAAAATAAGTCAAAGAAAGACAAATACTGTATTATTTCACTCCTATGTGGAATTTAAGAAACAAAACAGATGAGCATACGGGAAGGGAAAAAAGAGAGAGGGAAGCAAATCATAAGAGACTCTTAACTATAGAGAACAAACTGAGAATTGATGGAGGGAGGTGGGTAGGGGATGCCCTAAATGGGTGATAGGTGCTAAGGAGGGCACTTGTGTAATATGTGTTACATGCAAGTGATGAATCACTAAAGTCTACTCCAGAAATCAATATTACACTATATGTTAACAGAACTTAAATAAAAATTGATAAGTAAAAAAACAAACTATTTTGGTAAATAATAACAATAATAAAAGAGGGCTCTATCTGGACTTGAGGCCTCAGGGAAATCCCATCGCCTACAGTTCTTATTAGAGTGAGCTTTAAGACAGCTATAATAGAGCCACACTCAGTAAGAGCAGAAAAGGAGAAATGACATCCGCTTGCCTACATGAAGGGGCTCTCAATACCCTCATGCTTGGCTCTCATTTCCTCAAGCCAAAGCCATAGGTGTGACTCAGCATTTGTCATTTTCCACAAAAGAATTTTCTCACAGGCTCCCCTCCATCTCACAGCTGCTGGAAGAGTTTATCTACCACCACCTTCGTCCTGTCCCTCAGAAGACAGAAGGGCCAACTTCAACACTGATGACCTAAATGATAGTAATAATCTCAATGTCCTTACATACTGATAACAGTGATAGTAATGACAAAGAAAACAAAAGCTCACATGTTTTGAACACTTGCAGTATAATAGTATCTGGGCATGATAACATTAATTTTCATAAGACCCTTGTGTGAATGATTATAAAAATTAATTTTAAAAACATCTAACAGAAAGGATGCAATTCATAGGAATAAGATACATATTGTTAGGTGATATTGCCCAGCATTTCGTCTACTCCGTTGGTCTCTCAAGGAGTGCTTTCCCTACCTCTGCTATGCTTCTCCCAGGTGCAAATCCAGAAGGGACTCAAAGAAGAATTCCTGTTAGTCATATTCAGACCTTAATTCCTCCACCAGGTTTCTCTAGATCAGTGCAAACGGCTACTATAATTATGAGAAGCTTGATTCAAACTACAGGTACATGGTTATAGAAACTACAACTTGTTATTGGGGTTTTATAAGGGATGTAGGGTCCAGTACACCTTTTGTCATGCTCCGTAGTGATGAACACAGCCTCTGGCACATCAGGGGGCTCAGCAAACATCCCCTTGTTTATGATATTGAAGTGGCTAAGAGAAGAGTTAACCAACTGCATCTACAATGCATCTTTAGTTCCCAGTAGTAGATCCCTAAATAAAGAATGGACAAAACATATACTCGAGTTTCATGTTAAGAGGATGACAGTTTCTCACAGAATTGTCAAGCCCAGTGCAGGTGGCTCAAGGAACTGGGCACAGTGGTCCTAAGATAGGCTTTAGGGTGAGTCCTCTTACACGTAAAGGGGAGAGAGGAACAGAATTACCCAAAGAACCAGCTCATGAGGGACAGACACAACTTTGCCACGAAGTTCTTATAGCAAAAAAACAAAACAAAACAAACAAAAAACAAAAAAGAAAAAACAAAGCAAAACAAAACAAAAGTCCTTTTTGTACAGTCTTTGGACATACCTTGTTAGTAGAATGAAGTAGTATAAACTAAAGCCATTTCAAATTGGTAGAGTACAGATGTTATGTCAGTTTAATAGAGAAACTCTGTGGAGTCATTTTGCTACCACAGGCTGACTATGATCCAGTTGTACTGGAAGGGAGTGTATTAAAAACCTGAAAAGGAGGAAGAGAAAAGCCAACCACCAGCCACTCACCTCACTGCCTGGTTTGCAGGTTAGTCACATTAGAAGGGGAATCTGCATAAGGAACACAGCCTTTGAGAAAGAGATCTATACCATTTGAACCAAAAACTACTATTGAACACTGCCACTCAGGATCAGTGAAGATTTAAATCAAGATCCAGTAGCAAGAGAGAGCAAAAATTAAATATCTGGAGGAAAAGGGGAGTCTGTGCTGGTGACCAATGCTCAAAACAAAGACCTAAATATTGTTGAAAAAACAAAACTACATTTTACATATAGAATAAAGTAGTGTTTGGGAGCCTCTTAATACATAGTCATCCTGATATGCTAATTCTAAACCTTTTAGTGTTAACAATGAGAGCTGTGACCTCAGAGGCCCAGTGTGGGACATCAAAATTCTGTAACCTTGGAGTCTACACAGCCTAGAGTTAGTCAGGAGAAAAAAAAAAAAGAAGAAAGAAAAAACCTTCCTAGCTACAAGTCAACACTGCTCTCTTGTGGCTACTAACAGGAATAGAAATACTGGGATGAATTCAGTTCTCAATCTCTTCATGGTGTTTGAAGGGGGACTAACAACTCTGTGTTACGAAAATTCCTGGGACCTCCAACACTTAGGGGACGTTTAGTGAGTGGCTTCAGGAAGAAGACATTGTGCTTCCAGCTCATTAGGCACGTGGGGATTTGAATGATTAATTTAAAACTTAAAAGAGATATAACAATTATTCTGTGATTTTCTCTTTGTCAATAATATCTAAGATCAATATCAAATCAATGACATGGGCCAGGTATTCATATTTACCCATATATCTATATTTAATAAGATATTACATTAGCACTATTTGTAATAATAACATTTACTAATATCTTTATCTACTCAACTGAAATTATCAAGTGCTTTACTCATGATCAGCACAGAATGAATGAGCATACATAATTACCAAGAGGTAAACTACTTTTAGAATGATTATAGTCAAAACAGACCGTGAATTATTATTATTTTTGCAAATTGGGCAACTGAGGAAAAAAGATGAATTACTAATGGTTATTCAGCTACCAGGGACCAGAGATTGGAAAGAAAAATCAGGCATGTTTGCTGATTTAATCCATTTTTCCTAGCACATTGTCTAAGGATTGAGCTACATTTTCGTACTTCACCTGAACAGCTTTGTAGCTTTCTGAAGTTTTTCATACTCCAGATTATAGATAGCAGAGGTAGTGCACATCAAAATCCATCATACACTGAATTACTCAAAGCAAGTAAAGTTAGTTACTATAACAAAGATACCACAGTAACTTAACATAATAAAAGTTTACAACTGCTTCATATCCTATTCCAGTGCATGGGGGTTTTGCTTCATGTCAACACTGAGGGGTGCAAGCCTCTTCCATATGTGGATCCTCCATGTATTAAGCCCTTATGGATCTCCACAGGTATTTCTGAATCTGGCTGTCATGAGATGGAAGGGAGACAATGTTCAGGATCTTGTAGGAGGTTTTAGTGGCTCAATCGGGAAGAGATTTACATCACTTTTTCTGTCGTTCCTTTGGCCACACTGCTCACATAGATCCAGCTTCCTGTAAGTGAGGCTGAGTCACTGAATGTTCATTTCTTAAGAGAAATGATATGAGAGACTCTCACATGTAAAATATACTTACACTCTTCTTAAGGGAGACCAGCCAGGCTCTCATGTAGTCACTGTATGCAGCACAAAGCCCAAGATCTCAAGCAGTGAGTGTCTTCTGCATCAGGTTCCGACGTGATTCCTCATGGTCCAATCCTTTTTCTCCTCTCACTGCATAGATAATGGTGGAACAGACACCGCTACAGGTCATTAGAATTCCCATTTGGAAATAAGGCATATAATTCATTCAGTAGGAACTTGTCCATGGTAAGGCTGGAATACTTTGGGAGCAGGTGCTACCACATTTTTATCCACTGAAGTGGTGGAAGTTCTCTGACTAGACATTGGTTATGTTCTCTGGGAGGAACTTGCCATTGTTTCTATAACCTCTTGTGCTGCCTTTGCAGGATTGTGTCTTCTTCATTGTCCCTCATGACATTATGCCATGCATGTGGCTTCTTTTGCATTACTGCATTTGGACTGGGCTTCCAGCTGATAAAATATTAAAATCAATCATTGTTTTAATTCTTTGTTTAAGGATTTATTTATTATTTTTATTTGAGAGAGAAAGAGAGAGTTGTAGAGGGGCCGGGCAGTGGGAAAGGGATAGAGAAACTAAAGCAGACTATGCACCAAGACAGGGGCCCACGTAGGGCTCAATTCCATGACTCCAAGATCACAACCTGATCCAAAATCAAGGGTTGGTTCCTCAACCAACTGTGCCACCCACGTGCCCCAATAATTGTTTTAATTATTAATCAAAAAACTTCTTTAAAAGCCAGGCTCAAGTGTTTTTGGCAATACACAGTCTCAAAAACCAGATTTCTAAAAAAAAAAAAAAAAAAAAAAACAAACAGATTTCTGACCTGTTTGTATCAGGGCATTTCCAAGCACTAGTAATTACAAGCACATATTTTCTTAAACATAATTTTAAATTTTTCTTTCATTTCTCTTGTCTTTTCCAGTTCACCCTGCCACTCCTTTTCAGGTAATGGTGTCTATCTAAGGCAGTGGATTTGAGTAAGACAACTATACACATAATCTACTCTTATCAGTGCTGGTTGCTATGAGTCTGTGTTTTTCAAAAATAATGTAAAACATTCTCTTAAACTTTGATCTCCCAAGCAGTAGGATAAGCCTTCAAAACTCTGTATATATGGACTTTCTCTACTATCATTAATTTCTACTTGAACACCTGCCAACTTTATGCTAAGCTCATCTATTTATCATAATAACTTTGTTTTTGTTTTTGTTTGTTCAATTTTTTTCATAATAACTTGTAAATGGAATCAATAATTGCAAACACACACAATTACTTTAAGTTGTACCAACCATTTCCTCTAGATTTACTATTTAGTAGACTTATCAGATCTCCTTGTGCCGTGATTTTTCTAACATTGTTATCAATTTTCTCAGTGTCTGTGGTGTTAGGATAACTTGATGGCTGTTGAAACAAACAATTCCAATTTGTCAGTGGTTAATATGTACAATTTAATTTTTTGATGACATCCATCCAATGCATTTAGGAGAGGCTGTCCTCCATGCTGTCTTTCAGGGACCTAGCTTCTTCAATTGTGTGGTTCCACCATTTCTAGGGCTTCATATCTTCAGTGGATTAAGTGCAACTGGCAAACGTAGAGGGGGAGAGAGTATAGAGGACTTCAAGTAGACTGTAAATATTGTACCTAGAAGGGGTGTGTGTCATCTCCTTGGCCAGACTCCGTCTTATAGCTCCACCTAACTATAGGTGAGCCTGGAAAATGTAAATTTATCTTGCATCTAAGATAGGAGAGAACTCTGTTTAGTAAACTTAACCTTGTCTGTGTCATTTGTACATATTGATTGTCAGCTGAACTCCAGGCTATACAGTGGGAAGAGTGAGAAGTGGTAGGAGACCTCTGGTAATTTTATGGTTCTCATCTCTCTGAGACACTGTCAACCAGATCCTGAACTGCTGCTTGTTTGCCTCCTCCAGGTGAACATTAAGTAGATCATCAGGTTTTGTTTTAGATTCCTAAGAGAGAAGAAAGGGGCCCTTTTGTGTCCCTTCCATGTTTTCCAACCATTCTTGTATCAGTGTTAATAATGGAGAGGGATATTGGTACACTGCATCTCAAGACTAGAAGCTCAGTGAATAGGTGCAGGGATTTGAACCCAGACCTGCTCCCTAGCCCAAGACTGTTTAAACATATTCTTAGAATCCTCTTTGACACTTGCTAGGATGGCATCGGGAACCTGACATGGGACTTAAATGAGTAGTGCACTATCTGCTCAGTCCTTGAATTTGTGCAGAGTTCTTCTGGTCTGTAAAGAGACATTGCTGTTAGGACACAGCAGGAAGAGGACCTGATGAGTTAATATTCCAGAGAAGGACTGACCTTGGTGGATTTCCTCCACAAAGTCACTGATATTATTGCCTTTACTTGGATGTTTATAATAGAATTAAGAACTGTGTCCTGTTTGAGAAAGAGGCTATGAGTTTCCTCAGACCCATTCTTGCTCCTGAAAAAGTAAATATTGATTTGTCTGTAGGTGGAGCCAAAAGAGGTCTGTTTATGGATCCATGTTCTGTGCTTCCTCAGAGCTAGGTGAGAGTGCATTCCTCGACTTTCCGGGTATGCTGCTGCCTTTGGAGGAGTCTAAAGAAGTTTGTATGCTATGTTTATCCAACCAACTACCCTCCACTATGACATATTTCTAAGACTGTAAGATTACATTTCTCAACATGTCTTTTTCCTGTTGTGGGGCAAATACTGCCTTGCTTAATATTACCACTTTCACTTTCCTTCTGCACCATGTTGTAATGATCATTGTACCTCATTCTTCCTGGTCCCCACACAGTGAAGGAATGATCCATGTGCCCAAACGCTCGTGAGAAAAAAACCTCTGATACTCACTTTTAGCATAACGCATCTTGGATTTCAACTGTGAAAGTCAGATTTAGGTCTTGACAAGGCTGCTCAGCTGTTTGCATTGTGTATATAATTTTCAGTTTCACTGCCCCACAAAGATAAGACGATTATTTCACTGTGAGTTTTTACTCAATCATATACATAAAAACATTAACCATAGTCACTCAATATCTTTGTTCTTTTTCCTTCCTTATCTTCTGCCTACCTCTTTGCCTTTTACCCCTTTTTCCTTCCTTCCTTCCTTCCTTCCTTCCTCCCTTCCTCCCTTCCTTCCTTCCTTCCTTCCTTCCTTCCTTCCTTCCTTCCTTCCTTCCCTTTCTTCCTTCCTTCATTCTTCTTTCATCCTTCCTTTTTTCCTCTGCTCCTTTCTTTCTCTTTCCCATCTATGTTCTCCTCCATTTTCTCCTTCCTTCTATTCTTTTCACAAGAAGCTCAGGTAAGCTATTCTGCTCTAGATTGTGACACCAGGGCTTTAATCTACCTTTTCATAATTTTTTTCCTCCAAAGTGGGTCACCAATATAACAATTCAGGATCAATGATTGTTTCAGATAATCTCAGTACATGTTTTGAACTCAGGTAGATAAAGAACAGGTAACCAGCTTTATTACCTGTCCAGCTGGATCCAGAAGGAGAGAAGATAATTACACAAACAGAACTAACAAAGTTACAGAATTCAAAGACTTGTTTTTTATAAAATTTTCTCATGTTCCACACTGAAGGTTTATTCCATATACAACATGAATAATTTAGTCTTGTTCTCTCTGTAAAAAACATTTCTGACTTCCATTTCATGGTAGACCATGTAGCCTAAAAAAAATCCTTACGTTGCTAAATAACAAAGTAAAATACAATAAACTTCCTCTCAAATGCATATGTTTAAAAGAAAGTAAGAAAATTTGAAAGTACATAAAAAGCAATTGGAGATGAAAAAAGACTGTTAAATAGGCCTGAATCTATGGCTGTAATGGGAACATTTATCAGTTTTTACAACAAAGGGCTTTGCATTTTAAATGATCATACAAATTAAGAACACAAAAGTTGGATACTCACAAGAGTAGGAGCAGAATTAAGACACACAGATCCCACAGCACCAGGAATCTTGAGGGGACATAACTTTAGTAAAGGAGTAGATAAGAAACACATACATGTGTGTGTGTGCGTGCGTGTACACACCCACACACACACAACATATTTTGTCCTGAACTAGATTTAGGAAGACTAAAACAAGTTTCCTTTATGTAGGTTTAATTTGGAACTTACAATATGTGCTGTGGGGAATGTGCAAGTGGATAAATTTATATAAAGTTTTGTTAGGATGGCCTTCAAGAATCCCACAAAAATAGCTCTATTGATCATGAGTTCACAATCAAAAATTATTAAACATGAGGAGAATCAACAGGATTATATATAAGAATTTTGAAAAATGAGGTTTTCAGATATAAATTACAATGATTACACTTAAAATGGTTATAGAAACAAAAATAGGCGTTAACAATACATGTAAAAAGAGCATTAACCTATCATGTTTATTTGAATGAAACAAAACCATAGCTTTAAGAAATTTTAAAAGTATAGTAACTAATTAAAAAAATAGATTACGCAAGATTGACACAACTGAGTTGACAATTTATAAAATGAAGCTGAAGTGGCAGAGCTTAACCTGAAAGCAGTCCAATTTGAAAGACAATAGAATATAAAATGGGTGAAAAATAAAGGCAATTGAATAAGGAAAGTCCAATATACACCAAACTGGATTTGCATAAAAAATATAGAAAATGGGGAAAGGAAAAAAAATACTCAAAGGGATCATGTCTGAATTATCTTCAGATTCAAAATGCTGAAATAATCATAAGCAGAATAACCTTTCAAAAAAATAATCTATACACTTTTGTTGACACTCCAACATTCCAAGGAAAAAAAGAGTAACGGTATAATTCTCAACAACAACAATAGGTGGGGCAGCCCGCGTGGCTCAGTGGTTTAGCGCCACCGCCAGCTATCACCTGGGCCTGATCCTGGAGACCTGGGATCGAGTCCCACATTGGGATCCCTGCATGGAGCCTGCTTCTCCCTCTGCCTGTGTCTCAGCCTCTCTCTCTCTCTCTCTCTCTCTCTGTGTGTCTCTCATGAATAAATAAATAAAATCTTAAAAAGAAAACCAATAGATAACAGAAAGTTGTGGAAATATACATATATATGTATATAGTGTTCTTTGTTTTTTTATACATTTATTTTTTATTGGTGTTCAATTTGCCAACATATAGAATAACACCCAGTGCTCAGCCCGTCAAGTGCCCCCCTCAGTGCACGTCACCCAGTCACCCCCACCCCCCGCCCACCTAACCCTTCCACCACCCCTAGTTCATTTCCCAGAGTTAGGAGTCTTTCATGTTCTGTCTCCCTTTCTGATATTTCAGTGTTCTTTATTTGTATGATCATTTAAAATGCAAAAAATATTATATGTTGTACATATTATATGTTAATGCATACTTATTATATGTTATATATAATGTATATATTATACATTATATGTATATAATGTATATATTATATATAACATTCAATTACTATATGTAAAAAACAATTGTTGATATTCAAATCCTACCCAGCTAAATTTTCACTAATAAAAACCTGTTTGGAATAATAAAATAAATATTTATATTTTAAAGCACGAATGAGTTAAGGAGGAAGAGTCAAAATCTAAGAGAAGATTAAAAAAAAAAAAAAAGAAAGGAAAACCCAGAATTTAAAGCTTCTTCTACTCTGAGGACTTTGCCAATCCTGAAAAAAAGTCAGTAAGAAATGGAGTAAAAATTTGGCAATTTCCTGACAAGAGAAGATAAAAATTAAAGATCCATCATCCTTTGATGGCTGGGGGTCTTCCTCTGTGACCTCCTCCACAGAGTTATAGGGTTGAGGATAGTTTAGTCAGTTCTTCCCCACAGATGCATCCATATAAATTTCACCAAAGAAGATTCTCCTCACACAGTTTTCTTAACCTTCTCTTCCTAGAGTTTCTTTATTTAGATTCCCCTAGAGCCTTTGATCTCTCCTGCCCTTACATTATTGACAATGCTGCAGTAAGCCTTTTACAATATATTCTCTTGGAAAATAGACCAGAGGGCCTCCAGGGCCCAAGTGCTTAACAAGGACACCAACTCCTGTGATGGGGAGTGGGGACCATAGTGGAGTCAGAGTTCATAAAACCAGCCTCAGAGATGCCAGTTCAGTGCTTTCTCCAGCAGCCAGAAACAGCAGCAGTGCAGCCTTCTAAAACTGGTGAGTTTCCAGCTGGACTCAGCAGGATGATTGTGAGGAAGGAGATAACGAGGAGGGGAGAAGAGTCCAGGAGCCTAGTATGTAAAGGAAAAGGAACTCTTTCAATAGGGCCTGGTGTACATGCCGACGCTGCCAACATGCTTAGATCAAGTAAAAGGCTGAGTGGAAGGGACCGACCTATGCTGTGATTTCATCAGAGATGGGGCTGAGTCATTTTGTGTCCATCCAGGGTTTGCAAACTTCTGTAGACTTAAAGACCCCCCACCCATATCATGGCTGGGAGACCAAGGCCCTGTGACTGGCTGGATCAGATTCTTCCTTTCTACACTAGTCTGCACTATGAGCCAAGGTGATTGGTCTGTTTTCTTATGTGGGTATGGGTCTTCTGTCATATTTTATTTATTCAAGGCTTATCTGACCTTTCCAGACTGTCAATCATTGCCAGAGACCATGTTTGTTCAATAGCACTTAGAACAAGGTTAGCCCTTTGTAAATGTGAGTCCCCCAGTACAAATGAATGGAACTGGATACTAAATATCAGAGCAATGCTCCAGATGGCCAATGAGTCCTCATTTCTCAGATTAGTCCTCAGTTTCCCTAAGGAGAATACAGACAGAGAGGAAGAATGGTCCCAGCTCTTGAGGAATTTACTAAAACTAAGCTGAAAATATGTAACCACCTGGGAGAAAATATCAGTGTTATAGGAGGTCTGAAACTGGTTCTTCTCTGTATCAGTTAAAAGATCCTTGGTAACATTCTGGACTCCAGTCTCTCTGCCCACTCATCTTTTCTCACCATGCCTCAGATACATCCTTCTTCTCTACCTGCATGGCCTTCCTTCAGATCTTCATCACTTTTCCTTTGGATTCCTCAGAACTCTCCAGAAGCCTCCCTCCCCTCTATGTAATTCTCTGTGTTCCATCTACAGCACATCATTTCCCCATTCAAATCCTCTGTGCTTCCCTTATAGTGCATACTCTACTACTCTCAGGGTGACCTCACATGACTACCTCTGTATACCTTAACCATGTCTGGTGACAGTCTACTCTCCTTCCTGCTTCCCCAAAGAACTAGGATCTACCATCCCCTAGCACCCCATCATACTGAACATCCACATAGAAGTTTCTTCTTTTACCATTGCCTACAAAGAGAGTCCCCTCCTCCTGGTGAATGTTGCCTCATTTTTGTATGCTTCTCTGATATTCTCAGCTTATCGTGTCTCTGGGCCTAACAGGATCTCTGTTTTTTGTTTGTTTGTTTGTTTGTTTTGTTTTGTTTGATTTCCTTTTTTATTTTTTTTTATTGGAGTTCAGTTTGCCAACATATAGCATAACACCCAGTGTTCATCCCATCAAGTGCCCCCCTCAGTGCCTGTCACCCAGTCACCCCCACCCCCCACCCACCTCCCTTTCCACCACCCCTTGTTCGTTTCCCAGAGTTAGGAGCTCATGTTCTGTCTCCCTTTCTGATATTTCCTACCCATTTCTTCTCCCTTCCCTTCTATTCCCTTTCACTATTATTTATATTCCCCAAATGAATGAGACCATATAATGTTTGTCCTTCTTTGATTGACTTATTTCACTCAGCATAATACCCCACAGGACTTCTGGAAATCATAGCCTTTGTCTCTCTGCAGCAACACCTAAAGTTAAATATCATTTATCTATTTCATAAATGAGGAGTGTATATATCATAGAGTGTAATAGTTCTCAGGGCCTTTAATGAGTATAAGAGCCGGGTTTCATTTCTGTCTGAAGCCAACTTCTCAACCATATAACATTGCTTTGTTCATCTGCACATTTGTCTCTTTCCCACTGTTTGTTTCTAAGATGATCTTTATTACCACAACCGTATTGTGTCTTCCTCTATTAATTAGGATACCAATTTTTGCTATACATTTGTATGCTTAATTAAGACCAGGTACAGGGAAGGCACCAACTCTTTTGTTTATTCGGTAGATCAGGTCATTCTCAGGATATAGAAGAGCTTATGGAAAGGACACAGCTTTTCCAAAAAAGTGGATATTTTTTTTTAAGGTACCCAGTGGATATGTTTTCTATCTTCTTATTTCACTATTTCATACTAAGAGTCATTTTCCTGATCACACATGTAAATGCATAAGAGATCTATCTCTACCCCATATTTAACCCATGAGTCTTTGGTTTGCTTGGAAATCTACAAAGGTAGAAAGATGTGTGTGTGTGTGTGTGTGTGTGTGTGTGTGTGTGTGTGTGTGAATAATCTGTATTTGTAAAACCTGGGATATTAAAAATGAAAGTCCTTGAATCAAATCAATACCTTCATTATCTTCTCTGGCAGTAGTCTCATACCTTCTCATGCACACATCACTCTCCTAGAGGAGACTTGTCAATGGGACAGCTGAGTAGGATCAGTGATTCCCAACTATACTAATTATTTGCCTCCTGGGCTCCTTCTCTTACTTAGTCTGCCATGACTCCCCAGCTCTTTTCTGCTTCTTTGGCTATGACAGCCTTTACTGTCATCCTTCTTAGTACTTGGCCATTCATTTCTTTGTTTAGCAGTGAGGGGGGAAAAGATAGTACCCACCACCACCACCCACCAAAGAAACCCCGGAAATTCATCAAAGCAGATTATAGATTATAGATTCCACATGCTAGGATAATTTGATCTGAGCCACAAGGAATCACAGACAATCCTGCTTACCAGGTAAAAAATTCCTACCTGGCAGCCCTGGTGGCGCAGCGGTTCAGCGCCACCTGCAGCCCAGGTGTGATCCTGGGGACCCAGGATCGAGTCCCACATCGCGCTTCCTGCATGGAGCCTGCTTCTCCCTCTGCCTGTGTCTCTGCCTCTCTCTTCGCTATCTCTGAATGAATAAATAAATAAATCTTAAAAAATAAATAAATAAAAATTCCTACCTACATAGGTTTACATGCCAGAACTGACTTATTATCTAGCTTCCATTTTACCTTTGGTCAACTTCAACTATTTTGAATACTTTTCCTAAAGGTATCTAGCTCTATTTCTCAGTGATGTCTCTTATATGACAGTGATGATTCCATTAGCATTGCTTTTTAAAATTAATTTTATGGGACGCCTGGGCAGCTCAGTGGTCGAGCATCATTGATTTGGCTCAGGTCATGATCCCGGTGTCTGGGGATGGAGTCCCACATCAGGCTTCCTGTGAGAAGCCTGCTTCTCCCTCTGCCTGTGTCTCTGCCTCTCTCTGTGTGTCTCTCATGAATTAAATATATAAAATCTTTAATAAAAATTATTTTTTTTATTTCAGTATACTTGACACAATGTCACATTAGTTTCAAGTGTACAAAATGATTCCACAAGTTTCACATTAGGCTATGTTCACTGCCTCTTTACCTTATTTCTTTTTAATCTTCATTTTGAGACTTGAACTTCCTATTGGACTCCAAGCATATTATATTTTGAATGATTGCTTGAAAACTCTACTTGTATATTTTACAAATATCTCCTGCATAACACTTCAAATGTAAATTCATATGCTTACTCTGAAAACCCTTTCCTTTTTTATTCCCTTTTCCTATTTTTCAGGAAATATTTCATTCTTTCTGTCACTCAAGTTCAAAAACATAAAGTCATCTCTAACACTGTGATGTGAAATTCAAGACCCTGCTTTATTCCATTTTCTTCTATCACTTGGCCCAATATGAGCAGCAAGTACATTTTGGGGCAATTTTTGAGTAATTAATCCTCAAATGTTTTTCTTTACTCATCCCCTACATGTAATTCTTACTGATTCTGATTTTGAAATGTCTGTCTACTCCATTGCTTCCTGTCCATCCTGAAACAAGGAATGGCTCTTGGTATAAAGGAAAGACCACTGTTCCAGGAGCAGGTAGATGTTTGATACAGTTTCAGCAACACAAGACAATTCAGAGGACTCTACCAACTCAGCCAGAGAATAGAGCAGGAAGTGGCCTCCAAAATGATTCATAGGTTTACATGCCTTACAGTTTTTGGCAGAGTAAACTGTTTAAGCCTGGACTCCCTCAGAGTGGGAAAGGAAAGGGTTAACAGTGCCTCAGTCAAGGCCCCATGATTAGAGTGGCTCAACTTTGGATGGAATTCTTGTGACTGGTTAGTTTGTTGCCACTATAGCAAGGGATTCCAAAGTCCTTCTAGAGTCCTACAAGCCAAGGAACCCACATGGGGGAGGTGGAGATAACACCACTCTACTCAATCCTCCAGACATGGAATAGTAGCTATTTTTAGGCCTAAACTCTTCATATTGCTGTGGCCTCCAGGCCTCTCTCAACTTCCTGCCCAGGCTAACAGGATATTTATCCTTCCTTCTAAGTTTCAAAATGTATTTTTCTTTTGGACCCCCTCAAAGACTTGTTTTTTTACTTAAAAAATAGTCATTGTTAAGTCATTTTAAAAAATAGTCATACAAATTTTTAAGTTTTTACTTAAATTCCAAATAGTTAACATACAGTATTATATTACTTTCAGGTGTATGCTACAGTGTTTCAACAATTCCATATATCACCCAGTGTTCATCACAAGTATATTCCTTAATCTCCATCACTTATCTAATCCAGTACTTGACAATTTTTAAACCCTTCTAGTGTACCCCTCAGTACTGACTGCCTCTGTCACCAGAATATAAAACGCAGGCTCATCTGAAAGGGCTAAATGAACAAAACTACTCTTTAAGCTTCCAAAGAAAAACAACGGCAAATAATCCAGTAAGAAAGAGATAAACATTATGCCCCAAAGTGAAATCCCCTTAAGGCTGGAGGAAATTATTGCTGTTGGGTGCAGTCAAGGATGTTGTACCTCTAATCCAATTATTTCCTGAATAAAAATATCTATGGAGTAGGGAGCTGAAGTCAGACTCTGTCCATATCTATGGAGTAGGGGGCTTGGTTTTTCTAGGACCTCCACACAATCCGCTAAACATAGCTATTCCTTCTAAACTCTGAGGGAAGGTAGGGTCAGTTAATTGTGCTTGTTGAAGCTAAATAATGTGTAGAGACTGAAAACAGAGACTCTACAGTCAGACTCTT
Source organism: Canis lupus familiaris (assembly GCF_011100685.1). Taxonomy (NCBI): domain Eukaryota; kingdom Metazoa; phylum Chordata; class Mammalia; order Carnivora; family Canidae; genus Canis; species Canis lupus. The sequence goes on from NC_049242.1 coordinate 29,602,939, forward strand.
GTCACAGTCCTGGTCTCACCACTTACTGGTTATCAAATTTTGATTAAACTCTTCTGTCCCCCTTTTCCTGTACACTTTCATTATCTGTGAAATTAAGATAACTATTAATTACTCATAAACGGTTTTTTATAAAGGATGAAATAAGGTAATCATTATAAAGCATTCAACTTAGAACTGGCACATAGTAAGTATTTGGTTAAATATCAGCAATGATTGATGATGATGATGATGACGATGATGGCAATAATAATGATGATTTGAAAATTTCATTAAACAGGTTTAGCGCCCCCAATGGAAACCCGAGTTTTGCTATATCTAGAACACATAGTCTTTTAAAATATATTTTGTCCTATATTTTTAGAAACTCTGTATTTCCAGTGTGATCAGGATACTTTACATGGCTTCATCCAGCAACTACTCCACTGCTCCAGTCTCTGAATTCCTCCTCATCTGCTTCCCTAACTACCAGAGTTGGCAGCATTGGCTGTCCCTGCCTCTCAGCCTCCTCTTCCTCCTGGCCATGGGGGCCAATGCCACCCTCTTGATCACTATCCTGCTGGAGGCCTCTCTGCACGAGCCCATGTACTACCTACTCGGCCTCCTCTCCCTGCTGGACATTGTGCTCTGCCTCACTGTCATCCCCAAGGTCCTGGCCATCTTCTGGTTTGATCTCAGGTCCATCAGCTTCTCAGCCTGCTTCCTCCAGATGTTCATCATGAACAGTTTTTTGACCATGGAGTCCTGCACATTCATGGTCATGGCCTATGACCGCTATGTGGCCATCTGCCACCCACTGAGGTACCCATCCATCATCACTGACCAATTTGTGGTTAGAGCTGCCATATTTATTGTGGCCAGGAATAGTATCTTTTCTCTTCCTGTTCCTGTTCTTTCTTCCAGGCTTAGATACTGTGCAGAAAACATTATCAAGAACTGCATCTGCACTAACCTGTCTGTGTCCAAACTCTCCTGTGATGACATCACCTTCAATCGGCTCTACCAGTTTGTGGCAGGCTGGACCCTACTGGGCTCTGACCTCATCCTTATTGTTTTGTCCTACTCCTTCATCCTGAAAGCTGTGCTAAGGATCAAGGCTGAGGGTGCTACAGCCAAGGCCCTAAGCACATGTGGTTCCCACTTCATCCTCATCCTCTTCTTCAGCACAGTCCTGTTGGTTCTGGTCATCACTAACCTGGCCAGGAAGAGAATTCCCCCAGATGTCCCCATCCTACTCAACATCCTGCACCACCTCATCCCCCCAGCTCTGAACCCCATTGTTTATGGTGTGAGAACTAAGGAGATCAACCAAGGAATCCAGAAGCTGCTGAGAAGGTTGTAAGAGGTAAAAGGATCATATCCACCTTTGGAATTATTAATAAAAGTCAGGAATTACTTTTATATTGGAAAGTAAATTTTACTTTTTAATCCCAGAATGAGTTCTGACTCTTTTATCTCAGACAACAATGAAAACATTCTGTGATTCCTTGTTTCCTATTACTTCAAAGGAAATCTTCCTTTCCTGGATTTTGTGGTCACTTGGGAATTTGCCTTGACTGATTCCTTATCTGAGAGTCCTGCCAAACCTTAGCCAGATGGAGCTCAATTGGAGTGGGAGTATTTGGCCACTAAAGAAGTAAACTTTATACTTAAAGAGATGTCTGCCCTCTGATTTACAAAGAGCATAGATCCCTCTCCTGCCTCCTCTTTCAGACATGACTTTTGTGTCATGAGGAGTTGGTTGGGCAGAAGTATATATGTTACCCCAGAACTTTGGCTTGGGTCAAGTGCTTTACTCTGGACAATCCCCATACACTCACGGCAGATGTGCCATCTTCTGGGTCCTCAGATCCTCATAGAGCCTGTTAAGATTTTCCATCTGTACAGTCTTACCTGGATGGCTCTTTCTCTTTTCTTTCTTTTCTTTTCTTTTTTCTTTTCTTTTCTTTTCTTTTTCTTCTTTCTTTCTTTCTTTCTTTCTTTTTTTCTTTCTTTCTTTCTTCTTTCCTTTTCTTTCTACTAAGATTCTTCAGTTTTGTTTTTGTTGTTGTTGTTTATTAAGAAGATTGACACTTTTTTAGGGCTTTTGCAGGGAAGGGGGAGGAGTTGTACTATATAATGTGTTATGTGTCCTTTTCCTCATTATTTTCAGCCTCATGACCCTGTAATCCTCACTTTATCCCATATGCCTCCTATAAGGAACTTAGAACTTCCCATCACATCACAGGCACACCTCTCCCAGACTCTACCATGTCCACTAACACCCCATTCTGGGCTGTGGCTGGTGTAGCTGTTGACAGTTTTCCAGGCATAGAAACTTTAGTGTTTGATTTTTCACAGATAAGTGCATTGAACTATCTTTCAATCCCCTCTTTAATTATGTCACACATTAGTTCTATGTTTCTGAGGATTATTTTCTAGTAGTAACTTAAGACTTCTCTTTTAAGAATTTGTGGTCCATCATTTTTCCAAACATCATTTGAATGACATTCCCCATTAGACTCTCCTACTTTCTTTTGTACTGAAATTTGATTTTGATGAATGTCTTGTATTGAAATTAATATTTCTACAGTATTTCTCCTTATGTATCATTTTATCTTTTATTTTTCCAGTTTTGTTGAGATATAATTAATATTTAACATTGTTTAAAATATACATGATGATTTGATATATGTGTATTGCAAAATGATTACCATAATATGTTTAGTTAATATCCATCAATTCAGATGCTACAACTTTTTTCTTGTGATGAGAATTTTTTCTGGGGGGTGAGGGGAAGGAAGTCTTTCTTTGGCACTAGATACCTGGTACTTGTCTGTTTTTGGAGGGTGCTACATTTCTGCATGTGTTTTTGAAGTGTTGGGTTTTGAAAGACCCTTCTTAGGGTCTATTATATCACATTTCATAACATTGATCTCATCAAAATATCAAGGAATTAAGTTGGCTGAGTTCTCTTTTTCTTTTATTTCTTCCAATTTCTCCTTTCCACAGAGTTACTTTTAATTGAATACCTACTATATGCCAGACACTTCTTATACATTCTTACTTTACCTATACATTTTCCATGAGAAGTTTTTCTGTTGGCCCTAGATGAAGAAACTAAAGCTCATAGAAGTCAAATGATTCTAAGATTACAGCAATTAAGCCAAGGTAAATCCATGTTGCTTGGATTCCTGAAGCCTGAACTTTTTCCACACTACCATTCTCAACCTTGGCTGTGCGATAGCATAACCTAGTAAGTTACAAAAAACTCTTGAGTTACATTCCAAATTTCTCATATTCCCAGCCCAAGCTTAGTGTCTGGCACTTAATAAGCACATTAAAAATGTTAATTTGATGCCCATAAGTTTATGGCAGAAGTTAAGCTCAATATGGTTGCTGAGAAGAGACATGTCCTTGTTTCATGTGTCACCACATTTTTAAAAAATCACTTTGCTAATTTTACGTAATTGCTTTATTAAAAAAAAATTTTAACTTAAAATTTGACCACCTTTACCCATTTCCACAACCTCTCTACCTTGTATCTTTGGCAACCACAAGTCTGTTTTTTGTATTTGTGAAGTCTTAAATTTTCTATTCTACATATAAGTGAGTTCATGCAGTATTTGTCTTTCTCTAAGATGATAGATAGATAGATAGATAGATAGATAGATAGATAGATAGAGCCTCAGATGGGACTACAGTCCTGGCGAAAAATTGAATGTAATATGAGGAGACCCTGAAGAAGAAAACCAAACTAAGCCATGACTTGACTTCTGACCCACAGAACTAAGCTCTAATTCAAAAAGCTAAAGAAAACAAAACAAATCAGAAAATTAAACCCCAAAAAGTAGAAGATAAAAAAGAATACAAATACAAAAAACAATAAAGCAAAAAAATATATAATAGAAAATATCAAAGTCAGAAGTTATGTTTTGAAAAATAATAAGATATAAACTTTTAGAAACATAAAACATAAATTTTAATTTTTTAAAAATACATTTGAATTAGAGATATTTTAAATGTAATAAAACTATACTATGAATCCCTATGATAATTAATTTGACAGTTACATAATGTAAAAATTCCTTAATAAATACAACTTTTCAAAGATGGCAAAAGACAAAAAGAAAAAAAAATCTGTGTTGTTCCATATCCATTAAAGATTAAAGCAAATTGAAAATTTTTCCATAGAAAAAACTCTGGGCCTAGATTACCTTCATGGTGAAATATTCTAAAGAGTGAGAGAAGAAATACATAAATGCTTTCAGAAAATAGGAACTGAGAGAATATTTTCCAATGTATTTTTGAGGTCATCATAAACCCAGCATCAAATACTGACAGGAATTACAAGAAAATTATAAACCACCATCTCTCATGAACATAGATATACAAATTTTAACGAAATATTTGAAATTGAGTATAAAACAACAAAAATTAATACATTATGAACAATGAGGTCTATTATGGGAATGAAAAGTCAACTTTAATCATTAAAAATTGATCTACATTTAATTCACCTCTTTAAACTTAAATAATGGATGGGGAAATATAAATTTCTCAGTAGATTCAAAAAAATCATGTAAAAAAATTCACCATCCATTGATAATGAAAATAATCTCAGGAATGTGCAAATAGAACGGAATTGCCTTATCTGTTAAAGGTTATCTTCCCAAAATCTATAGCCAATATCATACTCAGTGCTAAAAATAGTAAATGCTGAGAAAAAAAAAGGGGAAACGTATAAAGATTGGAAAGGAAGAAGTAAATATGTCATTATTTGCAAATAATTTCATTCTTTGGATAGAAACATCCAAAAGTACCAATAAACAGAATATTTGAATTTATAAGTAAATTTAGTAAGTTTGCTACCTAGAAATTCGATACACAAAAATCGATTACAAGTCCCAACTAGAAACAAACAAAAAATGGAAAATGAAATTCATAAATCAATACCATTTTTAATTGCATCAAAAATACCAAATACCTCAGAATAAAGACGTCCCAGTTGTCTGCACTGAAATTAGAATATATTGGTGAGAAAAATAAATCAAGACTTAAAATAAATAAAAAAATATATCACGTTTGTGGACTAGAAGTTTCAGTAATGCAAATCTTTCCAAATTGGTATATAGATTAAATGCAATTCAAATAAAGATGTCAACAGATATTTTGGCAAGTTGATTTTCAATGCACAAGGTAATGCAAAGAACCTAAAAGAGAAGACATATGTGGTTACACACTTCAAGAATTTTTATGAAACTGCCTAATTAAGATAGTGTGATATTGAAAGATAGACCAACTAACCAGAATGGGGAGTAGAAGAAAAAGCAAATGTTATATTTCAATCTGATTTATGACAAATATGATTTTGCAAGGAATCTCTTTTCAGTATATGCTCCTGGAGAAATTAGAAATCCAGATGATACTGATTCCTGTCCTGAAGGCCTTTTCCCTAGTTTTTTTTTTAATAATGAATTTATTTTTTATTGGTGTTCAATTTACCAACATACAGAATAACACCCAGTGCTCATCCCGTCAAGTGCTCCCCTCAGTGCCCGTCACCCAGTCACCCCCACCCCCCGCCCTCCTCCCCTTCCATCACCCCTAGTTCATTTCCCAGAGTTAGGAGTCTTTATGTTCTGTCTCCCTTTCTGATGTTTCCCACACATTTCTTCTCCCTTCCCTTCTATTCCCTTTCACTATTATTTATATTCCCCAAATGAATGAGAACATACACTGTTTGTCCTTCTCCGATTGACTTACTTCACTCAGCATAATACCTTCCAGTTCCATCCATGTTGAAGCAAATGGTGGGTATTTCTCGTTTCTAATGGCTGAGTAATATCCCATTGTATACATAGACCACATCTTCTTTATCCATTCATCTTTCGATGGACACCGAGGCTCCTTCCACAGTTTGGCTATTGTGGACATTGCTGCTAGAAACATTGGGATGCAGGTGTCCCGGCATTTCATTGCATCTGAATGTTTGGAGTAAATCCCCAACAGTGCAATTGCTGGGTCGTAGGGCAGGTCTATTTTTAACTATTTATAAAACATCATGATGAGCGCTGAGGAATGTGTATAATTGTTGAATCACAGTATTATACACCTGAAACTAATATGTATGTTAATTAAACTAAAACTTAGAAATAAATAAAAATAAAGACAACAAACACATTCTTTTAAAATTCTTTTATTAAAAAAATCATTTAAAACATTCTAGGTTCTTTAAGTCTATATTGTGACAAAGATAAGAACAGTTACTGTAGCTAGAGAAAGTCCTTGAATTTGCACCGTTGCCTTGGTAGAATTCAGTACAAACTGCTCTTGGGATATTTTCTTGGTGGGGAGTAACTGATGGGAACACATCAGCCAGAACAATATCTGCATAAGAAATGCTAGAGACCTTGTGTATTTAAGATGCCACATCTGGCACAGTAGTTGTTACTGAGGATACAACTTGGTAAAATTTACTTTTATCCACCTTTATCTGCCATGAGCTATGGCTTATGCAGGGACTATACTACGAATTTAAATAGACATGTGTTTGCAGACCACCACCTTATACCCCTTTAGTTTCTATGCCAGTTCATCACAGGATGCAGAATCGGATGTGATTCACTATATTGACCATGATGAGGGAAGTTGTTCTTTTTTGGTTCAGGGGCAATGCAGGATGCATGGATGAGTAAGTTATTGCTGTGGACAGCTGGGGCTCATTCCCATTGGCAACAAATAAGAGACTGATTTAAAAAAATGTGCTATCTATGTTTATGTTTTAATAGCTAACAGAATTCAGAGAACACAAGGTGTGCTTAGAAACTACCCGGTTTGGGGAGCATGGGTTGCTCAATCAGTTAAATGTGTGCCTTTGGCTCAGGTCATGATCCCAGGGTCCTGGGATCTAGTCCTACATCAGGTTCCCTGCTCAGTGGGGAGTCTGCTTCTGCCTCTCCCTCTGCCTCCTCCCCCTGCACAGGCTCTCTCTCTCTGTCTCTCCCTCTCTCTCTCTTTCAAATAAATAAAGAAAATCTCTATGAAAAGAGAAAAAAAACCTGATCAATTTGGAGTGCCTCGCTGGCTCAGTTGGTTAAAGCTTCTGACTCTTGGTTTCTGCTCAGGTCATGATCTCATGGGTGGTGAGAACCAATCCCTGTCTGGCTCCAGGCTCAACAGAGTCTACTTAAAGGCTCCCTGCTAAGCATGGAGCCTGACTTGAGGCTGAATCCCAGGGTACCAAGATTATGACCTGAGCCAAGGGAAGACTCTTAATCAACTGAGCCACCCAGGTGTTCCCAAATAAATCTTATTAAAAAGGAAGCTGTCTGATTAATACAAAACTATGCTCAGATATTATATTTTTGATACTTAGATTCATTACTGGATCTTATATTACAATCCTTACAATCTGTATTTAATTCATTACTAGAGCTATGTGTGCATACAGTAAACTATGACACCTTGGATCCAAAAGATATATGTCCAAAGCACAAAGCCACTTTGGAGGAGAATTTAGGAGTCTCATAAGTCTAATGAAACTCATTGATAATTGTTGCACAGTAAGAAATCCATGTGAAGTCCCTGTCCTCTTGCAATGCACATTTTGAAAGACCACCCAATTGCAAAACCAATAATAGGTCACAAGCAAACTTCCAACATTCACTGACTGAAATTTCACTCTTAGTTCTTTGTCTCCAATATACTCACTTCTGTGGAAAAAAGAATAAGAACCCGTTACTCGCTACGCAACTCTACCCAAAAATATCTGTAGCTGTATATTCAAGAATATAAAGACATGACATATTAACAGCTGTATATTCAGAAATATGGATTTCTCACTTTAGAACCTACCTAGGAAATTCCAGTTTCTTTTAAAATATGATCGTATGGATGGGAGAAAGCAAAAGGGGTCAGGGATAGTTTTAAAGGAGAAATAAGAGGAAGCAAAACTAACTATTAAACCTTAAGTTTTATTAAAGAAGACAATATCACATGTACCCACTTTGAATTATAACTCATAGACATGACTTTCAGCCCACTCACCCATTATTGAGTCAAAACTCATCCTGTATTAGGAATGCAGAGATCTAGTTGTCCTCACTACCATCCCTTCTTCAGTAATCTCTGGATTCCTTGTTTGATCTCCTGGGTGTGCACTCCATAAACAATGGGGTTCAAGGCTGCAGGGATGACATGGTGGAGGACATTGAGCAAAACTGGAACATCTTGCTCAATGGTGGAGACACCTTCTTTGTCACCATATGAGTGAGCACAAAGACCAGAAGGACGGTGCTGAAGAAGAGGATAAGGATGAAGTGAGAACCACATGTGCTCAGGGCTTTGGCCATAGCACCCTCCGCCTTTAATCCCATCACAGTTTGAAGTATGAGGCTGTAAGAGATGAAGATGAGGACGAGGTCAGATCCTAGCAGTGTCCAGCCTCCAGCAAACTGGTAGAGACGATTGATGGTGACATCATCACAGGAGAGCTTGGAGACAGACATATTGGCACAGATGCAATTCTCAATGACATTTCTCCCACAATAATGGAGTCTGGATGAGAGAATGGGGATAGGCAATGTAGAAATAGCATTCCTGGCCAAAATAAAAATGGCAGCCTTAGCTACAAATTGTTCTGTGATGATGGATGGGTACCTCAGTGGGTGGCAGATGGCCACATAGCGGTCATAGGCCATGACCATGAATGTGCAGGACTCCATGGCATAGAAGAAATTCATGATGAACATCTGTAAGAAGCAGGCATCAAAGCTGATGGACTTGAGGTCAAACCAAAAGATGGCCAGGACCTTGGGGATGACAGTGAGGCAGAGAACAATGTCCAGGAGGGAGAGGAGGCTCAGCAGGTAGTACAGGGGCTGGTGTAGAGAGGCCTCCAGCCAGATGGTGATCAGGAGAACACCATTGGCCCCCATGGCCACGAGGAACAAGAGGCCGAGGGGCAGGGATAACCAGAGCTGCCAAGTGGGGGACCTGACAAAACAATTCAGGAGAAACTCTGAAGCCCCAGTGGAGATGGTGCCATTTTGGTGTGCTGTCATATTTTGCCAAATATTTCTACAGTTTTCTTTCAGTGATCTGTAAAATTAGGATAAAAATTAGCTAGTAACATGATACATGAATTTAGACTAATTGGCTTTGCTTAGCTGACATGTGAGTTCTAGAAGATCATCCAGAGCCATGTGAATTCATCTGTTTATCCTTTGTGTGGTGTTCCCGGGTCATTCCTCTCACTTTAAGCAGTATAGAGGACTCGAGAATGGTTTATTTATAGATGTTTGATTCATTCAAGTTTCACTCTTAATTGAATTGCTATTTCTTTACAGTAGGGTTCAGATGTGGAAGAAATAAAAGGATCAAACCAGTGAATATGTGAAAACACCTGTGTCCTGTGTGACCACAGTGATGTAGAAATGAATATCTTATCTGGCATTTTGTTTTATATGTTTTTAGGTTTCTCTCTCTTGCCTCCAATCACGCATGTTCCTGCAATTCTTGGACAGTTTTCTAGAAATCTCGAATCTCCCCTTTTCTTACACGTACAACTATGACTCCTGCTTTCCCTACTCGGAGTACAATTGTCTTTCTGTTTTCTTTTATGTTGTGTCTCTTATTCTTGATGATGATGATGATGATGATGATGATGATGATGATGATGATGATGATTGTAGGGACGGCCTAACTCCAGAAATTCAGACAGGACTTGGAACAGCTCTCTCAAATAAGGTTTAGGACATTAATGAGTGCAACCCGTCACAGGTACCTCAGTGACTTTCCGGGCATAGTTTTCTGTTTTTACAGCATAGTTTTTAGAAATTCTCTAGATTGACCTTACTCTGAAGAACTGCTTGCTGACTCCACCGACCCCAACTGTCAGCTCTGTCTTCAGCCTCTAATGTTATTTAGATGAAATTTAATTCTTCCCCCATGATTCATGCATTTATGTACAGATTCTTTGCTCTACAGCCCTGACACTTTAATATGTACAGTTGACAACTCCAAATCATCTAGGGGTGCCTGGGTGGCTCAATAAGCTAAACATCTGACATCATTTCAGTTCTTGATCTCAGGGTCCTGGGATGTAGCCCAGGTCTGGCTTCCTGATCAGTGACGAGTCTGCTTCTCCCTCTCCCTCTATCTCCACCCCACACCCACCACCACTTGCATGCACACTCTCTCCTTCTCTCTCTCAAATATATAAAAAAAATCCTAAAAACAGAAAAGAAAGAAAACTCCAAATCATCTAAATTAAGCTCCACAAGATGTACTTTCCAGGCTCCCTACTTTAATCTCCTATGGACAAATTTCTGCTTCTCTGCATCTCCTTCTTCACCACCCAGCAAAAGATCAGGAAAAGGCAAAAGGCAAAAAGGGCAGGTCCCAGAACACAGATTCTCACATGTGCTTCCTGACCTGGGACAGGAGGCAGTCTCTACTACCCCATTTTCCAAGTACTTCAGCTGTACTGACTCAGGAATGGAATGGAGCACAGATCTGGACTGAAGAGAGAGATGTTCCCCATGTTCTGGCTAATCTTGGTATAGTTGCCTCTCAGGCACCCTCTTACCAGACTCACCTACAGAGGATGTGAGCAGGGGGGCTGGCCCCAACAATACTGGAGTTCTGGTTAGTTTTTCAAGTATCTGGTGTAGTTATAGCTCCAGGGCTTGAGGGACATAGGCATCTGGGAACTTTTTGCCATCCCTACTCTTTGGGATTAAAATGTCCTCCTGGGACAGACAGGCAGGCAGGTGTGAGAAGGAAATTATTTTCTTTCTCTCTAAAAGTGAGGAGCTCTGTTAATCTAGCCCAACATTGACTGGGTGCTCTGTAGGCAGCTAGTCTCCTGGATGTAGGGGTGCTACATCCATCCTGGATGTAAAGTTGTTATATCCATCTGTCCATCCACATTCACACTCCTTTGCACATGAACACTCAGTGCCTTCCATGGGTCCAATAAGCTCATTCAGAAGTTCTCATGAGCTTCCTGCACGTAATCGTTTGATAAACCCTCCCAAACCATGCTATGTAATGCACTGATGTTAATTATCATGATTTTTATGATGGCATCATAATGATAATAATGCTAGAGTAACTTGAAAAACATATTAATGAGAAAATGCAGTATGTTTTTAAAAGAGAAAATGTTGGGCAGCCCCGGTGGCGCAGCGGTTTGGCGCCGCTTGCAGCCTGGGGTGTGATCCTGGAGACCTGGGATGGAGTCCCACGTCAGGCTCCTGGCATGGAGCTTGCTTCTCCCTCTGCCTGTGTCTCTGCTTCTCTCTCTGTGTCTATGAATAAATAAGTAAAATCTTAAAAAAAAATAAAAGAGAAAATGTTATAGTAATTTTTTGTAGATGAAAGATTTTTTAAATGCAATATATTTACAACTGTATACTTCAAAACACAATTTGTTTCTTTTTCATTTTCATTTTGAACCTCATGTGAATTATTCATATCCTTCAAATTATGGGAGCAAGCATCATCAGTTTCTTTAGATTTTTTAGTTTTCATTATTTTTGAGAGGATGAAAGAGGAACCCTCTTGCACTGTTGGTGGGAATGTGAACTGGTGCAGCCACTCTGGAAAACTGTGTGGAGGTTCCTCAAAGAGTTAAAAATAGACCTGCCCTACGACCCAGCAATTGCACTGTTGGGGATTTACCCCAAAGATACAGATGCAGTGAAACGCCGGGACACCTGCACCCCGATGTTTCTAGCAGCAATGTCCACATTAGCCAAACTGTGGAAGGAGCCTCGGTGTCCATCGAAAGATGAATGGATAAAGAAGATGTGGTGATTCGATTGTGTATACAGTTATGCTCTGCTAACCACAGGTGGAGCTACCGTCTATCACCACAAACTATTACAGTACCATTGAGTATAATCCCTGTGCTGTGCCATCATCATCAGTTTCTTTATTGCTATTTTTATTTTTCTGTCTTTGTCATATCCCAACATTATTCCTATTTCTTTTCTCTGTAGAAAAGTGAAAAATCCAGTGTTTTTAAAATATGTGTAATTAATCATAAGTTTGCTAACATAACTACATGTCCACCTATGAAAGAGTGATCTGGATATTGAATTTTATAAATGATATTGGATCATAAATCAGACGTTATCTTAGTTTTCACTCAACACTAATTTTTTTTTAACACTAAATTTTTTTTAAATAAATTTATTTTTTATTGGTGTTCAATTTGCCAACATACAGAATAACACCCAGTGCTCATCCCGTCAAGTGCCCCCCTCAGTGCCTGTCACCCAGTCATCCCGACCCCCGGCCCACCTCCCCTTCCACCACCCCCAGTTCGTTTCCCAGAGTTAGGAGTCTTCATGTTCTGTCTCCCTTTCTGATATTTCCTACCCATTTCTTCTCCCTTCCCCTATTATTTTTCCCCAAATGAATGCAACCATATAAAGCTTGTCCTTCTCCGATTGACTTATTTCACTCAGCGTAATGCCCTACTGTTCCATCCACGTTGAAGCAAATGGTGGGTATTTGTCATTTCTAATGGCTGAGTAATATTCCATTTGTATACATAAACCACATCTTCTTCATCCATTCATCTTTCGATGGACACCGAGGCTCTTTCCACAGTTTGGCTATTGACTCAACACTAAATCGTAACAACCATTCCTGTTGCTCTGTGTATATCATTTTTTTGATTGCTATTCAATTTCCATGATATGCATTTTCTATTTTATGTGAGTAGACAACACACAAATACCTATAATCCATTGTAAATAAAAATACTATTATTGTCAATATCCTCGGATATTTATCTTCTAGTCCTAAAATAGTAGTGTGTGTAGGAGTGGGAATTTTTAAACTCACGGTGCATAAAAATATTTAATTCCGTAGAAATTACCAAATCTATTTCCAAAATATTAATAAAATAATTTGTTAGCATAACTATAAAATTTTTATAGTTTCTTCATTTTTCACATTCCTCGTACCGTTTGATGCTACCTTTTTTTAAGTTTGGTGGAAATAACATAATATCTTTTTATTTTTGTTTGATTTTCTCCTCATAACTGAATGGTGTTCATATAACTGAGTGGTGTTAGCCATTTGTGATTTTCAAGCTGTGATTTATATCTTGATACCCTTTGCCTGTTTTTTCTACTAATTTTTGTTTTTCTTGCATATTTTTCAAAATCTGTGCATATTTTAAGTCTTAGAGTCCCTTTTTGACTAGATATTATTAGTATTCCTCTAGCCAGTCATATATCTGTGAATTTTAGTGTACACTTTCCATTATTCAATGGAAATTCTTCAATTTGTTTAAGTCAAATTTCTGTTTTACTATGAATAAATTTTCTTTGGGGATCCTATTTAAGGAACATTCCACAAGATCACAAAAGTGCTTTTATTTTCATTTATTTTAAATTTTTTGAAACTGTGTGTTATATTTCATACTGATTTCTTATTTCTCTCTTCCATTTCAACTCTTTACTTATTTAAATAGCAGTTAAGTAACAAATAGTGTAATATTGGTTTCGAGAGTCAATTTAGTGATTCCATCATTTACATACAACACTCCGCCGTCATCACAAGTGGTCATCACAAGTGTCCTCCTTAATGCCCATAACCCATTTAAACCCTCAGAACCCTCAGTTTGTTCTCTATGTGAAGTCATGTGGTATTTGTCTTTCTCTGACTGACTTACTTCACATAATACACTCTAGCTCATCCACATCATTGCAAAAGGCAAGATTTCATTCTTTTTTATGGCTGAGGAATATTCCATTGCATATATATATCTTCTTCATCCATTTAGCAGTCAGTGGACATTTGGGCTTTATACATAATTTGGCTACTGTTGATAATGCTGCTATAAACATTGGGATGCATGTACCCCTTTGAACCAGTATTTTTGTATTCTTTGGGTAAATACCTAGTAGTGCAATTCCTGGATCATAGGGTAGTTCTATTTTTTAACTTTTTTAGGAGCCTCCACACTGTTCTCCAGAGGGTTCTCTTTACTTTGCATTCCTGTAAAAAATACAAGAGGGTTCCTTTTTGTCCACATCATTGCCAACACAATGTTGTTCGTATTGTTGATTTTAGGTTTGCACATATTTCGAAAATATATTGCTTAATATTATATTGTAGCACTCTTTAAATGCTTTAAAAGTCCATTTTCCAATTGTTAATTAATTTTTAATTATTAATATTTGCTTCTAATATATAGAAATAAATGTGATTTTTATATGTTGACCATGTATCCCTGTACCTTTCTGTATTTACTTTTTAGTATGTATAGTTATTTTAATTGACCTTGTAGGATTTTCCACATTAAATTAAATTCCACATTAAATTTTCCAATTAAATCTTTTTAAAAACACTTCTTTAAAAATTTACTTTTTAATGATAAACCAACTTGCAACCCAAAAATTGATCATGATTTATTATCCGTAGTATATATTTTGGAGGATTCAATTTTCCAATAATTTTTAAAGTGCTTTGTGTCTTTATTCCTTTATTTTTTTAAAAAATGATTTTATTTACTTATTTATGAGAGACACAGAGAGGCAGAAACATAGGCAGAGGGAGAAGCAGGCTCCCTGGGGAGAGCCCAGTGCTAGACTCCATCTCAGGACCCAGGATCACACCTCAAGCCTAAGGCAAACAACCACTGAGCCACCCAGGCATCCCATGTGTCCTTATTTCTGAGGGACATTGATCAGTGGTTTCTATAGCACCCCAAAATTCCTCTTCTTTGAAACTGACCACACCTGTCTCTAATGGTTCAATGCCTACCACTCCCTCTACACAATTACACTCTCTACTAAAGGTTCCTTATAATATTTGCAAAGAACTATATATCAGGCACCACATTTAGTCCTGTATATGTTACCTCACTTAACATACACCATAAACGTGAGGTAGATGATGCTATAATTATTTTTCCACGGGAGGAAAAGGATGCACAGAAAGATAAAACAACTGTCAAATGATTCATGTATGGCAAGTAATGAGGCCAAAGTTCTAACCAGCTAGTCTAACCTGAGCATCAGTATATTAACTACCACTCTACATTCATTTATGAAAACACAAGACCATGTCTTTCCTCTTTGTCAAGTCTGTTGGGCACATAGGAGATGCTCCATAGATATTTACTGCATGAAGGATATATCCATCACACATTTTTCACTAGTAATTTCAATCACAATTCTTAATTTCAAGCAATGATACATAATTGTAGGTGTGTTGAGTAAATAAATAAATAAATAAATAAATAAATAAATAAAACCTAAAAGAGAAATAATGGCTCAAAGAATCACTGGGAAGATTAAAAAATAAAACACAAACAAAGCAGAGGACAAAACTTCTGTAAATTTAGTCCAGAGAACTAGTTCTATGCTGCACGGTTACTGCAACTACTGCTAAACTCTGGATGATTTTTTTGCATAAAGCCCTCTTTTGTTTTTATTTCAGATGGTTTTGAAACATTCACCAGATAATTGCATGTTATGAAATAGTGACCACTGTGAACAATAATAATGATTTAACATCTCAGCGGCTTTCAGAGGCAGAAGGGAGAAGGTCATGGGGAATTTTTCTTTAATACTTACAGAGTTTTAGTTTTGCAAGATGAAAAGAATTCTAGAGGTAGATGTTTATGCTCACTCAGCAATACGAATGTGCTTAATACCAATAAACTGTATATTAAAATGGTTTTCATAATAAATTTTGTGTCATCTCTATTCCACCACAATAAATATTTGGAAAAAGAAAAATAATTTTAGAAGTTAATATAAATAGTTCAGGATTATTTTAGTAGTATTTAAGTTTGCCATCTTCAAAATTTCTATCAAGTTCAACCTAAAGAATTGTTAAAGTCATCTTGACTATTGTCTTCATTCTATGTTTTAATAAAATGTATATTGCAGTATATCTTAATGAATTAATTATTAAAAGGTATTTTTTCTTTTTTAAAAGATTTACTTATTTATTTTAAAAAGAGAGAGAGCATGAGAGACAGAATTGGAGAGGAGCAGAATGAGAGAGAGAAGAGAGAGAATCTCAAGTAGATTCCCCACTGAGTGCAGAGCCTGATGGGGGACATGATCCCATGACCGTGAGATTGTGACCTGGGCTGAAATCAAGATCTGGATGCTTAACTGACTGAGCCACCTAGGTGACCTAAAAAATGTTTTTTTTTTCTCTAAAAACCAATAAACTTAATGTGTTTTTACTTGAGAACTCTTTATTCACATGGGATGGAATTCATTGGCAAGTCAGAGCACGCAGTAGGCACAAACAACAAACAAATTTTTACTAATGTGTGCACATTGTTAGCAACTAGGCACAAATTCTGACATGTATTTTTTGTATTTATACTCATAGCATGGCCTTTCATAAGTTTTTACACATATCTCAAACAATGTGTATGGATTTCTATTAATAATAGCAAAACGTTTGAATGCATAGCTCTTGCTCCCAGTAAGCAGTTTTTGAGGATCTGATATGTGTAGGTGAAATTGAATCAATACCTACATCATCTCATTGACTCTCCCAAGATGCTTGAAGATGACATTATTATTCTCATTTCATAGCTGATGTATTTGACATTCAGAAAGAATAGGCACCTTGCCCAATATTACACAAGAAACTGATTGATGGAGATTGGATTTAAACTCAGGCGGTCTGACTCCAAAGCCTATCTTCCAATACATTATTCCTTTGCAACTGGCAAATCACATGTTTTCCCTTTTTCTCTCTTGCATGAGCTAAGATGAGCTGTCTTCTCAGTCTCTCCTTCTTACTATGGGTACTGATGTAACTGAAGTTACATAACACTCTATTCCTATTTTAAACTTCTCTGTGGCAGCAGTAGGCTGCTTATAGATCCCAACATAACTAATGTACTTCTTTGACCCAGGCCTCTGCTTTTACTGCTCATAGGTCTAAAAGTTTCATTTTAGCCTCCAGTCTCCATGGCTTCTACTTTTCAAATAAGCTATGGTCCAGAAACTTCGAGAAGCCTTCCCCGGGGTAACACTTCCACCACTCTAGGTTGATTTGGGGCACCAAATCTGTGTCTCTAGACTTCCCATGTATGGATTATCATTTAACTCACCACATCCATTTGGAGTTATACCTTTACTTTTTGACTCAACACCAATTCTCATTCATTTCTGTATCACCAGCACCCAGCACTATGTCTGATACATATTACATACTCAAATATTTTATTAAATGAACGAATGTATAACCAGAAATAGTAAAATATAGCCCAGAGCACTATTGGAAAAATGGAATACACATTAAAACTATCAGGACTGTCAAGTAAAAGGTAAGGTTAGTCTAACATGTGGCATACGTATATCTCAAGGGCAAGCAAGACTTACTCACTATCATTGAATTCTGCTATTTGGACTTTAGATGGTGATTCTCAACTAGTGTGGGATCTGTAATTTTAATGTTAGGGGTTTATTTCAAAACATTTTTCTTCAAAATGTATTTTAGGAAATGTACATATAAACATAATTTGTTAAAGCAAATTTAAGTTTTAAAAAGCTTTGAAGTGCCTGGGTGGCTCAGTCAGTTTAAGCCTCCAATTCTTAATTTGGACTCAGGTCATGATCTTGAGGTCATGGAATTGAGCCCCATGTCAGGCTCTGTGCTCAGTGTGGAGTCTGCTTCACAGTCTTTTTCCTTCCCTCCTGCTTACTCTTTTACAAATAAATAAATAAGATATTTAAAATTTTTTTAAATTAAATTAAAATGTTTTAAAGTCCTTTTAAAACTGTAAAAGTCCTTTAAAAGTCTATTTGGTAATAGTGATCTACCCTCTTTTGGATTATTTTTGTTCCCAATGACTCCTTGTTCCATAGGCACTGATGATGATGATGCAGTGTTACTATAGAGTTCTGCTCTGGAATTACATCTATCTTCTTTCTAACCCTGTCTTCTCCAATTATTAGCTTTTTGAGGTCAATTTACTTAACTGCTTTGAGCATTAGTAGTCTAGTCCGTAAGCTAACTCAGAGCATTTTTGTGAAAATTAAGGGGGGAAAAAGTATGTGAATAACATAAAATATTCAAGAGGGGCATCTGGGTAGCTCAATTAGTTAAGGATCTGACGAGGTCATGAACTCAGAGTTGTGAAATCAAGCCCACCACAGAATCTGCGCTGGGTGTGGAGCCTGCTTAAGATTCTCTCTCTCACTCCCCCCGTGCCTGCCTCTGTGGAACACATGCTCTTTCTTAAAAGAAAAAAAAATAGTATTCAATAAATGTTGGTAGAATAAGGCATTTTTTATATTGTCAATCCTTTATTCCTTCCTAGTAAATAATAAAACAGGGCCTGCTGGTGTTTTGAGATGTTATTGAACTGTACAGTGGGAACGTCTTAAAGGAACAGTTGGTAAGTCACAGGAGTTATTACAATGAGGAGAAACCCTCTGTTACTTTTTTTCTCTCTGGTTCATAGCAACATTGGCTTGTCATGCTGGAGTTTCCAGATGTCATGAAATCCTTCTCTTAGTCCATATGTTGACCATTCACTTGTGGCTACTACCTATTTCTCAGTCTTATTTCCCAAGTTATTCAGGAGGACATCTCTCAGCTACGTTGCTTCTGCCTTATCAAACTTATACCTTAGCTTTGCCTTTCCAATAGTTGTTTCCAGCCCACAACTCTCCATTCTTTGATAAATTTTTTAATTACTTGTTCAATTCTTTGTGGAGATGAGGCTAGAAGTATAAGTAAGAGCAGAAAAAAATTGCAACCTCTAACTATAGTTACTGAAGTCTGGGAAAATAAAAGTATTACGCTGCAGGAAACAAGCATTCTTGTTTAAGGCAGGGTGTAAAAGGATTGAATGGGAACTGAAGAATTTGTGCATCAGAATTCTAGAGGATTTTGTTAGTCATGTGAAGGCTAAGCACCATCTATTGTTGAAGGGAAGTGAACAGCTCACCTTTCAAGTTTTATCTAATACTGTGTTCCCCAGTGACATGTCGGTGCTAGAACAGTTGTTAGCCATATGTGGAAGACAGAATTCTGATGTTGAGATGACTTCCATAGAAAGCAGTAAATATTGGCAGCCCCCTGAGCCTCTTTCCAACATCAAGATCTCCTAAGGGATATGGAAAGGTTAATAAATAGTTTTTATGCTGAGAATAAACTCTCAGAAAACATTCAACAAAGCTTGCTTTTACAGGGAAGTATCATAATATGATAATTGAATAAAAAAATAATATGATACGATAAATGTTTAGATCACAAAAAATGTGCAACGGACTTTGTATTGGAAAGAGCATAGAAGAGAGGAAATGGTGATTACCTAAAGCTTCTAGGGACCCAAGTGTTCATTTGTTGCCCTGAAACTGACCTTGTTAGAGGGTTATGGGCATGAAAAGCACTCCAATCCCAACCACCCAACATGAATCAATTCAACACAATAAAAAGAAAGCCTATATAATTTAAATTTCATTGAATTAAGTTTATCTTGGTTATCGACCAAATGAAAATAGCTCTACAGGCACTGGGATGTATGAGTTAAAAAAAAAAAAACTAGCTCTTAGGCATATACAGAATTGACTTTGGAGGGGTGGTGCATGGAAGGGTCATCCCCAAGAGGCAGGTAATAATATAAAAAAGATGAACCAAAGCTACCCCAGAGGTGCTTGTGACTGCTGGTGTCTGAAACATTTATTAAGATGGTGTGAGCAAAGAAAATTATAAAAAGAAAATGAGAGTAAAACCAACAGTTGTAAGTAAAGGTGCTCCAAATAGTAGGCACCTGTTTGAGATCAAACAGCTTCTGACAGGAGCAGTTCTATGTAAAAGGCTCCAAGAAGATTAGCAGCAGGTATGTAATCATTTATTGTTGACTAATGGTTTTCTACACACATGCATGAAAAAATGCTGGCAAACCAAATTTTATAGTAATAGTAATTGTAATAATGTAATAACCACTACGTGCTTTGCTAACATGATCATATTTACTCCTCACAACAAATAACAAATGAGGAATATGAGGCAGAGATTTTAAGCAGCTTGTCAAGTGACACAGCTGGGAGTTGAATTCTGCTCCCTCTGATCTCCAACCTTGGCCTGTTGGCCACAGGGGTGGGGAACAGTTAGAAAAAGTCATTACCACAACATCAACCGTATCTTTGACCTGCCAGGCACTAAGAGGGTATATCATGAAGGAAGTTAGATATAAGCAATCCTCTTGGATTTTTGTATTAAGAGTGTCACTAGAAGAGGGCTCTTGAAAACATTTCTCAAAAGAACTACTGGTCATAAACAAAAATCAAGGAGGAGATCTGAGTGTCTCATACTTTCTACAAAGTATCAATATAGGAGTACACATGATTGGTTTCAAGTATCTTATGCAAATTTTCTAACAATAAGTTTCTGGAAAATCAGAATTTGGTTCACTGACATTTTGCCTTGATCCTTCTTGCCCTAAGGTTTCACTTTTGTATCATTAACTACAGTTTCATTTCCTAAGGATCACATTCTACCCATTCAGCTGGTGTAGGATAATTAACTGTGAGCCTGTCCCTATGTCTTCAAGGGCAGTACTGCCTCTGGTTAAGGACTGCAGAATGTCAAGAGCTGAGAGGAAAGCACTTCCCCTGAAGGATAAGTAAATGCTGGGCTGCTGATTCTGGGCTCCTTCAGGGCCGGCAAGGCAGTCTTTCCCTGGGGAAGCAAAGAAGCTGAACCTCAGGCATAGACTCTCCTTTCTGAAAGCCAGAGTGTAGGAGATTCGGACAGAGCCAGGAATATCTTTCCAAAGCCAAGGTCACTGTCTCCATCCAGTAAGTTTGGCTCCAGCAGAGAATGGAGGTGCCATATTAGACACCTGACCAGAGCAAGGGTTGCAGTGGGACTAAAGCCAGGCTTGCAACTGTAAAAGCTACGGGGTTGAGGTTTGAAGATAGAAGGCTGAAGGGAGGTGAGAGAGAGGAATGACACAGGGCCAGATGGAGATGATTGTGCCAATGCTGAGCCAGACTTCCGTGCGCTCTGCAGAGAGGTCTGGACCAGATAGGGGTTCAAAGATCCGCAGCAGGGTATCACGGGGGATCAGATGTCTTGAACTTCCTTCATTGAACACTGTGGGAACGCAAAGGAGAATGCAGGTTAGGAAGGGAAAGAAAGTTTCCAATCACACTTCTTGACTTGCCACTACTTGGAAATCTTTGCTAATCTGCCTTGTACTGCCTTTCTCATTCCCTAGAAGTACCTGCTCTGCTTTCTGTTCTGTCCTTTACTTCTTTTGTTTCCTTCCTCCTCTGTATTCTCCCTCTAATCTCTTCTGCTTTAATTTCAGTTTTTTTTCTCTGTTTCCATCTTCTGTCCACCATCTATTTTCTGTGCATGCATGCTTCTGTTCTCCTGAACCCTTCTACTTTCTCTCAGCCTATCCTTCATCTGAAAGGCCGACATTCACCCCCACTGTATCTTCCTCCAGATCAACAGAGCCCCTAAGGGAAGCAAGCTTAGAGCCCCAATTTCCACTCAATGACTTTCTCCATTCCCCTCATCATTATTTTTTCACTTTTCATCCCTTTCTCTTGCCTCCAGGCCCCACTGACAGCTTTGGCATCAGACCCAATAATTTTTTGAGATTAACACAGATTTGTATCCACCTTCTACATACTCCAACATAGTACCCAAAAAGATTATTTAGAAAAGTCTCTGCATAGACGTGGCCCCTATTGACACCAAGAACAACAATCTTACAGGCTGAGACACTGAGAAAGGTCCCTTGTGCAATGGCCCCTTAGAAGTCAAAATTGCTGTCCCAAGAAGACTACCTGAAGACTACCTGGAGTTGTGCACAAAATGGACATAGAGACCTTATTAACCTGGTTAAAGAAACCTAGCAAATGGGGAAACAAGGGCAGAATGGTACAATTACATGGAGTTAAGAGGAAAGCATGAAAGTGCTGTGACAGTAAGAGTACTCTTCAAAAAAGAGGCCAAGAATCTTGTGGTGACTTTGCAGCCCTTAAGCTGGAATTCTAGTACCAATGGCCCTACAGACACCAATTTTCTTTTTCTTTTTAAGTAGGATCCACACCCAGCATGGAGCCCAAACCCATTTAAACTCACAAGATCAAGAACTGAGTTGAGATCAAGAGTCACACATAACACATAACAAATTGAACCATTCAGGTGTCCTCACACCCATTCTGATTGTAATAATCATACTGATCTTTAAGATTGTCTCCTTGTCTCTGGTACTTGAAGTTAGACCATGATATCTAGGAGTGCATCTATTTTTATTTATCCCATTTCAGATTTATTGAAATTCCTGAATCTGGTTAGTGATGTATTTCATCTCTCCTGAAAAGTTCCGATTTCTCTGTCTCATTCTCTTTCTTCTTCAACCTGGAGTTTTGATTCTATGTGTTAGATATTCCCATTCCACCCACTATTGCTCTTATATCTTCTTCAGTATTTTCAGTCTGTTTTTATTTTCTTTCCATCTTCATTCTCAGTAGATTCTTCTGACCACTCTTCTGACAATTTACAGACTTTCCCATTAGCTGGCCCTAATCTACTGTTTAATTCATCACTGAATTCTTATTCTTTATATTCTTTTTTTTATTTCAAATATATCTGGTTTTTATTCAAATCTGCTTTGTTACTTTTTACAGATGCCAGTGCCCAGAGCAAAATATTAATTCGTGACTTCATCTTCTTAATCCTAAGAAAATAAAAAACCTGAGAACAACTCTGTCTATTCAAAATCCCATGCTCTTGCTCTTAACTACGCATTTGCATTATCAGTGTTTCCTTGGGAACTTCATTCAAAAAAACTTCTTAAGTTCTATAATCTAGCTTACTAATTATCTTTTGGAAGTGTGGCTAACCTACCCCTAAGTCTATATCTTGTCTTGTTAATTTTAACTATTATATATAATATTTTGTTTCTAGGATATAGGACTGATTCTTCTTTGGTATGTATTTATTTCTTTGTGTTTATTTTCAAGCTTTTTTTAACTTAAAACTTAGCTAAAATAATGTTTTTCAATATTCTTTATCAAATAACTCCAGTGTTTTAAGTTTCTGTAGCAGAGATTTGGCTGACACTCTTGAGGCCTTCCACTTATAATTTTTTTCTCTTTAAATAAATTGTCTTTTTACTACAAGCAACTCAATTTCTTCAGCTGTTTCTGTGTTAAAATATTTTGAGGCATGAGATGAAAGTTTCTTCCTCAAGAAAGGAATTGGGTTTGTTTCTGTTATTTTCTGAAACGGCTACGAATATAGGATGATTTCAAATTCTTTCTGAGACAAACAGTGTGAACTCAGCCTGCAAAGTCACATGAGGACCAGCCTATGGTTCAGTATTTATGGGGAAGTTTTCTCTCACATAACAAGCTTTGAGGTAGTCAGTTGTGTATGAAGTTCCAGGTGAAAGTGAGAAATCAAGGTAAAGAAATGGGTTCATTTCTAGTGCACAATGTTTTATTCAGGGTGTACTTTTGTAAAGTCCTATCTAATTGGGAAACCCCCTACTACATTCTCTACCTGCTTAAACCTAGATTTATCTTCTGTCCCTGGATTTTAGATTTTCAAGCTCCCCAGGTAATGGAGATGGGTGATTAAGTCCATGGAATGCTACAAGTGCGCTCAGGTTGAAAGCCAACACCAATATTTGATTTCAGTGTTTGGATTTCATTCAATCCTTAGCCTGAAAATTCTTTCTTTTTTACCTGCTCATAGGTGTATTCAAGACAGTCAAATATAAAAATAGGCGTAGGAACAGGTATATGTGTGGGTATGACTATGGGATTGGTATTGATAAAGAGAGATTAGATACAGACATAATCATAGAAATGAATTGATGCATTTTCAATAGGACATTTGTTCTAGGTACCCCAGTTCATCATACCACTGGATACTATCACCATTTACTTCCTTAAAAGCTTCACTGTGGATCCCACCTAGCCCTTGGAATGCATTTCTGTACATTTTAAATTTTAAACTGAAATGTACTCTAAGATTTTGATCTTATGTGTCTCATTTAAGTAACATTTGTTGCTTAAATTATTTTTGATTCATTAAATATTAATCAGGTCAACAAACTGAAAAGACACATTCACACAAGAAAAAATGTGAGATGAAAAGTAGATGAAAGAACAAAAGAACAATGATGGAGCCATTATATATTCAATAATTGTCTATTAGCCACCTCTTATGTGTCAAAAAAATGTTCTAGGCACAGGGCTGTAGAGTAGATGTTCCCTCATAGATTTTACAAGCTAATTCCATAGTCCTCAGAGTCTATGATGGACTAACTCCTTATCTCTTCTTCAGCTACTCAAAGACATCTGCCTCACTAAAATCACTGCTAATGCTACCTTATAACAGCAGCTGCCTCTCTACTGAAGTCTCAGACTTCATCCTGAATTGCTTTGTCAGGTCTCCCAGCTGGCAGCACTGGCTATCTCTGCCCCTCAGCATCCTCTTCCTCGTGGCCATGGGGGCCAATGCCGTCCTCCTGATCACTATACAGCTAGAGGCCTCTCTGCACGAGCCCATGTACTACTTGCTTGGCCTCCTTTCCCTTTTGGACATCGTGCTCTGCCTCACTGTCATCCCCAAGGTCCTGGCTATCTTCTGGTTTGATCTCAGGTCCATCAGCTTCTCTGCCTGCTTCCTCCAGATGTTCATCATGAATAGCTTCCTGCCCATGGAATCATGCACCTTCCTGGCCATGGCCTATGACCGCTATGTCGCCATCTGCAAGCCTCTGTACTACCCAACCATCATCACTGACCAGTTTGTGGTAAAGGCTGTTCTCTTCATCGTGGCCCGGAGCACATTTCTTACTACACCTACTCCCATCCTTTCGGCCCGGCTGCATTACTGTGGAAAAAATATAATTGAGAACTGTATCTGTGCCAACCTCTCTGTGTCCAAGCTCTCCTGTGATAATGTTACCCTTAACAAAATATACCAGTTAATTGTGGCCTGGACTCTGCTGAGCTGTGACCTCATCCTCATCTTCCTCTCCTATATCCTCATCCTAAAAACTGTTCTTAGACTCAAGGCAAAAGGGGCAGCTGCCAAAGCTCTGAGCACATGCGGCTCTCACTTCATTCTCATCCTCTTCTTTAGCACCATCCTGCTGGTTTTGGTTTTTACCCACATTGCCAAAAAAAAAGTTTCCCCTGAGATTCCCATCTTACTTAATGTCCTACACCATGTAATTCCTGCAGCTCTCAATCCCATTGTCTATGGGATACGAACCCAGGAGATTAAAGAGGGAATTAGGAAGTTACTGAGGAGGGTAGTAGAGAGATGCAAGTAATTGTACTCTAGCTTGACTTCTCTCAACCACCAATGTTCAAAATCACTGCTGGAAGGCAGGGACTTGGAGATAAAATTACAGTCCTAATTCTCTCTCTGGACATGCCTGAAGATATGAACTGTATGGTTTCCCTCTTACTGCCCCCAGCCATGATGCTGAAGACTGAGCATTACATCTCATTGTCTGCTCCTGATTAAATCCCTTTAGACTCAGTGTGATAGAAAATAAATACTTATTTAAAGATGTGTGGCTGATAGGAAGAAGCATCGGTATTTACTGACAGTGCATTGACTTTAGAAAGGTAAAATGAGATTAAAAAGCAACTGTTAAAAAATATTGACAGTAACCATTATGCTTTAACCTTTCCCTCAGGCATTCAAACATATTTACTGAAATTTATGTTATATCCAGAACAGAACTAGAAAATGAGACTCTAACATACATAAATCTTGATCCCATTATTCTAATAGGCCTGGTGGAAAACCCAAAAACATGTAAAATCAATGTAGAAGGGTTAGGTTAAAACTCATCAATAAGCCCAGAGGAGAGAGGAATTTGTTTGTGTAGGTGGGATTCCTTGCATATCGGATCTCTTCCTTCAGTCCCTTAGTCAGAGCTGCCTCCCTAACAGCTTCTCAAAACCATGAACCACTGTCTCTGGGACTTTTTGCTTGTTGTTCCTCCGACCACTTAGCTCGTTCCCTCCTTGGGTCTCCCTGACTACAGTATTTAAAAATAGTGTTCAACAATATTCCCCCAAAGCACAGATGATATTCTAACACTTTCTCTGTTTCCCTGTTCTGCACAGCATCAATCACTATATACTGACTGTATATTTTGCTCATCTATTTATTTAGTCAGCCCACATGCACTGAAAGGTATATTTTGCTCATCTATTTATTAAGTCAGCCTACATTCACTAAAATATAAGGAGCAGAAGGGCAAGAACTTTTGCCTGATGTGCTCATTGTTGTATTTCCAGTGTCCAAACAGTGCTAGGTGTACAGGAGAGACCATAAATGCTTGTGAAATCAATGACTGAATACAAGTTGAATAAATGATTAAATGTATGCTAGTTACTAAGAATATAATTCAGATACGGTCCTTGTTCTCTGTGTTCTTACATTGCATATTAAAAGTGAGGGAGACTATATCTCATGCAAGAATCCATGGTCTGAAATCTGAAGACTGTATAAAATATTGCCTTGGGACAGATGGAGGCTTAGAGGTAAGATCAGAAGTACATTTTTAGGTACTGAGTTTGAATACTCATGAGAAACACAAGTATAAGTATATAGTAAGCACAGGTTACTACACACGGGTTTAACACTCAAATAAGATGTACACTTGAGAATTGACGACAGATCATACTTGAAGCAATGGAGTAGGTGGAAGGGCCTAAGGAAATAATAAATAAGAAGAAGAGAAGGAAGCCCAGCAAAAGCCCTGCTGAATCCCTATATCATCCCTACTTCTGCTGTGCGGACATTAGCATGGAGATTACAAAAAGATGTAGTGGTCAGGTTAAAGGGAACAAAAATACGAGAGTCGCAAGAAGAAAGCCCTCAATGGGTGCCTAGGTGGCTCAGCCTATTAAAAGGGTGCCTTCAGCTGAGGTCAATATCTTGGGTCCTGGCATCAAGCCCTGTGTCAGGCTCCATGCTCAGTGGGGAGCTTACTTCTCCCTCTCTCTCTGACCCTCACCCCTACTTGTGCTCTCCCTCTCTCAAATAAATAAATAAATAAAATATTTTTAAAAAAGCACTTCAAAATGACTGTGATCACTTAAGAAGTTATGATTACCTTCATCCAAGGCCACCTGTAGTTTTCTATATAAGTAACTTCATGTTTAAAAGACATTGAAAATGGATGGGCCTATGTGGCCCATTATAAAACATAAACCATATAAATGAATAGTTTAAACAGGTAAAGAAGAAATTCTTACATATGTTTTTACTGTCCTCTTAGCGCACATAAAGATATTTGCTGTGTTAAAGCAACATCTCTTGACAAAAGAGGGAGATAAAATATATTTTAAAAGGAATTGTTGCAAGTTTCCAAATCTGTTAAAAATTATAAACCTTTAGCTCCAAGAAGCTCAAGAGACCCAAGATTAAGAAACTTGAGAATATACCAGAGTACATCATAAACCAATTGTTCAGAAGTAATGATAAAGAAAAAAATTGTAAAATCCAGAAACAAAGACACATTACATACAAAGGGATTAAATTAAGCACAACAGCAGATTTCAGAAACGATGCAAGTGAAATGACAGTAAAGGAATATTTATATAAAAACTGGGGTAAAATGTACACAAAACTCATCACCAGTAGACTCACACTACAACGTTTTCAAAGATTCTTTTGAAAGGGAAATTATCAATGTGACAATGGATCTACACAAAGGATTGAAGAGCATCAGAATATATTACAACATGGGTAAATAAATAATTGTCAATATTTAAATGTATTTTAAAATAACTGTCTGTAACAAATGTGGTTTCTAAAATGTATGACAATAATAAATAGCACAAGCCAAGAGGGAAGAAATGAAACCATATCATTGTAAAACCTCACTATATATGTGAAATGATATGCTGTCACTTGAAGGAGTACTCTAATTAGTTACAGAGGTGTACTGTATATACGCAGGGAAAAAGAAACAATCACTAAAACGATATACTTAAACACATCCGTAAATCAAAGTAAGTACATATAGACTAAACATCCAATTAAGCCAAAGCTTGTCAGATTGAATGAATAAGAAAGACTTAATAAATGCTGCCAACACAAAATGCACATCAAATATAAACACAAACAGGGAAAAGTAAAAGAAAAAAAAAACGGAAAACTACACCATATCAACACTTCACAAAGAAAACTGGAATACCTAAAACAATGTCAAAAAAGATGAGTTTGAAAGCCAAGAACAACACTAGAATATGCATTATGCATTTTTTTAACCAAAATAGACTATGCTCTGGGACATAAAGATAAGCCCAGGACACCTGAATAGATTAATACAAAGTATATTCCCTCACCACAGTGAAATTAAATTAAATATCAACTATAAAGTGATGTCTGAAAATATTCCCAAACATTTGAAAATTAACCAATACACTCCTTTTTTAAATTTTTATTTATGATAGTCACAGAGAGAGAGAGAGAGAGAGAGAGAGAGGCAGAGACACAGGCAGGAGAAGCAGGCTCCATGCACCGGGAGCCTGACGTGGGATTCGATCCTGGGTCTCCGGGATCGCGACCTGGGCCAAAGGCAGGCGCCAAACCGCTGCGCCATCCAGGGATCCCTAACCAATACACTCCTAAACAATTCATGAGAAAAAGAAATCAAAATGGAGAGTGGAAAGTATTGTGAACAGAAAAAAAATTGAAATACAACACATCAAAATTCTTGAAATGCTGTCAAAGCAATTTAGTTGAACCTTGAACAACAAATGCATTAGGGGTACTGACCCACTACAAAGTCAAAAATCCATGTGTAACGTTGGATCCTCAGAAAACTTAACTAATAGCCTGCTACTCACTGACACACCAATAACCAGATAGTTGGCTAACTCACATTTGGTATATTTATTATATAATGAACTGTTACAATAAAGCAACCTAAGAAAAGAAAATTTTAAGAAAATCATTACCCCCGGGACATATGCATATACAGGATATAAAATAAGAAAATAATAACACTATTGAATAAGGCAATGAAGGCAGCCCAGGTGGCTCAGTGGTTTAGCACCGCCTTCAGCCCAGGGTCTGATCCTGGGGGTCCCTGGATCGAGTCCCATGTGAGGGTCCCTGCATAGATCCTGCTTCTCCCTCTGCCGATGTCTCTGCCTCTCTCTCTCTCTCTCCCTCTCTGTGTCTCTTATGAATGAATAAATAAAATCTTTAAAAAAAGAAAAGGGAATGAATTGAACAACCATATCATAACAATTAGAACTAATGTGCCAGAAAGAATAACAATTAAGGATAAATTAGGAAGACTTAGCATATAAGCAGAAAGTACTTGTTAGATAAACAAAAGCATTAAAATCCTCAAAAATTTAATAAATACTGGAGAGAATAGGTTGGATATTCAGTTATAAAGAAGAACCAAATGTTTCAAAAAATAAAACAGTTGCAAAGAGAAGGTTTTGTTTGCAAAGAGAAGGAGTTAAGATGGTGAAGTAGAGAGACTCTAAGCTTATGTTGTCCCTCAAACACAGCTAGATAGTTATCAAATCACTCTGAACACCCAAGAAACTAATCAGAGGTCAGAGAACAAAAATTGGAAGTCTACACATCAAAAAGTGACCACCTTTTGGAAGGTAGGAGGGGCACAGATAGTTGAATTAGGGGAGATACAGCTGTGAACATGTCTGTAGGGAAGGGGACTGCCTACTAAGTTACCCCAAGATCCAGGAGTGAGAGCATGGTCAGAGGATACCTTGAGTCACAAGAATATCAGTTGGCACCAACTTGTTGCACTGTTTCTAGGTATAGGAAGAGGAAAGACAGTTGGGAGCAATGGGGCTTGGTGCCAGTTTTCTCGTCTGTGTTGCCATAAACTGTGAACCACTGTGCAGTGAAGTAAAGGCTTCCCTGGGACTAGCCAGCAAATGGTAAAATCACAGGAAGACCATTCCCAAGAACAGTGAGGGGGTCCCTAAAATTTAGAGTTTTGAACCTCAGTCATACACCTGGGATAAAGAAGCTCAGTCACAGGGAGGGTGAATCCAGCATTCAGACAGAAACTAGGAACACAAGAGGGGTGACTGACTGCTCTTCTGTGAGTGCTCTCTGAAGAGTGTGTTGAGCAGGGCATCAAGAATTTCAGCTCCAGGGCTAGAGAGCAGAGTGCTGCCATATTCATCCTGCCCATCAGCATTGAAAGACTTCTGGGAATGAAATGGCACCACATCATGGAGGGAAGCCACTCACATCAAGACCACCTCCATGTGCCCTGGAGGCATACTTTCACTGAAACAAGTTATCTTGAAAATCAGCAAAACAGCCCTCTCCACCAGAAGACCAGCACAAACAACTCACTCATACCAGGTCTACTGAACACAGTGCTGCAAAGCTTTGGCTCTAGGGGAAACAGGATATAGATTCCTTTCTAGTTTTACTCTTCATTTTATTGCTATTATTATTTGTTCATTTATTTTTATCTTCAATTCATTTTTATTTTTAATTTTTAAAAATTTTTGTGTTTAAGTATTTTTGACATATATTTTTCTTATTTTTATTTTCATAACACATATATAATATTATATATAGAATCATATATATACACATTTATATAATATATATGTGTATATATATATGTGTATATATATTCTTTAACAAATTCTTTAACAAACAGATGAAAATACATCCAAGAATTAGAGGTTTTGTTTTGTTTGGGGGAGGGTTCCTTTGTTTTTTTTCCTTTGTGTTTTCTTTCGTTTTTTGTTGTTGTTGTTGTTGTTGTTTTGTTTTGTTTTTTTTTCTTCTTGTCTTTTCTGGACAAAATAACAAGACAGAGAAATTCACCACAAAAGAAAGATTGGGAAGTAAAACTCAAGGCCAGTGATTTAATCAATATAGACATAAGCAAGATGTCTCAACAAGAATTAAAACAACAATTATAAGGATAGTAGCTGGGCTTAAAAACAGCATAGAAGACACAAGAGAATCCCTTACTGGAATAATCTCTTACTGGTGAGTTAAAAGAACAAAAATACAGTCAGGCCACAATTCAAACTGCTAAAACTAAGGTGCAAACCCAAATGGAGGCCATAAAGAAAAAAGGATAGATGAAGCGCAGGAGTGAATCAGTGGTATAGAAGATAAAATAATAGAAAATAATAAAGCCGAAAGGGAGAGGGAAGGAAAAGTAGTGGACCATAGAGGTTGCCTTAGGGAACTCAGCAACTTATTAAGACATAATAATATTCATATCATGGGAATCCCAAGAGATGTAAAGAGAGAAACTGGGGTAGAAGGTTTATTCTAACAAATTATAGTTGAAAACATCCTTAATCTGGGGAAAAATACAGACATCAAATCCAAAACCATGGAGAATCCGATTAAATTCAACAAAACCCCAACATGTCAAAGTTAAATCACAGTCAAATCCACAAACTATACAGAAAAGCGAAAGGACCCAGAAAGCAGCAAGGGGAAACAATGCTCTTAAACTATAAGGGAACAGATTAGGCTTCCAGCAGATCTGTCCATAGAAACAGGCAGGCCATAAGAGAATGGAAGGAAATATTCAATATATCGAATGGAAAAATACCCAGCCAAGGATTCTTTATCCACAGAGACTATCATTCAGAATACAAGGAGAGATAAAGTTTCTCAAACAAAAACTAAAGGAATTCATAAACTAGTCCTGCAAGAAATTTTAAAAGCAATTTTTTGGAGTGAAGAGAAAGACCAAAAGTACCAAAAACTAAAAAAAAAAAAAAAAAAAAAAAAAAAAGGACCAGAGGGGGTGGGTGTCTGGGTGGCTCAGTCAGTTAAGCATCTCCTTTGGCTCAGGTCATGATCTCAGGGTCCTGGGATTGAGCCCCTCATCAGGCTCCCTGCTCAGCCCTGAGTCTGCTCCTCCCTCTCCTTCTCCCTCTGTGATCTCTCTCACAGTTTCTCAAATAAATAAATAAAATCTTAAAAATAGATAGATTATAGGTAGATAGAACCAGAGAACATAAACAGAAATATTCACTCCACAGGGAATACAAGGGCACTAAATTCACATCTTTCAATAATTACTCTGAATGTAAATGGACACTAAATGCTCTAATCAAAAGACACAGGGTATCAGAATCAGAATATCAAAAAATAATATCCATCTATATGGTATCTACAAGAAACTCATTTTAGACCTAAAGACACTGCAGATTGAAAGTGAGGGGATGGAAAACCATCTATTATACAAATTGACATTTGAAAAAGCCAAAGTAGCCATGCTTATAACAGACAAACTAGATTTTAAAACTAAGATTAGGGCAGCCCTGGTGGCTCAGCAGTTTAGTGTCGCCTTCAGTCCAGGGCCTGAACCTGGAGACCTGGGATCCAGTCCCACATCAGGCTCCCTATAAGGAGCCTGCTTCTTCCTCTGCCGGTGTCTCTGCCTCTCTCTCTCTCTCTCTCTCTCTCTGTGTGTGTGTGTCTCGTGAGGAAATAAAAATAAAATCTTTAAAAAATAATCAATCAATAAATAAAGATTGTAGCAAGAGATGAAGAGGTGCATATATCATAATTAAGGAGTCTATCCATCAAGAAGATCTAACAGCTGTAAATATTGATACACCCAGCATGGGAACACCCAAATGTATAAAACAATAACAAAGATAAAGAAACTCAGGGATAATAATACAATAAAAGTAGGGGACTTCAACACCGCACTTACAACAATGAATAGGTAATCTAAGCACAAAATCAACAAGGAAACAGTAGATTTGAATGACACACTGTATGCAATGGATTTAATGATATATTCAGAACATTTAATCCTAAAGTAGCAAAATAAACATTCTTTTTGAGTGCACATGGAACATTTTTCAGAATAGATCACATACTGGGTCACAAACCAGCCCTCAATGAGTACAAAAATATCAATATCATACCATGCATATTTTCACACTACAATGCTATGAAACTTGAAATCAATCATAAGAAAAAATCTGAAAAGACTTCAAATACATGGAGGTTAAAGAACATCCTGCTAAAGAATGAGTGGATCAACCAGAAAATCAAAGATTTAAAAAAAAATACATGGAAGCAAATGAAAATGAAAACATGACAGTTCAAAACCTTTGGGATGAAGCAAAGGTGGTCCTAGGTGGGAAGTACATCGCAATGCAAGCTATCCTCAAGACACAAGAAAAGTCTGAAATATGCAACCTAACTTTACACCTAAAGGAGCTCGAAACACAGCAAGTAAAGCATAAACGCAGCAGGGGAAAAGAAATATTAAAGATCGATAAATAATAAGGTTGATAAACCCCTAGCCAGACTTACCAAAAAGAAAAGAGAAAGGACCCAAATAGACAAAATCATGAATGAAAGAGGAGAGATCACAACCAACACCGCAGAAATGCAAAGAGATTTGTATTGAATATGACAATACTATAAGCAATTATATGCCAACAAACTGGGCAACCTGGAAGAAATGGGAAAATTCCCAGAAACTTATAAACTAACAAAACCAAATTGGAAGAAATAGAAAACTTTAACAGGCTGACATCCAGCAACGATATTGAATCAGTAATCAAAAATCTCCCAACAAACATAAGTCCTGGGCCAAATGACTTCAAATGAGCCAGACATACACAGAAAAGATAATAGCTTTTCTTCTCTACTGTTACAAAAAAACAGAATGGAAGGCAATTTCCAAACTCATTCTATGAAGTCAACATTACCATCATTCCAAAACAAGAGACCACAGTATCTTATGCTTCTGGGTGTAATTGCAAATAGGATTGATTGCTCAATTTCTCTTTTTTCAGTTTCATTGTTAGTGTATAGAAATGCCACTGATTTCTGGGTATTGGTTTTGTATCCTGCCACACTGCCGAATTGCGGTATGAGTTCTAGCAATCTTGGGGTGGAGTCTTTTGGTTGTCTATGTACAGTGTCATGTTGTCTGTAAAGAGGGAGAGATTGACTTCTTCTTTGACAATTTGAATGCCCTTGTTTCTTTGGTTGTCTGATTGCTGAGGCGAGGACTTCTAGTATATGTTGAATAGCAGTGGTGAGAGTGGAGATGCCTGTCATATTCTTAACCTTAGGAAAAGGCTCCCAGTGTTTCCCCCATTGAAAATGATATTTGTTGCGGGCTTTTCATAGATGGCTGGTAATATGCTGAGGAATGTTCCCTGATCCCTACACTCTGAAGAAATTTGATCAGGAATGGATGCTGTATGTTGTCAAATGCTTTCTCTGCATCACAGGATGCAGAATTGGTTGTGATTCACAATATTGACCATGATGAAGGAAGTTGTTCTTTTTTGGTTCAGGGGCAACGCAGGATGCATGGATGAGTAAGTTATTGCTGTGGACAGCTGGAGCTCATTCCCATTGGCAACAAATAAGAGACTGATTTAAAAAAAATGTGCTATCTATGTTTATGTTTTAATAGCTAACAGAATTCTCAGAACACAAGGTGTGCTTAGAAACTACCCGGTTTGGGGAGCATGGGTTGCTCAATCAGTTAAGGGATCTAGTCCTACATCAGGTTCCCTGCTCAGTGGGGAGTCTGCTTCTGCCTCTCCCTCTGCCTCCTCCCCCTGCACAGGCTCTCTCTCTCTGTCTCTCCCTCTCTCTCTCTTTCAAATAAATAAAGAAAATCTCTATGAAAAGAAAAAAATAAACTGTCCAATTTGGAGTGCCTCGCTGGCTCAGTTGGTTAAAGCTTCTGACTCTTGGTTTCTGCTCAGGTCATGATCTCATAGGTGGTGAGAACCAATCCCGGTCCGGCTCCAGGCTCAACAGAGTCTACTTAAAGGCTCCCTGCTGAGCATGGAGCCTGATGAGGCTGAAACCCAGGGTACCAGGATTAAGACCTGAGCCAAGGGAAGACTCTTAATCAACTGAGCCACCCAGGTGTTCCCAAATAAATCTTTTTAAAAAGGAAGCTGTCTGATTAATACAAAACTATGCTCAGATATTATGTTTGTGATACTTAGATTTATTACTGGATCATATATTACAATCCTTACAATCTGTATTTAACTCATTACTAGAGCTATGTGTGCATACAGTAAACTATGACACCTTGGATCCAAAAGATATATGTCCAAAGCACAAAGGCATTGGGGAGGAGAATTTAGGAGTCTCATAAGTCTAATGAAACTCATTGATAATTGTTGCACAGTAAGAAATCCATGTGAAGTTCCTGTCCTCTTGCAAAGCACATTTTCAAAGACCACCCAATTGCAAAACCAATAATAGGTCACAAGCAAACTTCCAACATTCAGGACTGAAATTTCACTCTTAGTTCTTTGTCTCCAATATACTCGCTTCTGTGGAAAAAAGAATAAGAACCCGTTACTCGCTACGCAACTCTACCCAAAAATATCTGTAGCTGTATATTCAAGAATATAAAGACATGACATATTAACAGCTGTATATTCAGAAATAATGGATTTCTCACCTTAGAACCTACCTAGGAAATTCCAGTTTCTTTTAAAATATGATCGTATGGATGGGAGAAAGCAAAAGGGGTCAGGGATAGTTTTAAAAGAGAAATAAGAGGAAGCAAAACTAACTATTAAACCTTAAGTTTTCCTTCTCCGACTGACTTACTTCACTCAGCATAATACCCTCCAGTTCCATCCACGTTGAAGCAAATGGTGGGTATTTTGGGGAATATAAATAATAGTGAAAGGGAATATAAGGGAAGGGAGAAGAAATGTGTGGGAAATATCAGAAAGGGGGACAGAACGTAAAGACTGCTAACTCTGGGAAACGAACTAGGGGTGGTAGAAGGGGAGGAAGGCGGGGGGTGGGAGTGAATGGATGACGGGCACTGGGGGTTATTCTGTATGTTAGTAAATTGAACACCAATAAAAAATAAATTAAAAAAAAAAGAAATAAATACCGATCACATAGATAAAAAAATAAAAAATAAAATAAAAAAAATAAACCTTAAGTTTTATTAAAGAAGACAATATCACATGTACCCACTTTGAATTATAACTCATAGACATGACTTTCAGCCCACTCACCCATTATTGAATCAAAACTCATCTTGTATTAGGAATGCAGAGATCTAGTTGTCCTCACTACCATCCCTTCTTCAGTAATCTCTGGATTCCTTGTTTGATCTCCTGGGTGCGCACTCCATAAACAATGGGGTTCAAGGCTGCAGGGATGACATGGTGGAGGACATTGAGCAAGACTGGAACATCAGGAGACACATTCTTTGTCACCATATGAGTGAGCACAAAGACCAGAAGGACGGTGCTGAAGAAGAGGATAAGGATGAAGTGAGAACCACATGTGCTCAGGGCTTTGGCCATAGCACCCTCCGCCTTTAATCCCATCACAGTTTGAAGTATGAGGCTGTAAGAGATGAAGATGAGGACGAGGTCAGATCCTAGCAGTGTCCAGCCTCCAGCAAACTGGTAGAGGCGATTGATGGTGACATCATCACAGGAGAGCTTGGAGACAGACATATTGGCACAGATGCAATTCTCAATGACATTTCTCCCACAATAATGGAGTCTGGATGAGAGAATGGGGATAGGCAATGTAGAAATAGCATTCCTGGCCAAAATAAAAATGGCAGCCTTCGCTACAAATTGTTCTGTGATGATGGATGGGTACCTCAGTGGGTGGCAGATGGCCACATAGCGGTCATAGGCCATGACCATGAATGTGCAGGACTCCATGGCATAGAAGAAATTCATGATGAACATCTGTAAGAAGCAGGCATCAAAGCTGATGGACTTGAGGTCAAACCAAAAGATGGCCAGGACCTTGGGGATGACAGTGAGGCAGAGAACAATGTCCAGGAGGGAGAGGAGGCTCAGCAGGTAGTACAGGGGCTGGTGTAGAGAGGCCTCCAGCCAGATGGTGATCAGGAGAACACCATTGGCCCCCATGGCCACGAGGAACAAGAGGCCGAGGGGCAGGGATAACCAGAGCTGCCAAGTGGGGGACCTGACAAAACAATTCAGGAGAAACTCTGAAGCCCCAGTGGAGATGGTGCCATTTTGGTGTGCTGTCATATTTTGCCAAATATTTCTACAGTTTTCTTTCAGTGATCTGTAAAATTAGGATAAAAATTAGCTAGTAACATGATACATGAATTTAGACTAATTGGCTTTGCTTAGCTGACGTGTGAGTTCTAGAAGATCATCCAGAGCCATGTGAATTCATCTGTTTATCCTTTGTGTGGTGTTCCCGGGTCATTCCTATCACTTTAAGCAGTATAGAGGACTCGAGAATGGTTTATTTATAGATGTTTGATTCATTCAAGTTTCACTCTTAATTGAATTGCTATTTCTTTACAGTAGGGTTCAGATGTGGAAGAAATAAAAGGATCAAACCAGTGAATATGTGAAAACACCTGTGTCCTGTGTGACCACAGTGATGTAGAAATGAATATCTTATCTGGCATTTTGTTTTATATGTTTTTAGGTTTCTCTCTCTTACCTCCAATCACGCATGTTCCTGCAATTCTTGGACAGTTTTCTAGAAATCTGGAATCTCCCCTTTTCTTACACGTACAACTATGACTCCTGCTTTCCCTACTCGGAGTACAATTGTCTTTCTGTTTTCTTTTATGTTGTGTCTCTTATTCTTGATGATGATGATGATGATGATAATGATGATGATTGTAGGGACCGCCTAACTCCAGAAATTCAGACAGGACTTGAAACAGCTCTCTCAAATAAGGTTTAGGACATTAATGAGTGCAACCTGTCACAGGTACCTCAGTGACTTTCCGGGCATAGTTTTCTGTTTTTACAGCATAGTTTTTAGAAATTCTCTAGATTGACCTTATTCTGAAGAACTGTTTGCTGACTCCACCGACCCCAACTGTCAGCTCTGTCTTCAGCCTCTAATGTTATTTAGGTGAAATTTAATTCTTCCCCCATGATTCATGCATTTATGTACAGATTCTTTGCTCTACAGCCCTGACACTTTAATATGTACAGTTGACAACTCCAAATCATCTAGGGGTGCCTGGGTGGCTCAATAAGCTAAACATCTGACATCATTTCAGTTCTTGATCTCAGGGTCCTGGGATGTAGCCCAGGTCTGGCTTCCTGATCAGTGACGAGTCTGCTTCTCCCTCACCCTCTATCTCCACCCAACACCCACCACCACTTGCATGCACACTCTCTCCTTCTCTCTCTCAAATATATAAAAAAAATCCTAAAAACAGAAAAGAAAGAAAACTCCAAATCATCTAAATTAAGCTCCACAAGATGTACTTTCCAGGCTCCCTACTTTAATCTCCTATGGACAAATTTCTGCTTCTCTGCATCTCCTTCTTCACCACCCAGCAAAAGATCAGGAAAAGGCAAAAGGCAAAAAGGGCAGGTCCCAGAACACAGATTCTCACATGTGCTTCCTGACCTGGGACAGGATGCAGTCTCTACTACCCCATCTTCCAAGTACTTCAGCTGTACTGACTCAGGAATGGAATGGAGCACAGATCTGGACTGAAGAGAGAGATGTTCCCCATGTTCTGGCTAATCTTGGTATAGTTGCCTCTCAGGCACCCTCTTACCAGACTCACCTACAGAGGATGTGAGCAGGGGGGCTGGCCCCAACAATACTGGAGTTCCGGTTAGCTTTTCAAGTATCTGGTGTAGTTATAGCTCCAGGGCTTGAGGGACATAGGCATCTGGGAACTTTTTGCCATCCCTACTCTTTGGGATTAAAATGTCCTCCTGGGACAGACTGGCAGGCAGGTGTGAGAAGGAAATTATTTTCTTTCTCTCTAAAAGTGAGGAGCTCTGTTAATCTAGCCCAACATTAACTGTGTGCTCTGTAGGCAGCTAGTCTCCTGGATGTAGGGGTGCTACATCCATTTCCTGGATGTAAGGGTGTTATATCCATCTGTCCATCCACATTCACACTCCTTTGCACATGCACACTCAGTGCCTTCCATGGGTCCAATAAGCTCATTCAGAAGTTCTCATGAGCTTCCTGCACGTAATCGTTTGATAAACCCTCCCAAAAAATGCTATGTAATGCACTGATGTTAATTATCATGATTTTTATGATGGCATCATAATGATAATAATGCTAGAGTAACTTGAAAAACATATTAATGAGAAAATGCAGTATGTTTTTAAAAGAGAAAATGTTGGGCAGCCCCGGTGGCGCAGCGGTTTGGTGCCGCCTGCAGCCTGGGGTGTGATCCTGGAGACCTGGGATGGAGTCCCACATCAGGCTCCTGGCATGGAGATGCTTCTCCCTCTGCCTGTGTCTCTGCCTCTCTCTCTGTGTCTATGAATAAATAAGTAAAATCTTAAAAAAAATAAAAGAGAAAATGTTATAGTAATTTTTTGTAGATGAAAGATTTTTTAAATGCAATATATTTACAACTGTATACTTCAAAACACAATTTGTTTTTTCTTTTTTCTTTTTTTTTTTTAAAGATTTTATTTATTTATTCATGATAGTCACAGAGAGAGAGAGAGAGGCAGAGACACAGGCAGAGGGAGAAGCAGGCTCCATGCACCGGGAGCCCGATGTGGGATTCGATCCTGGGTCTCCAGGATCGCGCCCTGGGCCAAAGGCAGGCGCCAAACCGCTGCTCCACCCAGGGATCCCAATTTGTTTCTTTTTCATTTTCATTTTGAACCTCATGTGAATTATTCATATCCTTCAAATTATGGGAGCAAGCATCATCAGTTTCTTTAGATTTTTTAGTTTTCATTATTTTTGAGAGGATGAAAGAGGAACCGTCTTGCACTGTTGGTGGGAATGTGAACTGGTGCAGCCACTCTGGAAAACTGTGTGGAGGTTCCTCAAAGAGTTAAAAATAGAGCTGCCCTACGACCCAGCAATTGCACTGCTGGGGATTTACCCCAAAGATACAGATGCAGTGAAACGCCGGGACACCTGCACCCCGATGTTTCTAGCAGCAATGTCCACAATAGCCAAACTGTGGAAGGAGCCTCGGTGTCCATCGAAAGATGAATGGATAAAGAAGATGTGGTGATTCGATTGTGTATACAGTTATGCTCTGCTAACCACATGTGGAGCTACCGTCTATCACCACAAACTGCTATTACAGTACCATTGAGTATAATCCCTGTGCTGTGCCATCATCATCAGTTTCTTTATTGCTATTTTTATTTTTCTGTCTTTGTCATATCCCAACATTATTCCTATTTCTTTTCTCTTGTAGTAAAGTGAAAAATCCAATGTTTTTAAAATATGTGTAATTAATCATAAGTTTGCTAACATAACTACATGTCCATCTATGAAAAATGATTTGGATATTGAATTTTATAAATGATATTGGATCATAAATCAGACGTTATTCTTTATTTTCACTCAACACTTTTTTTAAATAAATTTATTTTTTATTGGTGTTCGATTTGCCAATATATAGTATATCACTGAGTTTTCAGCCTATCAAGTGCCCCCTCAGTGCCCGTCACCCAGTCACCCCCACCCCCCGCCTTCCTCCCCTTCCACCACCCCCAGTGCGTTTCCCAGAGTTAGGAGTCTTCACGTTCTGTCTCCCTTTCTGATATTTCCCACACATTTCTTCTCCCTTCCCTTCTATACCCTTTCACTATTATTTATATTTCCCGAATGAATGAGACCATATAATGTTTGACCTTCTCCGATTGACTTATTTCACTCAGCATAATACCCTCCAGTTCCATCCACGTTAAAGCAAATGGTGGGTATTTGTCATTTCTAATGGCTGAGGAATATTCCATTGTATACATAGACCACATCTTCTTCATCCATTCATCTTTCGATGGACACCGAGGCTCTTTCCACAGTTTGGCTATTGACTCAACACTAAATCGTAACAACCATTCCTGTTGCTCTGTGTATGTCATTTTTTTTATTGCTATTCAATTTCTATGATATGCATTTTCTATTTTATGTGAGTAGACAACACAGAAATGACCTATAATTAATTGTTAACAAAAATACTATTATTGTCAACATACTCGGATATTTATCTTATAGTCCTAAAATAGGAGTGTGTGTAGGAGTGGGGATTTTTCACTTACGGTGCATAAAAATATTTAATTCCCTAGAAATTACCAAATCTCTTTCCAAAATATTAATAAAATAATTTGTTAGCATAACTATAAAATTTTTATAGTTTCTTCATTTTTCACATTCTTCGTACCGTTTGATGCTATCTTTTTTTAAGTTTGGTGGAAATAACATAATATCTTTTTATTTTTGTTTGATTTTCTCCTCATAACTGAATGGTGTTCATATAACTGAGTGGTGTTAGCCATTTGTGATTTTCAAGCTGTGATTTATATCTTGATACCCTTTGCCTGTTTTTTCTACTAATTTTTGTTTTTCTTGCATATTTGCAAAATCTGTGCATATTTTAAGTCTTAGAGTCCCTTTTTGACTAGATATTATTAGTATTTTTCTAGCCAGTCATTTATCTGAATTTTAGCATACACTTTCCATTATTCAATGGAAATTCTTCAATTTGTTTAAGTCAAATTTCTGTTTTACTATGAATAAATTTTCTTTGGGGATCCTATTTAAGGAACATTCCACAAGATCACAAAAGTGCTTTTATTTTCATTTATTTTAAATTGTTTGTGTGTTACATTTCATACTGATTTCTTATTTCTTTCTTCCATTTCAACTCTTTACTTATTTAAATACCAGTTAAGTAACAATAGATAATATTGGTTTCGAGAGTCAATTTAGTGATTCCATCATTTACATACAACACTCCGTCATCATCACAAGTGGTCATCACAAGTGTCCTCCTTAATGCCCATAACCCATTTAAACCATCCCTGGCCCACATCCCCTCCAGCAACCCTCAGAACCCTCAGTTTGTTCTCTACGTGAAGTCATGTGGTATTTGTCTTTCTCTGACTGACTTACTTCACATAATACACTCTAGCTCATCCACATCATTGCAAAAGGCAAGATTTCATTCCTTTTTATGGCTGAGGAATATTCCATTGCATATATATATCTTCTTCATCCATTTAGCAATCAGTGGACATTTGGGCTTTATCCATAATTTGGCTACTGTTGATAATGCTGCTATAAACATTGGGGTGCATGTACCCCTTTGAACCAGTATTTTTGTATTCTTTGGGTAAATACCTAGTAGTGCAATTCCTGGATCATAGGGTAGTTCTATTTTTTAACTTTTTAGGAGCCTCCACACTGTTCTCCAGAGGGTTCTCTTTACTTTGCATTCTTGTAAAAAATACAAGAGGGTTCCTTTTTGTCCACATCATTGCCAACAC
Source organism: Canis lupus familiaris (assembly GCF_011100685.1). Taxonomy (NCBI): domain Eukaryota; kingdom Metazoa; phylum Chordata; class Mammalia; order Carnivora; family Canidae; genus Canis; species Canis lupus. The sequence continues at coordinate 29,645,175 of NC_049242.1, forward strand.
AATGTTGTTCATGTTGTTGATTTTAGATTTGCACATATTTTGAATATTTATTGCTTAATATTATATTTTAGCACTCTTTTAAATGCTTTAAAAGTCCATTTTCCAATCACTAGTTAATTAATTTTTAATTATTGATATTTGTTTCTAATATATAGAAATAAATGTGATTTTTATATGTGGACTGTGTATCCCTGCACCTTTCTGTATTTACTTTTTAGTATGTATAGTTATTTTAATTGACCTTGTAGATTTTCTACATTTAATTAAATTCCACATTAAATTTTCCAATTAAATCTTTTAAAAACACTTCTTTAAAAATTTACTTTTTAATGATAAACCAAATTGCAACACAAAAATTGGTCATGATTTATTAGCCGTATTATATATTTTGGAGGATTCAATTTTCCAATAATTTTTAAAGTGTTTTGTGTCCTTATTCCTTTTATTTAAGAAAAGGGATTTTATTTACTTATTTATGAGAGACACAGAGAGAGAGGCAGAAACATAGGCAGAGGGAGAAGCAGGCTCCCTGGGGATAGCTCAGTGCTAGACTCCATCTCAGGACCCCAGGATCACACCTCAAGCCTCAGGCAAACAACCAATGAGCCACCCAGGCATCCCATGTGTCCTTATTTCTGAGGGACATTGATCAGTGGTTTCCTCGTTTGTAATGTTGTCATCTCGTTATCAGTATCAGGATAAATCTGACTTCATAAAATGAGTTGGAATTTGTTTGCAATGCATCTATTTGCTCAAAGATTTGGGGCAGGATTAAAATTATTTTTCCTTTAATTGCAGTCATAATATTCATAAGTGAACCCACTTCATCTGGAGGCTTTTTTCTTTTGCTTGTGATTTTTGCTCTTTAATATATACAGTTAGTTATAAGCTCACATTCCTTAATTGACATATAGTTGTCAAGAATTTCCATATCTTCTTGAGTCAAGTTCAATATTTATATCATCCAAGGAATTTATGTTTAACACATAAGTTTTCAAATTTATTGACAAAAAGTTGTTCATAATAATTCTATATCACTGTACTGGCTAGAACCTGTAATGGCATCCCCTCTTTATTACTGATGTTGATATTGTAACACTTTTAATTTTATTGACTGACTAGTGGGGAGAGGTACATATTGATACAATGATTTTGTTTCAAAGGAGCATTTTTTGGTTTATTTTTCCTTCTTTTTCTGTTTATTTTCTATTTCATCAAGTTCTGCTCTTATTTTTATTCCTTTCCTACTAGCTCCATTGAGTGTATTTTGCTCATCTTTTCCTAATTTTATAGGAAAATAATTTTATAAGGTAGGTGCTTATTTAATCAATTGGAGAACCCTTTTTTCCCAATACAAATAATTAGTGCTATATTTTTTCTTCTAATACTGATAAACCAATATTGAAATAAGGATAGCTACTACCCTAGACAAAACCAACCTCACAAGATATAACCTGTATTTCAAGCAGAACCACAGAATAGAGACTTTACTTTTGTAAGGTATGGAACTTTTCTTCTTGAACTCTCAATTTGTACAACGAATCACCCTCTTGTGCTTCCATCACACCGTCAGCATGTCTTACCATGGTGAGCCTCACTGATAGTTTCCTGTCTGACATTTTTGTGCCCTAATTTATTGAGTGAGTTCTCCCAAATGCAGAGATGAATCATATTTGATCTTTTCTCCCAAAGCCAAGTATGGCGATGAACAATCTGACTCAGCAGATTATTGCTATTCCCAGCCTTTAAAAATTATTTTGATGCACCAATACTTTCCACAAAGCTTTTTACATGGTTCTCCACAAACTTAAATGATTTATTGATAGAACATTTCTTTTTTTTTTTAAGCTACTTGATGGCATCTTCAAAGACAGGACCAAATGTCATGTTATTCTCCAGAAACATCTACTCTATTGAGATCCCCAAGTTCTTCCAGAACTGTTTGTCAGATTCCCAACTGGCAGCACTGGATACCTTTCACACTTTATTCCTCCTGCCTATGGGGCCACTGTCATGTTCCTGATCGCAGCCTTGATTTCAAATAAGTAACCAGGTCCTTCGTAGTCCCTCACCTAGTAGTTAGTTGACAAGGATAGAAAGTCCAGATCCTTCTCATCTCTTGGCAAAACCTATAGTCTGTAGGGTTTATGCAAAGCAGACAGTGTGGAGTTACAAAAGATACTGCTTTTGAATTTGGAAGAGAGATGGTACATCCTACCTCACAAAAAAAAAAAAAAAATGATGGAACGAAGAATAGGAGAAAGGGAGTTGGTCACTTGAAGTTATGATACCGCAAGGGAAAAAATACTGCTTAGGAACTGGAGGGGTGTGTTGGATTGGTGGAACCTACCAGGTGCCTCCTATTACACAAGACTTTAGAATATTTGAACAAACATGGATTTCATGGGGGCATAGTTGGATCAGAGAAGAAATAATAGCCTACATTCAAAATTCTTTTATCCTTCTGGATGAAGACTCAAATTGATAGTTAAGTTGATTTCAATGAAGAATGGAATGTGCCTCAAAGCTATACACTACATAAAGCTATATTGTCCTTCTCTGTGCTTCTAAGAAACACTATACTTTCTCTCTTAGTACAGAACCTCTTTATGTGGAGGTGTCACTTTTTGATATGCCTTTTCTACCTTGCTTTGATGCTTCTCTTTCTCATTCAATCTGTAAATTTACTCAGGATATCTTTACATGATCTTCAAAACTATCATAGACTCCACTTTCATAGGCTTCTATAGCACCCCAAAATTCCTCTTCTTTGAAACTGACCACACCTGTCTCTAATGGTTCAATGCCTACCACTCCCTCTACACAATTACACTCCCTACTAAAGGTTCCTTATAATATTTGCAAAGAACTATATATCAGGCACCACATCTAGTCCTGTATATGTTACCTCACTTAACATATACCATAAACGTGAGGTAGATGATGCTATAATTATTTTTCCAGGGGAGGAAATTGATGCACAGAAAGATAAAACAACTGTCAAATGATTCATATATGGCAAGTAATGAAGCCAAACTTCTAACCAGTTAGTGTAACCTGAGCATCAGTATATTAACTACCACTCTACATTCATTCATGAAAACACAAGACCATGTCTTTCCTCTTTGTCAAGTCTGTTGGGCACATAGGAGATGCTCCATAGATTTTTATTGCATGAAGGATATATCCATCACACAATTTTCACTAGTAATTTCAATCAGAATTCTTAGTTTCTAGCAATGATACATAATTGTAGGTGTTTTGAGCAAATAAATAAATAAATAAATAAATAAAAAGTAAAAAGATGAATAATGGCTCAAAGAATCACTGGGAAGATTAAAAAATAAAACACAGGGGATCCCTGGGTTGCTCAGCGGTTTGGCGCCTGCCTTTGGCCCAGGGCGTGATCGTGGAGTCCCGGGATCGAATTCCGCATCGGGCTCCCGGCATGGAGCCTGCTTCTCCCTCTGCCTGTGTCCTTGCCTCTCTCTCTCTGTGTGTCTATCATAAATAAATAAATAAATCTTTAAAAAAATAAATGAAACCAAACAAAGCAGAGGCCAAAACTTCTGTAAAATTATTCCAGAGAACTAGTTCTATGCCGCACGGTTACTACAACTACTGCTAAACTCTGGATGACGTATTTGCATAAAGCCCTCTTTTGTTTTTATTTCAGATGGTTTTGAAACATTCATCAGATAACTGCATGTAATGAAATAGTGACCACTGTGAACAATAATAATGATTTAACACATCAGCAGCCCTCAGAGGCAGAAGGGAGAAGGTCATGGGATATTTTTCTTTAATGCATACAGAGTTTTAGTTTTGCAAGATGAAAAGAATTCTAGAAGTTTATATTTATGGTTACTCAGCAATACGAATGGGCTTAATACCAGTAAACTGTATATTAAAATGGTTTTCATAATAAATTTTGTGTCATCTGTATTCCACCACAATAAATATTTGGAAAAAGAAATATAATTTTAGTAGTTAATATAAATAGTTCAGGATTATTTTAGTAGTATTTAAGTTTACCATCTTCAAAATTTCTATCAAGTTCAAACTACAGAATTATTAAAGTCATCTTGACTATTCTCTTCATTCTATGTTTTAATAAAATGTATATTGCAGTATATCTTAATGAAGTAATTATTAAAAGGTATTTTTCTTTTTTAAGAGATTTACTTATTTATTTTAAAAAGAGAGAGAGCATGAGAGACAGAATTGGAGAGGAGCATAATAAGAGAGGGAAGAGAGAGAATCTCAAGTAGATTCCCCACTGAGTGCAGAGCCTGATGGGGGGCATGATCCCATGACCGTTGAGATCATGACCTGGGCTGAAATCAAGAGTTGGATGCTTAACTGACTGAGCCACCTAGGTGACCTAAAAAATGTTTTTTTTTCTAAAAACAAATAAACTTAATGTGTTTTTACTTGAGAACTCTTTATTCACACTGGTTGGAATTCATTGGCAAGTCGGAGCACACAGTAGGCACAAACAACAAACAAATTTTTACTAATGTGTGCACACTGTTAGCAACTGGGCACAAATTCTGACATGTATTTATACTCACAACATGGCCTTTCATAAGATTTTACACATATCTCAAACAATGTGTATGGATTTCTATTAATAATAGCAAAACGTTTGAATGCATAGCTCTTGCTCCCAGTAGCAGTTTTTGAGGATCTGATATGTGTAGGTGAAATTGAATCAATACCTACATCATCTCATTGACTCTCCCAAGATGCTTGAAGATGACATTATTATTCTCATTTCATAGCTCATGTATTTGACATTCAGAAAGAATAGGCACCTTGCCCAATATTACACAAGAAACTGATTGATGGAGATTGGATTTAAACTCAGGCGATCTGACTCCAAAGCCTATCTTCCAGTACATATTTCCTATGCAACTGGCAAATCACATGTTTTCCCTTTTTCTCGCTTGCATATTCTTCTATGAGATGAGCTGTCTTCTCAGTCTCTCCTTCTTACTATGGGTACTGATGTAACTGAAGTTAAATAACACTCTATTCCTATTTTAAACTTCTCTGTGGCAGCAGTAGGCTGCTTATAGATCCCAACATAACTAATGTACTTCTTTGACCCAGGCCTCTGCTTTTACTGCTCATAGGTCTAAAAGTTTCATTTTAGCCTCCAGTCTCCATGGCTTCTACTTTTCAAATAAGCTATGGTCCAGCAACCTCCAGAAAGCCTTCCCTGGGGTAACACTTCCACCACTCTAGGTTGATTTGGGGCACCAAATCTGTGTCTCTAGACTTCCCATGTATGGATTATCATTTAACTCACCACATCCATTTGGAGTTATACCTTTGCTTTTTGACTCAACACCAATTCTCATTCATTTCTGTATCACCAGCACCCAGCACTGTGTCTGATACATATTACATACTCAAATATTTTATTAAATGAACGAATGTATAACCAGAAATAGTAAAATATAGCCCAGAGCACTATTGGAAAAATGGAATACACATTAAAACTATCAGGACTGTCAAGCAAAAGGTAAGGTTAGTCCAACATGTGGCATACGTATATCTCAAGGACAAGCAAGACTTACTCACTATCATTGAATTCTGCTATTTGGACCTTAGATTGGTGATTCTCTACTAGTGTGGGATCTGTGATTTTAATGTTAGAGGTTTATTTCAAAACATTTATCTTCAAAATGTATTTTAGGAAATGTACATATAAACATAATTTGTTAAAGTAAATTTAAGTTTTAAAAAGCTTTGAAGTGCCTGGGTGGCTCAGTCAGTTTAAGCCTCCAATTCTTAATTTGGACTCAGGTCATGATCTTGAGGTCATTTAATTGAGCCCCATGTCAGGCTCTGTGCTCAGTGTGGAGTCTGCTTCAGAGTCCTCCCCTCCTGCTTACTCTTTTAAAAATAAATAAATAAGATATTTAAAAATTTTAAAAATTAAATTTAAAATGTTTTAAAAGTCCTTTTAAACCTGTAAAGTCCTTTATTTTTTTATAATAAATTTATTTTTTATTGGTGTTCAATTTGCCAACAGACAGAATAACACCCAGTGCTCAACCTTCAAGTGCCCCCCACAGTGTCCATCACCAATTCACCCCCACCCCCAGCCCTCTTCCCCTTTCATCACCCGTAGTTTGTTTCCCAGAGTTAGGAGTCTGCATGTTCTGTCTCCCTTTCTGATATTTCCCACACATTTCTTCTCCCTTCCCTTATATTCCCTTTCACTATTAATTATATTCCCCCAAATGAATGAGAACATATAATGCTTGTCCTCCTCTGATTGACTTACTTCACTCAGCATAATACCCTAAAGTCCTTTAAAAGTCCTATTTGGTAATAATGATCTACCTTCTTTTGGATTATTTTTGTTCTAATGACTCCTTTTCCATACGCACTGATGATGATGATGCAGTGATACTATAGAGTTCTGCTCTGGAATTACATCTATCTTCTTTCTAACCCTGTCTTCTCCAATTATTAGCTTTTTGAGGTCAATTTACTAAACTGCTTTGATTATTAGTAGTCTAGTCTGTAAGCTATCTCAGAACATTTTTGTGAAAATTAAGGGGAAAAAACATGTGAATAATATATAAAATATTCAATAGGGGCATCTGGGTAGCTCAATGGGTTAAGGATCTGACCAGGTCATTGTCTCAGGGTCATGAGATCAAGCCCACCACAGAATCTGCTTTGGGTGTAGAGCCTGCTTAAGATTCTCTCTCTCCCTCTCCCTCTGCCTGCCCCTTTTTCACATGCTCTTTCTTAAAGAAAAAAAAATAGTACTCAATAAATGTTAGTAGAATTGGCCATTTTTTATATTGTGGATCCTTTATTCCTTCCTAGTAAATAATAAAAGAGGGCCTGCTGGTGTTTTCAGATGTTATTGAGCTCTACAGTGGGAACGTCTTGAAGGAACAGTTGGTAAGTCACAGGAGTTATTGCTATGAGGAGAAATCCTCTGTTACTTTTTACTTACTGGTTCATAGCAATATTGGGTTGTCATGCTGCATTTCCAGATGTCATGAAATCCTTCTCTTAGTCCATATGTTGACCATTCACTTGTGGCTACTACCTATTTCTCGATCTTATTTCCCAAGTTACTCAGGAGGACATCTCGCAGCTACTTTGCTTCTGCCTTATCAAACTTATACCTTAGCTTTGCCTTTCCAATAATTGTTTCCCAGCCCACAACTCTCCATTCTTCGATAAATTTTTAAATTGCTTGTTCAATTCCTTGTGGAGATGAGGCTAGAAGTATGAATAAGAGCAGAAAAACATTGCAACCTCTAACTATAGTTACTGAAGTCTGGGAAAATAAAAGTATGAAACTGCAAGAAACAGGCATACTTGTTTAAGGCAGGGTTAAAAGGATTGAATGGGAACTAAAGGATTTGAGCATCAGAATTCTAGAGGTATTTGTTAGTCATGTGAAGGCCAAGCACCTTCTATTGTTGAAGGGAAGTCACCAGCTCACCTTTCATGTTTTATCTAACACTGTGTTCCCCAATGACAAGGCTGCACTAGAACAGTTGTTAGCCATATGTGGAAGACAGAATTCTGATGTTGAAATGACGTCTATAGAGAGCAGTAAATATGGAAGGGATCACTTGGCAGCCCGTTGAGCCTCTTTCCAACATCAATATCTCCTATGGGATATGGAAAGGTTAATAAATAGTTTTTATGCTGAGAATAAACTCTCAGAAGACATTCAAAAAGCTTGCTTTTACAAGGAAGTATCATAATATGATAATTGATCAAAAAATAATATGATACGATAAATGTTAGATCACAAAAAATGTGCAATGGACTTTGTATTGGAAAGAGCGTGGAAGAGAGGAAATGGTGATTACATAAAGCTTCTAGGGACCCAAGTGTTCATTTGTTGCCCTGAAACTGACCTTCTTAGAGGGTTATGGGCATGAAAAGCACTCCAATCCCAACCACCCAACATGAATCAATTCAACACAATAAAAAGAACCTTAAATTTCATTGAACTAAGTTTATCTTGGTTATCGACCAAATGAAAATAGCTCTGCAGGCACTGGGATGTATGAGTTTAAAAAAAAAACTAGCTCTTAGGCATACACAGAATTGACTTTGGAGGGGTGGTGCATGGGAGGGTCATCCCCAAGAGGCAGGTAGTAATATAAAAAAAGATGAACCTAAGCTACCCCAAAGGTGCTTGTGACTGCTGGTGTCTGAAACATTTATTAAGATGGTGTGAGCAAAGAAAATTATAAAAAGAAAATAAGCTCAAAACCAACAATTGTAAGTAAAGGTGCTCCAAATAGTAGGCACCTGTTTGAGATCAAAAGCTTCTGACAGGAGCAGTTCTATATAAAAGGCTCCAAGAAGATTAGCAGCAGGTATGTAATCATTTATTGTTGACTAATGGTTTTCTACACACATGCATGAAAAAATGCTGGCAAACCAAATTTTATAGTAATAGTAATTGTAATAATGTAATAACCACTACGTTCCTTGCTAACATGATCATATTTACTCCTCACAACAAATAACAAATTAGGAATAAGAGGCAAAGACTTTAAGCAGCTTGTCAAGTGACACAGCTGGGAGTTGAATTCTGCTCCCTCTGATCTCCAACCTTGGCCTGTTGGCCACAGGGGTGGGGAACAGTTAGAAAAAGTCATTACCACAACATCAACCGTATCTTTGACCTGCCAGGCACTAAGAGGGTATATCATGAAGGAAGTTAGATATAAGCAATCCTCTTGGATTTTTGTATTAAGAGTGTCACTAGAAGAGGGCTCTTGAAAACATTTCTCAAAAGAACTACTGGTCATAAACAAAAATCAAGGAGGAGATCTGAGTGTCTCATACTTACTACAAAGTATCAATATAGGAGTACACATGATTGGTTTCAAGTATCTTATGCAAATTTTCTAACAATAAGTTTCTGGAAAATCAGAATTTGGTTCACTGACATTTTGCCTTGATCCTTCTTGCCCTAAGGTTTCACTTTTGTATCATTAACTACAGTTTCATTTCCTAAGGATCACATTCTACCCATTCAGCTGGTGTAGGATAATTAACTGTGAGCCTGTCCCTATGTCTTCAAGGGCAGTACTGCCTCTGGTTAAGGACTGCAGAATGTGAAGAGCTGAGAGGAAAGCACTTCCCCTGAAGGATAAGTAAATGCTGGGCTGCTGATTCTGGGCTCCTTCAGGGCCGGCAAGGCAGTCTTTCCCTGGGGAAGCAAAGAAGCTGAACCTCAGGCATAGACTCTCCTTTCTGAAAGCCAGAGTGTAGGAGATTCGGACAGAGCCAGGAATATCTTTCCAAAGCCAAGGTCACTGTCTCCATCCAGTAAGTTTGGCTCCAGCAGAGAATGGAGGTGCCATATTAGACACCTGACCAGAGCATGGGTTGCAGTGGGACTAAAGCCAGGCTTGCAACTGTAAAAGCTACGGGGTTGAGGTTTGAAGATGGAAGGCTGAAGGGAGGTGAGAGAGAGGAATGGCACAGGGCCAGATGGAGATGATTGTGCCAATGCTGAGCCAGACTTCTGTGCACTCTGCAGAGAGGTCTGGACCAGATAGGGGTTCAAAGATCCGCAGCAGGGTATCACGGGGGATCAGATGTCTTGAACTTCCTTCATTGAACACTGTGGGAACGCAAAGGAGAATGCAGGTTAGGAAGGGAAAGAAAGTTTCCAATCACACTTCTTGACTTGCCACTACTTGGAAATCTTTGCTAATCTGCCTTGTACTGCCTTTCTCATTCCCTAGAAGTACCTGCTCTGCTTTTTGTTCTGTCCTTTACTTCTTTTGTTTCCTTCCTCCTCTGTATTCTCCCTCTAATCTCTTCTGCTTTAATTTCAGGTTTTTTTCTGTTTCCATCTTCTGTCCACCATCTATTTTCTGTGCATGCATGCTTCTGTTCTCCTGAACCCTTCTACTTTCTCTCAGCCTATCCTTCATCTGAAAGGCCGACATTCACCCCCACTGTATCTTCCTCCAGATCAACAGAGCCCCTAAGGGAAGCAAGCTTAGAGCCCCAATTTCCTCTCAATGACTTTCTCCATTCCCCTCATCATTATTTTTCACTTTTCATCCCTTTCTCTTGCCTCCAGGCCCCACTGACAGCTTTGGCATCAGACCCAATAATTTTTTGAGATTAACACAGATTTGTATCCACCTTCTACATACTCCAACATAGTACCCAAAAAGATTATTTAGAAAAGTCTCTGCATAGACGTGGCCCCTATTGACACCAAGAACAACAATCTTACAGGCTGAGACACTGAGAAAGGTCCCTTGTGCAATGGCCCCTTAGAAGTCATAATTGCCCCAAGAAGGCTACCTGGAGTAGTGCACAAAATGGTGCTATGCACTATTGCTCTTATATCTTCTTCAGTATTTTCAGTCTGTTTTTATTTTCTTTCCATCTTCATTCTCAGTAGATTCTTCTGACCACTCTTCTGACAATTTACAGACTTTCCCATTAGCTGGCCCTAATCTACTGTTTAATTCATCACCGAATTCTTATTCTTTATATTCTTTTTTTTATTTCAAATATATCTGGTTTTTATTCAAATCTGCTTTGTTACTTTTTACAGATGCCAGTGCCCAGAAGAAAATATTAATTCCTGACTTCATCTTCTTAATCCTAAGAAAATAAAAAACCTGAGAACAACTCTGTCTATTCAAAATCCCATGCTCTTGCTCTTAACTACACATTTGCATTATCAGTGTTTCCTTGGGAGCTTCATTCTAAAAAAAACTTCTTAAGTTCTATAATCTAGCTTACTAATTATCTTTTGAAGTGTGGCTAACCTACCCCTAAGTTATTTCTTGTCATGTTAATTTTAACTATTATATATAATATTTTGTTTCTAGGATATAGGACTGATTCTTCTTTGGTGTGTGTTTATTTTCTTGTGTTTATTTTCAAGCTTTTTTTTATTTAAAACTTAGCAAAAATAATGTTTTCCAATATCCTTTATCAAATAACTCCAGTGTTTTAAGTTTCTGTAGCAGAGATTTGGCTGACACTCTTGGGGCCTTCCACTTATAATATTTTCTCTTTAAATAAATTGTCTTTTTACTACAAGCAACTCAATTTCTTCAGCTGTTTCTGTATTAAAATTTTTTGAGGCATGAGATGAAAGTTTCTTTCTCAAGAAAGGAGTTGGGTTTGTTTCTGTTATTTTCTGAAATGGCTACGAATATAGGATGATTTCAAATTCCTTTCTGAGACAAACAGTGTGAACTCAGCCTGCAAAGTCACATGAGGACCAGCCTATGGTTCAGTATTTATGGGGAAGTCTTCTCTCACATAACAAGCTTGAGGTAGTCAGTTGTATATGAAGTTCCAGGTGAAAGTGAGAAATCTAGGTAAAGAAATGAGTTCATTTCTAGTGCACAATGTTTTATTCAGGGTGTACTTTTGTAAAGTCCTATCTAATTGGGAGACCCCCTACTACATTCTCTACCTGCTTAAACCTAGATTTATCTTCTGTCCCTGGATTTTAGATTTTCAAGCTCCCCAGGTAATGGAGATGGGTGATTAAGTTCATGGAATGCTACAAGTGCCCTCAGGTTGAAAGCCAACACCAATATTTGATTTCAGTGTTTGGATTTCATTCAATCCTTAGCCTGAAAATTCTTTCTTTTTTACCTGCTCATAGGTGTATTCAAGACAGTCAAATATAAAAATAGGCATAGGAACAGGTATATGTGTGGGTATGACTATGGGATTGGGTATTGATAAAGAGAGATTAGATACAGACATAATCATAGAAATGAATTGATGCATTTTCAATAGGACGTTTGTTCTAAGTACCCCAGTTCATCATACCACTGGATACTATCACCATTTACTTCCTTAAAAGCTTCACTGTGGATCCCACCTAGCCCTTGGAATGCATTTCTGTACATTTTAAATTTTAAACTGAAATGTACTCTAAGATTTTGATCTTATGTGTCTCATTTAAGTAACATTTCTTGCTGAAATTATTTTTGATTCATTAAATATTAATCAGATCAACAAACTGAAAAGACACATTCACACAAGAAAAAATGTGAGATGAAAACCAGAAAAAGAACAAAAGAACAAAGATGAAGACACTATATATTCAATAAATGTCTATTAGCCACCTCTTATGTGTCAAAAAAAAATGTTCTATGCACAGGGCTGTAGAGTAGATGTTACCCTCATAGATTTTACAAGCTAAGTCCATAGTCCTCAGAGTCTATGATGGACTAACTCCTTATCTCTTCTTCAGCTACTCAAAGACATCTGCCTCAGTAAAATCACTGCTAATGCTACCTTATAACAGCAGCTGCCTCTCTACTGAAGTCTCAGACTTCATCCTGAATTGCTTTGTCAGGTCTCCCAGCTGGCAGCACTGGCTATCTCTGCCCCTCAGCATCCTCTTCCTCGTGGCCATGGGGGCCAATGCCATCCTCCTGATCACTATACAGCTAGAGGCCTCTCTGCACGAGCCCATGTACTACTTGCTTGGCCTCCTTTCCCTTTTGGACATCGTGCTCTGCCTCACTGTCATCCCCAAGGTCCTGGCTATCTTCTGGTTTGATCTCAGGTCCATCAGCTTCTCTGCCTGCTTCCTCCAGATGTTCATCATGAATAGCTTCCTGCCCATGGAATCATGCACCTTCCTGGCCATGGCCTATGACCGCTATGTCGCCATCTGCAAGCCTCTGTACTACCCAACGATTATCACTGACCAGTTTGTGGCAAAGGCTGTTCTCTTCATCTTGGCCCGGAACACATTTCTTACTGCACCTATTCCCATCCTTTCGGCCCGGCTGCATTACTGTGGAAAAAATATAATTGAGAACTGTATCTGTGCCAACCTCTCTGTGTCCAAGCTCTCCTGTGATAATGTTGCCCTTAACAAAATATACCAGTTAATTGTGGCCTGGACTCTTCTGGGCTCTGATCTTGTCCTCATATTTATCTCCTATATCCTCATCCTAAGAGCCATTCTTAGACTTAAGGCAAAAGGGGCAGCTGCCAAAGCTCTGAGCACATGCGGCTCTCACTTCATACTCATCCTCTTCTTTAGCACCATCCTGCTAGTCTTTGTTTTAACCCACATGGCCAAGAAAAAAGTTTCCCCTGATATTCCCATCTTACTTAATGTCCTACACCATGTAATTCCTGCAGCTCTCAATCCCATTGTCTATGGGGTACGAACCCACGAGATTAAAGAGGGAATTAGGAAATTACTGAGGAGGGTAGCAGAGAGATGCAAGTAATTGTATTCTAGATTGATTTTCTCAAACACGAACACTCAAAATCACTATTAGAAGGCAGGGACTTAGAGATAAAATTACAGTCCTGAAGCTCTCTCTGGGCATGCCTGAAGATATGAACTGTATGGTTTCCCCCTTACCCAGGCAAACCACTTACTTTCCATCATGTGCTAAAAGTGACTAAGGATATAGATGTAAAATTCTCATCATGGTAACCAGACCAAGCATGGTCTTCAGCTATGCTGCTGAAGACTGAGCATTACATTTCATTGTCTGCTCCTGATTAAATCCCTTTTAGAGTCAGTGTAATAGAAAATAAATACTCATTTAAAGATGTGTGGCTGATAGGAAGCATCAGTATTTACTGACAGTGCATTGACTTTATAAAAGTAAAGTGAGATTAAAAAGCAACTGTTAAAAATTATTTGCAGTAACCATTAAGCTTTAACCTTTCTCAGGCATTCACACATATTTCCTGATCGTTACGTTATGTCCAGCACAGAACTAGAAAATGAGACTCTAACATACATAAATCTTGATCCCATTACTCTAAAAGGCCTGGTGGAAAACCCAAAAACATGTAAAATCAATGTAGAAGGGCTAGATTAAAACTCATCAATAAGCCCAGAGGAGAGAGGAATTTGTTTGTGTAGGTGGATTCCTTGTGTATCTGGTCTTATTCTTCAATCCCTCAGTCAGGACTGCCTCCCTAACAGCTTCTCAAAAACATGAACCACTGTCTCTGGGACTTTTTGCTTGTTGTTCCTCTGACCACATAGCTCGTTCCCTCCTTGGGTCTCCCTGACCACAGTCTTTAAAAACAGTGTCCAACAATATTCCCCCAAAGCACAGATGATATTCTAACACTTTCTCTGTTTCCCTGTTCTGCACAGCATCAATCACTATATACTGACTGTATATTTTGCTCATCTATTTATTTAGTCAGCCCACATGCACTAAAATGTATATTTTACTCATCTATTTATTTAGTCAACCTACATTCACTAAAATATAAGGAGCAGAAAGGCAAGATATTTTGCCTGATGTGATCATTGTTGTATTTCCAGTGTCCAAACAGTGCTAGGTTTACTGGAGAGACCATAAATGTTTGTGAAATCAATGACTGAATACAAGTTGAATAAATGATTAAATGTATGCTAGTTACTAGGAATATAATTCAGATATGGTCCTTGATCTCTGAGTTCTTACACTGCATATTAAGAGTGAGGGAGACTATATCCATGGTCTGAAATATGAAGACTGTATAAAATATTGCCTTGGGACAGATGGAGGCTTAGAGGTAAGATCAGAAGTGCATTTCTAGGTACTGAGTTTGAATACTCATGAGTAACACAAGTATATAGTAAGCACAGGTTACTACACACAGGTTTAACACTCAAATAAGATGTACACTTGAGCATTGACTACAGATCATACTTGAAGCAATGGAGTAGGTGGAAGGGCCTAAGGAAATAATAAATAAGAAGAAGAGAAGGAAGCCCAGCAAAAGCCCTGCTGAACCCCTATATCATCCCTACTTCTACTGTGCGAACATTAGCATGGAGATTACAAAAAGATGTAGTGGTCAGGTTAAAGGGAGGACAAATAAGAGAGTCAGAAGAAAAAAGCACCTCAACAGGTGCCTAAGTGGCTCAGCCTGTTAAGAGTGTGCCTTCAGCTCAGGTCATGATCTTGGGGTCCTGGCATCAAGCCCTGTGTCATGCTCCATGCTCAGTGGGGAGCTTTCTTCTACCTCTCTCTCTGACCCTCACGCCTACTTGTGCTCTCCCTCACTCAAATAAATAACTAAATAACTAACTAAATAAATAAAATCTTTAAAAAAAAGAAAGCACTTCATAATGGACTGTGATCACTTAAGAAGTTATGATTACCTTCATCCAAGGACACCTGTAGATTTTGTGGGGCCCTGTCTAATTAAGTAACTTAATGTTTAAAAGACATTGAAAATGGATGGGCCCATGTGGCTCATTATATAACCTATACCCTATAAATGAATATTATAACAGGTAAAGAAAAATTCTTACATATGTATGTATTGTCCTCTCAGTGCTCATAAAGATATTTGCTGTGTCAAAGCACCATCTCTTGACAAAAGAGGGAACATAAAATATATTTTAAAAGTAATGGTTGCAAGTTTCCAAATCTGATAAAAATTATATACCTGTAGTTCCAAGAGCTCGATGAGACCCAAGATTAACAAACTTGGGAATATACTAAAGTACATCATAAACCAATTGTTCAGAAGTAATGATAAAGAAAAAATTGTATTCCAGAAACAAAGACACATTACATACAAAAGGATTAAATTAAGCACAACAGCAGATTTCAGAAATGATGCAAGTGAAAAGACAGTAAAGGAATATTTATATAAAAACTGGGGTAAAGTGTACACAAAACTTGTCACCAGTAGGTGCACACTACAACGTTTACAAGGATTCTTTTGAAAGGGAAATTATCAAATGTGACAATGGATCTACACAAAGGATTGAAGAGCATCAGAATATGTTACCTCATGGGTAAATAAGTAACTTTGTCAATATTTAAATATATTTTAAAATAACTGTCTGTAACAAAAAACAATGCAAAGCATTATTTTTGCAGTATGTGGTTTCTAAAATGTATCACAATAATAAATAGCACAAGCCAAGAAGGAATAAATGGAACCATATCATTCTAAAACCTCACATTATATGTGAAATGATATGCTGTCACTTGAAGGAGTACTGTAATTAGTAAAGAGCTGTACTGTATATACACAGGGGAAAGGAAACAAAGAACAAACACCGAAATGATACAGTTAAACTCAAACACATCCATAAATCAAAGTAAGTACATAAAGACTAATCATCCAATTAAAAGCCAAAGCTTGTCAGATTGAATAAATAAGAAAGACTTAATAAATTCTGCCAACACAAAATGTACCCCAAATATAAGCACAAACAGGGAAAAGTAAACAAACAAACAAACAAAAACAGAAAACTACACCATATCAACACTTCACAAGGAAAACTGGAATACCTAAAACAATGTCAAAAAAGATGAGTTTGAAAGCCAAGAACAACACTAGAATACGCATTTTTTAACCAAAATAGACTATGCTGTGGGACATAAAAATAAGCCCAGGACACCTGAAAAGATTAATACAAAGTATATTCCCTCACCACAGTAAAATTAAATTAAAAATCAAGTATAAAGTGATGTCTGAAAATATTCCCAAACATTTGAAAATTAACCAATACACTCCTAAACAATCCATGAGAAATTCAAAATGGAGAGTAGAAAGTATTGTGAACAGAAAAAAAAAAATCGAAATAAAACACATCAAAATTCTTGAAATGCTGCCAAAGCAATTTAGTTCAAATTTAGCAATTTTGAACAACATGTGCATTAGGGGTACTGACCCACTACATAGTCAAAAATCCATGTGTAACGTTGGATCCTCAGAAAACTTAATAGCCTGCTACTCACTGACACACCAATAACCAGATAGTTGGCTAACTCACATTTGGTATATTTATTACATAATGAACTGTTACAATAAAGCAACCTAAGAAAAGAAAATGTTAAGAAAATCATTACCCCAGGGACATATGCATATACAGGATATAAAATAAGAAAATAATAACACTATTGAAAAAGGCAATGAGGGCAGCCCAGGTGGCTCAGTGGTTTAGCACCGCCTTCAGCTCAGGGCCTGATCCTGGGGGTCCCTGGATGGAGTCCCATGTGAGGGTCCCTGCATAGATCCTGCTTCTCCCTCTGCCGATGTCTCTGCCTCTCTCTCTCTCTCTCCCTCTCTGTGTCTCTCATGAATGAATAAATAAAATCTTTTTTTAAAAAAAAGGCAATGAATTGAACAACCATATCATAATAAGTAGAACTAATGAGCCAGAAAGAATAACAATTGAGGATAAATTAGGAATGCTTAGCATATAAGAGAAAGTATTTGTTAGATAAACAAAAGCATTAAAATCCTCAAAGATTTAATAAATACTGGAAAGAATAAGTAGTATATTCAGTTATAAAGAAGAACCAAATGTTTCAAAAAATAAAACAGTTGCAAAGAGAAGGAGTTAAGATCGTGAAGTAGATAGACTCTAAGCTTATGTTGTCCCTCAAACACAGCTAGATAGTTATCAAATGACTCTGAATACCCAAGAAACTAATCAGAGGTCAGAGAACAAAAATTGGAAGTCTACCCGTCAAAAAATGACCACCTTGTAGAAGGTAGGAGGTGCACAGATAGTTGAATTGGGGGAGATTACAGCTGTGAACATGTCTATAGGGAAGGGGACTGCCTACTAAGTTACCACAAGATCCAGGAGTGAGAGCATGGTCAGAGGATACCTTGGGTCACAAGAATATCAGTTGGCACCAACTTGTTGCAGTTTCTAGGGATAGGAGCAGAAAAGCCAGTTGGGAGCAATGGGGCTTGGTGCCAGTTTTCTCGTCTGTGTTGCCATAAACTGTGAACCACTGTGTAGTCAAGTAAAGGTTTTCCTGGGACTAGCTAGCAAATGGTAAAATCACAGGGAGACCCTTCCCAAGAGGAACAGCGTGGGTCCACATCATGGGAGTCCCTAAAATTTGGAGTTTTGAACCTCAGTCATACACCTGGGATAAAGAAGCTCAGTCACAGGGAGGGTGAATCCAGCATTCAGACAGAAACTAGGAACACAAGAGGGGTGACTGACTGCTCTTCTGTGAGTGCTCTCTGAAGAGTAGGGGGAGGGTGGTCAAGAACTTTCAGCTCCAGGGCTAGAGAGCAGAGTGCTGCCATATTCATCCTGCCCATCAGCATTGAAAGACTTCAGGGAATGAAATGGCACCACATTGGGGAAGGAAGCCACTCACATCAAGACCACCTCCATGTGCCCTGGAGGCATACTTTCACTGAAACAAGTTATCTTGAAAATCAGCAAAACAGCCCTCTCCACCAGAAGACCAGCACAAACAACCCACTCATACCAGGTCTACTGAACACAGTGTTGCAAAGCTTCAGCTCTAGGGGAAACAGGATATAGCTTCCTTTTTAGTTTTACTCTTCATTCATTGCTATTATTATTTATTCATTTATTTTTATCTTCAATTCATTTTTATTATTAATTTTTAAAAATTTTTGTTTAAGTATTTTTGACATATATTTTTTATTTTTATTTTCATGACATATGTATTTATATTATATATACCAAAAACACACATATACATGATTATATATATATGTATGTGTGTATATATATATATATGTGTATATATATATATATATATATATATATATATATATATAATTCTTTAACAAACAAATGAAAATAAATCCAAGAATTAGAGGTTTTTTGTTTTGTTTCGGGGGGGTTCCTTTGTTTTTTGTTTTTTTTGTGTGTGTGTTTTGTTTCATTTTCTGTTTTTATGTTGGGTTTTTTTTCTATTTCTTCTTGTCTTTTCTGGACAAAATAACAAGACAGAGAAATTCACCATAAAAGAAAGAGTGGGAAGTAGAACTCAAGGCCAGTGATTTAATCCACATAGACATAAGCAAGATGTCTCAACAAGAATTTAAAACAACGATTATAGGGATCCCTGGGTGGCGCAGCGGTTTGGCGCCTGCCTTTGGCCCAGGGCGCGATCCTGGAGACCCGGGATCGAATCCCACGTCGGGCTCCCGGTGCATGGAGCCTGCTTCTCCCTCTGCCTGTGTCTCTGCCTCTCTCTCTCTCTGTGACTATCATAAACAAATTAAAAAAAATTAAAAATAAATAAATAAATAAAAATAAAATCTTTAAAAAAAATAAAATAAAATAAAATAAAATAAAATAAAACAACGATTATAAGGATATTACCTGGGCTTAAAAACAGCATAGAAGATACAAGAGAATCCCTTACTGGG
Source organism: Canis lupus familiaris (assembly GCF_011100685.1). Classification (NCBI taxonomy): domain Eukaryota; kingdom Metazoa; phylum Chordata; class Mammalia; order Carnivora; family Canidae; genus Canis; species Canis lupus. The sequence goes on from NC_049242.1 coordinate 29,664,330, forward strand.
AGAATGCCTTACTGGTGAGTTAAAAGAACAAAAATATAAAGAAAAAAAGGATAGATGAAGTGCAGGAGTGAATCAGTGGTATAGAAGATAAAATAATAGAAAAAAATAAAGCCGAAAAGAAGAGGGAAAAAATACTAATGGACCATAGAGGTAGACTTAGGGAACTCAGCAACTTATTAAGACATGATAACATTGGTATCATGGGAATCCCAGAAGATGGAAAGAGAGAAAGGGGTAGAAGGTTTATTCTAATAAATATAGTTGAAAACGTCCTTAATCTGGGGAAAAATACAGACATCGATTCTAACAACCATGGAGAATTCCCATTAAATTCAACAAAACCCCAACATCTCAAAGGTATATCACAGTCAAATTCACAAACTATACAGAAAAGGGAAAGGATACTGAAAGCAGCAAGGGGAAACAATGCTCTTAAACTATAAGGGAACAGATTAGGCTTCCAGCAGATCTGTCCATAGAAACAAGGCAGGCCATAAGAGAATGGAAGGAAATATTCAATATATTGAATGGGAAAATACCCAGCTAAGGATTCTTTATCCACCAAGGCTATCATTCAGAATACAAGGAGAGATAAAGTTTCTCAAACAAAAACTAAAGGAATTCATGACCACTAAACCAGTCCTGCAAGAAATTTTATAAGCAATTTTTTGGAGTGAAGAGAAAGACCAAAAGTACCAAAAACTAAAAAAAAAAAAAAAAAAGGAGAAGAGAGGTGTGGGTCTCTGGATGGCTCAGTCAGTTAAGCATCTCCTTTGGCTCAGGTCATGATCTCAGGGTCCTGGGATTGAGCCCCTCATCAGGCTCCCTGCTCAGCCCTGAGTCAGCTCCTCCCTCTCCTTCTCCCTCTGTGATCTCTCTCACAGTTTCTCAAATAAATAAATAAAATCTTAAAAATAGATAGATTATAGGTAGATAGAACCAGAGAACATCAACAGAAATACTAACTCCACAGGGAATACAGTGGCACTAAATTCACATCTTTCAATAATTACTCAGAATGTAAATGGAAACTAAATGCTCTAATCAAAAGACACAGGGTATCAGAATCAGAATATAAAAAATAATAATCCATCTATATGGTATCTACAAGAAACTAATTTTAGACCTAAAGACACTGCAGATTGAAAGTGAGGGGATGGACAACCATCTATTATGCAAATTGACATTTAAAAAATCCAAAGTAGCCATGCTTATAACAGACAAAGTAGATTTTAAAACAAAGATTATGGCAGCCCTGGTGGCTCAGCAGTTTAGTGTCGCCTTCAGCCCAGGGCCTGAACCTGGAGACCTGGGATCGAGTCCCAAAACAGGCTCCCTATATGGAGCCTGCTTCTCCCTCTGCCTGTGTCTCCGCCTCTCTCTCTCTCTCTCTCTCTCTGTTGTGTGTGTGTCTCGTGAGTAAATAAAAATAAAATCTTTAAAAGATAATCAATAAATAAATAAAGATTGTAGCAAGAGATGAAGACGTGCATTACATCATAATTAAGGAGTCTATCCATCAAGAAGATCTAACAGCTGTAAATATTGATACACCCAGCATGGGAACACCCAAATGTATAAAACAATAATAAAAACAAAGAAATTCAGGGATAATAATACAACAATAGGAGGAGACTTCATCACCCCACTTACACAATGAATAGGTAATCTAAGCACAAAATCAACAGGGAAACAGTAGATTTGAATGACACACTGGATGTGATGGATTTAATGATATATTCAGAACATTTAATCCTAAAGTAGCAAAATAAACATTCCTTTTGGGTGCACATGGAACATTTTTCAGAATAGATCACATACTGGGTCACAAACCAGCCCTCAATGAGTACAAAAATATCAATATCATACCATGCATATTTTCACACTACAATGCTAAGAAATGTAAAATCAACCATAAGAAAAAATCTGAAAAGACTTCAAATACATGGAGGTTAAAGAACATCCTGCTAAAGAATGAGTGGGTCAGCCAGAAAATCAAAGATTTAAAAAAAATACATGGAAGCAAATGAAAATGAAAACATGACAGTTCAAAACCTTTGGGATGAAGCAAAGGTGGTCCTAGGTGGGAAGTACATTGCAATGCAAGCTATCCTCAAGACACAAGAAAAGTCTGAAATATGCAACCTAACTTTACACCTAAAGCAGTCCAAAACACAGCAAGTAAAGCATAAAAGTAGCAGGGGAAAAGAAATAGTAAAGATTGATAAATAGTAAGGTTGATAAATCCCTAGCAAGACTTACCAAAAAGAAAAGAGAAAGGACCCAAATAGACAAAATCATGAATGAAAGAGGAGAGATCACAACCAACACCGCAGAAATGCAAAGAGATTTGTATTGAATATGACAATACTATAAGCAATTATATGCCAACAAACTGGGCAACCTGGAAGAAATGGGAAAATTCCCAGAAACTTATAAACTAACAAAACCAAAATAGGAAGAAATAGAAAACTTTAACAGACTGACATCCAGCAAAGACATTGAATCAGTAATCAAAAATCTCCCAACAAACATAAGTCCTGGGCCAAATGACTTCAAATGAGCCAGTCATACACAGAAAAGATAATAGCTTTTCTTCTCTACTGTTCCAAAGAAACAGAATGGAAGGACAATTTCCAAACTCATTCTATGAAGTCAACATTACCATCATTCCAAAACAAGAGACCACAATATCTGATGCTTCTGGGTGTAATTGCAAATAGGATTGATTCCTCAATTTCTCTTTTTTCAGTTTCATTGTTAGTGTATAGAAATGCCACTGATTTCTGGGTATTGGTTTTGTATCCTGCCACACTGCCAAATTGCGGTATGAGTTCTAGCAATCTTGGGGTGGAGGCTTTTGGGTTTTCTATGTAGAGTATCATGTCATTGGTGAAGAGGGAGAGTTTGACTTCTTTGCCAATTTGAATGCCTTTTATTTCTTTTTGTTGTCTGATTGCTGAGGCTAGGACTTCCAGTACTATGTTGAATAGCAGTGGTGACAGCGGACATCCCTGTCTTGTTCCTGATCTTAGGGGAAAGGCTCCCAGTGCTTCCCCATTGAAAATTATATTTGCTGTGGGTTTTTCGTAGATGGCTTTTAAGATGTTGAGGAATGTTCCCTCTATCCCTACACTCTGAAGAGATTTGATCAGGAATGGATGCTGTACATTGTCAAATGCTTTCTCTGCATGTATTGAGAGGATCATATGGCTGTTTTTTCTCTTGTTGATAAGATACGTCATCTTGAATGCTTTTAGTGTTGAACCAGCCTTGCATCCTGGGGATAAATCCCACTAGGTCATGGTGAATAATCTTCTTCACGTACTTTGGATCATATTGGCTAGTATCTTGTTGAGAATTTTTGCAACCATGTTCATCAGGGATATTGGTCTATAATTTTCCTTTTGGTGGGGTGTTTGTCTGGTTTTGGAATTAAGGTGATGCTGGCCTCATAGAACGAGTTTGGAAGTATTCAATCCCTTTCTATCTTTTGGAACAGCTTTAGTAGAATAGGTATGGTTTCTTCTTTAAACGTTTGAAAGAATTCCCCAGAAGCCATTGGCCCTGGATTTTTGTCTTGGGCTGTTTTGGATGACTGCTTCAATTCCCTCCCTGCTTATTAGCCTGTTCAGGTTTTCTATTTATTCCTGTTCCAGTTTTGGCAGTTTGTGGTTTTCCAGAAAAGTGTCCATTTCTTCTACATTGCCTAATTAATTGGCGTATAGTTGATGACAACATGTTTTTATAATTGTTTGTATTTCCTTGGTATTGGTGGTGATCTCTCCTTTTTTATTCATGAATTTATTCATTTGAGTCTTTTCTCTTTTGTTTTTAATAAGGCTGGCTAATGGTTTATCTATCTTATTAATTCTTTCAAAGAACCAATTCCTGGTTTTGTTGATCTATTCTACGTTCTTCTGGTCTCTATTTCATTGAGTTCTGCTTTAATCTTTATTAACTCACTTCTTCTGCTGGGTGTAGGATCTATTTGCTGTTCCTTCCCCAGATCCTTTAGGTGGAAGGTTATCTTGTGTCTTTGAGGTTTCTCCAATTTTTTGAGTGATGCATGTATTGCGATGTATTTCCCTCTTAGGACTGCCTTTGCTGTATCCCAAAGATTTTGAATGGTTCTATCTCCATTTTCATTAGTTTCTTTGAATATTTTTAAATCTTCTCTAATTTCCTGGTTGACCCTTTCATCTTTTAGCATAATACACTTAAACCTCCACATGTTAGACTTTCTTCCAAATTTCTTCTTCTCATTTATTCCAAGTTTCTGAAAATATTCAGGGGATGATCTCAATCTTTTGGTATCAGTTAAGACCTCATTGGTAACCCAGTATGTGGTCTATTCTGCAGAAAGTTCCATGTGCACTTGAGAAGAATGTGTGATCCCATTTACAATTGTCCCCAAAAGCATAAGACACCTAGGAATAAGCCTAACCAAGAGGTAAAGGATATATACACTAAAAACTGCAGAATACTTCTGAAAGAAATTGAGGAAGACACAAAGAGATGGAAAAATATTCCATGCTCGTGGACTGGAAGAATAAATACTGTGAAAATGTCAATGCTACCCAGGGCAATTTACACATCCAATGCAATCCCTATCAAAATAACATGGAGTTTCTTCAGAGAGTTGGAACAAATAATTTTAAGTTGTGTGTTGAATCAGAAAAGACCCCAAGTAGCCAGGGAAAAACTGAAAAAGAAAACAGGAGCCAGGGGCATCCCGAACCCGGATATCAAGTTGTACTACAAAGCTGAGACTATCAAGACAGTATGATACTGGCACAGAAACAGACACATAGATCTTGGAACAAAACAGAGAACCCAGAAATTGGCTCTCAACTCTATGGTCAACTAATATTTGACAAAGCACGGAAGACTATCCACCAGAAAAAAAGACAATCTCTTCAATAAATGGTGCTGGGAAAATTGGACATCCAACGCAGAAGAATGAAACTAGACCATTATCTTACACATACACAAAGATAAACTCAAAATGGATGAAAGATCTAAATGTGAGGCAAGATTTCATCAAAATCCTAGAGGAGAACACAGGCAACACCGTTTTTGTACTTAGCCACAGCAACTTCTTGCAAGATAAATCTATGAAGGCAAGGAAAACAAAAGCAAAAATAAACTTTTGGGACTTAATTAAGATAAAAAACTTCTGTACAGCAAAAGAAACAGTTAACAAAACTAAAAAACCATCTACAGAATGGGAGAAGATATTTGCAAATGACCTAGTATCCAAGATCTATAAAGAACTTATTAAATCAACAGCAAAGAAACAATCTAATCATGAAATGGGCAAAAGACATGAACAAAAATTTGACAGAGGAAGACACAGACATGGTCAACTGGCACATGAGGAAAACGCTCTGCATCACTTGCCATCAGGGAAATACAAATCAAACCCACAATGATATACCACCTCACACCAGTGAGAATGGTGAAAATTAACAAGACAGGAAACAACAAATGCCAAAGAGGATGTGGAGAAAGGGGAACCCTCCCTCCCTCCTGTTGGTGAGAATCTGAACTGGTGTAGCTACTCTGGAAAGCAGTATGGAGGTTTCCAAAAGCTAAAAATAGAACTACCCTATGATCTAACAATTGTATTCCTAGGTGTTTACCCAAAGATTAAACAAAGTATTAGGGATCCCTGGGTGGCGCAGCGGTTTGGCGCCTGCCTTTGGCCCAGGGCGCGATCCTGGAGACCCGGGATCGAATCCCACGTCGGGCTCCCGGTGCATGGAGCCTGCTTCTCCCTCTGCCTGTGTCTCTGCCTCTCTCTCTCTCTCTGTGACTATCATAAATAAATAAAAATGTAAAAAAAAAAAAAAGCAAAGTATTAGTTCAAAGGGATACATGTACCCTGATATTTATAGCAGCATTATGTACAATAGACGAATTATGGAAACAGTCTACGTGTCCAACAACTGAAGAATGGATAAAAAAGGTGCGGTGAACACAATATACTGTGTTCAATATCGTATATTATACAATACTGTATAATATATTATTATATACAATATATTGTATATATTATTCAATATTGTATTCCTCAATATATATACAAATATATATTACTCATCCATAGAAAAGAACATCTGGCCATCTGCAACCACATGGATGGAGCCAGAGTATTATGCTAAGTGAAATAAGTCAGAGAAAGACAAAGACTATATGATTTCATTCATATATGGAATTTAAGGAACAAAAGAAATAAATGGAAAAAGAAACAGAGAGGGAAACTAAGAAACAGACTGTGGACTAAGAGAGCAAACTGATGGTTACCAGACAGGAGGGAGTGGGGGATGGGTGAATATGCAGATTAAAGAGTGAACTTGCTGTGATGAGCACTGGGTGATGTATGGAAGTGTTGAATCATTGTATTGCACACCTGAAACTAGATTACACTGTATGTTAGCTAACTGGAACTTAATTTCTTTTTAAAAGTAAAACAAAACAAACAAACAACCTAGGACAGTTTATATAGTGTACATGGGTCAACAAGGTGGGTGGATACTTTAAAATCTAGAGCATAATTAAAACAACTTAGGCAACTATGTTTAAATTTAGAGAAAAAAGAGATTTAGTAAATGGCGCACCAACTCTTTCAAGAAAATAGAAGCTATTCAGACTATGCACTGTAGCTGCCATTGATGGGCATACTCTGGGACAGTTTCCACACTTCATGAATCATGGGGAGGTCAAGGAGACACCATGAGAGTGCCCAAGGTAGTGCTGAGGTGATAGGGGACTCAGGGTAGAGGAAATTTATAAAACTAGCAACACGTTACTTAGTATTTTCACAGCTGTTATGAATATAGCACTGCATACTAACTTAATACCACTCCCTACTCTTCACAATGTAACCACAAACAGATTTAAATATATCAGTATGAAACATAATGCACTGATTTACAAAAAATAAAACAAACAAAAACAAATAAATAAAAGCTCTTTGTGATCTTGTGAAGTGACCCCTAAATAAGATCCACAGAGAAAATCTATTCACAGAAGAATAGAATTTGACTCAATCAAAGTGAAAGATGTCTGGACAGAAGACACTAAAACTGAGAGCTTCATAACAAACTTGAGGAGAGACAAGAAATATCTAACCATTTTGAATGAGAGCCTTGCTGGATAAAGGAACCTCGGTGTCCAACGAAAGATGAATGGATAAAGAAGATGTGGTTTATGTATACAATGGAATATTACTCAGCTATTAGAAATGACAAATACCCACCATTTGCTTCAACGTGGATGGAACTGGAGGGTATTATGCTGAGTGAAGTAAGTCAGTCGGAGAAGGACAAACATTATATGTTCTCATTCATTTGGGGAATATAAATAATAGTGAAAGGGAAAATAAGGGAAGGGAGAAGAAATGTGTGGGAAATATCAGAAAGGGAGACAGAACGTAAAGACTGCTAACTCTGGGAAACGAACTAGGGGTGTTGGAAGGGGAGGAGGGCGGGGGGTGGGAGTGAATGGGTGACGGGCACTGGGTGTTATTCTGTATGTTAGTAAATTGAACACCAATAAAAAAAAATAAAACTGTAAAAAAAAAAAAAAGAAATATCTAACCAACAAGGAGTTCTAATATTTGAAATATGCATAGATATTTTGACAATATGCAGGAAAACAAAATTAATAGAAAAAGCAGATAAAGGATGTCAACGTATAATTCACAGTATGAAGAACACAAATGGCTCAACAGTATATGAACAATGCTCACTTATTGGGAGAGAATCAAATTAAAAATAGTAACGTAGTATTTTACATTCTTATACATTTTTAACAAATAGCATCTAATGGTGGAAAGAATGTGAAAAATAAAGAAACTTTAGGAATTTCTAGTAATATTTTATAAATAATTTGTAGAGAAATTATTATAATTTCTATGGAAATTAAATCCTTTTATAGCTTTCACTGAATTAAAAATCCTCCACATATACCGGTATTAGATCAATAAAGAGAAGTGTACAAGGATATTGAAAGCAACATTATTTTTGGTAACAATTATGGGTCCTTAGGGCCTAAACTACTTACATGAAGAGAAAAAATGCAAGTAATGGGAATCGAACAGTTTAAAAGATGAAGTGGACTTTCACAGAGCAACGTGGACAGATGCTTACAAATTTCTGTTAAGTATAAACAAAGAATACCATCAGATTTATAAACCAATGACATTTTTACAATTCCATTTCCAACCTTTCCTACCATCAACAAACATGTAACTAATAAGCATGCTTAAGTTTAATTAGACATATTTTAAGAACACCAGAGTTTCTACATCCCCGAAGGAAAGAGGAATAGCAGTGTTGAGATCTATGGAAGAAAGAGAGGTAAAAATAGAGTAAAGGAAGGCCTGCAAAGAGACTGAAGGTGGTGGCACTGCCCAAGGAACATAGTTAATGATACTGTAATAGCTTTGTATGGTGACAAACTATAGCTACACCTAAGATGAGCATAGCATAATGTATAGACTTGTCCAATCACTATGTTGTATATCTGAAACTAAGGTAACATTGTGTGTCAATTACACTCAAATTTTTAAAAATTAATGAAAATAAATAGAAAATATAGAAACTGATCATGTTTGCTCCCAATATTGGAGAGATAGGAATAATTCACATGAAGGTCAAAATTAAAATTTTTATAAAAGGAATAAATTATATTTCCTAGTATAGAGTTGTATATACATCCCATTTGAAACATCTTTCACTATAGGAAAAAAATTCTATCGGATTTTCTCTCTGAAAAATACATTGTATTTTTTCAGGAATTTTTTTTAAGTTTCTCTTGTATGTTTATCATTAAAATGTAATGCCAAAAGCCATGATATGTTAACATCAATCCATTAGATAGGATGGTTTGAGAGGGCTTATCAAACAGTTTTGTGCAGGAAGCCCATGAGAACTTCTGAATGAGCCTTTTGTACCCATACAAGGCACTGAGCTTGTATGTGCAAAGGAGTATGATTATGGATGGACAGATGTGTGTAACACCCCTACATCCAGGAGACTATTCCTGCAGCACACACAGTCAATGTTGGGCTAGATTAACAGAGCTCCTCACTTTTAGAGAGAAAGAAAATAATTTTCTTCTCACACCTGCCTGCCTGTCTGTCCCAGGAGGACATTTTAGGCCCAAGAGTAGTGATGGGAAGAAGTTCCCAGATGGCAATGTCCTTGAGGCTCTGGAGTTATAACTATACCAGATGCCTGAGAAACTAATCAGAACTCCAGTATTGCTGGGGCCGGCCTCCTTGCTCACATCCTCTGTAGGTGCGTCTGGTAAGAGGGTGTCTGAGGAGAAACTAGACCAAGATTAGCAAGAACATGGGGGAGATCTTTGTCTTCAGTCCAGATCTGTACTTTGTTCTATTCCTGAGTCAATACAGCTGAAGTACTTTCAAAATGGGGTGGAAGAGGCTCCATCCTGTCCCAGGTCAGGAGGCACATGTGAGAACCTGTGCTCTGGGACCTTCCCTTTTGCAGTCCTCTGTCTTTTTTGGATCTTTTGCTGGGTAGTGTCAGAAATGCAGTTAATATATTCTTAAATATTGATAATCTAATATACAATGATCATTATCAATATGCATATGTTCTTAGAATTTTTCTGTATTTTCATGAATAATTTGTAAGGTATCATATGACTCAAACTTTACTATGACAATATACAATGCAAATCAATGTCTTAAATGAAGACTTTTAATTTATAAGCAAGAACTATAATTATTTCTTAATAGAGGATATTTTGGAAATTCTACTTTTTAAACATTAACTTACCTTTACTCTATTTTTAAATATAATTTTAACAATTCCTCATTCTTCTTCTTCATTCATTGTGAAAAGCTTAAAAATTTACAGATTTTATGTACTACTATTGAATTAAATCATATCTCTTTAAAAAATGGTCCTGTGGAGTTCTCAGAAATTTCACCCTAGGGCTAGAAATAAGTATCCCAAACTTCTTCAGGAGACAAAGAGAACATGCTTCTTTCTCTATGAATACTGCATGGACACTCGTGCCTGAATTTACACTTCTTCCGTTTGGCTGTATCCTCCAATTCTCATTTCAATATTTTCCCTCCTTCCATGAAATGAATTCCTAATTCCTCCCAAGAATACTCTGAATTACCTGAAGAAGAAAAGCTTCTCAGACATGATGATATTTAGAGCCCTAACTTATAAGAATTATATGTCAAAATTTTGCAGAGTAGGATCAGAGGATGCAATAAGCAAGAACAAAAGGCAAAATGCAAATGATAAAAGTGGTGATTAGAAAGAGTATTTAGATTTTAGAGGCATGAGGCATCCAACTAAAAAAATGGAAAGAAGAGTTGAGTGAACATAGTGCTCAAGACAAGAGAAGGTCCTTTGGTCACCAACTGAAGACTGGACATTATTTTTCTATGGGTTTTTACCATCACCACTTCCAGCTTGTACAGCATCGCCCAATCTTTGTGAGCCAATACACCGAGACAAAGCATAACCACTAGAAAGGAGGACCTGGATCATTGTATTGGAGGTAGAAGGGGAAATGGAAAGGAGATGAAAGTACATAAAAGTACATTTCATCACTCTCACACGATTGCAATGAGAATTATCAATGATTAGCTTCTTCAATGACACATATGCCTCCTCCATACATATGTGCAAGTGCACATTCTACTTTTATATTGTTCCATTCCTGAAGTCAAGAATCCCACACGTATGAAGATGTATTTGCAATTACTTGGCAGGATCTATACCACCAAATTAAAATGACTTTTTAGAGAAACATGCCAGGATATAGTATTTTTAATCTGTTATTAAAGTCAACTATAGCTGAAAATTCAGAGCAGGGGTGGCATGGAAAACTAGGAATCTGTACCTAGTCAAACTTTGTGACAGACTCTGTTACTCATTTCTGTGTGTTGTTACAGTTAAATTGTCATGTGTTATATAGGTAAGTAGTCATTAAAGAACAAAAAAAACAAAAAGGAAGAAACTTATAAAGACAAATCTAGGGACTCATTGTCCCAAAGTACTTTTCAAAGTAATTTTATCCTTTCTTTTGTTGCTACAAAGACATAACATTCTCTCAAAAGCAGAACTTGAACAAATCAAAAATGTATAAATGAACCATATACCTTAGTCCTCTACACTGCTTAGTGATAGAATTATCACAACAAGATCAGAACACAAAGAATAAAGACATGAATTTACATGGCTTGATGACCTGCTAGGACTCACACAAGTTTCACCTAGGTGAAGCAAATTGTAGTGAATTTATGTGTCTTGATTCAGTAGCTAATTTTTACCCTAATTTTACAGATCACTAAAGGAAAACTGTAGAAATATATGACAGAAGATGACAACAAATCAAAATGGGACCATATCCATTGAGATTTCAGACTTTCTCCTGAATTGTTTTGTCAGGTCTCCCGGCTGGCAACTTTCTTTCTCCCTGCCCCTCAGCCTCCTCTTCCTCCTGGCCATGGGGGCCAATGGTGTCCTCCTGATCACCATCTGGCTGGAGGCCTCTCTGCACGAGCCCATGTACTACCTGCTCAGCATCCTCTCCCTATTGGACATCGTGCTCTGCCTCACTGTCATCCCCAAAGTCCTGACCATTTTCTGGTTTGATCTCAGGTCCATCAATTTCTATGCCTGCTTCATTCAGATGTACATCATGAATTGCTTCCTTGCCATGGAGTCCTGCACATTCATGGTCATGGCCTATGACCGCTATGTGGCCATCTGCCACCCACTGAGGTACCCATCCATCATCACAGAACAATTTGTAGCGAAGGCTGCCATTTTTATTTTGGCCAGGAATGCTATTTCTACATTGCCTATTCCCATTCTATCATCCAGACTCCATTATTGTGGGGGAAATGTCATTGAGAATTGCATCTGTGCCAATATGTCTGTCTCCAAGCTCTCCTGTGATGATGTCACCATCAATCGCCTCTACCAGTTTGCTGCAGGCTGGACACTGCTAGGATCTGATCTCATCCTTATCTTCCTTTCCTACAGCCTCATACTGCGAGCTGTGCTGAGACTCAAGGCAGAGGGTGCTATGGCCAAAGCCCTGAGCACATGTGGTTCTCACTTCATCCTTATCCTCTTCTTCAGCACTATCCTTCTGGTCTTCGTGCTCACTCATGTGGCAAAGAAGAAAGTCTCCCCTGATGTGCCAGTCTTGCTCAATGTTCTCCACCATGTCATTCCTGCAGCCCTCAATCCCATTGTTTATGGAGTGAGAACTCAGGAGATCAAGCAAGGAATCCAGAGATTACTAAACAAAGGATGGTAGTGAGGACAACTGGAGCTCTGCCTTCCTAAATTAGATGATTTTGAATCAATAATGGGTGAGTGACCTGCAATTTATATCTATGAGTCATAATCTCAAACTGGGTAAATTGGATATTGTTCCTTCTTTAATAAAACTTAAGTATCATTATATGTTTCCTTTATCTCACTTCTCTTTTAACAATATCCTTAGCCTCTTTTGCTATACCCACGCATATTATCCTATTTTGACAAAATACTGGATTTCCACTGGGCAGGTTCTAAAGTGAGAAATTTATTTTTTTCCAGATAGTAAAAGTGGTTTGTTTTATTTTTTATTGGAGTTCAATCTGCCAGTATTTAGCAGAACACCAAGTGCTCATCCCACCAAGAGCCCCTCTCAGTGCCCATCACCCAGTCACCACAACACCCCGCCCACCTCTCTGTTCACTTCCCCCTGTTCATTTCCCAGAGTTAGGTGTCTCTCATGTTCGTCACCCTCACTGATATTTTCACTCATTTTCTCTACTTTCCCTTTACTCCCTTTCACTAATTTTTATATTCCCCAAATGAATGAGACTATATAATGTTTGTCCTGCTCCAATTCACTTACTTCACTCCGCATAATACCCTCCAGTTCCATCCACGTCGAAGCAAATGGTGGGTATTTGTCATTTCTAATGGCAAGTAATATTCCATTGTATACATATAGCACACCTTCTTTATCCATTCATCTATTGATGGATACTGGGACTCCTTCCACAGTTTGGCTATTGTGGACATTGCTGCTATAAACATTGGGATACTGGTGTCTCAGGGTTTCTTTGCATCTGTATCTTTGTAGTAAAACCCCAGCAGTGTAATTGCTGGGTGGTAAGGCACATGTATTTTAACTGTTTGAGGAACCACCACACAGTATTCCAGAGTGGCTGCACCAGTTCACACTCCCACCCACAGTGCAAGACTGTTCCACTTTCTCTACATCTTCTCCAACATTTGTTGTTTCCTGTCTTATTAATTCTCACCATTCTCACTCGTGTGAGGTGGTATGCATTGTGGTTTTGATTTGTATTTACCTGATGGCCAGTGATGTGGAGCATTTCCTCATAGGCTTCTTGGCCATGTCTCTGTCTTCCTCTGTGAAATTTCTATTCAGGAATTTTGCCCATTTCATTATTGGATTGTTTGTTTCTTTGCTGTTGAGTTTAATAAGTTCTTTGTAGATCTTGGATACTTGCCCTTTATCTGATAGGTCATTTGCAAATATCTTCTCCCATTCTCTAGGTCGTCTTTTAGTTTTGTTGAGTGTTTCTTCGGCTATGCCGATGCTTTTCATCTTGATGAAGTCCCAGTAATTCATTTTTCCTTCTGTTTCTCTTGCCTCATGTATGTATCTTGAAAGACATTGCTGTGGCCAAGTTCAAAAAGGGTTTTGCCTGTGTTATCCTCTAGGATTTTGATGGAATCTTATCTCACATTTAGATCTTTCTCCATTTTGAGTTTATCTTTGTGTATGGTGTAAAGAATGGTCTAGTTTCATTCTTCTGCATGTGGATGTCCAATTATCCTAGCACCATTTATTGAAGAGATTGTCTTTTTTTTTCCCAGTGGATCGTCTTTCCTGCTTTGTCAAATATTAGTTGACCATAAAGTTGAGAGTCCACTTCTGGATTTTCTATTCTGTTCCACTGATAAATGTGTCTGTTTTTGTGCCAGTACCACACTGTCTTGATGACCACAGCTTTGTAGTACAACCTGAAATCTGTCATTGTGATGCCCCCAGCTATGGTTTTTTTTTTTAATATTCCCCTGGCTATTCGGGGTCATTTTTGATTCCACAAAATCTTAAGATGATTTATTCCAACTCTCTGAAGAAAGTCCATGGTATTTTGATAGGGATTGCATTAAATGTGTAAATTGCCCTGGATAACATTGACATTTTCACAATATTAATTCTTCCAGTCCATGAGCATGGAATAGTTTTCCATCTCTTTGTGTCTTCTTCAATTTCTTTCAGAAGTGTTCTGTAGTTTTTAGGGTATGGATCCTTTACCTCTTTGTTTAGGTTTATTCCTAGGTATCTTATGCTTTTGGGTGCAATTGTAAATGGGATTGACTCCTTAATTTCTCTTTCTTCAGTCTCATTGTTACTGTATAGAAACGCCACTGATTTCTGGGCATTGATTTTGTGTCCTGCCACACAACCTAATTGCTGTATGAGTTCTAGCAATCTTGGGGGTGGAGTCTAGTGTTTTCTATACACAGTATCATGTCATCTGCAAAGAGGGAGAGTTAGACTTCTTTTCCAATTTGAACGGCATTTATTTCTTTTTGTTGCCTGATTGCTGAGGCTAGGACTTCTAGTACAATGTTGAATAGCAGTGGTGAGAGTGGACATCCCTGTCTAGTTCCTGATCTTAGAGGAAAGACTCCCAGTGTTTCCCCATTGAGAATGATGTTTGCTGTGGGCTTTTCGTAGATGGCTTTTAAGATGTTGAGGAATGTTCCCTCTATCCCTACACTCTGAAGAGTTTTTTATCAGGAATGGATGCTGTATGTTGTCAAATGCTTTCTCTACATCTATCAGAGGATCATATGGTTCCTATTTTTTCTCGTGCTGATATGATCAATCACATTGATTGCTTTACATGTGTTGAACCAGCCTTGCATCCTGGGGATAAATCCCAGTTGTTCATGGTGAATAATCTTCCTCATGTATTGTTGGATTCTATTGGCTAGTATCTTGATGAGAATTTTTCCATCTGTGTTCATCAGGGATATTGGTCTATAGTTCTCCTTTTTGCTGGGGTCTTTGTCTGGTTTTGGAATTAAAGTGATTCTGGCCCCATAAAATCAGTTTGGAAGTATTCCATCTCTTTCTATCTTTCCAAACAGCTTTAGGGAGAATAGTTTCTTCTTTAAATGTTTGATAGAATTCCCCTGGGAAGCCATCTGGCCCTGGACTTTTGTGTCTTGGGAGGTTTTTGATGACTGCTTCAATTTCCTCCCTGGTTATCGGCCTGTTCATGTTTTCTATTTCTTCCTGTTCCACTTTTGGTAGTTTTTGGTTTTCCAGAAATGTGTCTGTTTCTTCTAGATTGCCTAACTTATTGGTGTATAGCTGCTCATAATAAGTTTTTAAAATCATTTGTATTTCTTTGGTATTGGTGGTGATCTCTCCTTTCTTATTCATGATTTGATTAATTTGAGTCTTTTCTCTCTTCTTTTTAATAAGGCTGGCTAATGGTTTATCTAACTTATGAATTCTCTCAAAGAACCAACTCTTGGTTTGTTGATCTGTTCCACAGTTCTTCTGGTCTCTATTTCATTGAGTTTCGCTTGAATCTTTATGAATACTCTTCTTCTGCTGGGTCAAGGTTTCATTTGCTGTTCCTTCTCCAGCTCCTTTAGGTGCAAGGTTAGCTTTTATATTTGAGTTCTCTCCAGTTTTTGGATGGATACTTATATTGCTATGTATTTCCCCCTCAGGACTCCTTTGTTGTATCCCAATGATTTTGAACGGTTGTATCTTCATTCTAATTAGTTTCAATGAATCTTTTTAATTCTTCTCTAATTTCCTGGTTGACCCTTTCATCTTTTAGCAGGATGCTCTTTAACCTCCACGTTTTTAAAATCCTTCCAAACTTCCTCTTGTGGTTTAGTTATAGTTTCAAAGCATTATGGTCTGAAAATATGCAGGGGACGTACCAACCGTTTGGTATCAGTTAAGACCTGATTTGTGACCCAGTATGTGGTCTATTCTGGAGAAAGTTCCATGTGCACTTGAGAAGAATGTGTATTCAGTTGTGTATGGATGTAAGGTTCTATAAATATCTGTGAAATCCATCTGTTCCGGTGTATCATTTATAGCTCTTGTTTCTTTGTAGATGTTGTGTTTAGAAGAACTCTCATTTACAGAAAGCACCATGCTGAAGTTTCCCAGTATAAGTGTATTGTTAGGTCCTCTTGTTGGATAGATCCTTTAAGTATGATAGAATATCCCTCTTCATCTCTTACTACAGTCTTTGGGATAAACTTGAATTTCTCTGATATGAGGATGGCTATCCCTGTTTCTTTTGAGGACCATTTGAATGGTAAATGGTTCTCTAACCTTTTATTTTCTAACTGTAGGTGTCCTTGTGTCTAAAATGACTCTCTTGTAATAGCAAATAGCTGGATCTTGCTTTTTTTATCCAGTCTGAAACCCTGTGCCTTCTGATGGGATCATTAAGCCCATTCACATCAGAGATACCATTGAAAGATATGATTTAGTGTTATCATAATACCTATTCAGTCCCTCTTTTTGTGGACTGTTTCCTTGGACTTCCTTTTTCTTTTACAGAGTGACCCTTAATATTTCTTGCAGACTGTTTGGTGGTCACATATTCTTTCAATTTCTGTTTATCTTGGAAGCTCTTTATTTCTCCTTCTATTCTGAATGAGAGCCTCGTTGGATAGAGTATTCTTAGCTGCATGTTCTTCTCATTTAGGACCCTGAATATATCCTGCCGGTCCTTTCTGGCCTGCCAGGTCTCTGAGAAGAGGTCTGCTGTTAACCTAATACTTCTCCCCATATAAGTTAGGGATCTCTTGTCTCTTGCTGCTTTAAGGATCTTCTCTTTATCTTTGAAACTTGCAAGTTTCACTATTAAATGTTGAAGTGTTGAACGTTTTTTATTGATTTTGGGGGGAGATATCTCCATCTCTTGGATCTGGATGTCTGTTTCCCTTCCCAAGTTAGGGAAATTCTCAGCTATGATTTGTTCAAATACACTTTCTGGTCCTCTGTCACTTTCGGTGCCCTCTGGAACCCCAATTAAATGTAGATTTTTCTTTCTGAGGCTGTCATTTATTTCCCTTAACCTATCATCATTATATTTTGTTTTTCTCTTTTATCCTCAGCTTCCTTCTTTGCCATCAACTTGTCTTCTATGTCACTCACTGGTACTTCTACCTCATTAACCCTCCTTTTTAGGACCTCCAGCTAAAGTGAGAAATTTATGTTCCAAATGTACAGCTGTTACTATGTCATGCCTTTACATTAGCAAATATATAAATATGAATTTTTCGGGCAGGGCTGTGTAATATGTACACATTATCATTCTTATTTCCACAAAAGGGAACATATTGGAAACAAAACAAGAGTGAATTTTGAGTCTTAAATCATGGCAAGTTGCTACTGGTTTGTCACTGGGTCTGCAACTGGATGGTCATTAGGAAATTTGCATGACAAGAGACACAGGGGTTTTGCATGGATTTCTAATTTGTGCAAAAAAATAGCAATGAGTTTGATTAGATTCAAGAGATTCCTAAATTCTCCCCAGTGGGTTAGTGCTTCAGACATTGATCTTTGGATCCAAGTTGTCATAGTTTATGGTATGTACATATAGCTCTGCAAATGAGTTACAGGTTGTTCAAGGTTTGTAATATATAATCCAGTAATAATAATTTAAAATATTGAAAATATAATATCTTAACTTTGTTTTCACATTATATGGGCAGGTTCTAAGCACACTTTGTGTCCTGCTATTTCTGTTAGTTATTAAGACACAAAAATAGAATATTGTTGCTGTTAGGAGCCCAAAGTTTGGTTAGGGGAAACACCAATATGAGGATGAGGAATGGAATAAGATACCTATAGGCAGTAAGATATCTACCAATATAAGAAAGCATTAGATAGAGAGTTAAAGATCTCTACTGTAAGCCATGAACAATTACCTCAAAAAGGGTAGGTTCTTGGAAACAAATGAAGTGGTCTCATTGTGTTTCATGTTACTCATCTGCTACCCCTGAGAACAGTGAATAATTGTTTTAGAAGATCTTTTCTGAGGGCACTTGAGTGGCCCAATCAGCTAAGCCTCTGCCTTCAGCCCCGGTCCTATTTAGAGCCCAGGGATCGAGTCCTGTGCCAGTCTCCCTGATGCAAGAAAGTTTGCTTCTCCTTATCCTCTGCCCCTAACCACGGTTTGTGCTCTCTCACTGTCTCTCACTCTCTCTCTCTCTCAAGTAAATAATATCTTTACCCCCAAAAAGGTCCTTTCTAAATATAAGATTTTTGTACCTCAATAACAGCTTATAAATGTGTTTCCTTGTTTGACTTTGAAAGGAAAATCTCTCAACAGTTGATCCTAATACTCTCACCAAAATCTGGGTCTTTCAGCCTTGAATGAAAGCACCTAGATTCATCCTTGGACTACTTAAGCTTTCATTCAGCAAAACTCTGTCCATTTCTTTGTCTTCTCTATCTCACAGTGAAGAATGATAAATGGGTACTTCATTCCTCTGCTCCTGGATATCACTGTGAACTACTTATTTGAAAAATAAGCATGTACTCACATAATTAAGAAGCAATGGCTAAAAGCATATAATCAACATATGAATGGGGAATAATATATTGCTCAAAAGTAAAAAAAGATGTTCAGCGACAATTAGATTCAAACCATTGATGTCCTTTTTCATTATTATAAGAAAAAGAATTCCCCAAAATTTCATCTCCTCACACATTTCAACAAGAGAAAAATTTAGTTGCTTTAAAGTGTGCATAACACCAACAGCAAGATATTACAGGAGTGAAATGGAAGAAAACTTTTATGAATTTGTATTTTATATGTGGAGTAGCACAACATTAGTAGAAGGTTGACTTGATAATTGAAAGACATTTTTTAAACATTACAACTGAAAACAGCAGAAATTTTCTCTAAAAAGCTCATATATTTTTTAAGATTTTATTTATTTAATCATGAGAGATACAGAGAGAGGCAGAGACACAGGCAGAAGGAGAAGCAGGCTCCATGCAGGAGCCCAGTGTGCGACCCGATCGTCCAGAATTACACCCCAAGTCTAAAGCAGAAGCTCAACCGCTGAGCCACCCAGGTGTCCCTAAAAAGCTCAGATTTTTAAGGTAATTTAGTCTCTGCTGCAACTACTCTGCCATACAGAGTAAAAGAAGCCAATAGTGGGCATTAATCACATCAACATTGCAAATTTATGAGGTTAAATCAGTGGCTCAGGAAGTGATGGCAATTTTGGCCTCCAGAACACATTTGGCAATGTCTAGAAACATTTTTGCTCCTTACAACTGTGGGGGCAGAGGTGAATTTCGGCATATGGTGCTACTGACAACTAGTGAGGTAGGCCCAGGAATGCTGTTAAATAAACCCATAATAAATAAAGAACAAACTCACACACCTACAAAAAAATAATTGTCTGACCAAACTGCCTTTACAAGCTGAGAAACTCTGATCTAAATGATCCAAATTAAAAGTACAAATAGACATATGAGATTTGGAAAGAGAGGGAAAAGAAAGCCTCATCTATATGCTGTTAACAAGAAATTCACCTTCAATATAAAATCATAGGCAAGTCTTCAACAAACAGTGCTGGAATATCTGCACAGCCATCTGCAAATAAATAACTAGATAGATAGATGATAGATAGACAGATGATAGAAGGATAGATAGATAGATGATAGATAGATAGATACACAGATAGATAGACCAAGACACAGTCTTGCATCTTTCACACACACAAAAAATGTTAACTCAAAATGGATCATGAATCTCAACATAAAACATCATACCTTAACAGTCTTACAGAGTAACATAGGAGAAAACCTAGATGACCTTGGATATAGTGATGCCTTTTTAGATACAACACCAAAGACACACCCATGAAAGTAAGAACTGATAAACTGGATTTCATTAAAATTAAAACTTCCAAAGTGCCTTGGTGGCTTAGTCAGTTAAGCAACACTACTCTTCATTTGGGCTCAGGTCATGATCTCAGGGTCCAGAAATGGAGCCCTGCTATGGGCTCTGTGTTCATCAGGGAATCTGTTTTCTCCTTCCCATTCTCCCTCTGCCTCTCACCCTGCTCATGTGCTCTCTTCTTCTTCACTCACCAGTAAATAAATCAAATAAATAAATAAATAAATAAATAAATAAATAAATAAATCTTAAAAAAATAAAGTAATTAGATTAAATTGAATTTCCACTCTGAGAAAATCAATGTGAGAGAATGAGAAACTAAGTTATAAACCTCGGAAAATATTTGAAAAGAACACACAGAATACACACCTCACCAAACAAGATGCACAGGGGATGAAAAAAAAAAAGAAAGAAAGAAAAGAAGAGAAAAGAAAAGAAGAAAAGAAAAGAAAAGAAAAGAAAAGAAAAGAAAAGAAAAGAAAAAAAGAAAAAAAGAAAGTTGTTCCACATTAGAGTTCAAGAAAATGCAAATTAAAACCACACTGAGATACCATTATATAATTATTAGAATGGCCAAAATCCAGAACACTAACAATAGCACAGGCTGGAAACCATAAGGAGAAAGAGGAACTCTCGTTAATTGCTGGTGGGAACACAAATACCTACAGCCAGGCTAAAAGATGATTTGGAGTACACTTGGGTTGCCTTTGGCTTAGGGTGTGATCCAGGGTCCTGGGATCAAGTCCCGAATCGGGCTCCCCACAATGAACCTGCTTCTCCTTCTGCCTTGGTCTCTGCCTCTCTCTGTATGTCTGTCATGAATAATCAAATAACATCTTTTAAAAATAAATAAAATAAAAGATGATTTGGTGGTTTCTTACAAAACAAAACATACTCTTACCATTTGATCCAGCAAGTGTACTCCTTGGTTTTTACACAGATAAGTTGAAGATGTATTTCTAAATTAAAACCTGCCCAAGGATGTTTATACCAGCTTCATTTATAATTGCCAAAACATGCAAGCAACCAGTGTCCTTCAGTAGGTGAGTAGATAAATAAACCAAGGTATATCAATAGAATATCATCCAGGCCTTAACATAAATGAGCTATCAAGCTATAAAAAGACATGGAGGAAACTTAAATGCATATTACTGAGTGACAGAAGCCAGTGTGAAAAGGCAATATACCATATGATTCCATCTATATGACATTCTGAGGAAGGGAACACTAGGCAGACAATAAAAAGATCAGAAGTTCCTGGGTGAGTGAGGAGGAGCAGTACAGAGAAGAGTCAGCAGAGCACAGAGGATTCCTGGTGTAATGAAAATACTACATTTGATATTATAATGATAGATCCATGCCATTATTCATCTTGTGCATGCCTTGGTTCCAGCCACCCCACACAGCACCCCCTGCACAGAGTTCCCTGAGACACCCCTACTTATAACTGGCTCAGATCCAGCCCCTCCCCCAGGGTATCCCTGTGCTGAGCACCCCAGGGCATCCTGAACTGCATCTGCTTCAGCTACAGCTTTCCCGCCAGAGTGCCTTCAGTGTGGAAAGCCCCAAGATATCCAGGCTTCCACTCACTCCACCTTCAGCTTCCTGCCAGGGTACCCATTGCATAGAAAACTTCCCAGATCATGCCCACTTAAACAACAGCAGTCTTGCCTGGGCACCCTCTGCACAGAACATCCAAGGACCCGATGTAGCCCATAGCCCATGTTGGGACCCCACCAGCCCTCTGCCGAGACCTCACTGAATATAGAGTTTTCCAATGCTCTGTTTTACATCCACTTCCACTTCAGCTATTCTGCCTAGGTGCCCTTTTTGCATAGAGCCCCAGGACTTCCCCAGCCTGCACCCACTTCAGCTACAGCTCTTCCTTCAGGGTGCCCTCTTCATTTAAAGCCCTGGGAATCCTACAGCCTGCACCCACTTTGGCTTCACCTGTCCTGCCAGTTTACTCTCTTAACAGAAAACCTGAGGACCATCCCCAACCATGCCCACTTCACCTGTTGCCATCCCACCATGCAACCCCAGCATGATGTCCTCTCCATATCCCAGCCTACAATAGCCACAACTCCAGCCTCCTGTAGCCAAGCACATGTGGGCCAGAAAAAAAAAAAAAGATGAGAATAAACAATACTATTTCTTCAAGTTTAGGAGAAGTAGCTATTTCACCTAATTCATAGAAACAAACATCGAAGTCAAAGAAAATTGAGACACAGAGGAAAATGCTCCAGAAGAAATAACAAAATAAAACCTCAGAGGGATAACTAATTGAGAGTAAAGCAGGATGCCTGGTAAAGAGTATAATGTAATGATCATAAAGATGCTCAGGGGCTGGGATCCCTGGGTGGCGCAGCAGTTTGGCGCCTGCCTTTGGCCCAGGGCATGATCCTGGAGACCCGGGATCGAATCCCGCGTCGGGCTCCTGGGGCATGGAGCCTGCTTCTCCCTCTGCCTGTGTCTCTGCCTCTCTCTCTCTGTGGCTATCATAAATAAAAAAATAAAAATAAAAAAAAAGATGCTCAGGGGCTTTGAGAGAAGAGTGGAAGAACTCAGAACTTCAACAAAGAAATAGAAAATGCAAATTTAAAAAAAGTTGAAAAATACAATTGAAGTGAAAAATACTCTGAGGGAATCAACAATAGATAAGAGGAGGTATAATAAAGGATCAGCAATCTGAAAAATAACAGAAAGAAACCACCCAAGCTTAAGAGAAATGAAAAAGAAATTTGAAAAAACGAGGATGGGTTTGAAATTTGAAATTTGAAAAGAAATTTTTATTTTTATTTTTTTTTTTTTGAAAAGAAATTTTTAAAAGTAATGGATCTCTTGGACATTGGGCAAACAAACATTCACATTATAGATGTCTCTGAAGAAGAAGGAGAAGAGAGAGAAAGGAACAGAAAGCTGATTTGGAGAAATAGCTGAAAATTTCCCTAGCCTAGAGAAGGTAGTAAACACCTAGGTTCAGGAAGCACAGCGGTCTCCAAAATGATGAACCCAAGGAGATTCACACTACAAGATATACTAATTAAAATACCAAAGTTTAAAGATAAAATGGGAATTTTAAAAGCAGCAAAAAAAAAAAAAAACCAAAAAAAAAAACAACTAAAAAGTTACATGCAACAGAAATCCCATAAGACTATGAGCTGATTTCTCTGCAGAAATGTTGCAGGCCAGCAAGGGTTATGATATATTATGATACATTATGATACATTCACAGGAAAATCTTACCACAAAAAATGAGGAAATTGAGGAAGACACAAAGAGATGGAAAAATATTCCATGCTTATCGATTGGAAGAATTAATATTGTGAAAATGTCAATGTTAAATTGACACATTTAATGCAATCTTATCAAAATACAGTGGACTTTCATCAGAGAGTTGGAAAAAATCATCTTAATATTTGTGTGGAATCAGAAAATACCCCGAAGGGCAGCCCGGGTGGCTCAGCGGTTTAGCGCCGCCTGCAGCCCAGGGCTTGATCCTGGAGACCCTGGATTGAATCCCACATCAGGCTCCCTGCGTGAAGCCTGCTTCTCCCTCTGCCTGTGCCTCTGCCTGTCTCTCTCTCTCTGCATCTCTATGAATAAATAAATAAAATCTTTAAATTAAAAAAAGGAAATACCCCGAATAGCCAGGGGAATATTAAAAAAGAAAACCATAGCTTTGGGCATCACATGCCAGATTTCAGGTTGTTACAAAGCCATGATCATCAAGACAGGGTGGTACTGGCACAAAAACAGATACAAATAGAGAACACAGAAATGGGCCCTCAACTCTAGGGTCAACTAATATTCAACAAAGCAAAAAGACTATCCACTGGAAAAAAGACAATCTCTTCAATAAATGGTGCTGGGAAAATTGCATATAGACATGCAGAAGAATGGAACTAAACCATTCTCTTACACTATACACAAAGATAAACTCAAAATGGATGAAATATCTAAATGTGAGACAAGATTCCATCAAAATCCTAGAGGAGAACACAGGCAACACCCTTTTTGAACTTGGCCATGGCAACGTCTTGCAAGATACCTCCTTGAAGGCAAGGAAAACAAAAACTAAAATGAATTATTGGTATTTCATCAAGATAAAAGGCTTCTGCACAGCAAAGGATACAGTCAACAAACTAAAAGACAACCTACAGAATGAGAGAAGATATTTGCAAATGACATATCAGATAAAGGGCTAGTTTCCAAGATCTATAAAGACATATGGCCATGTCATTGTCAGAGGAAGATATAGACATAGCCAACAAGCACATGAGAAAATGCTCCACATCACTGGCCATAAGGGAAATACAAATCAAAACCACAATGAGATACCACCTCACACCAGTGAGAATGGGGAAAATTAACAAGACAGGAAACAACAAATGTTGGAGAGGATGTGGAGAAAGGAGAACCCTCTTGCACTATGGGTGGGAATGTGAACTGGTGCAGCCACTCTGGAAAACTGTGTGGAGGTTCCTCGAAGAGTTAAAAATAGATCTGCCCTACGACCTAGCAATTGCACTGTTGGGGATTTACCCCAAAGATACAGATGCAGTGAAACACCAGAACACCTGCACCCCGATGTTTCTAGCAGCAATGTCCACAATAGCCAAACTGTAGAAGGAGCCTCGATGTCCATTGAAAGATGAACAGAAATATCAGAAAGGGAGACAGAACATGAGAGACTCCTAACTCTGGGAAACGAACAAGGGGTGTTAAAAAGGGAGGTGGGCGGGGATGGGGGTGACTGGGTGAGGGGCACTGAGGGAGGCACTTGACAGGATGAGCACTGGGTGTTATTCTTTATGTTGGTAGATTGAACACAAATAAAAATAAATTTATTAAAAAAATAAAAATAAAAATAAAAATAAATGCTATGTGCAGATCACCTACTGCCTTAGGTGGATTTCCAAACAGACTCCAAGATTCTGATGTATATTGGTGGTATTTTGGGGAATTGAAGTAGAAAATAAAAGGATGGAGATAGAAACCAAAGAAAATCAGAATCAAAGCAATTAATAATAAGCAAAAATCACGAAGGAGAAACATCATGTATGGAAGATTTAATGATGGCCACATATTATTTTATACTCCTTGAAGAAGGAAGTCCAGGCCAATATCCCACCTGTTGAATCTGGGCTGTTTCCAGTGACTCACTCGCAACCAATAAAATATCGCAAAAGTGACACTGATTTATAGATATGTAATTTTATATATAATATACACACACACACACACACACAGACATACACACACATTTATCTTTGAGATTTCAAAGATATTTTGGGACGTCTGGGTGGCTCAGTGATTGAGCACCTGCCTTCAGCCCAGGGCCTGATCCTGGAGTCCCGGGATCAAGTCCTACATCAGGCTCCCTGCATGGAACCTGCTTCTTTTCTGCCTATTTCTGACTCCCTCCCTCCCTCCTTCCCTCCCTCCCTCTCTCTCTCTATATATATATCTCATGAATGAATAAATAAAATCTTTAAAAAAGATATTTTAATGACATGGGAAATAATCACATTATAATGTTAAGGAAAAGAAACTAAGATAAAAAATGTACATCTGCCATTTACTCAGTTTTTTAAATGTGTACATGTTGGTTCAGTTTTTCTTGTAGAGCCACAGATTGTTACAGATTTACTTCACTCCAAGAAACTTGGATGACAGGGCCATGTAACAAATGTCTCAGACTGCTGTTTGTTTGTTTTACTCAGTTTTTTTATTTTTTTCAAGTTTTTATTTAAATTATACTCAGCTAACATACAGTGTAAAATTGGTTTCAGGTGTACAGTTTAGTGATTCAACACTTCCATACAACACCCAGTGCTCATCACATCAAGTACATTCCTTAATCCCCATCACCTATTTAACACATCCTCTCTCCCACCTCCCCTCTGGTAATCATCAGTTTTTTCTCCATAGTTAAGAGCCTGTTTCTTGGTTTTCCTGTCTTTTCCCCCCATGTCCATTTGTTTTGTTTCTTAAATTCCCATATGAGTGAAATAATATATTTGTCCTTCTCTAATTTACTTATTTCACTTAGGATTATGCTATCTAGCTCCTTCCATGTCATTGCAAATGGCATGATTTTATTTTTTTATGGCTGAATAATATTCCAATATATATCGCAACTCTTCTTTATCCATTCATCAGTTGATAGATATTTAGGCTCTTTCCATAATTTGGCTATTGTTGATAATGCTGCTATAAACATGGGTTGCATGTATCCCTTCAAACCAGTACCTTTGTATCCTTTAGGGAAAATACCTAGGAGCACAATGGCTGGATCACAGAGTAGTTCTGTTTTTAACTTTTTGAGGAACCTCCATATATTTTCCAGAGAGGTTGCACCAGTTTGCATTCCCACCAGCAATGTAAGAGGGTTCCCCTTTCTAAATAAAATCTACATGCCAAAGAAACCCTAAAAATGTTTGGATAAAATTCAAATGAAAACTCACCCTTGCCATATTATAGTTTATACTTGAAGCAATAGCAATAAAAATAATGGTGGAACAGATCCACAGCCCTGTGTGCATGAAATTTTATAGGTAATACAGTTGACACCTCAAATCAGTAGGAAAAGGACCAATCATTTATCTCTACATGAAGAAAAATAAAGTGACTTAACCTAAAAAGAAAGTTACTTAACCTATAAACAAAGGAAATATTAAAAATATACTTACTATGCCAAACAGCACCTCCACCAACAAAACAAAAAATTTTCAGACCACACACTGGAGCCTACTGCTGATGGATACCATTCTGCTGGCAGTAACCCACACTTGATGGAACATGGGGAGTTCTAGGACAGACCATGAGAGTACTCAGAGTACTGCTGAGATGCTGAGGGGACCAAAGTAAAAGATATTTATAAAAATGGCAAGACACCACTTCATATTTTCACAGTTACCAGGACAATAGGAGTATATACTAAAGTAATATAACTCCCTGATTTTTTAATTTTTTTTATAAATTTATTTTTTATTGGTGTTCAATCTGCCAACATATAGAATAACACCCAGTGCTCATCCCGTCAAGTGCCCACCTCAGTGCCCGTCACCCAGTCATCCCCACCCCTCGCCCACCTCCCCTTCCACCACCCCTAGTTCATTTCCCAGAGTTTGGAGTCTCTCATGTTCTGTCTCCCTTTCTGATATTTCCCACTTATTTTTTCTCCTTTCCCCTTTATTCCCTTTCACTATTTTTTATATTCCCCAAATGAATGAAACCATATAATGTTTTTCTTCTCCGATTGACTTATTTCACTCAGCATAATACACTCCAGTTCCATACACTTTGAAGCAAATCGTGGGTATTTGTCGTTTCTAATGGCTGAGTAATATTCCATTGTATACATAAACCACATCTTCTTTATCCATTCATCTTTGGATGGACACCGAGGCACCTTCCACAGTCTGGCTATTGTGGACATTGCTGCTAGAAACATCGGGGTGCAGGTGTCCCGGCGTTTCACTGCATCTGTATCTTTGGGGTAAATCCCCAGCAGTGCAATTGGTGGGTCGTAGGGCAAATCTATTTTTAACTCTTTGAGGAACCTCCACACTGTTTTCCAGAGTGGCTGCCCCAGTTCACATTCTCTCCAACAGGGCAAGAGGGTTCCCCTTTCTCCACATCCTCTCCAACATTTGTGGTTTCCTAATTTTGACAGTATAATTCACAAACAGATATAAATACACCAGTATGAAACACAATGCATTAAGCTTTTTATAAATTAAAAGAAAAACAAACAAAATCATCTTTGTGATTTTTTTTACGATTTTATTTATGCATAAGACACAGAGAGAGAGGCAGAGACATAGGCAGAGGAAGAGGAAGGCTCCCATGGGGAGCCCAATGTGGGATTTGATCCTAGGACCCCTGGATCATGACTTGAGGCAAAGGCAGAAGCTCAAGCACTGAGCCACCCAAACATCCCATCTTTGTGATCTGGTGGAATATTTCCTAAATTAGAACCCCAGAGAAAATCGTTCCATAGAAAATTAGAAAATTTGACTTGATCAAATTAAAGAATTTTTACTGAATACTGGATAGCATACACTAAAACTCACAGTACATGACAGATTAGAGGAGATACTAGCAATATATAGCCATAAAGTTGCTCTCATATTAAAAGTGCAAGATTTTGTAATACACAAGAAAAATAAAAATTAATTTTAAAAAAGGCAAGAAATGTCAACATATATTCAAGATATGGAAATCCCAAATGACTAAATGATATGTGAAAAAATCTCAGTTATCAGGAGATATCTAATAAAAATAATGAGATACTATTTTATATCAACCAAGCTTTTTAAAAATGATAACATCAAATGGTATAAGAGGTGGAAGGGGAGGAGGGCGGGGGGTGGGGGTGAATGGGTGACAGGCACTGAGGGAGGCACTTGGCGGGATGAGCACTGGGTGTTATTCTGTATGTTGGCAAATTGAACACCAATAAAAAATAAATTTATTATTAAAAAATAAAAATAAAATAAAAAAGAAGTGTGAAAACGACTAAAGAAACTTTAGTAATCCCTAGGGCTGTTTTAATATTTTGGAAAGAAATTTGATAATTACTAGTGAAATTAAATATTTTTATGTCATATCTGAAAGGAAGAAACTACTGCACAAAAAAAGATATTTTAGGTCTATAAGAGAAGTATACAAGGTTATTGACAGCAACATTATTTTTGCTAACAGTAAATTATGGACCATTGAGGTATTGTTTTTTAAATTTATGATAGTCACACACACAGAGAGAGAGAGAGAGAGGCAGAGACACAGGCAGAGGGAGAAGCAGGCTCCATGCACCGGGATCCCGACGTGGGATTCGATCCCGGGTCTCCAGGATCATGCCCTGGGCCAAAGGCAGGCACTAAACCACTGTGCCACTCAGGGATCCCGGACCATTGAGGTATTGACTAGTCATAGTAAGAGGGGAAAATGCACATAACAGAAATTGAATAGCAGATAAAAATAATGAAGTAGACATACACAGAGCAATATGGACAGATGTAAAATTTAGTGTTGGGTGAAATCAAAGAATAACCTCAAATTTATAACTCAACACCATTAAAACAAAAAATGTCCAAGACTATCACCTATAAATGAAACACAGTTATATAAGAAAAATAGAGATTAATTAGAAAGACACTTTTCTGGAGGAAAGAGAAATAGAAGCAATGATGATATGTGCAGAAACAAACAAAAAGTAACCAAAATGAAAGGTCCCTGGGTGGCTCAGTTGGTTAGTTATCAATCTGACTTTCGCTCAGGTCATGATCTCAGGGTCCTGAGATAGAGCCCCTCATTGGAATTTCTGCTCACAGGGAGTCTTCTTGTTCCCCTTTCTCTGTCCTTCCCTCTGCCCTTGCTCTCTCTATCACACTCTCTCTCTCTCTCAAATAAATAAATAAATAAATAAATAAATAAATAAATAAATAAAATATTTTAAAAAATAAATAAAGCAAAAGAAGATCTTTATCGAAACTGATGATGATGGGACAGCATAGGGAATATGGTCAATGACATATAATTGGCAATGCATGGTAGCAGATGGTAGCTTGTGATAAAAGCATAATGTATAAATTAGGCAAATCACTATGTTGCACACCTGAAACTAATACGTTATGTGTCCATCATACTCAAGTAAAACAGTACGTAAAAAAAGAAATAATAAAGAAACCAATGATGCTTGCTACCATACTGAGGAATATGAATAATTCACAATAAGTTCAAGTGGAAATTAAAAAAATTTTAGTGATATTTTCTAGTATAAAGTTAAGAAATCTTTAGTACAATGAAGATTTCTATAGGACTATCTCTCTGAAAAACAATATGCATTTTTGAGCACTGGGTGTTATTCTGTATTTTGGTAAATTGAACACTAATAAAAAATAAATTTTTATAAAAAAATAAT
The DNA here is from genome assembly GCF_011100685.1 of Canis lupus familiaris. Lineage (NCBI taxonomy): Eukaryota > Metazoa > Chordata > Mammalia > Carnivora > Canidae > Canis > Canis lupus. The sequence goes on from NC_049242.1 coordinate 29,694,269, forward strand.
AAATATATAAATAAAAGTTAAAAAGAAAAACAAAACAGAATAAACTATTTCTTTCAAAAAAAAGGAATATTTGTTTCAAGTTTCTCTTGAATTATCATTATAATGCCATCATAAAAGTCATAAGTTAACATCAATCAAGAGTCCTACAGAATTCACAGTCAATATAGGGTTGGATTACCAGTGCTCCTTGCTTTTAGAGAGAAAGAAAATCATTTTCTTCTCACACTTGCCTACTTATCAGTCCTAAGAGGACCTCTTGGGCCCAAGGAATTAGGGATGGAGAGGTTCACAGAGTGTAAAATCCCTTGGGCTCTGGAGTTATAACTACCTCCAGATACTTCAAGTACTAACCAGAACTCCAATATCAGCAGACCTTGTGCTTCACATCCTCTGTAAGTGAGTCTGTGTAGAGGGTGGCTGAGAGGCAGCTATACCAATATTAGACAGAACACTGGGGTGGGGGTGGGAGGAAGAAGGGGGAACCTTCCTATTCAGCCCAGATTTGTGCACTTTTCCATTCCTGAGTCAGAATGGCTGAGATAGTCTGAAAATGGGGTAGTAGAGACTGTATTTTGTCTCAAGTCAGGTGGCACATGTGAGAACCTGTGCTCTGGGACCTTCCTTTTTGCCATCATCTTGCCTTTTTCGATTTTTTTGCTGGGTGATGCCAGAGATAGTAGAAAAGCAGGAAATCACCCATAAGAGACTAATGGGGATTGCTATAGCCAGCATGAAAAGTGCATCATCTGTAGTTTAGTTTAGGTGATTTGGGGTTTTCAAATGTACATATTGAAACATAGGGACATTAGGGCAAAGCTTCTGCGCACAAAGGCTTGAATCATGGTATAGGAATTATATTTAATCTAAATAACTCAAGATATTGAGGACAGAGACCACAAGTGGGGGTCAGTGGGAGTCCAAAATAGTTCTTCAGATTCAGCTCAATCTAAAGAATTTCTACAAGCTACTGCCACGAAAAACAGAAAATTATGCACAGATCATAGAGGTATCTGTCACAGATTCATTCAGATCAATGTTGTTTAAAATGATACCTCAGAGAGATGTCTCACAAATCTGTCTGAATTTATGGAGTTAGGTGGTCCCTATCAACCCCTCCTCTCGGACAAACAGGGCTTCCATAGTGCTATGTTGGGGCCCATCCTGCAGTCTGGGGAAAAGCTTGCCCTACAGGGTCTCGGCTTGGATCATTGCCCTTCAACTTCACTGGCTTTGTCATCCTGTCCTTACCTGGAACCAGTAGTCATTTGCTCTAGGTCCTCAGCCCAAGTGCTGTCATTGCCTAGCTCTGACTGCAATCCAAGGTTAAAACAGGAGAGGAGAAGAAGGACATAGATGGTTTCAGCTACTTTGCTTCTAGGGCTGAGTAGATAGTTCAATGCTTATTGGATGAATAGGAGATTGAAGAACATGTAAGAGAACATGCCAAAGAAGAGAGAAGAAAGGAAGAGTCAATGAGCAGAAAGAACAGATAAAAAAATCCCCTTACATTGTCCTCTGAAATATCATTCTGGTGCTAGAAATAATTATCCCAAAGTTCCTCAGGAGACAAAGAAACTATGCTTCTTCCTCGTTACTTCTCCATGAGCATTCATGTCTGAATCACGAGTTCTTCCTTTAGTCTCGGTCTTCCAAAGGTCATTTCAAGATTTCCTCTATTTCCATGCAACAACACCCTAATTATATCCAAGACTACATGGAATGCTCTGGAAAAGGAAAGTTTCTTTGAGTTGGTGAGATTTGGAGCTGTGTCTTGGAAGGATTAAATGTAAAAATTTGGGAGAATAGGATGAGGGGTTGTGATGAGCAAATACAAATGACAAAACCTAAATGATGAAAGTGGGGTTTAGATGGAATATTTGGAATTTGGCAGCCTGCTGTTATACATGTTGAGGGTCATTGTGGCAAGGTCTGAGTTGAGCAGGTTGAGCTATTAATTTGTGCCTCAAACATACAAGTGAAAGTATTCAAAAAGAATGAGAGGGAAAGATAGAGTTGAATAAACATGATGCCCAGGATTTACAGAAGGTCCTTTGGTCACCAATCAAGCCTGGATGTCACCTTTCCCTTGGTTTTTATCTTCATAATTCCCAGTCTTTGTAAGACACTCTAACAAGGCAAAGGATAGCCAAGATAAGCTGACATGGGGAGTGGAGGGTATACAGTTTTGTGACAGAAAAATAAATCAAAGATTGTGCTTATGGAAATTGATTTAAAATCTTTATTGAACCCAGACTGGGTGGCTACTTAGAAGGGAAATAATAATAAGATACACAAAATAAAGGGAAAGAAAGAAGAAAATTGGACTCTGAGCAGTGGAAGCAGGAGTCAGACTGGTAAGTGTGTTTAAAAGGAGAATTTCAGATTTTTGGAAAACTGCCGAAGGATTGTATGTGCATGGGCGGTGGTGGTGAAGGTAAAAGAGGGGAACATAAAAACATATAAAATAGAATGACAGTTCAGATACCCATTGCTATATCACTGTGGTAACCCAGAACGCAGGTATATTCATATATTCACGCACTTTGGATCTAAATTTTATTTCTTCCACATCTGAACCCTACTAATTAAACTGTGTAAATATGCATAAAATCACTGAATCTCAACTTGCCATTTCAAAAGATAAACTGTTATAATGGTCAATTTATCCTACTACTTCACAGTGGTATGAGTCACAAATGAAATAATATGTTTAAAATTCATCCCCAAATTGCCAAAGTTACTACTGAGGTATCTATCATATAAGAGAACAACCATGGGAAAGCCATCTAAATCTCTTCTACATATGAGGAGGGAGCCATGCCTTGCTGACTCCAGCTACACAAACTCTTGCCTGGGGAGGCAGAGTATCAAAAGTGAAGAAAGGAGCCCTGGAAGGGAATGCCTCTCCTCCCTCATGTGAAAGCAAACCCCAGCTCTTAACAGGGTCTCTCTAATGAACAGAATGTAACAAGAGTCAGCTGAGCAGGACTGGAACTGCATTTGGAGAATAGAAAATCATAAAAAGAAACAAAAGTATATTTGAACTACTCCAAGAGGAAGTGTGTTTCCAAAGGTATGAAAATATTGTTCAGATCTGGGGTCACAGTTTTATTAAAACTTCCTTCCTTGCCACCCTATCCCCACTCCAATACTATTTCACCTCCATCAGATTCTGTTGTCAAAACAATTCATTGTATCATGGCTGAGGTTTGTTTTCTTTTTATAGGATTGATAGGGCAAACACATTATCATACAATTACTCCTGAGATCCAGAGGAATCCTAGAAATTACTCCCACCCACCCACTATATAAGCAGGCAAAAGATCAATGTGATACAGTATGGGTGGATAAGATTGGGAGATATAAATTCTCTCATTAGTAATGTGATATTATAACATATCTCATTGGATGCCAAATAATTCAACAGGATGAAGCCCTAGCGTATTTAAGTATAGTTACAGGAAATAAAAAAAGTTCCCAAACTAATATGCCATTTATATTACATAGCAAAGAATGACAAACAAGGAAGTACATAAACCTCTAAATGAAAAAGTGTGTCTATACCCACAAAATAACACCACAGAGACTTGGTGCATGTACACAGATTTATCTACAATGGACATCATGATGTGAAGGATCCCAGAAAACTGGACCTTGCCTTTGCAAACCTACAGCCATGTGTTAGAATCCTTCACCTTTCATGTAAAGTAGAGAGGACCACTTCACTTTATTTACAATCCCTTTTCACCAGTCTATGGCCCACGTTACAGTGACTCAGCTAACCCTACCCTCTTTTCATAGTTTGAGCAAGATCCTGTCATTTGTTCTTATTATTGCTCATTGCCCCCGGAATGGGTTTTACTTCTACTTCCTGAGAGTAAGGACAGTTTCTTTTTCAATACTGTGATCCTAGCACCTAATAGAATGCCAGGGGAGGAGGTTAAGTGATAAGAGAACATGACAACATTGAACTATGCCCAGAAGCAGAGGAATATGTACCTGGATCATTACATTTAAGATGGGAAAATAAAATACAAAAGGGGACGTACAAACTTTAAAGATAGACTTCAACACCCGCACACTATTTCAAGCAGAACAATCGAATTTTCACAGCAGATATGGCTCTCACATAGCTATATAGATTGCTTCTTCTCCTTTTAAGGTTGTTAAGAACCCTACAAATCTGAAAACATATAGACGGGGGTGAATATGATAATTTGGGAGGATCCACATGTCCCTCCTTAGATGACTATTTAGGGATCATGAAGACTGATAAGCTTTATTACCAGAGTATCATTTTTTAAATCTGTATTTAAAGCAATGTACTTCCAGAAAATCAGAATGGAGGTGGCATGAAGAACTAGGGACACATATCTGAGTCCTAATTTGGGCCTGGCTATGCCACTTATCTATGCATATTGTAAAGGTAAAATTGTCATGTAGTAGTCTATGTGGTCACTAAAGAATAAAAAACAGAGGGGATCCCTGGGTGGCGCAGCGGTTTGGCGCCTGCCTTTGGCCCAGGGCGCGATCCTGGAGACCTGGGATCGAGTCCCACATCGGGCTCCTGGTGCATGGAGCCTGCTTCTCCCTCTGCCTGTGTCTCTGCCTCTCTCTCTCTCCGTGACTATCATAAATAAATAAAAAATTTTAAAAAAAGAATAAAAAACAGAAAACATGTAAAACATACAAATTTGAGGACAAAACTGTCAAAAAGTAGTTTACTAATTAATTCCTACTCTTTCATTTCTGCAAAGAATATACAATCTTATTAAAAATAAACTTTGATCAAATCAAACATGTATAAACAAATCATATTTCTTCAGGCCTCTATACTGCTTAAAGTGATAGGAGTATCCCAGGAACACGGCACAAACGATAAACAGGTGGATTCACATGGGTCTGGATGACCTGCTAGAACTCACAAGTTTCAGCTCAGCAAAGCAAATGGCTCTAAATCCATGTGTCTTGAATTAATAGTTCATTTGTATCCCAATTTTACAGATCACTAAAGGAAAACCGTAGAACTATTTGGCAAAATATGACAGCGCACCAAAATGGCACCATCTCCATTGTGGTTTCCAACTTCCTCCTGAATTGTTTAGTCAGGTCTCCCAGCTGGAAGTTCTGGTTGTCCCTGCCCCTAAGCTTCCTCTTCCTCCTGGCCATGGGGGCCAATGGTGTTCTCCTGGTCACCATCCAGCTGGAGGCCTCTCTGCATGAGCCCATGTACTACCTGCTCAGCATCCTCTCTCTGCTGGACATCGTCCTCTGCCTGACTGTTATACCCAAGGTCCTGGCCATCTTCTGGTTTGATCTCAGGTCCATCAGCTTCTCTGCCTGCTTCATTCAGATGTACATCATGAATTGCTTCCTTGGCATGGAGTCTTGCACATTCATGGTCATGGCCTATGACCGCTATGTGGCCATCTGCCACCCACTGAGGTACTCTTCCATCATCACTGATCAATTTGTAGCTAGGGCTGCTATGTTTATTTTGGCGAGGAATGCACTTCTTACTATGTTCATTCCTATCCTCTCTGCCCAGCTCCATTATTGTGGAAAAAATATAATTGAGAACTGTATCTGTGCCAACCTCTCTGTGTCCAAGCTCTCCTGTGATAATGTTGCCCTTAACAGAATATACCAGTTAACTGTAGCCTGGACTCTTCTGGGCTCTGACCTCGTCCTCATCTTCCTCTCCTACATCCTCATCCTAAGAGCCATTCTTAGACTTAAGGCAAAAGGGGCAGCTGCCAAAGCTCTGAGCACATGCGGCTCTCACTTCATTCTCATCCTGTTCTTTAGCACCATCCTGCTGGTTTTTGTTTTTACCCACATGGCTAAGAAAAGAGTTTCCCCTGATATTCCCATCTTACTTAATGTCCTACACCATGTAATTCCTGCAGCTCTCAATCCCATTGTCTATGGGGTACGAACCCAGGAGATTAAAGAGGGAATTAGGAAGTTACTGAGAAGGGTAGTAGAGAGATGCAAGTAATTGTACTCTAGCTTGACTTCTCTCAACCACAAATACTCAAAATCACTATTGGAAGGCAGGGACTTGGAGATAAAATTACAGTCCTAATCCTTTCTCTGGACATGCCTGAAGATATGAACTGTATGCTTTCCCTCTTACTTCCCCCAGCCTGATGCTGAAGACTGTGCATCACACCTCCTTGTATGCTCCTGATTAAATCCCTTTTAGAGTCAGTGTAATAGAAAATAAATACTCATTTAAAGATGTGTGGCTGATAGGAAGCATCAGTATTTACTGACAGTGCATTGACTTTAGAAAAGTAAAATGAGATTAAAAAGCAACTGTTAAAAAATATTGACAGTAACCATTATGCTTTAGTCCTTCCCTCAGGCATTCAAAGATATTTACTGAAAGTTATGGTATGTCCAGCACAGAACTAGAAAATGAGACTCTAACATACATAAATCTTGATCCTATTACCCAAAAAGGGCTGGTGGAAAACCCAAAAACATGTAAAATCAATGTAGAAGGGTTAGGTTAAAATTTGTCAATAAGCCCAGAGGAGAGAGGAATTTGTTTGTGTAGGTGGGATTCCTTGCATATCGGATCTCTTCCTTCAGTCCCTTAGTCAGAGCTGCCTCCCTAACAGCTTCTCAAAAACATGAACCACTGTCTCTGGGACTTTTTTGCTTGTTGTTACTCTGACCACATAGCTCGTTCCCTCCTTGGGTCTCCCTGACCACAGTATTTAAAAATAGTGTCCAACAATATTCCCCCAAAGCACAGATGATATTCTAACACTCTGTTTCCCTGTTCTGCACAGCATTAATCACTATATACTGACTGTATATTTTGCTCATCTATTTATTTAGTCAGCCTACAGTCACTAAAATATAAGGAGCAGAAGGGCACGAACTTTTGCCTTTTGTGCTCATTGTTGTATTTCCAGTGTCCAAAAGGTGCTAGGTGTACAGTAGGGACCATAAATGTTTGTGAAATCAATGACTGAATACAAATTGAATAAACGATTAAATGTATGCTATTTACTAGGAATATAATTCAGATACAGTTCTTGTTCTCTGAGTTCTTACATTGCATATTAAGAGTGAGGGAGCCTATATCTCATGCAAGAATCCATGGTCTGAAATCTGAAGACTGTATAGAATATTACCTTGGGACAGATGGAGGCTTAGAGGTAAGATCAGTACATTTTTAGGTACTGAGTTTGAATACTCAAGAGAAACACAAGTAAAAGTGTATCGTAAGCACAGGTTACTACACACGGTTTTAATACTCAAATAAGATGTACACTTGAGAATTGACGACAGATCATACTTGAAGCAATGGGAGTAGGTGGAAGGGCCTAAGGAAATAATAAATATTAAGAAGAGAAGGAAGCCCATCAAAAAGCCTTGCTGAACCTCTGTATCATCCCTATTTCTGCTGTGGGGACATTAGCATGGAAATTACAAAAAGATGTAGTGGTCAGGTTAAAGGGAACACAGATAAGAGTCGCAACAAGAAAGCACCTCAATGGGTGCCTTGGTAGCTCAGCCTGTTAAGAGTGTGCCTTCAGCTCAGGTCATGATCTTGGGGTCCTGGCATCAAGCCCTGTGTCATGCTCCATGCTCAGTGGGGAGCTTGCTTCTCCCTCTCTCTCTGACCCTCACGCCTACTTGTGCTCTCCCTCACTCAAATAAATAACTAAATAACTAAATAAATAAATAAAATCTTTAAAAAAAAAGAAAGCACTTCATAATGGACTGTGATCACTTAAGAAGTTATGATTACCTTCATCCAGGGACACCTATAGATTTTGTGGGGCCCTGTCTAATTAAGTAACTTAATGTTTAAAAGACATTGAAAATGGATGGGCCCATGTGGCTCATTATATAACTTATACCCTATAAATGAATATTATAACAGGTAAAGAAAAATTCTTACATATGTATTTATTGTCCTCTCAGTGTTCATAAAGATATTTGCTGTGTCAAAGCACCATCTCTTGACAAAAGAGGGAACATAAAATATATTTTTAAAGTAATGGTTGCAAGTTTCCAAATCTGATAAAAATTATAAACCTGTAGTTCCAAGAGCTCAATGAGACCCAAGATTAAGAAACTTGAGAATATTCTAAAGTACATAATAAACCAATGGTTCAGAAGTAATAATAAAGAAAAAAACTGTAAAATCCAGAAACAAAGACACATTACATACAAAGGTATTAAATTAAGCACAACAGCAGATTTCAGAAACGATGCAAATGAAAAGACAGTAAAGGAATATTTATATAAAAACGAGTAAAATGTACACAAAACTTGTCACCAGTAGATGCACACTACAACGTTTACAAAAATTCTTTAGAAAGGGAAATTATCAAATGTGAGAATGATTCTACACAAAGGATTGAAGTGCATCAGAATATGTTAAAACATGGGTAAATAAGTAACTTTGTCAATATTTAAATGTATTTTAAAATAACTGTAACAAAAATAATGCAAAGCATTATTTTTAATTATGCTTTATTAAATATAATATTTATTATTATATATAAATTATATATAACATATAAATCATATATAATATAACATATAAATTATATATAATATATAAATTATATATAACATATAAATTAATATATATTAACAATGCTTTGCATTATTTTTGCAAATGTGTTTTCTAAAATGTATGATGATAATAAATAGCACAATAAATAGCATCATAAATGTATGATGATAATAAATAGCACAAACCAAGAAGGAAGAAATGGAACCGCCTTCAGCCCAGGGCCCGATCCATATATATATATATTTCTTTAACACATGAAAATACACCCAAGAATTAGGGGTTTTTAGTTTTGTTTGGGAGGGGGGTTCCCCTTGTTTTTTGTTTTTCTTTGGGTTTCGTTTCTTTTTTTTGTTTTGTTTTTTTTTGTTTTTTATATTTTATATTTCTTCTTGTTTTTTTCTGGACAAAATAACAAGGCAGAGAAATTCACCATAAAAGAAAGAGTGGGAAGTAGAACTCAAGGCCAGTGATATAATCAAAATAGACATAAGTAAGATGTCTCAACAAGAATTTAAAACAACGATTATAAGGTTATTAGCTGGGCTTAAAAACAGCATAGAAGACACAAGAGAATCCCTTACTGGTGAGTTAAAAGAACAAAAATACAGTCAGGCCACAATTTAAAATGCTAAAACTAAGATGCAAACCCAAATGGAGGCCATAGAAAATAAGGATGGATGAAACAAAGGAGTCAATCAGTGGTATAGAAGATAAAATTATAGAAAATAATAAAGCTGAGGAGAAAAAGAAAAGTAATGGACCATAGAAGTAGACTTAGGGAACTCAGCAACTTATTAAGACATAGTAACATTCATATCATGGGGATCCCAGAAGATTAAAAGAGAGAAAAGGGGGTAGAAGGTTTATTCTAACAAATTATAGTTGAAAACGTCCTTATTCTGGGGAAGAATACAGACATCAAATCCAAAAACCATGGAGAATTCCCATTAAATTCAACAAAACCCCAACATCTCAAAGGTATATTGTTGTGCCCAAGATTGTGAATCGGAGAAACCACCAAGGAGCCCACACGAGGGTCTATTTACAAGCAGAGCAGGGGCTTGGACCCCGAAGTGGGTTACAGCTGTGTTTTTTATGGGCTGGTCTAGGGGATTTTCAGAAGGGGTGGAGGAATTTTTTTTCACATTCCAATATGGGGGGAAAGGGTGGGGGAGTTTCTTAAGACCTAATATGTGATTCTCTGAGCTCTGTCCTCTTTCTGATATGGGATTCCCTGCCAAGGGCATTCTGAGCTTTGTTCTCATTCTAATATGGGGCTTAACTGAAGTTAGGGAAAGTTCAGCTCTTATTCACAGGGCCTGAGATGGTTGTACTTGTGCTAACTCTGAACATAAGGTGGAATGGCCTTAAGTTTTCTCTGCCTCCACAATATCACAGACAAATCCGCAAACTATACAGAAAAGGGAAAGGATCCTGAAAGCAGCAAGGGGAAACAATGCTCTTAAACTATAAGGGAACAGATTAGGCTTCCAGCAGATCTGTCCATAGAAACATGGCAGGCCATAAGAGAATGGAAGGAAATATTCAATATATTGAATGGAAAAATACCCAGCCAAGGATTCTCTATCCACCAAGGCTATCATTCAGGATTCAAGGAGAGATAAAGTTTCTCAAACAATAACTAAAGGAATTCATGACCACTAAACCAGTCCTGCAAGAAATTTTAAAAGCAATTTTTTGAGTGGAACGACCAAAAGTACCAAAAACCTAAAAATGGGACAAGAGAAAGGTGTCTGGGTGGCTCAGTCAGTTAAGCATCTCCTTTGGCTCAGGTCATGAACTCAGGGTCCTGGGATGAGCACCACATCAGGCTCCCTGCTCAGCCCTGAGTCAGCTTCTCCCTCACCTTCTCCCTCTGTGATCTCTCTCAAATAAATGAATAAAATCTTAAAAATAGATAGATTATAGATAGATAGAACCAGAGAACATCACCAGAAATACTAACTCCACAGGGAAAACAACGGCACTAAATTCATATCTTTCAATAATTACTCTGAATGTAAATAGACACTAAATGCTCTAATCAAAAGACACAGGGTATCAGAATCAGAATATTAAAAAAAATAGTAATCAATCTATACACTATCTACAAGAAACTCATTTTAGACCTAAAGTCACTGCAGATTGAAAATGAGGGAATGGAGAACCACCTATTATGCAAATTGACATTTAAAAAAGCCAAAGTAGCCTTGCTTAAAACAGACAAACTAGATTTTAAAACAAAGATTAGGGCAGCCTGGGTGGCTCAGCACTTTAATGCTGTCTTCAGTCTAGGGCCTGATCTTGGAGACCTGGGATCAAGTCCCACATCAGGCTCCCTACATGGAGCCTACTTCTCCCTCTGTCTGTGTCTCTAACTCTCTCTCCCCCAGCCCCTCTGTGTCTCTCATGAATAAATAAAAATAAAATCTTTAAAAAATAATAAATAAATAAAACAAAGATTGTAGCAAGAGATGAAGAGGTGCATTACATCATAATTAAGGAGTCTATCCATCAAGAAGATCTAACAGCTGTAAATAGTGATACACCCAGCATGGGAACGCCCAAATGTATAAAACAATAATAAAATAAAGAAACTCAGGGATAATATACAGTAATAGGAGGGGACTTCTACACCCCACTTACAACAATGAATAGGCAATCTAAGCAGTAAATCAACAAGGAAACAGTAGATGTGAATGACACACTGGATGCAATGGATTAAACGATATACTCAGGTCATTTAATCCTAAAGTAGCAAAATAAACATTCTTTTTGAGTGCACATGGAACATTTTTCAGAATAGATCACATACTGGGTCACAAAACAGCCCTCAATGAGTACAAAAATATCAATATCATACCATGCATATTTTCACACTACAATGCTATGAAACTTGAAATCAACCATAAGAAAAAAATGTGAAAAGAATTCAAATACATGGAGGTTAAAGAACATCCTGCTAAAGAATGAGTGGATCAACCAGAAAATCAAATATTTAAAAAAAAAATACATGGAAGCAAATGAAAATGAAAACATGACAGTTCAAAACCTTTGGGATGAAGCAAAGGTGGTCCTAGGTGGGAAGTACATCGCAATGCAAGCAATCCTCAAGACACAAGAAAAGTCTGAAATATGCAACCTAACTTTACACCTAAAGGAGCTCGAAACACAGCAAGTAAAGCATAAACGCAGCAGGGGAAAAGAAATATTAAAGATCGATAAATAATAAGGTTGATAAATCCCTAGCCAGACTTACCAAAAAGAAAAGAGAAAGGACCCAAATAGACAAAATCATGAATGAAAGAGGAGAGATCACAACCAACACCGCAGAAATGCAAAGAGATTTGTATTGAATATGACAATACTATAAGCAATTATATGCCAACAGACTGGGCAACCTGGAAGAAATGGGAAAATTCCCAGAAACTTATAAACTAACAAAACCAAAATAGGAAGAAATAGAAAACTTTAACAGACTGACATCCAGCAAAGACATTGAATCAGTAATCAAACATCTCCCAACAGATATAAGTCCTGGGCCAAATGACTTCAAATGATCCAGACATACACAGAAAAGATAATAGCTTTTCAATATCTTATGCTTTTGGGTGCAATTGCAAATAGAATTGATTCCTAAAATTCTCTTTTTTCAGTTTCATTGTTAGTGTATAGAAATGCCACTGATTTCTGGGCACTGATATGTATCCTGCCACACTGCAAATTGCTGTATGAGTTCTAGCATACAGCTAGAGTCTTTTGGGTTTTCTAAGTACAGTATCGAGTCATCTGCAAAGAGGGAGAGTTTAACTTTTTCTTTGCCAATTTGAATGCCTTTGATTTCTTTCTGTCTTATAGCTGAGGCTAGGACTTCTAGTACTATGTTGAATAGCAGTGAAGAGAGTCGACATCCTTCTCCTGTTCCTGATCTTAGGGGAAAGGCTCCCAGTGTTTCCCCATTAAGAATGATATTTGCTGTGGGCTTTTCGTAGATGGCTTTTAAGATGCTGAAGAATGTTCCCTCTATCCCTACACTCTGAGGAGTTTTGACAGGATTGGATGCTGTATTTTGTCCAATGCTTTCTCTGCATCTGTTGAGAGGATCGTATGGTTATTTTTTCCTCTTGCTGATATGATCAATCACATTGATTGCTTTACGAGTGTTGAACCAGCCTTGCATTCCAGGAGTAAATCCCATTTGGTCATGGTGAATAATCTTTTTCATGTATTGTTGGATCCTATTGGCTAGTATCTTGATGAGAATTTTTCCATCTGAGTTCATCAGGGATATTGATCTATAATTCTCCTTTTTGGTGCAGTCTTTTTCTGGTTTTGGAATTAAGGTGATGCTGGCCTCACAAAATGAATTTGGAAACATTCAATCCCTTTCTATCTTTAGGAACAGCTTTAGTAGAATAGGTATGGTTTCTTCTTTAAACGTTTGTAAGAATTCCCCTAGGAAGCCATCTGGCCCTGGACTTTTTTTGTCTTGGGCAGTTTTTGATGACTGCTTCAATTTCCTCCCTGCTTACTGGCCTAGTCAGGTTTTCTATTTCTTCCTGTTCCAGTTTTGGTAGTTTGAGGTTTTCCAGAAATGCGTCCATTTCTTCTACATTGCCTACTTAATTGGCGTATAGCTGCTGATAATATGTTTTTATAATTGTTTGTATTTCCTTGGTATTGGTGGTGATCTCTCTTTTTCTTTCATGATTTTATTAATTTGAGTTTTTCTCTTTTGTTTTTAATAAGGCTGGCTAATGGTTTATCTGTCTTATTAATCCTTTCAAAGAACCAATTCCTGGTATTGTTATCTATTCAAGCTATCAGTTCTTCTGGTCTCTATTTCATTGAGTTCTGCTCGAATCTTTATTAATTCTCTTCTGCTGAGTGTAGGATCTATTTGCTTTTCTTTCTCCAGATCCTTTCGGTACAAGGTTAGCTTCTATCTTGGAGTTTTTTCCAAGTTTTTGAGGGATGCTTGCATTGTGATGTATTTCCCTCTTAGGGCTGCTTTTGCTGTATCCCAAAGATTTTGAACGGTTGTATCTTCATTCTCATTAGTTTCTATGAATCTTTTTAAATCTTCTCTAATTTCCTGGTTGACCCTTTCATCTTTTAGCAGGATGCTCTTTAACCTCCACGTGTTTGAGTTTCTTCCAAATTTCTTCTTCTGATTTATTTCAAGTATCAAAGCATTATGGTCTGAAAATATTCAGGGAACAATATCAATCTTTTCGTATTGGTTAAGGCCTGATTTGAGACCCAGTATGTGGTCTATTCTTGAGAAAGTTCCATGAGCACTTAAGAAGAATGTGTGATCCCATTTAAATTGCCCCTAAAAGCATACAATAATTAGGAATAAGCCTAACCAAAGAGGTAAAGAATCTACACCCTAAAAACTACAGAATACTTCTGAAAGAAATTGAGAAAGACACAAAGAGATGGAAAAATATACCATGATCATGGACTGGAAGAATTAATACTGTGAAAATGTCAATGATACCCAGGAAAATTTACACATCTAATGCAGCCCCTATCAAAATACCATGGAAGTTCTTCCAGAGAGCTGGAATAAATAATTTTAAGATTTGTGTGGTATCAGAAAAGACCCCGAATAACCAGGGGAATACTGAAAAAGAAAACAGGAGCCAGGGGCATCCCAAACCCACATTTCAAGTTGCACTACAAAGCTGTGACCATCAAGACAGTATGATACTGGCACAAAAACAGACACATAGATCAACGGAACAAAACAGAGAACCCAGAAATGAGCCCTCAACCCTATGATGAAATAATATTCGAAAAAGCAGGGAAAGACTATGCACAGGAAAAATGACAATCTCTTCAATAAATGGTGCTGGGAAAATTGGACATCCACATGCAGAAGAATGAAACTAGACCATTCTCTTAGACCATACCCAACGATAAACTCAAAATGGATGAACGATCTAAATGTCAGACAAGATTCCATCAAAATCCTAGAGGAGAACACAGGCAACACCCTTTTTGAACTTGGCCACACCAACTTCTTGCAAGACACCTCTATAAAGGCAAAGGAAACAAAAGCAAAAATGAACTATTAGGACTTAACCAAGATAAAAAGCTTCTGCACAGCAAAAGGAACAGTCAACAAAACTAAAAAACAGGGGGGAGGAGCAAGATGGCGGAAGAGTAGGGTCCCCAAATCACCTGTCTCCACCAAACTACCTAGAAAATCTTCAAATTATCCTGAAAATCTATGAATTCGGCCTGAGATTTAAAGAGAGACCAGCTGGAATGCAACAGTGAGAAGAGTTCGCGCTTCTATCAAGGTAGGAAGACGGGGAAAAAGAAATAAACAAAAGGCCTCCAAGGGGGAGGGGCCCGCGAGGAGCCGGGCTGAGGCCGGGGCGAGTGTCCCCAGGACAGGAGAGCCCCGTCCCGGAGGAGCAAGAGCTGCACGGACCTTCCCGGGGGAAAGGGGCTCGCGGGGAGGTGGAGCAGGACCCAGGAGGGAGGGGATGCCCTCGGGCTCCCGGGGACAGTAACAGCAACTGCGCGCCCAGGAGAGTGCGCCGAGCTCCCTAAGGGCTGCAGCGCGCACAGCGGGACCCGGAGCAGCTCGGGGGGCTCGGGCGGCGACTCCGCGGAGGGGGCTGCACGGCCCCGGGAGCAGCTCG
The DNA here is from genome assembly GCF_011100685.1 of Canis lupus familiaris. NCBI lineage: Eukaryota > Metazoa > Chordata > Mammalia > Carnivora > Canidae > Canis > Canis lupus. The sequence goes on from NC_049242.1 coordinate 29,709,476, forward strand.
GCCGGGCTCGGGCAGAGGAAGAGGCTCCGTGCAGAGGGGCCTGCGCGGTTCCAGGAGCAGCTCGGAGGGGCTCGGGCGGCAGCTCCGCGGAGGGGGTTGCGCGGCCCGGGAGCGCGAATCCACCAGCGCAGGCTCCGGACACAGGGCGCCGGGACACAGCCCAGGATCCGGCCTCCCCCGGGACAGGCAGAGGCCGGGAGGGCCCAGGACAGCGAGGACGCTCCTGCCCCAGCTGAGCAGATCAGCGGCCCCGCCCGGAGCCTCCAGGCCCTGCAGACGGAGAGCTCCGGAGTTCCTGCGGGGGCTGAATCCAGGTTTCCAGAGCTGCCCCGCCACTGGGGCTGTTCCTCCTGCGGCCTCACGGGGTAAACAACCCCCACTGAGCCCTGCACCAGGCAGGGGCACAGCAGCTCCCCCAACTGCTGACACCTGAAAATCAGCACAACAGGCCCCTCCCCCAGAACACCAGCTAGACGGACAACTTCCAGGAGAAGCCAAGGGACTTAAAGAACACAGAATCAGAAGATATTCCCCTGTGGTTCTTTTTTTTTTTTTTTTTTTTTTTTGGTTTTTTTTTTGTTGTTGTTGTTGTTGTTTTGTTTTTTGTTTTGTTTTGTTTTGTTTTGCTTTTTGATTTGTTTCCTCCCCCACCCCCCCTTTTTTTCTCCTTTCTTTTTCTTTCTCTTTTTCTTCTTTTTTTTTTTTTCTTTCGTTTTTTTTTCTCTTCCCTTTTTTTTTCTCTTTCTCTTTTCTTTCCTTCTTTCTCTCCTCTCTTTTTCTCTTTTTCCCAATACAACTAGCTTTTGGCCACTCTGCACTGAGCAAAATGACTAGAAGGAAAACCTCACCTCAAAAGAAAGTATCAGAAACAGTCCTCTCTCCCACAGAGTTACAAAATCTGGATTACAATTCAATGTCAGAAAGCCAATTCAGAAGCACTATTATACAGCTACTGGTGGCTCTAGAAAAAAGTATAAAGGACTCAAGAGACTTCATGACTGCAGAATTTAGAGCTAATCAGGCAGAAATTAAAAATCAATTGAATGAGATGCAATCCAAACTAGAAGTCCTAACGACGAGGGTTAACGAGGTGGAAGAACGAGTGAGTGACATAGAAGACAAGTTGATGGCAAAGAGGGAAACTGAGGAAAAAAGAGACAAACAATTAAAAGACCATGAAGATAGATTAAGGGAAATAAACGACAGCCTGAGGAAGAAAAACCTACGTTTAATTGGGGTTCCCGAGGGCGCCGAAAGGGCCAGAGGGCCAGAATATGTATTTGAACAAATTCTAGCTGAAAACTTTCCTAATCTGGGAAGGGAAACAGGCATTCAGATCCAGGAAATAGAGAGATCCCCCCCTAAAATCAATAAAAACCATTCAACACCTCGACATTTAATTGTGAAGCTTGCAAATTCCAAAGATAAGGAGAAGATCCTTAAAGCAGCAAGAGACAAGAAATCCCTGACTTTTATGGGGAGGAGTATTAGGGTAACAGCAGACCTCTCCACAGAGACCTGGCAAGCCAGAAAGGGCTGGCAGGATATATTCAGGGTCCTAAATGAGAAGAACATGCAACCAAGAATCCTTTATCCAGCAAGGCTCTCATTCAAAATGGAAGGAGAGATAAAGAGCTTCCAAGACAGGCAGCAACTAAAAGAATATGTGACCTCCAAACCAGCTCTGCAAGAAATTTTAAGGGGGACTCTTAAAATTCCCCTTTAAGAAGAAGTTCAGTGGAACAGTCCACAAAAACAAAGACTGAATAGATATCATGATGACACTAAACTCATATCTCTCAATAGTAACTCTGAATGTGAACGGGCTTAATGACCCCATCAAAAGGCGCAGGGTTTCAGACTGGATAAAAAAGCAGGACCCATCTATTTGCTGTCTACAAGAGACTCATTTTAGACAAAAGGACACCTACAGCCTGAAAATAAAAGGTTGGAGAACCATTTACCATTCGAATGGTCCTCAAAAGAAAGCAGGGGTAGCCATCCTTATATCAGATAAACTAAAATTTACCCCAAAGACTGTAGTGAGAGATGAAGAGGGACACTATATCATACTTAAAGGATCTATTCAACAAGAGGACTTAACAATCCTCAATATATATGCTCCGAATGTGGGAGCTGCCAAATATATAAATCAATTATTAACCAAAGTGAAGAAATACTTAGATAATAATACACTTATACTTGGTGACTTCAATCTAGCTCTTTCTATACTCGATAGGTCTTCTAAGCACAACATCTCCAAAGAAACGAGAGCTTTAAATGATACACTGGACCAGATGGATTTCACAGATATCTACAGAACTTTACATCCAAACTCAACTGAATACACATTCTTCTCAAGCGCACATGGAACTTTCTCCAGAATAGACCACATATTGGGACACAAATCGGGTCAGAACCGATACCAAAAGATTGGGATCGTCCCCTGCATATTCTCGGACCATAATGCCTTGAAATTAGAACTAAATCACAACAAGAAGTTTGGAAGGACCTCAAACACGTGGAGGTTAAGGACCATCCTGCTAAAAGATAAAAGGGTCAACCAGGAAATTAAGGAAGAATTAAAAAGATTCATGGAAACTAATGAGAATGAAGATACAACCGTTCAAAATCTTTGGGATGGAGCAAAAGCAGTCCTAAGGGGGAAATACATCGCAATACAAGCATCCATTCAAAAACTGGAAAGAACTCAAATACAAAAGCTAACCTTACACATAAAGGAGCTAGAGAAAAAACAGCAAATAGATCCTACACCCAAGAGAAGAAGGGAGTTAATAAAGATTCGAGCAGAACTCAACGAAATCGAGACCAGAAGAACTGTGGAACAGATCAACAGAACCAGGAGTTGGTTCTTTCAAAGAATTAATAAGATAGATAAACCATTAGCCAGCCTTATTAAAAAGAAGAGAGAGAAGACTCAAATTAATAAAATCATGAATGAGAAAGGAGAGATCACTACCAACACCAAGGAAATACAAACGATTTTAAAAACATATTATGAACAGCTATACGCCAATAAATTAGGCAATCTAGAAGAAATGGACGCATTCCTGGAAAGCCACAAACTACCAAAACTGGAACAGGAAGAAATAGAAAACCTGAACAGGCCAATAACCAGGGAGGAAATTGAAGCAGTCATCAAAAACCTCCTAAGACACAAGAGTCCAGGGCCAGATGGCTTCCCAGGGGAATTTTATCAAACGTTTAAAGAAGATATCATACCTATTCTCCTAAAGCTGTTTGGAAAGATAGAAAGAGATGGAGTACTTCCAAATTCGTTCTATGAAGCCAGCATCACCTTAATTCCAAAGCCAGACAAAGACCCCACCAAAAAGGAAAATTACAGACCAATATCCGTGATGAACATGGATGCAAAAATTCTCAACAAGATACTGGCCAATAGGATCCAACAGTACATTAAGAAAATTATTCACCATGACCAAGTAGGATTTATCCCTGGGACACAAGGCTGGTTCAACACCCGTAAAACAATCAATGTGATTCATCATATCAGCAAGAGAAAAACCAAGAACCATATGATCCTCTCATTGGATGCAGAGAAAGCATTTGACAAAATACAGCATCCATTCCTGATCAAAATTCTTCAGAGTGTAGGGATAGAGGGAACATTCCTCGACATCTTAAAAGCCATCTATGAAAAGCCCACAGCAAATATCATTCTCAATGGGGAAGCACTAGGAGCCTTTCCCCTAAGATCAGGAACAAGACAGGGATGTCCACTCTCACCACTGCTGTTCAACATAGTACTGGAAGTCCTAGCCTCAGCAATCAGACAACAAAAAGACATTAAAGGCATTCAAATTGGCAAAGAAGAAGTCAAACTCTCCCTCTTCGCAGATGACATGATACTCTACATAGAAAACCCAAAAGTCTCCACCCCAAGATTGCTAGAACTCATACAGCAATTCGGGAGCGTGGCAGGATACAAAATCAATGCCCAGAAGTCAGTGGCATTTCTATACACTAACAATGAGACTGAAGAAAGAGAAATTAAGGAGTCAATCCCATTTACAATTGCACCCAAAAGCATAAGATACCTAGGAATAAACCTAACCAAAGATGTAAAGGATCTATACCCTCAAAACTATAGAACACTTCTGAAAGAAATTGAGGAAGACACAAAGAGATGGAAAAATATTCCATGCTCATGGATTGGTAGAATTAATATTGTGAAAATGTCAATGTTACCCAGGGCAATATACACGTTTAATGCAATCGCTATCAAAATACCATGGACTTTCTTCAGAGAGTTAGAACAAATTATTTTAAGATTTGTGTGGAATCAGAAAAGACCCCGAATAGCCAGGGGAATTTTAAAAAAGAAAACCATATCTGGGGGCATCACAATGCCAGATTTCAGGTTGTACTACAAAGCTGTGGTCATCAAGACAGTGTGGTACTGGCACACAAACAGACACATAGATCAGTGGAACAGAATAGAGAATCCAGAAGTGGACCCTGAACTTTATGGGCAACTAATATTCGATAAAGGAGGAAAGACTATCCATTGGAAGAAAGACAGTCTCTTCAATAAATGGTGCTGGGAAAATTGGACATCCACATGCAGAAGAATGAAACTAGACCACTCTCTTTCACCATACACAAAGATAAACTCAAAATGGATGAAAGATCTAAATGTGAGACAAGATTCCATCAAAATCCTAGAGAAGAACACAGGCAACACCCTTTTTGAACTCGGCCATAGTAACTTCTTGCAAGATACATCCACGAAGGCAAAAGAAACAAAAGCAAAAATGAACTATTGGGACTTCATCAAGATAAGAAGCTTTTGCACAGCAAAGGATACAGTCAACAAAACTCAAAGACAACCTACAGAATGGGAGAAGATATTTGCAAATGACATATCAGATAAAGGGCTAGTTTCCAAGATCTATAAAGAACTTATTAAACTCAACACCAAAGAAACAAACAATCCAATCATGAAATGGGCAAAAGACATGAACAGAAATCTCACAGAGGAAGACATAGACATGGCCTACATGCATATGAGAAAATGTTCTGCATCACTTGCCATCAGGGAAATACAAATCAAAACTACAATGAGATACCACCTCACACCAGTGAGAATGGGGAAAATTAACAAGGCAGGAAACAACAAATGTTGGAGAGGATGCGGAGAAAAGGGAACCCTCTTACACTGTTGGTGGGAATGTGAACTGGTGCAGCCACTCTGGAAAACTGTGTGGAGGTTCCTCAAACAGTTAAAAATATACCTGCCCTACGACCCAGCAATTGCACTGTTGGGGATTTACCCCAAAGATACAAATGCAATGAAACGCCGGGACACCTGCACCCCGATGTTTATAGCAGCAATGGCCACGATAGCCAAACTGTGGAAGGAGCCTCGGTGTCCAACGAAAGATGAATGGATAAAGAAGATGTGGTTTATGTATACAATGGAATATTACTCAGCTATTAGAAATGACAAATACCCACCATTTGCTTCAACGTGGATGGAACTGGAGGGTATTATGCTGAGTGAAGTAAGTCAGTCGGAGAAGGACAAACATTATATGTTCTCATTCATTTGGGGAATATAAATAATAGTGAAAGGGAAAATAAGGGAAGGGAGAAGAAATGTGTGGGAAATATCAGAAAGGGAGACAGAATGTAAAGACTGCTAACTTTGGGAAACGAACTAGGGGTGGTAGAAGGGGAGGAGGGCGGGGGGTGGGAGTGAATGGGTGACGGGTAACACAACGGGGTGTTATTCTGTATGTTAGTAAATTGAACACCAATAAAAAAAAAAACTAAAAAACAATATACAGTATGGGAGAAGATATTTGTAAATGACATATCAGATAGAGGGCTAGTACCCAAGATCTATAAAGAACTTATTAAATCAACAGCAGAGAAACAAATAATCCAATCCTGAAATGGGCAAAAGATATGAACAGAAATTTCACAATGGAAGACATAGGATGTTCAATCTCACCGTTACTATTTAATATCATACTGGAAGTCTTGGCTTCCATAATCAGAAAACAAAAGAAATAAAAGGCTCTCCATCTGACAAGGAAGAAGTCAAATGTTAAGTATTTGCAGATGATATAATACTCAATGTAGAAAACCTGAAAGCCTTGAAAAAATTATTAGAACTCCTACATGAATTCACCAAACTTGCAGGATATAAAATCATTGTGCACAAATCTGTTGCATTTCTATACACCAACAATGAAGCAGCAGAAAAAGAAATCAAGGAATCAATTCCCTTTGTCATTGCATCAAAAACCAAGATGATACCTAATAATAAACCTAACCAAAGTTATAAAAATCTGTACTCTTAAAACTATAGAACACTAATGCAAGAAATTGAAGAGGACAGTAAGAAATAGAAAAGCCTTCTATGATCATGGATTGGAAGAACAAATGTTGTTAAAATGTCTATACTACTCAAAGAAATCTACACATTAAATGCAATCCTTATCAAAATAACATCAGTATTTTTCACAGAGCTAGAACAAACATCCCTAACATTTGTATGCAAACACAGAAGACCCTGAATGCCCAAAGCAATCCTAAAACAGAAAAGTAAGATAGGAGACATCATGATTCTGGACTTCAAGCTATATTAAAAAGCTGTAGACATCAAGACATTATGCTACTGGCATGAAAACAGACATATAGATCAATGGAACAGAATACAAAACTCAAAAATGAAGCCACAACTATCTGGTCAACTAATCTTCAACAAAACAGGAATGAATATCCAGTAAGGGGTGGGGAATCAGTCTCTTCAACAAATGGTACTGGAAAAATTGGAAAGCAACATGCAGAAGAATGAAACTGGACCACTTTCTTACAGTGCACACACACACACACACACACACACATACACAACTTCAAAATGGATGAAATACCTAAGTGTGAGACAGGAAAACATCAAAATCATAAAGGATAACTTAGGCAGAAACCTCTTTGACAGTAGTAGCAACTTCTTACTAGACTAGTCTCCAGAGACAAGGGAAACAAAAGCAAAAATGAACTAATGGGATTTCATAAAGATAAAAGCTTCTGCACAGCAAAGATAACAATCAACAAAACTAAAAGATAGCCTATGGAGTCAAGAAGATAATTGCAAGCAACATATCTGATAAAGGGTTAGTATCCAAAATCGATAAAGAACTTATCAAACTCAACACCCAAAGAACAAATAATCCAGTCAAGAAATGTGCAGAAGATATGAATAGACACCTTTCAGAAGAATATCCAGATAACTAACAGACGTGAAAAGATGCTCAACATCACTTATCATCAGGGAAATACAAATTGAAACCATGATGAGATATCACCTCACACCAGGAAGAATGGCTAAAATTAACTCAAGAAACAACAGGTGTTGGCTAGTATGCAAAGAAGAATCCTATTGCACTCTTGGTGGGAATACAAACTGGAGCAGCCACTCTGGAAGACACCATGGAGGTTCCTCAAAAGGTTACAAATAGACCTACCTTACAAACAGGCAATTGGACTACTAGCTATTTACCAAAAGGATACAAAAATACTGATTCAGAGGGGTACATGCACCTCAATGTTTATAGTACCGTTATCAACAATAGCCAAATCATTGAAAGAACTAAAATATCCATCAATTGATGAATGGATAAAGAAGAGGTGACATGTATATGTATATATATAAATAAATATGTATATATAAATAAATATATACATGTTTATATAATAATAAATATATAAATATGTATTTATATAAATATATTTATTCCATATATATCGGAATATGGAATATTGGACTATGGAATATTAGCCATCAAAAATAATGAAATCTTGCCATTTACAGCAATGTGGATGGAGCTAGAGTATATTATGCTAAATGAAATATGTTAGAGAAAGGCAGATATAGTATGATCTCAATCATATGTAGAATTTAAGAAAGAAAATAGATGAACATATGAGAAGGGGAAAAGAAAAAAAGGAGAGAGGGAAGCAATCCATAAAAGACTCTTAATGATAGAAAACTGAGAATTGATAGAGGGAGGTGGATGGAGTTGGGCTAGATGGTTGATGGATATTAAAGAGGGCACTTGCTGTGATGCGCACTGGATATTGCATGTAAGTGGTGCATGACTGAATTCTACTCCAGAAACTAATACCACCCTGTATGTTAACTTACTAAAATTTAAATTAAAAAAAATAAACCAGTTGCCATAAAGCAGTCAGTGGATGAGCTGGACAGCTAAATAAATGCAGCTGAGGGGCATATTAGTGGGCTGGATCAGGCCAAGGAGTTTCATAGTCCTATTACATAATGGTTAGAAGACACAGAAAGAAGGAGGAGGAAATGAATAAGAGATCATATGCAAGGATGTCACAATGTAAATTTGGTAGTACCTGAGTCACATGAGGAAATAGACTGGGAACATACTTGAAGAAAGTGAAATGAAAGACTGCTCTAAAATTTAAAAAATGTAAGACTGAAGTTTGAAGGTATTTTATAGAGACAAATTAGATGTCAAAAATAAAACCTTCTAGCCTCGGTGTCCATCGAAAGATGAATGGATAAAAAAGATGTGGTTTATGTATACAATGGAATATTACTCAGCCATTAGAAACGACAAATACCCACCATTTGCTTCGACGTGGATGGAACTGGAGGGTATTATGCTGAGTGAAGTAAGTCAATCAGAGAAGGACAAACATTATATGGTCTCATTCATTTGGGGAATATAAATAATAGTGAAAGGGAATAGAAGGTAAGGGAGAAGAAATGGGTAGGAAATATCAGAAAGGGAGACAGAACATGAGAGACTCCTAACTCCGGGAAACAAACTGGAGGTAGTGGAAGGGGAGGAGGGCGGGGGGTTGGGGTGAATGGATGCTGGGCACTGAGGGGGGCACTTGACGGGATGAGCACTGGGTGTTTTCTGTATGTTGGCAAATTGAACACCAATAAAAAATAAATTTATTATTTAAAAAAATAAAAAAATAAAACCTTCTAGATATATTATGATATCAGAAAAAAAAAAACAGTTCTAAAGGCTATGTGTAGGTCACCTATTACCTTTGGTAGGTTCCTAAACAGATTCTGAGACTTTGATGTATACTGGTGGTATTTTGAGGAGTTGAAGTGGAAAATAAGAGGATGGAGTAGAAACAAAAGCAAACCAGAAATAATGTAATTTTAGTAATACACAAAAAAATGATTAAAAAATAAAAATTAGCAATTCACAATGAAGGTTTTAATATGGCCACAAATTCCTGCTCCCTCCTGCTAAATCTGGGCTGATTCCAGGGACTCACTCATAAGCAACAGAATATGGCACAAGTGATGCCAATTATAAACTATATATATAGAAGTAATCTACAAAATTTTGTAAATAACTAAAAATACTTGGATAGATTCAAATGGGAACTCACCCTACCATATAATATTATGTATTACAAAGCAATACTAATACAAATAATGTAGCATTGTCATAGTAGTAAAGTCAAACACACCAATGACGGAACAGAAACACGACCATGTGTGCATGAAACTTGGTATACAGTAAAGTTTACACTTCAAGTCAGTGAGAGAAAGATCAAATATTTATCTCTATATAGAGATAGAAAGCTAAAAATAAGATAAATAAAGATAAGATACAGAGATAAAAATAAAACAGTATGGAGGTTCCCCAAAAACTAAAAATAGAACTAACCTATGACCTAGCAATTGCATTACTAGGTATTTAGCCAAAGATTACAAAAATATTGTTCAAAGGGATACATGTACCCTGATATTTATAACAGCATTATGGACAATAGCCAAATGAGGGAAACAACCCACGTGTCCAACAACTGAAGAATGGATAAATAGGATAAAGAAGATGTGATATATATATATATATATATTACTGAGCCATACAAAAGAATGAAATCTTGCCATCTGTAACAACGTTGGTGGAGCCAGAGTATTATGCTAAGTGAAATAAGTCAGAGAAAGACAAAGACTATATGATTTCATTCATATATGGAATTTAAGGAACAAAAGAAATAAATGGAAAAAGAAAGAGAAACTAAGAAACAGACTGTGAACTATAGAGAGCAAACTGATGGTTACCAGACAGGAGGGAGTGGGGGATGGGCTGAATATGCAGATGAAAGAGTGAACTTGCTGTGATGAGCACTGGGTGATGCATGGAAGTGTTGAATCATTGTATTGCACACCTGAAACTAAGATTACACTGTATGTTAGCTAACTGGAACTTAATTTCTTTTTAAAAGTAAAACAAAACAAACACACCCAGGAAAGTTTACATAGAGTACATGGGTCAACAAGGTGGGTGGATACTTTAAAGTCTAGAGCATAATTAAAACTTAGGCAATTGTGTTTAAATTTAGAGAAAGAAAAGATTTAGTAAATGGCGCACCAACTCTGTCAAGAAAACAGAAGCTATTCAGACTATGCACTGTAGCTGCCATTGACGGGCGTACTCTGGGGCAGCATCCACACTTCATGGGTCATGGGGAGGTGTAGGAGACACCATGAGAGTGCCCAAGGTAGTGCTGAGGTGATAGGGGACTCAGGGTAGAGGAAATTTATAAAACTAGCAACACGTTACTTAGTATTTTCACAGCTGTTATGAATATAGCACTGCATACTAACTTAATACCACTCCCTACTCTTCACAATGTAACCACAAACAGATTTAAATATATCAGTATGAAACATAATGCACTGTTTTACAAAAAATAAAACAAAAATAAATAAATAAAAGCGCTTTGTGATCTTGTGAAGTGACCCCTAAATAAGATCCACAGAGAAAATCTATTCACAGAAGAATAGAATTTGACTCAATCAAAGTGAAAGATGTCTGGACAGAAGACACTAAAACTGAGAGCATCATAAAAGACTAGAGGAGAGACAAGCAATATCTAACCAACAAGGAACTCTAACATTTGAAATATGCATAGATATTTTGACAATATGCAGGAAAACAAAATTAATAGAAAAAGCAGATAAAGGATGTCAACGTATAATTCACAGTATGAAGAACACAAATGGCTCAACAGTATATGAACAATGCTCACTTATCGGGAGAAAATCAAATTAAAAATAGTCACATAGTATTTTACATTATATACTTTTTTAACAAATAGCATCTAATGGTGGAAGGAATGTGAAAAATAAAGAAACTTTAGGAATATCTAGTGATATTTTATAAATAATTGGGGAGAAATTTTTATAATTTCTATGGAAATTAAATACTTTTATAGCTTTCACTGAATTAAAAATCCTCCACATATACCGGTTTTAGATCTATAAAGAGAAGTGTACAATGATATTGAAAGCAACATTATTTTTGGTAACAATTATGGGTCCTTAGGGCCTAAACTACTTACATGAAGAGAAAAAATGCAAGTAATGGGAATCGAACAGTTTAAAAGATGAAGTGGACTTTCATAGAGCAACGTGGACAGATGCTTACAAATTTCTGTTAAGTATAAACAAAGAATACCATCAGATTTATAAACCAATGACATTTTTACAATTCCATTTCCAACCTTTCCTATCATCAACAAACATGTAACTAATAAGCATACTTAAGTTTAATTAGACATATTTTAAGAACACCAGAGTTTTCACTCCCCCGAAGGAAAGAGGAATAGCAATGTTGAGATCTATGGAAGAAAGAGAGGTAAAAATAGAGTAAAAGAAGGCCTCCAAAGAGACTGAAGGTGGTGGCACTGTGCAAGGAACATAGTTAATGATACTGTAATAGCTTTGTATGGTGACAAACTATAGCTACACCTAAGATGAGCATAGCATAATGTATAGACTTGTCCAATCACTATGTTGTATATCTGAAACTAAGGTAACATTGTGTGTCAATTACACTCAAATTTTTAAAAATTAATGAAAACAAATAAATAGAGAATAAAGAAACTGATCATGTTTGCTCCCAATATTGGAGAGATAGGAATAATTCACATGAAGTTCAAAATAAAATTTTTATAAAAGGAATAAATCATATTTCCTAGTATAGAGTTGTATATACATCCCATTTGAAACATCTTTCACTATAGGAAAAAAATTCTATCAGATTTTCTCTCTGAAAAATACATTGTATTTTTTCAGGAATTTTTTTTAAGTTTCTCTTGTATGTTTATCATTATAATGCAATGACAAAAGCCATGATGTGCTAACATCAATCCACTAGATAGGATGGTTTGGGAGGGCTTATCAAACAGTTTTGTGCAGGAAGCCCATGAGAACTTCTGAATGAGCCTTTTGTACCCATACAAGGCACTGAGCTTGCATGTGCAAAGGAGTATGAATATGGATGGACAGATGTGTGTAACACCCCTACATCCAGGAGACTAATTCCTGCAGCACACACAGTCAATGTTGGGCTAGATTAACAGAGCTCCTCACTTTTAGAGAGAAAGAAAATAATTTTCTTCTCACACCTGCCTGCCTGTCTGTCCCAGGAGGACATTTTAGGCCCAAGAGTAGTGATGGGAAGAAGTTCCCAGACGGCAATGTCCCTGAGGCTCTGGAGTTATAACTATACCAGATGCCTGAGAAACTAATCAGAACTCCAGTATTGCTGGGGCCGGCCTCCTTGCTCACATCCCCTGTAGGTGCGTCTGGTAAGAGGGTGTCTGAGGAGAAACTAGACCAAGATTAGCAAGAACATGGGGGAGATCTTTGTCTTCAGTCCAGATCTGTGCTTTGTTCCATTCCTAACTCAATACAGCTGAAGTACTTTGAAAATGGGGTGGAAGAGGCTGCATTCTGTCCCAGGTCAGGAGGCACATGTGAGAACCTGTGCTCTGGGACCTTCCCTTTTGAAGTCCTCTGTCTTTTTTGGATCTTTTGCTGGGTGGTGTCAGAAATGCAGAGAAGCAGGAATTTGTCCATAGCCAATTAATGAGCAGAGGGGATCAGGGAAATATATCATCTGGAGCTCAGTTTTGAAAATTTGGGGGTTTCATCTGTGATTATGAACATTTAGAAGCTTTAGGGCAAAGACTCTATCCCCAAATGCCTGACTCATGGCACAAGAATTAAATTTAATCTCTACAACTTCAGAGACTGAGGATACAGACCACAGTGGGAAGATCCATGAGAGTCAAAAGATAGCCCCTTAGATTTCAGCTCCATCTAAAGAAATTCTAAAATCTACACCTGCCAAAAAGGGGGATTATGCACAAACCGTAGGATCATAGAGATATCTGTCACTGGTTTGTTCAGAGCAAAGATGTCTGAAATGGTACATGGAAGACATGTCTCACAATTGTGTCTGTGTGCATGGAGTTAGGTGGTGCTTAACAATTCCTCCTCCATTTCAAACAGCACTTGCATAGTGTTATGCTGAGGGTCTGTCCTACAGCATGGGAAAAAGCCCATCCTGCAGGTTCTCTGCTTTTATCATTGCCCTTCAACTTCACTGGATTCTTCATTCTGTCCCTACCTGGAAGCAGTAGTCATCAGTTCTAGTCCTTAGGCCTACTACTATCACTGGCTAGCCCTATTTTGCAATCCAAGGTTGAAAGAGGAATGGGGAAGGTCATATATAGACTCAAAAGCTTTACTTCTAGGGCTGAATAGGTAGTTCAAGTTCAATGCTTGTTGGATAAACTATGGATTGAAGACTATGTAGAAATATCCAGAGAAAAAAGGAGAAAGGAGAAAAGAGTGAGTGGCAAGAATGGATTAAAAGATCCTCCTATGAAAAAAAAAAAAAAAAAAAAAAAAAAATCCTCCTATGTCTGAAACATATATTACATTGTATATATATAGACATATATATACATTATATATACACAAATATATATATTCAATATATTATATAGAAACAATTTTAAAATGTAATAAACTATATTTGACATTATGCTAATTACTTGAGAGGTAAGCAAATGGAGATAGATCTAGAAGAATAAGAGATAATTCTGTATAGATATTGTGTTTTTAATTCTCTCCAGTTAAGGTATTCTTAAATATTGATAATCTATATCTATTATATAATATCATTATCAATATACATTGTTCTTATGAATTTTTTTTATTTTCATGAATAATTTGTAAGGAATCATATGACTCAAACTTTAACTACTATAACAATATACAATGCTAATCAATGTCTTAAATGAAGACTTTTAATTTATAAGCAAGAACTATAATTATTTTCTCATATATGATATTTTGGAAATTCTATTTTTTAAACATTAACTAACCTTTACTCTATTTTTAAATATAATTTTAACAATTCCTCATTCTTCTTCTTCATTCATTGTGTAAAGCTTAAAAATTTACAGATTTTATGTACTACTATTGAATTAAATTATAGCTCTTAAAAAAATGGTCCTGTGGAGTTCTCAGAAATTTCACTCTAGGGCTAGAAATAAGTATCCCAAACTTCTTCAGGAGACAAAGAGAACATGCTTCTTTCTCTATGAATACTGCATGGACACTCATGCCTGAATTTCCACTTCTTCCGTTTGGCTGTATCCTCCAACTCTCATTTCAATATTTTCCCTCCTTCCATGCAATGAATTCCTAATTCCTCCCAAGAATACTCTGAAATGCCTGAGAAGAAAAGCTTCTCAGACATGGTGAGATTTGGAGCCCTAACGTATAAGAATTATATGTCAAAATTTTGCAGTGTAGGATCAGAGGATGCAATGAGCAAGAAAAAAAGGCAAAATGCAAATGATAAAAGTGGTGATTAGAAAGAGTATTTAGATTTTAGAGGCATGAGGTATCCAACTACAAAAATGGAAAGAAGAGTTGAGTGAACATAGTGCTCAAGACAAGAGAAGGTCCTTTGGTCACCAACTGAAGACTGGACATTATTTTTCTATGGGTTTTTACCATCACGACTTCCAGCTTGTAGAGCATCGCCCAATATTTGTGAGCCAATACACCGAGACAAAGCATAACCACTAGACAGGAGGACCTGGATCATTGTATTGGAGGTAGAAGGGGAAATGGAAAGGGGATGAAAGTACATAAAAGTACATTTCATCACTCTCACACGATTGCAATGAGAATTATCAATGCTTAGCTTCTTCAATGACACATATGCCTCCTCCATACATATGTGCAAGTGCACATTCTACTTTTACATTGTTCCATTCCTGAAGTCAAGAATCCCACACGTATGAAGATGTATTTGCAATTACGTGGCAGAATCCATACCCACCAAATTAAAATGACTTTTTACACAAAATGAAAATGTTCATGCCAGGGTATAGTATTTTTAATCTGTTATTAAAGCCAACTATAGCTGAAAATTCAGAGCAGGGGTGGCATGGAAAACTAGGAATCTGTACCTAGTCAAACTTTGTGACAGACTCTGTTACTCATTTCTGTGTGTTGTTATAGTTAAATTGTCATGTGTTATATAGGTAAGTAGTCATTAAAGAACAAAAAAACAAAAAGGAAGAAACTTATAAAGACAAATCTAGGGACTCATTGTCACAAAGTACTTTTCAAAGTAATTTTATCCTTTCTTTTGTTGCTAAAAAGACATAACATTCTCTCAAAAACAGAACTTGAGCAAATCAAAAATGTATAAATGAACCATATACCTTAGGCCTCTACACTGCTTAGTGATAGAAATATCAGAACAGGGTCAGAACACAAAGAATAAAGACATGAATTTACATGGCTCTCGATGACCTGCTAGGACTCACACGAGTTTCACCTAGGTGAAGCAAATTGTAGTGAATTTATGTGTCTTGATTCAGTAGCTAATTTTTACCCTAATTTTACAGATCACTAAAGGAAAACTGTAGAAATATGTGACAGAAGATGACAACAAATCAAAATGGGACCATATCCATTGAGATTTCAGACTTTCTCCTGAATTGTTTAGTCAGGTCTCCCAGCTGGCAACTTTCTTTCTCCCTGCCCCTCAGCCTCCTCTTCCTCCTGGCCATGGGGGCCAATGGTGTTCTCCTGATCACCATCTGGCTGGAGGCCTCTCTGCACGAGCCCATGTACTACCTGCTCAGCATCCTCTCCCTATTGGACATCGTGCTCTGCCTCACTGTCATCCCCAAAGTCCTGACCATATTCTGGTTTGATCTCAAGTCCATCAACTTTTATGCTTGCTTCATTCAGATGTACATCATGAATTGCTTCCTTGCCATGGAGTCCTGCACATTCATGGTCATGGCCTATGACCGCTATGTGGCCATCTGCCACCCACTGAGGTACCCATCCATCATCACAGAACAATTTGTAGTGAAGGCTGCCATTTTTATTTTGGCCAGGAATGCTATTTCTTCAGTGCCTATTCCCATTCTATCATCCAGACTCCATTATTGTGGGGGAAATGTCATTGAGAATTGCATCTGTGCCAATATGTCTGTCTCCAAGCTCTCCTGTGATGATGTCACCATCAATCGCCTTTACCAGTTTGCTGCAGGCTGGACAATTCTAGGATCTGATCTCATCTTTATCTTCCTCTCCTACAGCCTTATACTGCGAGCTGTGCTGAGACTCAAGGCAGAGGGTGCTATGGCCAAAGCCCTGAGCACATGTGGTTCTCACTTCATCCTTATCCTCTTCTTCAGCACTATCCTTCTGGTCTTCGTGCTCACTCATGTGGCAAAGAAGAAAGTCTCCCCTGATGTGCCAGTCTTGCTCAATGTTCTCCACCATGTCATTCCTGCAGCCCTCAATCCCATTGTTTATGGAGTGAGAACTCAGGAGATCAAGCAAGGAATCCAGAGATTACTAAACAAAGGATGGTAATGAAGACAACTGGAGCTCTGCCTTCCTAAATTAGAATGATTTTGAATCAATAATGGGTGAGTGAGCTGCAATTTATATCTATGAGTTATAATCTCAAACTGGGTAAATTGGATATTGTTCCTTCTTTAATAAACTTAAGTGTCATTATATGTTTCCTTTCTCTCACTTCTCCTTTAACAATATCCTTAGCCTCTTTTGCTATAACCATACATATTATCCTATTTTGACAAAATACTGGATTTCCACTGGGCAGGTTCTAAAGTGAGAAATTTATTTTTTTTCCAGATGGTAGAAGTGGTTTGTTTTATTTTTTTATTGGAGTTAAATCTGCCAATATTTAGCAGAACACCAACTGCTCATCCCGCCAAGTGCCCCCTCAGTACCCCACACCCAGTCACCACAACACCCAGCCCACCTCTCTGTCCACTTCCCCTTGTTCATTTCCCAGAGTTAGGTGTCTCTCATGTTTGTCACACTCACTGACATTTTCACTCATTTTCTCTACTTTCCCTTTACTCCCTTTCACTAATTTTTATATTCCCCAAATGAATGAGACCATATAATGTTTGTTCTGCTCCAATTGACTTACTTCACTCAGCATAATACCCTTCAGTTCCATACACATCGAAGCAAATGTGGGTATTCGTCATTTCTAATGACTGAGTAATATTTCATTGTATACATAGATCACATCTTCTTTATCCATTCATCTATTGATGGACACCAGGGCTCCTTCCACAGATTGGCTATTGTGGACATTGCTGCTATAAACATCGGGGTGCAGGTGTCCCGGCATTTCTTTGCATCTGTATCTTTGTAGTAAATCCCCAGCAGTGCAATTGCTGGGTGGTAAGGCACATGTATTTTAACTGTTTGAGGAACCACCACACAGTATTCCAGAGTGGCTGCACCAGTTCACACTCCCACCCACAGTGCAAGACTGTTCCACTTTCTCTACATCTTCTCCAACATTTGTTGTTTCCTGTCTTATTAATTCTCACCATTCTCACTCGTGTGAGGTGGTATGCATTGTGGTTTTGATTTGTATTTACCTGATGGCCAGTGATGCGGAGCATTTCCTCATAGGCTTCTTGGCCATGTCTCTGTCTTCCTCTGTGAAATTTCTATTCAGAAATTTTGCTCATTTCATTATTGGATTGTTTGTTTCTTTGGTGTTGAGCTTAAGAAGTTCTTTATAGATCTTGGAAACTAGCCCTTTATCTGATACGTCATTTGCAAATATCTTCTCCCACTCTGTAGGTTGTCTTTTAGTTTTGTTGACTGTATCCTTTGCTGTGCAAAAGCTTCTTATCTTGATGAAGTCCCAGTAGTTCATTTTTGCTTTTGTTTCTCTTGCCTCATTGATGTATCTTGAAAGACATTGCTGTGGCCAAGATCAAAAAGGGTGTTGCCTGTGTTCTCCTCTAGGATTTTGATGGAATCTTGTCTCACATTTAGATCTTTCATCCATTTTTAGTTTATCATTGTGTATGGTGTAAGAGAATGGTCTAGTTTCATTCTTCTGCATGCGGATGTCCAATTTTCCCAGCACCATTTATTGAAGAGACTGTCTTTTTTTTCCAGTGGATTGTCTTTCCTGCTTTGTCAAATATTAGTTGACCATAAAGTTGAGAGTCCACTTCTCGATTCTCTATTCTGTTCCATTGATCTATGTGTCTGTTTTTGTGCCAGTACCACACTGTCTTGATGACCACAGCTTTGTAGTACAACCTGAAATCTGTCATTGTGATGCCCCCAGCTATGGTTTTCTTTTTTAAAATTCCCCTGGCTATTCGGGGTCTTTTTTGATTCCACACAAATATTAAGATGATTTATTCCAACTCTCTGAAGAAAGTCCATGGTATTTTGATAGGGATTGCATTAAATGTGTAAATTTCCCTGGGTAACATTGACATTTTCACAATATTAATTCTTCCAATCCATGAGTATGGAATAGTTTTCCATCTCTTTGCATCTTCCTCAATTTCTTTCAGTAGTGTTCTGTAGTTTTTAGGGTATAGATCCTTTACCTCTTTGTTTGGGTTTATTCCTAGGTATCTTATGCTTTTGGGTGCAATTGTAAATGTGACTGACTCCTTAATTTCTCTTTCTTCAGTCTCATTGTTACTATATAGAAACGCCACTGAATTCTGGGCATTGATTTTGTATCCTGCCACACTGCGGAATAGCTGTATGAGTTCTAGCAATCTTGGGGTGGAATCTTTAGAGTTTTCTATGCACAGTATCATGTCATCTGCAAAGAGGGAGAGTTAACTTCTTCTTTGCCAATTTGAATGGCTTTTATTTCTTTTTGTTGCCTGATTGCTGAGGCTAGGACTTCTAGTACAATGTTGAATAGCAGTGGTGAGAGTGGACATCCCTGTCTTGTTCCTGATCTTAGAGGAAAGACTCCCAGTGTTTCCCCATTGAGAATGATATTTGCTGGGGCTTTTCATAGATGGCTTTTAAGATGTTAAAATGTAGATCAATGTTCCCTCTATCCCTACACTCTGAAGAATCTTTATCAGGAATGGATGCTGTATGTTGTCAAATGCTTTCTCTGCATCTATTTAGAGGATCATATGGTTCCTGTTTTTTCTCGTGCTGATAGGATCAATCACATTGATTGCTTTACATGTGTTGAACCAGCCTTGTGTCCCGGGGATAAATCCTACATGGTCATGGTGAATAATCTTCTTCATGTACTGTTGGATCCTATTGGCTAGTATCTTGAGGAGAATTTTTGCATCTGTGTTCATCAGGGATATTGGTCTGTAATTCTCCTTTTTGGTGGGGTCTTTGTCTGGTTTTGGAAATAAGGTGATTCTGGCCTCATAAAATGAGTTTGGAATTATTCCATCTCTTTTCTATCTTTCTGAACAGCTTTAGGTAGAATGGTTTCTTCTTTAAACGTTTGACAGAATTCCCCTGGAAAGTCATCTGGCCCTGGACTTTTGTGTCTTGGGAGGTTTTTGATGACTGCTTCAATTTTCTCCCTGGTTATCGGCCTGTTCATGTTTTCTATTTCTTCCTGTTCCACTTTTGGTAGTTTTTGGTTTTCCATAAATGCGTCTGTTTCTTCTCGATTGCCTAACTTATTGGTGTATAGCTGCTCATAATAAGTTTTTAAAATCGTTTGTATTTCCTTGGTATTGGTGGTGATCTCTCCTTTCTCATTCATGATTTGATTAATTTGAGTCTTTTCTCTCTTCTTTTTAATAAGGCTGGCTAATGGTTTATCTATCTTATTAATTCTTTCAAAGAACCAACTCCTGGTTTTGTTGATCTGTTCCACAGTTCTTCTGGTCTCTATTTCATTGAGTTTTGCTCGAATCTTTATGAATACTCTTCTTCTGCTGGGTCAAGGTTTCATTTGCTGTTCCTTCTCCAGCTCCTTTAGGTGCAAGGTTAGCTTTTATATTTGAGTTCTCTCCAGTTTTTGGATGGATACTTGTATTGCGATGTATTTCCCCCTCAGAACTCCTTTGCTGTATCCCAATGATTTTGAACGGTTGTATCTTCATTCTCATTAGTTTCCACGAATCTTTTTAATTCTTCTCTAATTTCCTGGTTGACCCTTTCATCTTTTAGCAGGATGCTCTTTAAACTCCACGTTTTTAAAATCCTTCCAAACTTCTTCTTGTGGTTTATAGTTTCAAAGCATTATGGTCTGAAAATATGCAGGGGACGATCCCAACCTTTTGGTATCGGTTAAGACCTGATTTGTGACCCAGGATGTGGTCTATTCTGGAGAAAGCTCCATGTGCACTTGAGAAGAATGTGTATTCAGTTGCGTTTGGATGTAAGTTTCTGTAAATATCTGTGAAATCCATCTGGTCCAGTGTATCATTTAAAGCTCTTGTTTCTTTGGAGATGTTGTGCTTAGAAGATCTGTCATTTACAGAAAGCACCATGCTGAAGTTTCCCAGTATAAGTGTATTATTATCTAAGTATGTCTTAACTTTGGTTATTAATGGATTGACAACTTGGCAGCTCCCACATTCGGGGCATAAATATTCATGATTGTTAGGTCCTCTTGTTGGATAGATCTTTAAGTATGATAGAGTGTACCTCTTCATCTCTTACTACAGTCTGTGGGATAAACTTGAATTTCTCTGATATGAGGATGGCTACCCCTGCTTTATTTTGAGGACCATTTGAATGGTAAATCATTCTCCAACCTTTCATTTTCTGGATGTAGGTGTCCTTATGTCTAAAATGACTCTCTTGTAGACAGCAAATGGATGGATTTTGCTTTTTTATCCAGTCTGAAACCCTGTGCCTTCTGATGGGATCATTAAGCCCATTCACATCAGTTACCTTTGAAAGATACAAATTTACCTATTCAGTCCCTGTATTTGTGGACTGTTTCCTTGGACTTCCTCTTTCTTTTACAGAGTGCCCATTAATATTTCTTGCAGAGCCAGTTTGGGGTCACATATTCTTTCAATTTCTGCTTATCTTGGAAGCTCCTTATCTCTCCTTCAATTCTGAATGAGAGCCTTGCTGGATAGAATATTCTTACCTGCATGTTCTTCTCATTTAGGACCCTGAATATATCCTGCCATCCCTTTCTGGCCTTCCAGGTCTCTGTGGAGACATCTGCTGTTAACCTAATACTTTTCCCCATATAAGTTAGGGATCTCTTGTCTCTTGCTGCTTTAAGGATCTTCTCTTTATCTTTGGAACTTGCAGATTTCACTATTAAATCCGGAGGTGTTGAACGTTTTTTTTTGTGTGTGTGGGGGGGGGTGGGGAATCTCCATCTGTTGGATCTGAATGTCTGTTTTCCTTCCCAAGTTAGGGAAGTTCTCAGCTATGATTTGTTCAATTTGTTCAAATACACTTTCTGGTCCTCTGTCACTTTTGGTGCCCTCTGGAACCCCAATTAAATGTAGATTTTTCTTTCTGAGGCTGTCATTTATTTCCCTTAACCTATCCTCATTATATTTTGATTGTTTTTCTCTTTTTCCTCAGCTTCCTTCCTTGCCATCAACTGGTCTTCTATGTCACTCACTGGTACTTCTACCTCGTTAACCTACATTTTTAGATCCTCCAGCTAAAGTGAGAAATTTATGTTCCAAAATGTACACCTGTTATTATGTCATGTCTTTATAGTAACAAATATATAAATATGAATTTTGGGGGTAGGGCTGTGTAATATGTACACATTATCATTCTTATTTCCACAAAAGGGAACATATTGGAAACAAAACAAGAGTGAATTTTGAGTCCTAAATCATGGCAAGTTGCTACTGGTTTGTCACTGGGTCTGCAACTGGATGGTCATTAGGAAATTTGCATGACAAGAGACACAGGGGTTTTGCATGGATTTCTAATTTGTGCAAAAATATAGCAATGAGTTTGATTAGATTCAAGAGATTCCTAAATTCTCTTCCCCAGTGGGTTTGTGCTTCAGACCTTTATTTTTGGATCCAGGCTGTCATAGTTTATGGTATGCACATATAGCTCTGCAAATGAGTTACAAGTTGTTCAAGGTTTGTAATATATATCCAGTAATAATAATTTAAAATATTGAAAATATAATATCTTAACTTTGTTTTCACATTAATTGGGCAGTTTCTAAGCACATTTTGTGTCCTGCTATTTCTGTTAGTTATTAAGACACAAAAATAGAATATTGTTGCTGTTAGGAGCCCAAAGTTTGGTTAGGGGAAATACAAATATGAGGATGAGGAATGGAATAAGATATCTATAGGCAGAAAGATATCTACCAATATAAGAAAGCATTAGATAGAGAGTTAAAGATCTGAACTGTAAGCCATGAACAATTGCCTCAAAAAGGGTAGGTTCTTGGAAACAAATGAAGTGGTCTCATTGTGTTTCATGTTACTCATCTGCTACCCCTGAGAACAGTGAAAAATTGTTTTAGAAGATCTTTTCTGAGGGGCACTTGAGTGGCTCAATCAGTTAAGCCTCTACCTTCAGCCCAGGTCCTGATTCAGAGCCCAGGGATCGAGTCCTGTGCCAGGCCCCCTGATGCAGGAGAGTTTGCTTCTCCTTCTACCTCTGTTACCTCTTCTACCACTGTTCGTTCTCTCTCTCTCTCTCTCTCTCTCTCTCAAGTAAATAATATCTTTACCCCCAAAAAAAGGTCCTTTCTAAATTTAAGATTTTTGTGCCACAATAACAACTTATAAATGTGTTTCCTTGTTTGACTGTGAAAGGAAAATCTCTCAACAGTTGGTACTAATACTCTTGCCAATATCTGGGTCTTTCAGCCTTCCCTGAAATCACCTGGATTCATCCTTGGATTACTTAAGCTCTCATTCATCAAAACTCTGTCCATTTCTTTGTCTTCTCTATCTCACAGTGAGGAATGATGAATGGGTACTTCATTCCTCTGCTCCTGGATATCACTGTGAACTATTTATTTGAAAAATAAACATGTACTCACATAATTAAGAAGCAATGGGTAAAAGCATATAATCAACATATCAGTGGGGAATAATATATTTCTCAAAAGTAAAAAAAGAATGTTCATCGACAATTAAATTCAAACCATTGATGTTCTTTTTCATTATTATAGGAAAAAGAATTCCCAAAAATTTCATTTCCTCACACATTTCAACAAGAGAAAAATTTAGTTGCTTTAAAGTGTGCATAACACCAACAGCAAGATATTACAGGAGTGAAATGGAAGAAAACTTTTATGAATTTGTATTTTATATGTGGAGTAGCACAACATTAGGAGAAGGTTGATTTGATAATTGAAAGACACATTTTTTAAACATTACAACTGACAACAGCATAAATTTTCTTTAAAAAGCTCACATATTTTTTAAGATTTTGTTTATTTAATCATGAGAGATACAGAGAGAGGCAGAGACACAGGCAGAAGGAGAAGCAGGCTCCATGTAGGAGCCCAGTGTGCGACCCGATCGTCCAGAATTACATCCCAAGTCTAAGGCAGAAGCTCAACCGCTGAGCCACCCAGGTGTCCCTAAAAGCTCAGATTTTTAAGGTAATCTAGTCTCTGTTGCAACTACTCTGCCATACAGAGTAAAAGAAGTCAATAGTGGGCATTAATCACATCAACATTGCAAATTTATGAGGTTAAATCAGTGGCTCAGGAAGTGATGGCAATTTTGGCCTCCAGAACTCATTTGGCAATGTCTAGAAACATTTTTGCTCCTTACAACTGTGGGGGCAGAGGTGAATTTCGGCATATGGTGCTACTGACAACTAGTGAGGTAGGCCCAGGAATGCTGTTAAATAAACCTATAATAAATATAGAACAAACTCACACACCTCCAAAAAACTATTGTCTGACCAAACTGTCTTTACAAGCTGAGAAACTCTAATCTAAATGATCCAAATTAAAAGTACAAATAATCATATGAGATTTGGAAAGAGAAGGAAAAAAAGCCTCATCTTTATGCTGTTAACAAGAAATTCACTTTCAATATAAAATCATAGTCAGGTCTTCAACAAACAGTGCTGGAATAACTGGACAGCCATCTTCAAATAAATAACTAGATAGATAGATAGATAGATAGATGATTGATAGATAGATGATAGATAGATGATGATAGATAGATAGATAGATAGATAGATAGATAGATGATAGAGGATAGATAGATAGATAGATAGATAGATAATAGATAGATAGATGATAGAGGATAGATAGATAGATAGATAGATAGATAGATGATAGATAGATAGACCAAGATACAAACCTTGCATCTTTCACACGCAAAAAAAAGTTAACTCAAAATGGATCTTGGATGTCAACATAAAACATCAAACCTTAACAGTCCTACAAAGTAACATAGGAGAAAACCTAGATGACTTTGAATATAGTGATGCCTTTTTAGATACAACACCAAAGACACAACCCATGAAAGTAAGAACTGTTAAACTGAACTTCATTAAAATTAAAACCTCCAAAGTGCCTTGGTGGCTTAGTCAGTTAAGCACTCTACTCTTCATTTGGGCTCAGGTCATGATCTCAGGGTCCAGAAATAGAGCCCTGCTATGGGCTCTGTGCTCATCAGGGAATCTGCTTTCTCCTTCCCATTCTCCCTCTGCCTCTCACCCTGCTCATGTGCTCTCTTCTACTTCTTCACTCACCTGTAAATAAATTAAATAAATAAATAAATAATCTTAAAAAAATAAACTAATTAAATTAAATTTCCACTCTGAGAAAATCAATGTGAGAGAATGAGAAACTAAGTTATAAACCTCGGAAAATATTTGCAAAGAACACATGGAACACACACATCACCAAACAAGATGCACAGGTGATGAAAAAAGAAAGAAAGAAAGAGAAAGAAGAAAGAAAGAAAAAGAAAGAAAGAAAGAAAGAAAGAAAGAAAGAAAGAAAGAAAGAAAGAAAGAAGAAAGAAAGAAAGAGAAAGAAAGAAAGAAAGAAAGAAAGAAAGAAAGAAAGAGAAAGAAAGAAAGAAAGAAAGAAAGAAAGAAAGAAAGAAAGAAGAAAGAAAGAAAGAAAGAAAGAAAGAAAGAAAGAAAGAAGAAGAAAGAAAGAAAGAAGAAAGAAGAAAAGAATAGAAAAGAAAAAGTTGTTCCACATTAGAGTTCAAGAAAATGCAAATTAAAATCACACTGAGATACCATTATATAATTTTTAGAATGGCCAAAATCCAGAACACTAACAATAGCACAGGCTGGAAACCATATGGAGAAAGAGGAACTCTCATTCATTGCTGGTGAACACAAATACCAACAGCCAGGCTAAAAGATGATTTGGAGGACACCTGGGTTGCCTTTGGCTTGGGGTGTGATCCCAGGGTCCTGGGATCAAGTCCGGAATCGGGCTCCCCACAGTGAACCTGCTTCTCCCTCTGATTTGGTCTCTGCCTCTCTCTGTAGGTCTGTCATGAATAAACAAATAACATCTTTTAAAAATAAATAAAATAAAAGATGATTTGGTGGTTTCTCACAAAACAAAACATACTCTTACCATTTGATCCAGCAAGTGTACTCCTTGGTTTTTACACAGATAAGTTGAAGATGTATTTCTAAATTAAAACCTGCCCAAGGATGTTTATACCAGCTTCATTTATAATTGCCAAAACATGCAAGCAACCAGTGTCCTTCAGTAGGTGAGTAGATAAATAAACCAAGGTATATCAATAGAATATCATCCAGGCCTTAACAGAAATGAGCTATCAAACTATAAAAAGACACGAGGGACCTTAAATGCATATTACTGAGTGACAGAAGCCAGTGTGAAAAGGCAACATACCATATGATTCCATCTATATGATATTCTGAGGAAGGCAACACTAGGCAGACAATAAAAAGATCAGAAGTTCCTGGGTGAGTGAGGAGGAGCAGTACAGAGAAGAGTCAGCAGAGCACAGAGGATTCCTGGTGTAATGAAAATACTACATTTGATATTATAATGATAGATCCATGCCATTATTCATCTTGTGCATGCCTTGGTTCCAGCCACCCCACACAGCACCCCCTGCACAGAGTTCCCCGAGACACCCCTACTTATAACTGGCTCAGATCCAGCCCCTCCCCTAGGGTATCCCTATGCTGAGCACCCCAGGGCATCCTGAACTGCATCTGCTTCAGCTACAGCTTTCCCGCCAGAGTGCCTTCAGTGTGGAAAGCCCCAAGATATCCAGGCTTCCACTCACTCCACCTTCAGCTATCCTGCCAGGGTACCCATTGCATAGAAAACTTCCCAGCTCATGCTCACTTAAACAACAGCAGTCTTGCCTGGGCACCCTCTGCACAGAACATCCAAGGACCTGATGTAGCCCATAGCCCATGTTGTGAACCTACCAGCCCCCTGCCAAGACCTCACTGAATATAGAGTTTTCAATTGCTCTGTTTTATATCCACTTCCACTTCAGCTATTCTGCCAAGGTGCCCTTTTTTGCATAGAGCCCCAGGACTTCCCCAGCCTGCACCCACTTCAGCTACAGCTCTTCCTTCAGGGTGCCCTCTTCATTTAAAGCCCTGGGAATCCTACAGCCTGCACCCACTTTGGCTTCACCTGTTCTGCCCGATTACTCTCTTAACAGAAAACCTGAGGACCATCCCCAACCATGCCCACTTCACCTGTTGCCATCCCACCATGCAACTCCATCATGATGTCCTCTCCATATACCAGCCTACAATAGCCACAACTCCAGCCAGCCTGTAGCCAAGCACATGTGAGCCACAAAAAAATGAGCATACACAATACTATTCCTTCAAGTTTAGGAGAAGTAGCTATTTCACCTAATTCATAGAAACAAACACTGACGTCAAAAAAAATTGAGACACAGAGGAAAATGCTCCAAAAGAAAGAACAAAATAAAAGCTCAGAAGAATAACTGAGAGTACAGCAGGATGCCTGATAAAGAGTATAATGTAATGATCATAAAGATGCTCAGGGGCCTTGAGAGAAGAGTGGAAGAACTCAGGGAGAACTTCAACAAAGAAATAGAAAATGCAAATTTAAAAAAAAGTTGAAGAATACAACAACTGAAGTGGAAAATACTCTGAGGGAATCAACAGTAGATTAGAGGAGGTATAATAAAGGATCAGCAATCTGAAAAATAACAGAAAGAAACCACCCAAGCTTAAGAGAAACGAAAAAGAAATTTGAAAAAACGAGGATGGGTTTGAAATTTGAAATTTGAAAAGAAATTTTTAAAAGTAATGGATCTCTTGGACATGGGGCAAACAAACATTCACATTATAGAGGTCTCTGAAGAAGAAGGAGAAGAGAGAGAAAGGAACAGAAAGCTGATTTGGAGAAATAGCTGAAAATTTCCCTAGCCTAGAGAAGGTAGTAAACACCTAGGTTCAGGAAGCACAGAGGTCTCCAAAATGATGAACCCAAGGAGATTCACACTACAAGATATACTAATTAAAATACCAAAGTTTAAAGATAAAATGGGAATTTTAAAAGCAGCAGAAAAAAAACTAAAAAGTTACATGCAACAGAAACCCATAAGACTATGAGCTGATTTCTCCACAGAAATGTTGCAGGCCAGCAAGAGGTATGATACATTATGATACATTCACATGAAAATCTTACCACAAAAAATTGAGGAAATTGAGGAAGACACAAAGAGATTGAAAAATATTCCATGCTTATCGATTTGTAGAAATAATATTGTGAAAATGTCAATGTTAAATTGACACATTTAATGCAATCCCTATCAAAATACCGTGGACTTTCTTCAGAGAGTTGGAACAAATCATCTTAATATTTGTGTGGAATCAAAAAAGACCCCAAATAGCCAGGGGAATATTTAAAAAGAAAAGCATAGAGGAGGGCAAGATGGCTAAGAGTAGGGTCCCCAAGTCACCTGTCCCCACCAAATTACCTAGATAACCTTCAAATCATCCTGAAAATCTCCGAATTCGGCCTGAGATTTAAAGAGAGACCAGCTGGAATGCAACAGTGAGAAGAGTTCGCGCTTCTATCAAGGTAGGAAGCCGGGGGGGTGGAGGGGAAGAAATAAGGAAACAAAAGGCCTCCAAGGGGGAGGGGCCCCCCGGGAACCGGGCTGAGGCCGGGGCGAGTGTCCCCAGGACAGGAAAACTCCGTCCCGGAGAAGCAGGAGCTGCACCGACCTTCCCGGGCATAAAAGCTCCGCAGGGAGTTAGAGCAGGACCCCAGGAGGGCGGGGGTGCCCTCGGGCTCCCTGGGACAGTAACAGACACCTGTGCCCCGGGAGAGTGCGCCGAGCTCCCAAAGGGCTACAGCGCGCACGGCGGGGCCCGGAGCAGCTCGGAGGGGCTCGGGCAGAGGAAGAGGCTCCATGTGGAGGGGGCTACACGGTTCCAGGAGCAGCTCGGAGGGGCTCGGGCACCGGCGCCGTTAAGGGGGCTTCCCGGTGGGGAGAGCGAATCCAACAGCGCAGGCCCCGGAGCACAGGGCGCCGGGACACAGCCCAGGATCCGGCCTCCCCCGGGACAGGCAGAGGCCGGGAGGGCCCAGGACAGCAAGGACGCTCCTGCCCCAGCTGAGCAGATCAGCGGCCCCGCCCTGGAGCCTCCAGGCCCTGCAGACGGAGAGCTCCGGAGTTACTGCGGGGGCTGATTCCAGGGCTCCAGAGCTGGCCCCTCCACTGCGGTGGTTCCTTCTGGGGCCTCACGGGGTAAACAACCCCCCCTGAGCCCTGCACCAGGTAGGGGGCAGAGCAGCTCCCCCAACTGCTCACACCTGAAAATCAGCACAACAGGCCCCTCCCTCAGAAGACCAGCTAGACGGACAGGGGAAAAACAAACTATTGAACAAGCAGCACTGGAAAGTTCCAGGGGAAATCAAGGAACTTACAGTATACAGAATCAGAGGACACTCCCCGTTTTTTTTTTTTTTTTTTTTCTTTTTGGTTTCTGTTTGCTTCTCCCACCCTTTTTGTTTTCTATCTTTTTTTCTTTCTCTTTTTCTTCTCTTTTTTTTCTTTTTTTCTTCCTTTGTTCTTTTTTCTTTTTCTCTTTTCTTTCCTTCCTACTATCCTCTCTTTTTCTCCTTTTCCCAATACAA
This sequence comes from Canis lupus familiaris, assembly GCF_011100685.1. Classification (NCBI taxonomy): domain Eukaryota; kingdom Metazoa; phylum Chordata; class Mammalia; order Carnivora; family Canidae; genus Canis; species Canis lupus. The sequence goes on from NC_049242.1 coordinate 29,738,728, forward strand.
ATTGTTTTTGGCCACTCTGCACTTAGCAAAATGACTAGAAGGAAAACCTCACCTCAAAAGAAAGAATCAGAAACAGTCCTCTCTCCCACAGAGTTACAAAATCTGGATTACAATTCAATGTCAGAAAGCCAATTCAGAAGCACTATTATACAGCTACTGGTGGCTCTAGAAAAAAGCATAAAGGACTCAAGACACTTCATGACTGCAGAATTTAGATCCAATCAGGCAGAAATTAAAAATCAATTGAATGAGATGCAATCCAAACTAGAAGTCCTAACGACGAGGGTTAACGAGGTGGAAGAACAAGTGAGTGACATAGAAGACACGTTGATGGCAAGAGGGAAATTGAGGAAAAAAGAGACAAACAATTAAAAGACCATGAGGATAGATTAAGGGAAATAAATGACAGCCTGAGGAAGAAAAACCTACATTTAATTGGGGTTCCCAAGGGCGCCGAAAGGGCCAGAGGGCCAGAATATGTATTTGAACAAATCAAAGCTGAAAACGCTCCTAATCTGGGAAAGGAAACAAGCATTCAGATCCAGGAAATAGACAGATCCCCCGCTAAAATCAATAAAAACCGTTCAACACCTCGACATTTAATAGTGAAGCTTGAAAATTCCAAGATAAAGAGAAGATCCTTAAAGCAGCAAGAGACAAGAAATCCCTGACTTTTATGGGGAGGAGTATTAGGGTAACAGCAGACCTCTCCACAGAGACCTGGCTGGCCAGAAAGGGCAGGCAGGATACATTCAGGGTCCAAAATGAGAAGAACATGCAACCAGAAATACTTTATCCAGCAAGGCTCTCATTCAAAATGGAAGGAGAGATAAAGAGCTTCCAAGACAGGCAGCAACTGAAAGAATATGTGACCTCCAAACCAGCTCTGCAAGAAATTTTAAGGGGGACTCTTAAAATTCCCCTTTAAGAAGAAGTTCAGTGGAACAATCCACAAAAACAAGGACTGAATAGTTATCATGATGACACTAAATTCATATCTCTGAATAGTAACTCTGAATGTGAACGGGCTTAATGACCCCATCAAAAGGCACAGGGTTTCAGACTGGATAAAAAAGCAGGACCCATCTATTTGCGGTCTACAAGACAGAAGGACATCTATTTGCTGTTCTTTTAGACAGAAGGACACCTACAGCCTGAAAATAAAAGGACCATTTACCATTTAAATGGTCCTCAAAAAAAGCAGGGTTAACCATCCTTATATCAGATAAACTAAAATTTTCCCTGAAGAATGTAGTGAAAGATAAAGAGGGACACTATATCATACTTAAAGAATCTACCCAACAAGAGGACATAACAATCCTCAATATATATGCCCTGAATGTGGGAGCTGCCAAATATATCAATCAATTAATAACCAAAGTGAAGAAACACTTAGATAATAATACACTTATACTTGGTGACTTCAATCTAGCACTTTCAATACTCGATAGGTCTTATAAACACAACATCTCCAAAGAAACAAGAGCTTTAAATGATACACTGGACCAGATGGATTTCACAGATATCTACAGAACTTTACATCCAAACTCAACTGAACACACATTCTTCTCAAGTGCACATAGAACTTTCTCCAGAATAGACCACATACTGGGTCACAAATCAGGTCTGAACCGATACCAAAAGATTGGGATCGTTCCCTGCATATTCTCAGACCATAATGCCTAGAAATTAGAACTAAATAACAATAATAAGTTAGGAAGGACTTCAAACACGTGGAGGTTAAAGACCATCCTGCTAAAAGATGAAAGGGTCAACCAGGAAATTAAGGAAGAATTAAAAAGATGCATGGAAACTAATGAGAATGAAAATACAACTGTTCAAAATCTTTGGGATGGAGCAAAAGCAGTCCTAAGGGGGAAATACATCACAATACAAGCATCCATTCAAAATTGGAAAGAACTCAAATACAAAAGCTAGCCTTACACATAAAGGAGCTAGAGAAAAAACAGCAAATAGATTCTACACCCAGCAGAAGAAGAGAGTTAATAAAGTTTCAAGCAGAATTCAATGAAATCGAGACCAGAAGAACTGTGGAACAAATCAACAAAACAGGAGTTGGTTCTTTGAAAGAATTAATAAGATAGATAAACCATTAGCCAGCCTTACTAAAAAGAAGAGAGAGAAGACTCAAATTAACAAAATCATGAATGAGAAAGCAGAGATGACTACCAACATCAAGGAAAAACAAACAATTTTAAAAACATATTATGAACAGCTATACGCCAATAAATTAGGCAATCTAGAAGAAATGGACGCATTCCTGGAAAGCCACAAACTAACAAAACTGGAACAGGAAGAAATAGAAAACCTGAACAGACCAATAACCAGGGAGGAAATTGAAGCAGTCATCAAAAACCTCCCAAGACACAAAAAGTCCAGGGCCAGATAGCTTCCCTGGGGAATTCTATCAAATGTTTAAAGAAGAAACCATACCTATTCTATTAAAGCTGTTTGGAAAGATAGAAAGAGATGGAGTACTTCCAAATTCATTCTATGAGACCAGTATTACCTTAATTCCAAAAGCAAACAAAGACCCCACCAAAAAGGAGAATTATAGACCAATATCCCTGATGAACATGGATGCAAAAATTCTCCACAAGATACTAGCCAATAGGATCCAACAGTACATTAAGAAAATTATTCACCATGAGCAAGTAGGATTTATCCCCGGGACACAAGGCTGGTTCAACACTAGTAAAACAATCAATGTGATTCATCATATCAGCAAGAGAAAAACCAAGAAACATATGATCCTCTCATTAGATGCAGAGAAAGCATTTGACAAAATACAGCATCCATTCCTGATCAAAACTCTTCAGAGTGTAGGGATAGAGGGAACATTCCTCAACATCTTAAAAGCCATCTATGAAAAGCCCACAGCAAATATCATTCTCAATGGGGAAGCACTGGGAGCCTTTCCCCTAAGATCAGGAACAAGACAGGGATGTGCACTCTCACTACTGCTATTCAACATAGTACTGGAAGTCCTAGCCTCAGCAATCAGACAACAAAAAGACATTAAAGGCATTCAAATTGGCAAAGAAGACGTCAAACTCTCCCTCTTCGCTGATGACATGATACTCTACATAGAAAGCCCAAAAGCCTCCACCCCAAGATTGCTAGAACACATACAGCAATTTGGTAGCGTGGCAGGATACAAAATCAATGCCCAGAAATAAGTGGCATTTCTACACCCTAAAATGAGACTGAAGAAAGATAAATTAAGGAGTCAATCCATTTACAATTGCACCCAAAAGCATAAGATACCTAGGAATAAACCTAACTAAAGAGGTAAAGGATCTATATCCCAAAAACTATAGAACAGTTCTGAATGAAATTGAGGAAGACACAAAGAGATGGAAAAATATTCCATGCTCATGGATGGGCAGAATTAATATTGTGAAAATGTCAATGTTACCCAGGGCAATTTACACGTTTAAGGCAATCCCTATCAAAATACCATGGACTTTCTTCAGAGAGTTAAAACAAATTATTTTAAGATTTGTGTGGAATCAGAAAACACCCTGAATAGCCAGGGGAATTTTAGAAAAGGAAACCATAGCTGAGGGCATCACAATGCCAGATTTCAGGTTGTACTACAAAGCTGTGGTCATCAAGACAGTGTGGTACTGGCACAAAAACAGACACATAGATCAATGGAACAGAATAGGGAACCCAGAAGTGGACTCTCAACTTTATGGTCAACTAATATTCGATAAAGGAGGTAAGACTATCCATTGGAAGAAAGACAGTCTCTTCAGTAAATGGTGCTGGGAAAATTGGACATCCACATGCAGAAGAATGAAACTAGACTACTCTCTTGCACCATACACAAAGATAAACTCAAAATGGATGAAAGATCTAAATGTGAGACAAGAGTCCACCAAAATCCTAGAGGAGAACACAGGCAACACCCTTTTTTAACTCAGCCACAGTAAATTCTTGCAAGATACATCCACGAAGGCAAAAGAAACATAAGCAAAAATGAACTATTGGGACTTCATCAAGATTAGAAGCGTTTTCACAGCAAAGGATACAGTCAACAAAACTAAAAGACAACCTACAGAATGGGAGAAGATATTTGCAAATGACGTATCAGATAAAGGGCTAGTTTCCAAGAACTATAAAGAACTTATTAAACTCAATACCAAAGAAACAAACAACCCAATCATGAAATGGGCAAAAGACATGAACAGAAATCTCATAGAGGAAGACATAGACATGGCCAACAAGCACATGAGAAAATGCTCTGCATCACTTGCCATCAGGGAAATACAAATCAAAACCACAATGAGATACCACCTCACACCAGTCAGAATGGGGCAAATTAACAAGGCAGGAAACCACAAATGTTTGAGAGGATGTGGAGAAAAGGGAACCCTCTTACACTGTTGGTGGGAATGTGAAATGGTGAAGCCACTCTGGAAATCTGCGTGGAGGTTCCTCAAAGAGTTAAAAATAGACCTGCCCTAGACCCAGCGATTGCACTGTTGGGGATTTACCCCAAAGATACAGATGCAATGAAACGCTGGGACACCTGCACCCCGATGTTTCTAGCAGCAATGGCCATGATAGCCAAACTGTGGATGGAGCCTCAGTGTCCATCGACAGATGAATGGATAAAAAAGATGTGGTTTATATACACAATGGAATATTACTCAGCCATTAGAAATGACAAATACCCACCATTTGCTTCAATGTGGATGGAATTGGAGGGTATTATGCTGAGTGAAGTAAGTCAGTCAGAGAAGGAGAAACATTATATGTTCTCAATCATTTGGGGAATATAAATAATAGTGAAAGGGAATATAAGGGAAGGGAGAAGAAGTGTGTGGGAAATACCAGAAAGAGAGACAGAACATGAAGACTCCTAACACTGGGAAACTAACTAGGGGTGGTGGAAGGGGAGGAGGGCAGGGGGTGGGGGTGAATGGGTGACGGGCACTGAGGGGGGCACTTGACGGGATGAGCACTGGGTGTTATTCTGTAAGTTGACAACTTGAACACCCTTAAAAAATAAATTTATTAAAAAAAAGTCACAGGGTGAAAGGTACAGCATAGGGAATATGACCAATTGAATGTTAATAGTGCTGAATAGGGACACATGGTATGTATATTTGGGGTGAAGGCAGTTTCAATAAACAGAAGTGTCGATCATACGTGATACGTGAGTATGATTAAACTAAAAAAAAAAAAAAAGAAAAGCATAGCTGGGGGCATCACAATGCCAGATTTCAGGTTGCACTGCAAAGCTGTAATCATCAAGACTGGGTGGTACTGGCACAAAAACAGAAACATTGATCAATGGAACAGAATAGAGAACACAGAAATGGGCCCTCAACTCTAGGGTCAACTAATATTCAACAAAGCAGGAAAGACTATCCACCGGAAAAAAAGACAATCTCTTCAATAAATGGTGCTGGGAAAGAAAATTGGACATCGACATGCAGAAGAATAGAACTAGACCATTCTCTTAAACTATACACAAAGATAAACTCAAAATGGATGAACGATCTAAATGTGAGGCAAGATTCCATCAAAATCCTAGAAGAGAACACAGGCAACACTCTTTTTGAACTTGGCCACGGCAACGTCTTGCAAGATACCTCCATGAAGGCAAGGAAAACAAAAGCAAAAATGAATTATTGGTATTTCGTCAAGATAAAAGGCTTCTGCACAGCAAAAGAAACAGTCAACAAACTAAAAGACAACCTACAGAATGGGAGAAGATATTTGCAAATGACGTATCAGATAAAGGGCTATTATCCAAGATCTATAAAGACATATGGCCATGTCTATGTCAGAGGAAGACATAGACATGGCCAACATGCACGTGAGAAATGCTCTGCATCACTTGCCATCAGGGAAATACAAATCAAAACCACAATGAGATACCACCTCACACCAGTGAGAATGGGGAAAATTAACAAGGCAGGAAACCACAAATGTTGGAGAGGATGTGGAGACAGGGGTACCCTCTTGCAACTATTGGTGGGAATGTCAACTGGTGCAGCCACTCTGGAAAAGTGTGTGGAGGTTCCTCAAAGAGTTAAAAATAGATCTGTCCTACGACCTAGCAATTGCATTGCTGGGGATTTACCCCAGAGATACAGATGCAGTGAAACGCCGGGACACCTGCACCCCGATGTTTCTAGCAGCAATGTCCACAATAGCCAAACTGTGGAAGGAGCCTCGATGTCCATTCAAAGATGAACAGAAATATCAGAAAGGGAGGCAGAACATGAGAGGCTCCGAACTCTGGGAATCGTACAAGGGGTGGTAAAAAGGGTGGTGGGCCGGGATGGGGGTGACTGGGTTACGGGCACTGAGGGGAGCAATTCATTTAATGAGCACTGGGTGTTATTTTATATGTTGGCAAATTGAACACCAATAAAAAATAAATTTAAAAAAAGAAATAAAAAAGAAAGGTGAACGGATAAAGATGTGGTCTATGTATACAATGAAATATTACTCAGCCATTAGAAACGACAAATACCCACCATTTGCTTCGACGTGAATGGAACTGGAGGGTATTATGTTGAGTGAAATAAGTAAATCAGAGAAGGACAAACATTATATGGTCTCACTCATTTGGGAAATATAAAAAAATAGTTAAAGGGAATGAAGAGAAAGGAGAGAAAATGAGTGAAAATATCAGTGAGGGTGATAAAACATGAAAGACACCTAACTCTGAGAAATGAAGAAGAGATAGTGGAAAGGGAGGTGGGCTGGGGGTTGGGGTGACTGGGTGACGGGCACAGAGGGGGGCACTTGATGGGATGAACATTGGGTCTTATGCTATATGTTAGCAAATTCAACTCCAATAAAAAATTGGTAAGACATAATATGCAAGTATGTAACAATGTAACTTTGGTCTAATAAGAGTCACATGAAGTATTAAAGAAATAAAACATACTTGAAGAAATAGAAATGAAGACTGCTCATTAATTTTTAAAATTCCAGACTGCAGCTTGAAAGATATTGTAGAGTGACAAATTAGATAATAAAAAAATGAAAGCACCTAGATATTGTGATATTGGAGAAAAGAGTTCATTTTAAATGCTATGTGCAGATCACCTACTGCCTTAGGTGGATTTCCAAACAGACTCCAAGATTCTGATGTATGTTGGTGGTATTTTGGGGATTTGAAGTAGAAATAAAAGGATGGAGATAGAAACAAAAGAAAATCAGAATCAAAACAATTTAATAATAAGCAAAAATCACGAAGGAGAAACATCATGTATGGAAGATTTATTGATGGCCACACATTCTTTTACACTCCTTGAAGAAAGAAGTCCAGGCCAGTATCCCACCTGCTGAATCTGGGCTGTTTCCATTGACTCACTCACAACCAATAAAATATCGCAAAAGGGACACTGATTTATTTATATATATATATATATATATATATATATATATATATATATATATATATATAGACACACACACACACATTTATCTTTGAGATTTCCAAGATATTTTGGGACGTCTGGGTGGCTCAGTGATTGAGCACCTGCCTTCAGCCCAGGGCCTGATCCTGGAGTCCCAGGATCAAGTCCCACATCAGGCTCCCTGCATGGAACCTGCTTCTTTTCTGCCTATGTCTGTCTCCCATTCTCTCTCTCTCTCTCTCTCTCTCTCTCTCTCATGAATGAATAAATAAAATCTTAAAAAATATATAATTTAATGATATGGGAAATAATCACAATATAATGTTAAGGAAAAGAAACTAAGATAAAAAATGTACATCTGCCATTTACTCAATTTTCTAAATGTGTACATGTTGGTTCAGTTTTCCTTGTAGAGCCACACGACCTTACAGATTGACTTCACACCAAGAAATGTGGATGACAGGGCCATGTAACAAATATGTCTCAGACTGTTGTTTGTTTTACTCAGATTTTTTATTTTTTTCATGTTTTTATTTAAATTATACTCAGCTAACATACAGTGTAAAATTGGTTTCAGGTGTACAGTTTAGTGATTCAACACTTCCATACAACACCCAGTGCTCATCACATCAAGTACATTCCTTAATCCCCATCACCTATTTAACACATCCTCTCTCCCACCTCCCCTCTGGTAATCATCAGTTTTTTCTCCATAGTTAAGAGCCTGTTTCTTGGTTTTCCTGTCTTTTCCCCCCATGTCCACTTTGTTTTGTTTCTTAAATTCCCATATGACTGAAATAATATATTTGTCCTTCTCTAATTTACGTATTTCACTTTTATGTAGGATTATGCTGTCTAGCTCCTTCCATGTCATTGCAAATGGCATGATTTTATTCTTTTTTATGGCTGAATAATATTCCAATATATATCCCAACTCTTCTTTATCCATTCATCAGTTGATGGACATTTAGGCTCTTTCTATAATTTCGCTATTGTTGATAATGCTGCTATAAACATGGGTTGCATGTATCCCTTCAAACCAGTACCTTTGTATCCTTTAGGGAAAATATCTAGGAGCACAATGGCTGGATCACAGAGTAGTTCTGTTTTTAACTTTTTGAGGAACCTCCATATGTTTTCCAGAGAGGTTGCACCAGTTTGCATTCCCACCAGCAATGTAAGAGGGTTCCCCTTTCTAAATAAAATCTACATGCCAAAGAAACCCTAAAAATGTTTGGATAAAATTCAAATGAAAACTCACCCTTGCCATATTATAGTTTATACTTGAAGCAATAGCAATAAAAATAATGGTGGAACAGATCCACAGCCCTGTGTGCATGAAATTTTATAGGTAATACAGTTGACACCTCAAATCAGTAGGAAAAGGACCAATCATTTATCTCTACATGAAGAAAAATAAAGTGACTTAACCTATAAATGGGGGAAATATTAAAAAATACTTACTATGCCAAACAGCACCTCCACCAACAAAACAAAAAAGTTTCAGACCACACACCGGAGCCTACTGCTGATGGATACCATTCTGCTGGCAGTAACCCACACTTGATGGAACATGGGGAGTTCTGGGACACACCATGAGAGTACTCAGAGTACTGCTGAGATGCTGAGGGGACCAAATTAAAAGATATTTATAAAAATGGCAAGACACTACTTCATATTTTCACAGTTACCAGGATGATAGGAGTATATACTAAAGTAATATTGCTCCTTGATTTTTATTTTTTTATAAATTTATTTTTTATTGGTGTTCAATCTGCCAACATATAGAATAACACCCAGTGCTCACCCCTTTAAGTGCCCACCCAGTGCCCATCACCCAGGCACCCCAACCCCCGCCACCAACCTCCCCTTCCACCACACCTAGTTCATTTCCAAGAGTTAGGAGTCTTCCATGTTCTGTCACCCTTTCTGATATTTACCACTTATTTTTCTCCTTTTCCCTTTATTCCCTTTCACTATTTTTTATATTCCCCAAAAGAATGAGACCATATAACGTTTGTCCTTCTCAGATTGACTTACTTCACTCAAAATAATACCCTCCAGTTCCATCCACGTCGAAGCAAATGGTGGGTATTTGTCGTTTCTAATGGCTGAGTAATATTCCATTGTTTACATAGACAACAGCTTCGTTATCCATTCGTCTTTCGATGGACACCGAGGCTCCTTCCACAGTTTGGCTATTGTGGACATTGCTGCTAGAAACATCGGGGTGCAGGTGTCCCGGTCTTTCATTGCATCTGTATCTTTGGGGTAAATCCCCAGCAGTGCAATTGGTGGGTCGTAGGGCAAATCTATTTTTAACTCTTTGAGGAACCTCCACACTGTTTTCCAGAGTGGCTGCCCCAGTTCACATTCCCTCCAACAGTGCAAGAGGGTTCCCCTTTCTCCACATCCTCTCCAACATTTGTGGTTTCCTAATTTTGACAGTATAAACCACAAACAGATATAAATACACCAGTATGAAACACAATGCATTAAGCTTTTTATAAATTAAAACAAAAACAAACAAAATCGTCTTTGTGATTATTTTAGGATTTTATTTATTCATAAGACACAAAGAGAGGGGCAGAGACATAGGCAGAGGAAGAGGAAGGCTCCCATGGGGAGCCCAATGTGGGACTTGATCCTAGGACCCCTGGATCATGACTTGAGGCAAAGGCAGAAGCTCAAGCACTGAGCCACCCAAGCATCCCATCTTTGTGATCTGGTGGAATATTTCCTAAATTAAAACCCCAGAGAAAATCGTTCCATAGAAAATTAGAAAATTTGACTTGATCAAATTAAAGAATTTTTACTGAATACTGGATAGCATACACTAAAATTCACAGTACATGACAGATTAGAGGAGATATTAGCAATATATAGCCATAAAGGTGCTCTCATATTTAAAAGTGCAAAATTTTGTAATACACAAGAAAAATAAAAATTAATTTTAAAAAGGCAAGAAATGTTAACATATAATTCAAGGTATGGAAATCCCAAATGACTAAATGATATGTGAACAAATCTCAGTTATCAGGAGATATTTTAATTAAAATAATGAGATACTATTTTATATCAACCAAGCTTTTAACAAATAATAACATAAAATGTATAAGAAGTGAAAGGGGAGCGGGGCAGGGGGTGGGGGTGAATGGGTGACGGGCACTGAGGAGGGCACTTGACGGGATGAGCACTGGGTGTTATTCTGTATGTTGGCAAATTGAACACCAATAAAAAAATAAATTTATTATTAAAAAGATAAAATAAAATAAAATAAATAAAATAAAATAAAATAAAATAAAATAAAATAAAATAAAAAGAAGTGTGAAAACTAAAGAAACTTCAGTAATCCCTAGGGCTATTTTGTAATATTTTGGAAAGAAATTTGATAATTACAAGTGAAATTAAATATTTTTATGTCATATCTGAAAGGAAGCAACTACTGCACAAAAAAAAGATATTTTAGGTCTATAAAGAGAAGTATACAAGGATATTGACAGCAACATTATTTTTGCTAACAGTAAATTATGGACCACTGAGGTATTGACTACTCATAGTAAGAGGGGAAAATGCACGTAACAGAAATTGAATAGCAGGTAAAAATAATGAAGTAGACATACACAGAGCAACATGGACAGATGTAAAATTTAGTGTTGGGCGAAATCAAAGAATAACCTCAGATTTATAACTCAATACCATTTAAACAAATTCAAGTCCAAGACTATCACCTATAAAAGAAACACAGTTATATAAGAACAACAGAGATTAATTAGAAAGACACTTTTCTGAAGGGAAGAGAAATAGAAGCAATGATGATATGTGCAAAAACAAACAAAAAGTAACCAAAATGAAGGGCCCCTGGGTGGCTCAGTTGGTTAAGTATCCATCTGACTTTCGCTCAGGTCATGATCTCAGGGTCCTGAGATAGAGCCCCTCATTGGAATTTCTGCTCACAGGGAGTCTTCTTGTTCCCCTTTCTCTGTCCTTCCCTCTGCCCTTGCTCTCTCTATCACTCTCTCTCTCTCTCAAATAAATAAATAAATATAAATAAATAAATAAATAAATAAATATTTTAAAAAATAAATAAAGCAAAAGAAGGTCTTTATCGAAACTGATGATGATGAGACAGCATAGGGAATAAGGTCAATGACATATAAATGGCAATGCATGGCAGCAGATGGAAACTTGTGATAAAAGCATAATGTATAAATTAGGCAAATCACTATGTTGTACACTTGAAACTAATACTTTATGTGTCCACCATACTCAAGTAAAACAGTACGTAAAAAAAGAAATAATAAAGAAACCAATGATGCTTGCTACCATACTGAGGAATATGAATACTTCACAATAAGTTCAAGTGGAAATTAAAAAATTTTTAGTATATTTCCTAGTATAAAGTTAAGAAATCTTTAGAACAATGAAAATTTCTATAGGATTATCTCTCTGAAAAACAATATGCATTTTTGAGCACTGGGTGTTATTCTGTATGTTGGTAAATTGAACACTAATAAAAAATAAATTTATTATAAAAAAATTAAAAATAAATAAATAAATAAATAAAAGTTAAAAAGAAAAACAAAAAAAATACAACTATTTCTTTTCAAAAACAGGAATATTTGTTTCATGTTTCTCTTAAATTATCATTATAATGCCATCATAAAAGTCATAACTTAACATCAATCAAGAGTCCTACAGAATTCACAGTCAATATAGGGTTGGATTACCAGTGCTCCTTGCTTTTAGAGAGAAAGAAAATCATTTTCTTCTCACACTTGCCTACTTATCAGTCCTAAGAGGACCTCTTGGGCCCAAGGAATTAGGGATGGAGAGGTTCAGAGTGTAAACTCCCTTGGGCTCTGGAGTTATAACTACCTCCAGATACTTCAAGAATTAACCAGAACTCCAATGTCAGCAGACCTCGTGCTTCATATCCTCTGTAAGTGAGTCTGTGTAGAGGGTGGCTGAGAGGCAGTTATACCAATATTAGCCAGAACACTGGGGTGGGGGTGGGAGGAAGAAGGGGGAACCTTCCTATTCAGTCCAGATTTGTGCACTTTTCCATTCCTGAGTCAGAATGGCTGAGATAGTCTGAAAATGGGGTAGTAGAGACTGTATTTTGTCTCAAGTCAGGTGGCACATGTGAGAACCTGTGCTCTGGGACCTTCCTTTTTGCCATCATCTTGCCTTTTTCGATTTTTTTGCTGGGTGATGCCAGAGATAGTAGAAAAGCAGGAAATCACCTGTAAGAGAATAATGGGGGTTGCTATAGCCAGCATGAAAAGTGCATCATCTGTAGTTTAGTTTAGGTGATTTGGGGTTTTCAAATGTACATATTGAAACATAGGGACATTAGGGCAAAGCTTCTGCGCACAAAGGCTTGAATCATTCCTATAGTCATAGGAATTCTATTTAATCTAAATAACTCAGGATATTGAGGACAGAGACCACAAGTGGGGGTCAGCGGGAGTCCAAAATAGTTCTTCAGATTCAGCTCAATCTAAAGAATTTCTACAAGCTACTGCCACCAAAAACAGAAAATTATGCACAGATCATAGAGGTATCTGTCACAGATTCATTCAGATCAATGTTGTTTAAAATGATACCTCAGAGAGATGTCTCACAAATCTGTCTGAATTTATGGAGTTAGGTGGTCCCTATCAACCCCTCCTCTCGGTCAAACAGGGCTTCCATAGGGCTATGTTGGGGCCCATCCTGCAGTCTGGGAAAAAGCTTGCCCTACAGGGTCTCGGCTTGGATCATTGCCCTTCAACTTCACTGGCTTCTTCATCCCGTCCCTACCTGGAACCAGTAGTCATTTGCGCTAGGTCCTCAGCCCAAGTGCTGTCATTGCCTAGCTCTGACTGCAATCCAAGGTTAAAACAGGAGAGGAGAAGAAGGACATAGATGGTTTCAGCTACTTTGCTTCTAGGGCTGAGTAGATAGTTCAATGCTTATTGGATGAATAGGAGATTGAAGAACATGTAAGAGAACATGCCAAAGAAGAGAGAAGAAAGGAAGAGTCAATGAGCAGAAAGAACAGATAAAAAAATCCCCTTACATTGTCCTCTGAAATATCATTCTGTGCTAGAAATAATTATCCCAAAGTTCCTCAGGAGACAAAGAAACTATGCTTCTTCCTCGTTACTTCTCCATGAGCATTCATGTCTGAATCACGAGTTCTTCCTTTAGTCTCGGTCTTCCAAAGGTCATTTCAAGATTTCCTCTATTTCCATGCAACAACACCCTAATTATATCCAAGACTACATGGAATGCTCTGGAAAAGGAAAGTTTCTTTGAGTTGGTGAGATTTGGAGCTGTGTCTTGGAAGGATTAAATGTAAAAATGTGGCAGAATAGGATGAGGGGTTGTGATGAGCAAATACAAATGACAAAACCTAAATGATGAAAGTGGGGTTTAGATGGAATATTTGGAATTTGGCAGCCTGCTGTTATACATGTTGAGGGTCATTGTGTCAAGGTCTGGGTTGAGCAGGTTGAGCTATTAATTTGTGCCTCAAACATACAAGTGAAAGTATTCAAAAAGAATGAGAGGGAAAGATAGAGTTGAATAAACATGATGCCCAGGATTTACAGAAGGTCCTTTGGTCACCAATCAAGCCTGGATGTCACCTTTCCCTTGGTTTTTATCTTCATATCTCCCAGTCTTTGTAAGACACTCAAACAAGGCAAAGGATAGCCAAGATAAGCTGACATGTGGAGTGGAGGGTATACAGTTTTGTGACAGAAAAATAAATCAAAGATTGTGCTTATGGAAATTGATTTAAAATCTTTATTGAACCCAGACTGGGTGGCTACTTAGAAGGGAAATAATAATAAGATACACAAAATAAAGGGAAAGAAAGAAGAAAATTGGACTCTGAGCAGTGGAAGCAGGAGTCAGACTGGTAAGTGTGTTTAAAAGGAGAATTTCAGATTTTTGGAAAACTGCCGAAGGATTGTATGTGCATGGGCGGTGGTGGTGAAGGTGAAAGAGGGGAACATAAAACATATAAAATAGAATGACAGTTCAGATACCCATTGCTACATCACTGTGGTAACCCAGAACGCAGGTATATTCATATATTCACGCGCTTTGGATGTAAATTTTATTTCTTCCACATCTGAACCCTACTAATTAAACTGTGTAAATATGCATAAAATCACTGAATCTCAACTTGCCATTTCAAAAGATAAATTGTTATAATGGTCAATTTATCCTACTACTTCACAGTGGTGTGAGTCACAAATGAAATAATATGTTTAAAATTCATCCCCAAATTGCCAAAGTTACTACTGAGGTATCTATTATACCAAGAGAACAACCATGGGAAAGCCATCTAAATCTCTTCTACATATGAGGAGGGAGCCATGCCTTGCTGACTCCAGCTACACAAACTCTTGCTTGGGGAGGCAGAGTATCAAAAGTGAAGAAAGGAGCCCTGGAAGGGAATGCCTCTCCTCCCTCATGTGAAAGCAAACCCCAGCTCTTAACAGGGTCTCTCTAATGAACAGAATGTAACAAGAGTCAGCTGAGCAGGACTGGAACTGCATTTGGAGAATAGAAAATCATAAAAAGAAACAAAAGTATATTTGAACCACTCCAAGAGGAAGTGTGTTTCCAAAGGGATGAAAATATTGTTCAGATCTGGGTTCACAGTTTTATTAAAACTTCCTTCCTTGCCACCCTATCCCCACTCCAATACTATTTCTCCTCCATCAGATTCTGTTGTCAAAACAATTCATTGTATCATGGCTGAGGTTTGTTTTCTTTTTATAAAATTATCATAGAATTACTCCTGAGATCCAGAGGAATCCTAGAAATTACTCCCACCCACCCACTATACAAGCAGGCAAAAGATCAATGTGATACAGTATGGGTGGATAAGATTGGGAGATATAAATTCTCTCATCAGGAATGTGATATTACAACATATCTCACTGGATGCCAAATAATTCAACAGGATGAAGCCCTAGCGTATTTAAGTATAGTTACAGGAAATAAAAAAAAGTTCCCAAACTAATATGCCATTTATATTACATAGCAAAGAATGACAAACAAGGAAGTACATAAACCTCTAAATGAAAAAGTGTGTCTATACCCACAAAATAACACCACAGAGACTTGGTACATGTACACAGATTTATCTACAATGGACATCATGATGTGAAGGATCCCAGACAACTGGACCTTGCCTTTGCCAACCTACAGCCATCTTTTGACTTTCTTTCACAATTCATGGGGACAAGAACCTAAGAATCCTTCACCCTTCATGTAAAGTAGAGGACCACTTCACTTTATTTACAATCCCTTCTCACCAGTCTATGGCCCACGTTACAGTGACTCAGCTAACCCTACCCTCTTTTCATAGTTTGGGCAAGATCCTGTCATTTGTTCTTATTATTGCTCATTGTCCCCGGAATGGGTTTTACTTCTACTTCCTGAGAGTAAGGACAGTTTCTTTTTCAATACTGTGATCCTAGCACCTAATAGAATGCCAGGGGAGGAGGTTAAGTGATAAGAGAACATGACAATATTGAACTATCCCCAGAAGCGGAGGAATATGTACCTGGATCATTACATTTAAGATGGGAAAATAAAATACAAAAGGGGATGTACAAACTTTAAAGATACACTTCAACACCCGCACACTATTTCAAGCAGAACAATCGAATTTTCACAGCAGATATGGCTCTCACATAGCTATATAGATTGCTTCTTCTCCTTTTAAGGTTGTTAAGAACCCTACAAATCTGAAAACATATAGACGGGGGTGAATATGATAATTTGGGAGGATCCACATGTCCCTCCTTAGATGACTATTTAGAGATCATGAAGACTGATAAGCTTTATTACCAGAGTATCATTTTTTAAATCTGTATTTAAAGCAATGTACTTCCAGAAAATCAGAATGGAGGTGGCATGAAGAACTAGGGACACATATCTGAGTCCTAATTTGGGCCTGGCTATGCCACTTATCTATGCATATTGTAAAGGTAAAATTGTCATGTAGTAGTCTATGTGGTCACTAAAGAATAAAAAACAGAGGGGATCCCTGGGTGGCGCAGCGGTTTGGCGCCTGCCTTTGGCCCAGGGCGCGATCCTGGAGACCTGGGATCGAGTCCCACATCGGGCTCCTGGTGCATGGAGCCTGCTTCTCCCTCTGCCTGTGTCTCTGCCTCTCTCTCTCTCTCTCTCCGTGCCTATCATAAATAAATAAAAAAATTAAAAAAAAAGAATAAAAAACAGAAAACATGTAAAACATACAAATTTGAGGACAAAACTGTCAAAAAGTAGTTTACTAATTAATTCCTACTCTTTCATTTCTGCAAAGAATATACAATCCTATTAAAAATAAACTTTGATCAAATCAAACATGTATAAACAAATCATATTTCTTCAGGCCTCTATACTGCTTAAAGTGATAGGAGTATCCCAGGAACACGGCACAAACGATAAACAGGTGGATTCACATGGGTCTGGATGACCTGCTAGAACTCACAAGTTTCAGCTCAGCAAAGCAAATGGCTCTAAATCCATGTGTCTTGAATTAATATTTCATTTGTATCCCAATTTTACAGATCACTAAAGGAAAACCGTAGAACTATTTGGCAAAATATGACAGCGCACCAAAATGGCACCATCTCCGTTGTGGTTTCAGACTTCCTCCTGAATTGTTTAGTCAGGTCTCCCAGCTGGAAGTTCTGGTTGTCCCTGCCCCTAAGCTTCCTCTTCCTCCTGGCCATGGGAGCCAATGGTGTTCTCCTGGTCACCATCCAGCTGGAGGCCTCTCTGCATGAGCCCATGTACTACCTGCTCAGCATCCTCTCTCTGCTGGACATCGTCCTCTGCCTGACTGTTATACCCAAGGTCCTGGCCATCTTCTGGTTTGATCTCAGGTCCATCAGCTTCTCTGCCTGCTTCATTCAGATGTACATCATGAATTGCTTCCTTGGCATGGAGTCTTGCACATTCATGGTCATGGCCTATGACCGCTATGTGGCCATCTGCCACCCACTGAGGTACTCTTCCATCATCACTGATCAATTTGTAGCTAGGGCTGCTATGTTTATTTTGGCGAGGAATGCACTTCTTACTATGTTCATTCCTATCCTCTCTGCCCAGCTCCATTATTGTGGAAAAAATATAATTGAGAACTGTATCTGTGCCAACCTCTCTGTGTCCAAGCTCTCCTGTGATAATGTTTTCCTTAACAAAATATACCAGTTTATTGTGGCCTGGACTCTTCTGGGCTCTGACCTGGTCCTCATCTTCCTCTCGTATCTCTTCATCCTAAAAACTGTTCTTAGACTGAAGGCAAAAGGGGCAGCTGCCAAAGCTCTGAGTACATGCGGCTCTCACTTCATTCTCATCCTCTTCTTTAGCACCATCCTGCTGGTTTTGGTTTTTACCCACATTGCCAAAAAAAAAGTTTCCCCTGATATTCCCATCTTACTTAATGTCCTACACCATGTAATTCCTGCAGCTCTCAATCCCATTGTCTATGGGATACGAACCCAGGAGATTAAAGAGGGAATTAGGAAATTACTGAGGAGGGTAACAGAGAGATTCAAGTAATTTTGTTCTAGCTTGACTTCTCTCAACCACCAATACGCAAAATCACTACTGGAAGGCAGGGACTTGGAGATAAAATTACAGTCCTAATCCTTTCTCTGGACATGCCTGAAGATATGAACTGTATGGTTTCCCTCTTACTTCCCCCAGCCATGATGCTGAAGACTGTGCATCACACCTCCTTGTATGCTCCTGATTAAATCCCTTTTAGGGTCAGTGATAGAAAATAAATACTAATTTAAAGATGTGTGGCTGATAGTAAGCATCCGTATTTACTGACAGTGCATTGACTTTAGAAAAGTAAAATGAGATTAAAAAGCAACTGTTAAAAAATATTGACAGTAACCATTATGCTTTAGTCTTTCCCTCAGGCATTCAAACATATTTACTGAAAGTTACGGTATGTACAGCACAGAACTAGAAAATGAGACTATAACATACATAAATCTTGATCCCATTACTCAAAAAGGCCTGGTGGAAAACCCAAAAACATGTAAAATCAATGTAGAAGGGTTAGATTAAAACTCATCAATAAACCCAGAGGAGGGAGGAATTTGTTTGTATAGGTGGGATTCCTTGCATATCTGATCTCCTCTTTCAGTCCCTCAGTCAGGACTGCCTCCCTAACAGCTTCTCAAACACATGAACCACTGTCTCTGGGACTTTTTTGCTTGTTGTTCCTCTGACCACAAAGCCCCTTCCCTCCTTGGGTCTCCCTGTCCACAGTATTTTAAAATAACATCCAATAATATTCTCCCAAAGCACAAATGATGCCTTAATGTCTTCTCTGTTTCCTTGTTCTGCCTTAATCATATCTCCTGATAGTGCATTTTGCTCATTTGTTTAGTCAGCCCTACATTTACTAAAATTTAAGGGGCAGAAGGGCAAGAACTTTTTCCTGATGTGTTCATTGTTGTATTTCCAGTGTCCAAACAGTGCTAGGTACAGTAGAGACCATAAATACTTGTGAAATCAATGTCTGAATACAAGTTGAATAAATTATTAAATGTAAAAAAAAATATTAAATGTATGCTAGTTACTAGGAATATAATTCATACACTATCCTTGTCCTCTGAGTTTTTACATTAAACATCAAACGTGAAGGATATCATATTTCATGCAAAATTCCATGGTCTGAGGACTGTATAAAATATTGCTGAGGGGCAGATGAGAGCTTAGAGGTAAGACCAGAACTACATTTTTACTCACTTTGGTTTGAATACATACGAGAAATCTAAGTGATAGTGTAAACAATTCCACTGACAGGTTTAACACTCAAATAAGATGTATACTTAGCACTGGGTGTTATTCTATATGTTGGCAAATTGAACACCAATAAAAAATAAATTTATAAAAAAAGATGTATACTTAGGAATTGACTACATGTCATTATAAAACCAATGAGAAAACAAATCAAATAAATAAGATCTTTAAAAAAGAGAGACTAAATTAAGTATGACACAGATTTCTTATCAAAAACAATGCAAGCAAGAAAACATAGAGCAATATCTCAAAAGATTAAAAGAGAAAAAATTTTAAGAATTTATTTATTTATTCATGAGAGATAGAAAGGCAGAGACACAGGGAGATGGAGAAGCAGTCTCCAAGCAGGAAGCCCCATATGGGACTCAATCCCAGGACTCCAGGATCACATCCCTAGCAGAAGGCAGACTCTTAAACTGCTGAGCCACACAAGTATCCCATGAGAAAAAAAATTAAGTTACAATTCTATTCCCTACAAATGCTTTCCAAAAACAGGCATATGTTTTTAATATACAAAAGTTGAAATAATTTTCACCAATATACTCATACTACAAAAATGTTTGAAAGAAGAAGGAAAATTATCTAATGTAAATACAGATGTACAGAAAGGTATAAAGACTATCAGAATTTGTTGTATGTGGGTAAATTGTAAGATTTTAAAATTATTTATAGTTATTTAAAAATTATTGTCTATAACAAAAAATAACAATGTGTTTTGTGGTTTATAAGATGTGCGACAATAATAGCACAAAACAGAAAAGAAGAAATGGAACTACATCATGGCAAATCTTTACATTATATATGAAAATATGTGTTACCACTTGAAGGTAAACTCTTAATAGTTAGAGATCATACTATAATCTTGAAGGCAAGCCCCCAAAATATTATAGTTAAAACTCAAAAGAAAAAAATAAGATAAAATGGAATTTTCAAAATATATTCACAGTTCTTCTGGTCTCTATTCCATTGAGTTCTGCTCGAATCTTTATTAACTCTCTTCTTCTGCTGGGTGTAGGATCTATTTGCTGTTTTTTCTCTAGCTCCTTTAGGTGTAAGTTTAGCTTTTGTATTTGAGTTCTTTCCAGTTTTTGGATGGATGTTTGTATTGCGATGTATTTCCCCCTCAGGACTGCTTTTGCTGTATCCCAAAGATTTTGAATGGTTGTATCTTCATTCTCATTAGTTTCCATGAATCTTTTTAATTCTTCCTTAATTTCCTGGTTGACCCTTTCATCTTTTAGCAGGATGGTCCTTAACTTCCACGTGTTTGAAATCCTTCCAAACTGCTTCTTATGATTTAGTTCTAATTTCAAGGCATTATGGTCTAAGAGTATGCAGGGGACCATTAGATAAAGGGCTAGTTTCCAGGATCTATAAAGAACTTATTCAATTCAACAGCAAAGAAACAAACAATCCAATCATGTAATGGGAAAAAGACATGAAGAGAAATCTCACAGAAGAAGACATAGACATGGCCAACAAGCACATGAGAAAATGTTCCACATCACTTGCCATCAGGGAAATACAAATCAAAACCATAATGAGGTACCACCTCACCAGTGAGAATGGGGAAAATTAACAAGGCAGGAAACCACAAACATTGGAGAGGATGCGGAGAAAGGGGAACCCTCCTGCACTGTTGGTGGGAATGTGAACTGGTGAAGCCACTCTGGAAAAGTGTGTGGAGGTTCCTCAAAGAGTTAAAAATAGATCTGCCCTACGACCCAGCAATTGCACTGCTGGGGATTTACCCCAAAGATACAGATGCAGTGAAACGCCGGGACACCTGCACCCCGATGTTTCTAGCAGCAATGTCCACAATAGCCAAACTGTGGAAGGAGCCTCGGTGTCCATCGAAAGATGAATGGATAAAGAAGCTGTGGTCTATGTATACAATGGAATATTACTCAGCCATTAGAAATGACAAATACCCACCATTTGCTTCGACGTGGATAGAACTGGAGGGTATTATGCTGAGTGAAGTAAGTCAATCGGAGAAGGACAAACATTATGTGTTCTCATTCATTTGGGGAATATAAATAATAGTGAAAGGGAATAGAAGGGAAGGGAGAAGAAATGGGTAGGAAATATCAGAAAGGGAGACAGAACATAAAGACTCCTAACTCTGGGAAAGGACCTAAGGGTGGTGGAAGGCGAGGAGGGCGGGGGGTGGGGGTGAATGGGTGCCGGGCACTGAGGGGGGCACTTGACGGGATGAGCACTGGGTGTTATTCTGTATGTTGGAAAATTGAACACCAATAAAAAATAGATTTATTATTAAAAAAATAAAAAATTAAAAAATAAAATTAAAAAAATTCTAATTAAAAATAATAAAATACAAAAAATAAAATAAAATACTAATTTATATACATCTAGGTTTTTATTTTTAAAAAAAAACATAGCATTAATGATGTAAGGAATGTGAAAATAAATAAACTTAAGGAAGTTCTAGGGGGATTTTTAAAAATATTTTGGATAGAAATTTGATAACTCCTAGTGAAAAACAAATTTTGTATGTTATAACTGAAAAAATCCTCCACTGAAAAAAATCCTCCACATATACCATTTTAAGTCTATAAAGAGAAGCATACAAGGATATTGACAGCGTTATTTTCAGTAACAATTATAGGTCACTTGAGTGTTGACTACTTACATAAAGAGGGATACAATGGAATATTACTCAGCCATTAGAAACGACAAATACCCACCATTTGCTTTGACGTGGATGGTATTGGAGGGTATTATGCTGAGTGAAGTAAGTCAATCGGAGAAGGACAAACATTGTATGTTCTCATTCATTTGGAGAATATAAATAATAGTGAAAGGGAATATAAGGGAAGGGAGAAGAAATGTGTGGGAAATATCAGAAAGGGAGACAGAAGATAAAGACTCCTAACTCTGGGAAATGAACTAGGGGTGATGGAAGGGGAGGAGGGCGGGGGATGGGAGTGAATGGGTGACTGGCACTGAAGGGGGCACCTGACGGGATGAGCACTGGGTGTTATTCTGTGTGTTGGCAAGTTGAACACCAATAAAAAATAAATTTATTATAAAAAAGAAGAGGGAAATGTACAATTGGAATTGTACATTGTACATTGTAGGAATTGAACAATGGTAAAAAAAATGAAGTGGACTTTCACAAAACAATATGGAGAGATGTTTAAGATGTAGTGTTGAGTGCAAACAAAGAATAACATCAGATGAGGTGCCTAGGTGATTCAATCAGTTAAGTATCTGAATCTTGAGTTCAGTTCAGGTCATGATCTCAGGGTTTCTCTCTCCCTCTGCTCCTCCTGCCCCCCAATGTGCTCACTCTTTCTCTAAATACAAAACAAAACAAAAACCATCAGATTTACAAAACAAGAATATTTGTATAAATTGAATATCCAAGCTCTTCCCCATAAGCACACTACCTCAATAACCATACTTAAGATTAATTAGAAAGACATAATTTAAAATTCTGCATTTTTACTTTTGTGAAGAAAGCAGAAATAGGAGTGATATTGAGATACACAGAAGAAAGAGAAGTAAAACTACAGCAAAAGAAGCACTTTCTTTTTTTATAATAAATTTATTTTTTATTGGTGTTCAATTTACCAACATACAGAATAACACCCAGTGCTCATCCCGTCAGGTGCCCCCCTCAGTGCCAGTCACCCATTCACCCCCACCCCCGCCCTCCTCCCCTTCCACCACCCCTAGTTCATTTCCCAGAGTTAGGAGTCTTTATCTTCTGTCTCCCTTTCTGATATTTCCCACACATTTCTTCTCCCTTCCCTTATATTCCCTTTCACTATTATTTATATTCCCCAAATGAATGAGAACATATAATGTTTGTCCTTCTCCGACTGACTTACTTCACTCAGCATAATACCCTCCAGTTCCATCCACGTTGAAGCAAATGGTGGGTATTTGTCGTTTCTAATGGCTGAGTAATATTCCATTGTATACATAAACCACATCTTCTTTATCCATTCATCTTTCGATGGACACCGAGGCTCCTTCCACAGTTTGGCTATTGTGGACATTGCTGATATAAACATTGGGGTGCAGGTGTCTCAGTGTCTCATTGCATCTGAATCTTTGGGGTAAATCCCCAACAGTAAAAGAAGCACTTTCAAGAGACAGATGATGATGGCACACCATAGGAAATATATTCAATGGTATTGTAATAGCTTTGTATGGTGACAGATGGTAGCTTTGGGGTGACCATGGCATAATGTACAGACTTGATGAAACACTATGTTACACACCTGAAACTAATGGAACATTTTGTGTCAACTACACTCAAAAAAAAATAATGAAAATAAATAACTGACGATGCTTGCTCCTATTACTTGAGGGGTGTGAATAATTCACATAAAATTCAAAACGAGGGATCCCTGGGTGGCGCAGCGGTTTAGCGCCTGCCTTTGGCCCAGGGCACGATCCTGGAGACCTGGGATCGAGTCCCACATCAGGCTCCCGGTGCATGGAGCCTGCTTCTCCCTCTGCCTGTGTCTCTGCCTCTCTCTCTCTCTCTCTCTCTGTGTGACTATCATAAATAAATAAAAATTTTTAAAAAAAATTCAAAACGAAAGTAAAAAATAAAGGAAAAATCGTGTTTTCTAATATTCTGTTGTATATACATCCCATTTAAAACATCTCTTGTTAGAGAATAAAATTTCTGTGAAATTTCTCTCTGAAAAGCACTTTACATTTCCTCCAGGATATTTTTTAAGGTTCTCTTGCATTATTATTATGATGCCATCATAAAAGTCACAGTAAGTTAACATCAATCCTCTCAATAGCATAATTTTGGAGGTATATATCTAACAATTATGTGAAGGAAGCCCATGAGAACTTCTGAATGAGCTTATTGGACCTGTGGAAGGCACTGAGCATGCAAATGCAAAGGAGCATGAACATGGATGGATGGATGGATGGATGGATGGATGGATGGATGCATGCATGCATGCATGTAACACCCCTACATCCAGAAGACTGCCTACAGAACATACAATCAATTTGGGGCTGGATTAACTCCTCACTTTTAGAGAGAAAGAAAATTATTTTCTTCTTATACCTGCCTGTCTGTCTGTCCCAGGAGGATCTTTTGGCCTCAAATAATTAGGGATGGGAAATTCACAGAGGACAAAGTCCCTGAGGCTCTGTAGTTATAACTACCTTAGATACTTCAGGAACTAACCAGAATCCCAGTATCAGTGGACCCCATGCTCCACATTCTCTGTAGGTAAGTCTGCTTACAGGGTACCTGAGAGGCAACTATACCAATATTAGCCAGAACTTGGGAGGCAGGGGAGAGGGACCTTTCTCTTCAGTCAGATCTGTGCTCCATTTCATTCCTGAGTCAGTACTGATGAAATTAGCCTGAAAATGGGATAATAGAGATGGCATCCTGACTCATGTCAGAAGGCCATGTAAGAACTTGTGCTCTGAGACTTTACTTTTGCCATCCTCTTGCCTTTTAGGATCTTTTGCTCAGTGGTGCCAAAAATGCAGAGAAGCAGGAATTTGTCCATAGGAGATTAATAAGCAGAGGGGGCTGGGGAAGTATACTATGTGTGGACATCAGACTAGGTTTTCATCTCTGAAAATGAAAATTTGCTAGCTTTAGAGCAAAGAATATGCCCACAAATGTTTTAATCATGGCACAGGAATTAAATATAATCTATATAGCTTCAGAAATTGAAGGCCTAGAGCCCAATTGAGGGTCAACGACAGTCAGAAAGTAATTCCTCAGATTTCAGCTCAATCTAAATAATTTCTACAAACTACTGTCACCAAAAATAGAAAATTATGCACAGATCATAGGATCAAAGAGATATCTATGACTGATTTGTTCAGATTAATGTCTGAAAAAATACTGAGAGAGATGTCTCACAATTGTGTCTGTATTTATGGAGATAGGTGGTCCTTAACAATCCCTCCTCTTCTTCAAACAGAGCTTCCATAGTGCTATGTTGGGGTCCATCCTGAAGCCTGAGAAAAAAGCTTGCTCTGCAGGGTCTCTGCTTGGATCATTGCCCTTCAACTTCACTGGCTTCTTCATCCTGTCCCTACCTGGAACCAGTAGTCATTTGCTCTGGTTCCTCAGCCTAAGTGCTGTCATGCCTAGCTCTGACTGCAATCCAAGGTTAAAACAGGAGAGGGGAAGAAGGACATAGATGGTCTCAGCTACTTTGTTTCTAGGGCTGAGTAGATAGTTCAATGCTTATTGGATGAGTTGTAGATTGAAGAACATGTAAGAGAACATTCCAAAGAAAATAGGAGAAAAGAAGAGTCAGCGAGTAGAAAGTACAGATAAAATAGTCCCTTTACATTGTCCTCAGAAGTCTCATTCTGGTGCTAGAAATAATTATCCCAAAGTTCTTCAGAAGACAAAGAAAATCTGCCTCTTCCTCTATACTTCTCCATGAGCATTTCTGTCTGAATTACCATTTCTTCCATGTGGCTGTACCCTTCAATGGTCATTTCAAGTTTTTCCCTCTTTCTATTCAATGAATCCCTAATTCTTTCCAAGAATACTCTGACATCCCTGAAGATGAAAATCTTCTTGGAAATGGTAAGATTTGGTGTTCTGACTTGTAAGAGCCAAATGTCAAACTTTTACAGAGAGTAGGAACAAAAGATGCAATCAGTAAAGATCAAATGACAAAACCTAAATGATGAAAGCAGTTTAAGGGAGTATTTTCATTTGGTGGCTTGAGGATGTACATGCTGTGGGTCATTGTAGCAAGGTCTGAGCTGAGCAAGAAGTATTACTTTATCCTTCAAACTTATAAGTAAATGTATCTAATGAGAAAAAAATAACAGATAGGCAGAGTTCAATGAACATAGTGCCCAAGACAGGAGAAAGTTTTTGGTCAACAACTCAAGACTAGCTTTATTTGTCCACGGGTTTTTGTCTTCATGACTTCCTGCAATTCCAGTATCTCCCATGCCTTGTGGGCCACTCTACCAAGGCAAAGCATAAAACTACTAGACAAAAGAAGCTGGATCATTATACTGAGGATATGATATAAAGAAAAACAGAAAGCGGATGAAAACTTTAAAGGTAGTCTTCATCACCCACACACTATTACAAATAAAACAAACAACTTCATCTTCTTCCATGACAGGTCTCACTCTCACATACCTATGGGCAATTACTTATGCTCCTTTTAATATTGTTTCTTCCAGAAGTTAAGAATCCTACAATATGCAAATGTATAGGGGAAGGAGCAATTATTTGCCAGGATCCATACCTACCTAATTAAAATTTTTAGACAAAATGAAAATTAAATAACTTTATTTTCAGGATATCATTTTTTAAAAAACATTTTATTATTTACTCATGAGAGACACAGAAAGAGAGAGAGAGAGAGAGAGAGAGAGAGAGGCAAAGACACAGGCAGAGGGAGAAGCAGGCTCCATGCAGGGAGCCTGATGTGGGACTCAATCCAGGGACTCCAGGATCATGCCCTGGGCTGAAGGCAGGTGCTAAACCACTGAGCCACCCAGGGATTCCCAGGGTATCATTTTTTTAAATGCAATTAAATCAAACTCCATTTGAAAACTCAGAATAGAGGTAGAATGGGGAACTAGGAACATTTATCTGAGTCCCTATTTGTGCCTGGTTCTACTACTTATCTGTGCATATTGTTACAGTTAAATGATCACATGGTGGCCTATGTGGACATTAAAAAAAGGAAGAACCTTATAAGGACAAATTTAGAGACTAACCTGTCACAAAGAAGTTCTGAAGCAATTTTTTCCCTTCTTTATACATTCTGCAAGAACATAATAGTTCCATTAAAAATAAATCTTGAACTAATCAAAAATGTATAAATAAACCATCTTTCCTAAGTCCTCTATACTATTTAAAGTGATAGGAATGTCCTAGTAGCAGACCACAAAGAATAAACAGATGAATTCACATGGGTCTGGATGACCTGCTAGAACTAACAAGTTTCACCCAGATGAAGCAAATTGTTGTAAAGTCATGTGTCTTCAGTCACTAGCTAATTTTTATCCTAATTTTACAGATCATAAAAAGAACGCTGTAGAAATATTTGGCAAAATATGACAGCACATCCAAATGGTACAATCTCCATTGAGGTTTCAGACTTCCTCCTGAATTGTTTTGTCAGGTCTCCCAGCTGGAAGCTCTGGTTGTCCCTGCCCCTAAGCTTCCTCTTCCTCCTGGCCATGGGGGCGAATAGTGTTCTCTTGGTCACCATCCAGCTAGAGGCCTCTCTTCATGAGCCCATGTACTACCTGCTGAGCCTCCTCTCCCTGTTAGACATTGTTGTCTGCCTCACTGTCATCCCCAAGGTCCTGGCCATCTTCTGGTTTGACCTCAAGTCCATCAACTTCTATGCCTGCTTTATCCAGATGTACATCATGAATTGCTTCCTTTCCATGGAGTCTTGCACATTCATGGTCATGGCCTATGACCGCTATGTGGCCATCTGCCACCCACTGAGGTACCCATCCATCATCACAGAACAATTTGTAGCTAAGGCTGCTGCCTTTATTTTGGCCAGAAATGGGATTTTAACAGTGCCTATCCCAATTCTATCATCCCGACTCAATTATTGTGGGAGAAATGTCATTGAGAATTGCATCTGTGCCAATATGTCTGTCTCCAAACTCTCCTGTGATGATGTCACCATCAATCGCCTTTACCAGTTTGCTGTAGGATGGACACTGCTAGGATCTGACCTCATCCTCATCTTCCTCTCCTACAGCCTCATACTGCGAGCTGTGCTGGGACTCAAGGCAGAGGGTGCTATGGCCAAGGCCCTGAGCACATGTGGTTCTCATTTCATCCTTATCCTCTTCTTCAGCACCATCCTTCTGGTCTTCGTGCTCACTCTTGTGGTGAAGAAGAAAGTCTCCCCTGATGTGCCAGTCTTGCTCAATATCCTCCATCATGTCATCTTCTCAGCCCTCAACCCCATTGTTTATGGAGTGCGAACTCAGGAGATCAAGCAAGGAATCCAGAGATTACTGAAGAAAGGATGGTAGTAAGGACAACTGGATCTCTGCATTCATAATATAGGATGAGCTTTTAATCAATAATTGGTGAATAGACTGAAATTCAAATCTGTGAGTTGAAATTTACACTGGGTAAATTGGATATTGTGTCTTCATTAATAAAACTTAAGTTATATTATAGTTCCCTTTTCTCTAACTTTTCCTATAACAACATCATTGACCCCTTTTGCTTTTCCCATACATATTATCTTATTTTAACAAAATACTGGGGTCCTTGGGGCAGGTTTTAAGGTGAGAAATTAAGGGTTTGTAATACACAGCTGTGAATATGCTATGCCTTTACAATCATGAATATGTATTTGAGGAAATTTTTGGGTAGAGTTGTGTAATGTGTAATCCCTTCTTATTCTCATTTTCATAGAAGGAAGCTTATAGGAGACAAAGACATGGAAGTAAAATTTCAGTCCTAAATGATAGAGTGTTACTATTCATCTGTAATTGGTTCTGCAAATGGGCAGTTATTTGAAATAAGCATTGCAAGAGGAGAGGGGTTTTGCATGGATTTCTCATTCATCCAACAATAAGTAATGAATTTCATTATATTTGAGAGACTCTTAAATTCTCCTCCCCAGTGGGCTTGTGCTTTAGACATTTATCTTTTGGATCCAGGTTGTCATAATTAAGGGTATGCACAAACAGCTCTGCTAATGAGTTAAAGATTGGAAAATTAAAATATATTATCCAATAATAATAATTTACAATTTTGAAAACATAATATCTAAACATTGTTTTCATATTAAGTGGACAGTTTCTGGTTTTTTGTATATTTTTTATTGGAGTTCAATTTGCCAACATATAGTATAACACCCAGTGCTCATCCCGTCAAGTGCCCCCCTCAGTGCCCGGCACCCAGTCACTCCATCCCCCTGCCCACCTCTCCTTCCACTACCCCTTGTTCATTTTCCAGAGTTAGGAGTCTCTCATGTTCTGTCACCCTCACTGATATTTCGCACTCATTTTCTCTTTTTTCCTTTTAATCCCTTTCACTATTTTTTATATTCCTCATATAAATGAAACCATATAATATTTGTCCTTCTCTGATTGACTTACTTCACTCAGCATAATACCCTCCAGTTCTATCCACATTAAAGCAAATGGTGTGTATTCGTCATCTAATGGCTGAGTAACATTCCATTGTATACATAGACCACAGCTTCTTTATCCATTCATCTTGCGATGAATACCGAAGCTCCTTCCACTGTTTGGTTATGTGCACATTGCTGCTATAAACATCGGGGTGCAGGTGTCTCAGTCTTTCACTGCATCTGTATCTTTGGGGTAAATCCCCAGCAGTGCAATTGCTGGGTCATAGGGTAGCTTTATTTTTAACTCTTTGAGGAACCTCCACACAGTTTTCCAGAGTGGTTGTACCAGTTCACATTCCCACCAACAGTCCAAGAGGTTCCCCTTTCTCCACATCCTCTCCAACATTTGTTGTTTCTTGTCTTGTTAATTTTCACCATTCTCACTGGTGTGAGATGGTATCTCATTGTGGTTTTGCAAATGACATATCAGATAAAGGGCTAGTGTCAAAGATCTATAAAGAACTTATTAAACTCAACAGCAAAGAAACAAACAATCCAATCATTAAATGGGCAAAAGACATGGTCAATAATTTCACCAAAGAAGACACACATGGCCAACAAGCACATGAGAAAATGCTCTGCATCACTTGCCATGAGGGAAGTGGACAGTTTCTAAGCACACTTTGCATCCTGGGAATTCTGTTAGCTATTAAGACACAAAAATAGATAGAATATTTTGTTATCAGAGTACAAAGTTTGGTTAGGGGGAATATAAATATGAGTTCCAGGGATATGTTGTTCTCAGTGGGAGAGAATGGGAATGGAATAAGGCACCTATAGGCCGTAAGGTACCTGGCAAAATAAGAAAGCATTACATAGAGAGTTAAAGATCTGAATTGTAAGCCTTGCACAACTACCACAAAAAAGGTAGGTTCTTGGGAACAAATGAGGTGGTTCCATTGTGTTTCATGTTACTTATCTCCTACCCCTGAGAACAGTGAGCAATTTGTTTTAGAAGATCCTTTCTAAATATAAGATTTTATGCCTCAATAACAACTTAAAAGTGTGTTTCCTTGTTTTGACCATGGAAGGAAAATCTATCAATATTTTAATATCAATACTCTCCCCCAAATCTAGGTTCTTCAGCCTTAACTGATTCATCCTTAGACTACTTAAACTTTCATTCAACAAACTATCCATTTCTTTGTCTTCTCTGTCTCACAGTGAAGAACAATATTTCAGTCCTCTGCTCCTGGATATCACTGTGAGCTACCATTTGAAAAACACATATGGGCTCACATAATTAAGAAGCAATAGTTAAAAGCACATAATAAACATTTTAACTAGGAATAATATATTTCTCAAAAGGAAAAGAAGAATGTTGGAGTTCCTGGGTGTATCAGTCAGTTAAACATCTGCCTTTGGCTCAGGTCATGGTCCCAAGGTCTTGCTATCAAGCCCCATGTCCAACTACACACTTAGCAGAAAGTCTGTTTCTCCCTCTCCCTCTCCCATTGCCCCTCCCTCTGCTTGTGCTCTCTCTCTCTCTCACTCTCTCTTTCTCTCTCTCTAATAAATAAATAATCTTTCTTTAAAAAAATAAATCTTTCTTTAAAAAAATGTCAAGATCCAATTAGGTTCATACCATAGATGCCCTTTTTCTTTATAACTTGAAAAAGAATTCCCAAAAATCTCATTTCCTCACACATTTCAACATAAGAAAAAAATGACTTGGTTTAAAGTGTGCATAATAAAAACAAGAAGGTCTTACAAATATGAAAATACAATGTGCTAGTGTAAATTGAAGCTACTATCTCTTAGGGAATATTAAAAGTCTACTAGTTTTAACACTATCATATATTAACATCTACAAGTCAAGGGACTACAAACTTTCAGAATTAATCTCTACCAGGGTCACATTGTACAACAAACCTAGATCTCTCCAGTTAACTGTTAGAAAGCTTGAACACCGAATGCACAAAAAGGGCTACATCAAGGGATTTAAAACATGTACCATCCATGACTGAGAAAGTTAGATACAAGTCTTGTCTTCCAAAATAGACGGTAATATCTTTATATTTAAAACATATATTTTTGAAGGCTTTGCATTGTTGTGCTTATATGCAACTTTTAAATATTTTTGGCTCCCATCAAAGCAATATTTTCAAAAAAGCAGCACTGATAGGATCATTTGAAAAACAAGGTGAACAGATTAATTACAACTTTATCCCACTAAAATAATTGACACTAATAATGATATCCTCTAGAATAGTGCTTTTTTTAAGATTTTATTTATTTATTTATTCATGAGAGACAGACAGAGAGAGAGAGAGAGGCAGAGAGTGAAAATGGTTCCATGCAGGGAACCCAACGTGGAACTCAATCCGGGTCTCCAGGATCACGTCCTGGGCTGAAGGCACCACTAAACCGCTAAGCCACCCAGGCTGCCCTAGAACAGTGCTGTCTAATGTGAGCCATTTAATTTTAAATATTTTAGTGGCCACATTAAAATATAAAAAGAAAAAGTTAAATGGATCTTAATGTATTTTGTTGAAATCAATATATCTAAAACATTATCACTTCAATGCAAAATAAATATAAAAGATTTAATAATAACATAGTTTACATTCTTTTTGTGTAGGCAAGGTCTTTGAAATACAGTATGTATTTTACATTCACAGTATATTTTGTTGGAACAATCTCATTTCAGGGGCTCAGTAATGACTAGTAGATGCTATATGGATCAGAACTGCACTAAATCATATGGCTTTAAAATGCAAATGAAAAATGGGTAGGAAAGCAATTGAATTAAGGAAAAAAATGTATCCTTGGAAAAGAGCTAAAACAAAATTCCTTCTCTTTGGCTGTGATTTTTCTCTTATGTTTTTCCATGTGGAGAAGACGAAGGCAGTGTTTTAGAGGATGAATAATAATGTCTTTGTCTTAAAATGCCACATTACATGAGTACTTATGTCCTAGACACCAATGTGAGAACAGTACAATATGAGATGGTTCATTTATTGGCTTCTTACAACACATAGTCCTCAAATCCTATAGCAACAGATTTGAAATAGAGCCATGTATGAACCTGGGAAGTTACAGAACCCAAGGAAAAATGTAAATAGAGACTTTACTCATGATAAGGCAGGAATATTAGTGCTAGGAGAAGCAATAGATGTTAGTGTCAAAGGTTTGTCAAAAGGTAGATGAAAATAATCATATTTTGTAATTCTTTAAATTTCTCTTAACACTATTTACATGCACATATGTATATTTTAAATTGGTTCTTTTGTACTCTATTATATTGATAAAATATATTTATATGAAATGCTTAATAATGAAAGTGTTATAACTATTCAATAAAACATATGAGTAGGAAATCAGTCTGTTCAAACCAAATAGTCATCCAGAAAATGTTGAAGTTTAGATTTTGTTGGTAAGACTTTTCAATTTACTCACACATTATCCATAATTAGACCCTCCTTCAATGACCTGAGAAAGTAAGACATATTTGACGGGAGGCCCAGCTGACACTAGAAACTGGGCCAAGAGAACAATGCAGAGTGCATACAGAGAATGGTAATGGCCCTTTGGGCCCACAGTTAACATTATATTATCTGCAAAATATGCACTTATACCTAATATAGACAAATCTTTGTTATGGTGCTACATTTGCAATAATGAGTAAGATAGGCAAAGTCCATGTTTATAAGTGAAAAGAGTCCATGCCTAGAGAAGCAGAAGTCCAAGAACATGGGGAAATCAATATGTAGGAAAGACATAGCCAAAAAGAAGCTAAAGTAAAAGTCTAAGGCAGCAGCCACTTGGCAGGAAGTCAAGGCCCAAATCTAGAATAGAATTTGAAAATCTAGACAGAATAGTGAGCCAAAGAAGTAACACAATCTTCATGACTGAAGCTATACAGAACAAATTGGAGCTGAAAAACAGGAGGCCCTTCATCCAAACCAGGTATAATGTATTTAAACCAGATAAAATGTATTTAAGTGTAGTCTAATAGAAATTATAATTCAATACTAAGACCTCTATTTTCCAAAATATTAATCAAATAATTACATTATTCTTCCAGCATGCCTAGATTAGGTGTCACATGAGTGAAAGCTGAAACAATTCATAGAAGTTCAGATCTGGCTACATCTGGTAGAACCTTGGAAAAGGGTAGCAATCTAATTCCAGGACTCAGACACACTGTCCTTTGTCAGTGAGAGTTTTCAAACTTTCTGGTAATTAACAGTATTTATTTTTCCTTCTGCATAATTTTATATCTTGCTTGAATGTTGTGAGCTCTATTTCATGTATATGAAGATGGGGTTACTTGTAATGTTGTATGATTTTAGTGAATGTTTTCTTATAAAAGAGGTACTGCCTATATACATGGGCTTTTATAGCAGAATTTGACAGCTTAGGGAATAAAAAGAACTTAAAAGTATAGGTATGTAAAATATTTAAACTAATGAAAAGAACAATGCTAAAAAAAAGTACAGCGACCTGACAACTTATGAGATAATATTAGCCAGCCTAGTATTTGTGTACTTGGTAACTGAAGCCATTGACAGAGGAAAAGTAAGGGAGCAAAACATACTGGCAATATACGAGGATTTATGAAACATGGAGAAATAAAATATATGGTAAAAATAGAAGAATGATAAGAAGGAGTGAAACAGAAGTAAACGTTTTTGAACTCTTATTTTATACATGAAGTAGAATAATATTAATAGGTTTGCTGTGATAATAGATGCATTTTTTAAATGCTACAACTGACAACAGCAGAAATTTTCTTTAAAGAGCTCATATTTGGGAAGTCTGGGTGGCTCAACAGTTTAGCACCACATTCAGCACAGGGTGTGATCCTGGGGACCCGGGATTGAGTCGCACATTGGGCTCCCTGCGTGAAGCCTGCTTCTCCCTCTGCCTGTGTCTCTACCTCTGTGTGTGTGTGTGTGTGTGTGTGTCTCATGGATAAATAAATAAAATCTTAAAAAAAAAATTAAACAGGACAGCTAAGGCAGTATGTTTAATTAGTTATTGTTCTTGAAACTACCAGCCCTCGCAATTTGCCACTAATGGTTAAAGGCTGATTATGATGTGTCATTTTAGGTTCATCCTTGGTAAAAATGAATGACACTGATTACAGGGAAAGCTAAGCATATGCGTGGAACAGGGAGTATATGGGAAATCTCTGTACCTCCCTTTTTATTTTGTTGTAAACTAAAACTGCTTTTAAAAAATTAAATTTTAAAAAAATCACAGAGTAATAAAAACTAAAAATGGGAGGTTTTTAAAGGAAGGTTCAAAAAATTGAACACACAAAGCAAATTCTCAAAAAAAAAAAAACATGAATGGTTATACTAATATCAGATATAGAGTGCCTGGATGACTCAGTGGCCAAGTATCTGACTCTTGATTTTTGTTCAGGTCATGATCTTAGGGTCATGAGATTGAACCCTGAATCAGGCCCCACTCTGGAGGTCGAGCCTGCTTATGATTCTCTTACTCTTCTTCTCCTCCAACCACTCACATACACACACTCTCTCTCTAAAAAAATAAAAATAAAATAAAAAATACTAATATCAGACGAATTTCCATTTCACGTACGGTCAGGTACACTGTAGAAGGCCTGCTAATCTTACAGATAACCTCTATAAACCTCAGAAGAAGAGGGGCTGAAGGCACTGAAAGGTGAAGGAAAACATTTTTAGGACATAGGATGAAAGCTGAAGTCTAAAAGGAAAGAAATGCTGTGGGTAATTTATCATCTCCGTTGAAATTAGCCTGAATGAATAACAAAGTCAGTACAAAACATGGAGTACTTAAGACCAACAGTCTTTTATCTGTCCTGAAAAAGCTAAAGAAAAGTTTTGGATAATCGCAGCCACTGGAATAGGAAACAAGTATCAAGAAAAGGAGATTTGTATTTCCCTGATGGCCAGTGATGAGGAGCACTTTCTCATGTGCTTGTTGGCCATGTCTATGTCTTCCTCTGTGAGATTTCTCTTCATGTCTTTTGCCCATTTCATGATTGGATTGTTTGTTTCTTTGCTGTTGAGTTTAAGAAATTCTTTATAGACCTTGGATACCAGCCCCTTATCTGATAGGTCATTTGCAAATATCTTCTCCCATTCTGTAGGTTGTCTTTGAGTTTTGTGGACTGTTTCTTTTGCTGTGCAAAAGCTTTTTATCTTGATTAAGTTCCAATAGTTTATTTTTGCTTTTGTTTCTCCTGCCTTCAAAGATGTATCTTGCAAGAAGTTGCTGTGGCCAAGTTCAAAAAGGGTGTTGCCTGTGTTCTTCTCTAGGATTTTGATGGAATCTTGTCTCACATTCAGATCTTTCATCCATTTTTAATTTATCTTTGTGTATTGTGCAAGAGAATGGTCTAGTTTCATCTGCATGTGGCTGTCCAATTTTCCCAGCACCATTTATTGAAGAAACTGTGTTTTTTCCAGTGGATAGTCTTTCCTGCTTTGTCGAACATTAGTTGACCATAAAGTTGAGGGTCCACTTCTGGATTCTCTATTCTGTTCCATTGATCTATGTGTCTGTTTTTGTGCCAGTACCACACTGTCTTGATGATCACACCTGAAATCTGGCATTGTGATGCCCCCAGCTATGGTTTTCTTTTTTAATATTCCCCTAGCTATTTGGGGTCTTTTCTGATTCCACACAAATCTTAAGATGATTTGTTCCAACTCCTTGAAGAAAGCCCATAGTATTTTGATAGGGATTGCATTAAACATGTAAATTGCCCTGGGTAACATTGACATTTTCACAATATTAATTCTACCAATCCATGAGCATGGAATATTTTTCCATCTCTTTGTGTCTTCCTCAATTTCTTTCAGAAGTGTTCTGTAGTTTTTAGGGTAGAGACCTTTACCTCTTTGGTTAGGTTTATTCCTAGGTATCTTATGCTTTTGGGTGCAATTGTAAATGGGATTAACTCCTTAATTTCTCTTTCTTCAGTTCCATTATTAGTGTATAGAAATGCCACTGATTTCTGGGCATTGATTTTGTATCCTGTCATGCTGCCAAATTGCTGTATGAGTTCTAGCAATCTTGAGGTGGAGGCTTTTGGGTTTTCTATGTAGAGTATCATGTCATCTATGAAGAGGGAGAGTTTGACTTCTTTGGAAAGGGAGGAGGGGGAGGGGTTGGGATGACTGGGTGATGGGCACTGAAGGGAGCACTTGGTGGGATGAGCACTGGGTGTTATGCTATATGTTGACAAATTGAACTCCAATAAAAAAAATTTGTTTAAGTAAAGAAAAGGAGAGTGCCAGAGTGTGGAAAACCTAAGTTCTGTATATGGACTCTCTCGAGTCTCTGGCTAATTCCTGAAACAAGCATGCATACAGCAAATACAAAGCAGTTAAGATAAAGAGCTGAAGTAATATCTAAGTTGTTTTCCCACAGAACTTTCTGTTTCAGGACCAAACCATGTTAACTATCTGCTTAAACAAAAGCTTCAACCCCCTTTGAAAGACTGTAACAGACTCCAGAGCCTCCATAACATGCTATCCACAATACTCAGCATAACAGGGATAAAGAAGATGTGGTTTATGTATACAATGGAATATTACTCAGCTATTAGAAATGACAAATACCCACCATTTGCTTCAACGTGGATGGAACTGGAGGGTATTATGCTGAGTGAAGTAAGTCAGTCGGAGAAGGACAAACATTATATGTTCTCATTCATTTGGGGAAAATAAATAATAGTGAAAGGGAAAATAAGGGAAGGGAGAAGAAATGTGTGGGAAATATCACAAAGGGAGACAGAACATAAAGACTGCTAACTCTGGGAAACGAACTAGGGGTGGTAGAAGGGGAGGAGGGCGGGGGGTGGGAGTGAATGGGTGACGGGCACTGGGTGTTATTCTGTATGTTAGTAAATTGAACACCAATAAAAAAAAAAAAAAGAAAAAAAAAAAAAAAAAAAAAAAAAAACAGGGATAAGACTGAAAATCTCTGAAATGGTAAAAAGACAAAAAAAAATAGAGAAAAATCAATGAAACCAAAAACTGATATTAATATAGATAGAAATTAATATATGACTAAACAAGCTGATCAGGAAAAAAAGGATTCTAGTATGAGATGGCAACCCCAAACTCATCTCTTCCAAGAACACCCCAAATCTACAGCTATTTATAGAACAAACCATCCTGAAGAACTGACGGCTAACTGAACAGCTTCTACACAGCAAAAGATACAAAGAACTACGAGAGAAATGGAGACAGTAATGAAGAGAACCTCCATCCCCAATGCTGAGAACTGCAGTGGGGAAGGACAGTACTGAGGGACTGGGAGCAGATTCATCTGCCCTAAGTTACAGGGAAAAAAACCTGAGGTCCAATAAGCAGCTCGTTTATAAAAGATCCATCCCTAGAAAGCTTCTAAGTGTTGTGAGAGTGGAAGGGACTTGTGAGCACTAGTTTATGATCCCCTTCCACCTTGAAGGGCAGACTGAGGCAGGTTCTGGAAGCCATAGCCAGCCTGCTACCTAAGCTAGTATTGAGTTTCTAGCCCACATCAGCCCTAGAAACACTAGGGCACAGAAAGAGAGCTACAGTTTAAAAGAGCAAGTAGCATATAAAGAAGTCAGTCTAAAACTCCACCAAATGGTGGAGGAGCTGCTGGAACTGTCTCAAATTTAAAGGGGCTGGTAAGAGCCTCAGTTTACATTACCCCTCCACCTTGATAGCCTTAATGGTAGAAGGGTCCAGGCACCCTAACCAACTTGCCCAATGAGCCCAGGGCCCCAAGCCTATCTCAGCCCCTGCCATTCCACCAAGCTATCCCCAAGGCAGTACACACCAAGACATAGCCCCAGCCTTCATGCCAAGGTTACATGTGTACATAGTACCCTGGAACACTTTAGGCCCACACTGCTTCAGCTTCAGATAGCTTGTTGGTGCAGCCACATGGCAGAGTGCTCCAGGACCTCCTGGATGATGCTTGATTTGGCTCCAGCCACTTTGCCAGGGCATCCTCATGTAGAGTGCACTAGGACACTCCCACTCATACCATCCTCAGCACCAGCCACCCCACAAAGGCACCTCTGTGCTGAGCACACTGGGAAATCTCAGCTTGCATCAGCTTCAGTTGTCCTCCTTGAGTGACTTCAGTGTTGAAAGCCCCAGGACACCTATGTTTGTACCCACTCCAGGGCAACCTGTGCACAAAGAATCCACAGACTATACCAAGCCATGTCCACTTCAACTACAATCATCCTGCCAGGTCATCCAATGCATAGAACACCCAAGGACACCCCAGCTCACACCTTTCCTTGGCCAGCCCCAGCCACCCTGCCCAGGGTACCCTGAGGGTACCCTCTGAGCAGAAAGTACTGGAAAACTCCAGTTTACATCCATTTCAACTTTAGCCATTCTGATAAGGAGCCTTCTGTGCATTCTGCGCAAGGGGCACCCCAGCTCTCACCCACACCAGCTTCATCTACCCTGCCAGGGCACCCTCTGCACAGTAAGGTTTAGGACCACCCCAATCCATGCTCATTTATCCTGGCCATCCCACAGTGCAGCCCCAGCAGAGAGTGCCCCCTAACCCCTAGGCCACACCAGCCACAGCTCCAGTCAGCCAGTGAAAATCACTAAACACATATGCACTAAACAGAGGATGATCATATACAGAACCATTTCTTCAAGTTGAGGAGTAGTAGTGATTCCATCTAGTTCATAGGAACAAACACAGAAAGTCAAACAGATTTCAGAGACAGAAAAAAATGCTCCAAAAGAAAGAACAAGATAAAACCTTAGGAATAGAATAATTGAAACAAAGTTAAGCAATATGCCTGATAAAGAGTATAAAGTAATGATTGTAAAGATGCTCACAGGGCTGGAGAGAAGAGTAGAAGAACTCAGTGAGACTTTCAACAAAGAAAGAGAAAATATTTTTTAAAAACAATCAGAGTTGAAGAATTCAGTAACTGAAGTGATAAATACACTAGAGAGAATCAACAGTAGAGGATTCAGAAGAAAGGATCAGCTGTAATTAAAAATAAAAATTTTAAAAAATAAAGTTTTTATTTTAATTTAAAAGTAAATAAATAAATGTGAACTATATTGTGATAAAAGCCTACCTCAGGAAACAAGATAAAGGTCAAATAAACAATCTAACCTTTCACCTAGAGTCACTGAAAAAAAAAAAAAAAAAAAAAAGAAGAAAGCCTGAGATCAATAGGAAAAAGGAAACAATAAAGATCAGAGTAGAAATCCATGACATTCAAATTAAAATAACAATAAGAAACCAAGAACTCATTCTTCGGAAAGATAAAATTAATAAATCTTTAGCCAGACTCATCAAGAAAAATAGAAGGACCCAAATAAAATCACAAATCAAAGAGAGTAACAATTTACACCACAGAAATACAAAGGATTGTAAGACTATAAAAAATTACATGCCAACAAAATGGACAACCTATAAGAAATGGATAAATTACTGGAAACATACAATCTTCTAAAACTAAATCAAGGGCAGCCCCGGTGGCGCAGCGGCTTGGAGCCGCCTGCAGCCGGGGGTGTGATCCTGGAGAGCCACGTCGGGCAGCCTGCATGGAGCCTGCTTCTCACTCTGACTGTGTCTCTGCCTCTCTCTATGTGTCTCTATGAATAAATAAATAAAGAAAATCCTTAAAAAATAAAGTAAAAAATAAAACTGAATCAAGAAGATACAGAAAATCTGAACAGACCAATCGCTAGAAACAAGATTGAATTGGTTTCAAAAAACTACCAAAAAATGAAAATTCAAGACCAGATGGATTCACAGGTGAATCCTACTACACATTTATAGGAGATTTAATACCTACTCTTCTCAAACTATTCCAAATTGTAGTAGAAGAAGGAAAGTGCCTATGTATAGCCTATAAGGCCAGCGTTAGCCTGATACCAAAACAAAGAAAACTATAGGCCAATATCCCTGATAAACATAAATTCAACAATTCTCTACAAACTATTAGCAAACTAAATCCAACAATACATTAAAAAGATCTTTCACCACAATAAAGTGGGATTTATTCTGGGAATGCAAAAATAGTTCAACATTCACAAATCAATTTGATACACCACATTATTTTTTAATAATAAATTTATTTTTTATTGGTGTTCAATTTGCCAACATACAGAATAACACCCAGTGTTCATCCCGTCAAGTGCCCCCCTCAGTGCCTGTCACCCATTCACCCCCAACCCCCGCCCTCCTCCCCTTCCACCACCCCTAGTTCTTTCTGAGTTAGGAGTCTTCACATTAACAAAATGAAGGATAAAAATAGTATGATCATCTCAATAGATTCGGAAAAAGCATTTGACAAAATTCAACATTTGTTCTCTCAACAAAGTGTGTTTAGAGGGAATATACTTCAACATAATAAAGACCATATGTGAAAACTCCACAACTAACATCATATTTAATAGGAAAAAGCTGAGAGCTTTTCCTCTAAGACCAGGAACAAGAGAAGGGTGTTCATCTTGCCACTTTTATTCAACATAGTACTGGAAGTCTTAACCAGACAAGAAAAAAATTAAAAGCATCTACATTGGTAAGGAAAAATTTAAACTGTCATCATTTGCAGATGACATAATATATATACACAGAAAACCCTAAAGACTCTAAGACCAGAAAACTATTAGAAATAATAAATGAATTCAGTAAAGTCACAGAATACAAAATTAATACACAGAAATTGGTACACTAATAACAAAGTAAGAAAAAGTGATAGTTTTAAAACAATAGCATTTATAATTGTACCAAAAAGAATTAAATACCTAGGAATAAACTTAACCAAGGAAGTGAAAGACATATATCCTAAAAACTATGAAACACTGATGAAAAAAATTGAGGACAATACACACCAATGGAAAGATATTCCATGCTCAGGGATTAGAAGAATTAATATTGTGTAAATGTGCATACTACCCAACTTGATCTACAGATTCAATGCAATGCCTATTAAAATATCCACAATGTTTTTCACAGAACTAGAAAAAATAATCCTAAAATTTGTATGAAACAAAAAAGACCCTAAATAGTCAAAGCAATTTTGAGGGTAAAAAAAGCTAGAGGTATCAAAATTACAAATTTCAAGATACACTACCAATAGTATGATTTTGGTACAAAAACAAACATATAGATCAATAAACAAAATAGAGGGCCCAGAAATAAACCATGCTTATATGTCAATTAACCTATAACGAAAGAGGCAAAAATATACAATGAGGAAAAGACAGTTTCTTCAACAAATGATGCTGGGAAAACTGGACAGCCAAATGCAAAAGAATGAAACCAGACAACTTACTAACACTATACCCAAAAATAAACCCAAAATTGATTAAAGACCTAAATGTGAGACCTGAAACCATAAAAATTCTAGAAGAGAATGTAGGCAGTAATTTCTTTGACATTCACTATAGCAACATTTTTCTAGACACGTCATCCTAGGGAAGAGAGCAAAAGGAAAAATAAAAGATTTCCACACAGTGAAAGATGCCATCACCAAAACAAAAAGCAACCAACTGAATGAGAGAAGACATTTGCAAATGATTCAATAAGGGGTTAATTTCCAAAATATATAAAGAACTTACACAATTCAATACCAAAAAAACAAACAAATGAACAAACAAACCCACAATTAATCTAATTAAACATGAGCAGAGGACCTGAATAGACATTTTTCCAAAGAAGGCATACAGATGGCCAACAGACACATGAAAAGATGCTCAACATCACTAATTATAAAGGAAATGCAAATCAAAACTAGCGAGAGATTACCTTGCACCTGTCAGAATAGTTCTAATTTAAAAAAGAATAAATAACAAATGTTGGTAAGAATATGGAGAAAAAGGAAACTTAATGCTCTGTGGTGGGATTGTAAATTGGTAGAACCACTATCAAAAACAGTGTGGACATTCCTCAAGAAATTAAAAATAGAAATATATGATCCAATAGATCCAATAAATCCACTACTGGGTATTTACCCAAAGCAAATGAGACACTAATTGAAAATTATATATGTACTTCTATGTTTACTGCAACAATATTTACAACAGCCAAGCTATGGAAGCAGCCCAAAAGTCTATTGACAAATGAATGGATAAATAAGATGTGATTTTATATATATATAAATATTTATGTATTTATATATTTATATATATAGAGAGAGAATAGAATATTACTCAGCCATTAAAAGAATGAGATCTTGCCATTTGTGACATGAATGGACCCAGAGGATACAATAAGTCAGACAGATATAGACAAATACCATATGATTTCAATTATACATGAAATCTGAGAAAACAATACAAATGAATAAACAAACAAAAAGCAGAATCAGATCTATAAATATGGAAAATAACCTGATGGTTGCCATGAAAGGAGAGAGCTGGGAAGGTGGACAAAATAGGTGAAGGGGAATAGGAGATACAGGCTTCCAGTTGTGGAATGAATACATCATGGGACTAAAAGGTACAGAACAGGGAATATAGTCAATGATAACTACAATAGCATCGCATGGTAACAGATGGCAGCTACACTTGGGGTGAGTATAGCATAACCTATAGAATTATTGAATCACCATGTTGTATACCAAAAACTAATGTAACATTGTTAAACAAATAAATAAATAAATATTTATTTGTATATATATATATAAATATATTTATTTGTATATATAAATATTTATTTATATATATTTATTTATTTGTACATTATATATATATATATATATATATATATATATATACACACACACACACACTCACAACCCACATAATAAGAGAAATACTTGCAAATTATGTATCTGATAAGGGAATTGTATCCAGGAAATAAAAAGAATTTTTCCAACTCAACACAAAGAAACAACCCAATTAATAAATGGGTTTAAATAAATGGGAGAATAAATAAATAATAAATGGGGGAAAAGATGCATTTTTCCAAAGGAGATATACAAATGACCAATAAGTATGAAAAGATGTTCAATATCTTGAAAATGAAAATCAAAACCATAATGACATACTATTTTATTCTAAGATTTCTATAATCAAAAAGGCAGGTTAATGAGGATGTGAAGAAATAAGAATCCTCACACACTACCAGTGGGGTTATAAAATGATGCAGCCACTTTGGAATAGAGTCAATTTCTCAAAAGTTTTTATGGATTTACTATATGACCCAGCAATTCTATTCCTAGGTAAATAATATATATATGTGTGTATGTGTATATATATATATATATATACACACACACACACATATTATATATATATTATATGTTATATACATACATATATAATATATAATATACATATATTTTTGTACATATAATATATATTATATGTATATACATATATTTCTATGTATGTATATATGTATATATGTCTATACAAAAGTGCTACACAAATGCTCATAGCAACATTATACATAATAGATAAAAATGGAATCAATCCAAATATCCATTAATTGATGAATGAATGGATCAATAAAATGTGGTATATCCATGCAATAGGATATTATTCAGCAATAAAAATAAATGGAAGTACTGATACACACTACAACATGGAAAAACCTTAAAGAGATGCTGGCTGAAAGAAGCCAATGTTAAAGAACCACACGTTTCAGGATTTCACTTATATATGTCCATAATAAGAAAATCGTTAGAAACAGATAGTATATTAGTAGTTTCCTAGGTGCTGATTGGGAAGG
Source organism: Canis lupus familiaris (assembly GCF_011100685.1). Classification (NCBI taxonomy): domain Eukaryota; kingdom Metazoa; phylum Chordata; class Mammalia; order Carnivora; family Canidae; genus Canis; species Canis lupus. The sequence goes on from NC_049242.1 coordinate 29,782,775, forward strand.
GGGGCTTGGGAAAAATAGAGAATGACTCGTAATGGGTATGAGGTTTCTTTTTGGAATGATAAAATATTACTAAATTAATGATGATGATAATCGCACAACTCTGAGTTTATTAAAAACTATTAACAACAGATGTTGGTGAAGGATGTGGAGAAAGGGGAACCCTCTTACACTGTGAGTGGGAATGCAAACTGGTGCAGTCATTCTGTAAAACGGTATAGAGGTTCCCAGCAATTGCACTACTAGGAATGTATTCAAAGGATACAAAGTGATTTGAAATGATACATTTACCCCAATGTTTACAGCAGCAATGTCCACAATAGCCAAAATATCAAAATAACCCAGATGTCCATTGACTAATGAATGAATGAAGAAGATGTGGTATATAAATACAATGGAATATTATTCAGCCATCAAAAAAATGAAACTTTGCCATTTGCAACAACATGGCCTGAACTAAGAGGGTATTAGGCTAAGCAAAATAAATCACTCAGAAAAAGACAAATACCATATGATTTTACTTATATATGGAATTTAAGAAACAGATGAGTGTAGGGGAAGCAAAGAAAAAATAAAATAAGACAAAAACAGAGAGGGAGACAAACCCATCTCTTGATGCTGAACTATAGGAAACAAACCAAGGGTGATGGGTAAGGGGATTGGGTAACTGGGTGATGTGTTTTAAGGCGGGCACTTTATGTAATGAGCACTGAAAGTTATATGCAACTGGTAAATCACTAAATTCTACCCCTGAAACTAATAATAAAATATATGTTAGCTAAATTGAATTCAAATTAAAAAAAAATTTAAGTATACACTTAAAAAAAGAAAAATGGGAAAAAAGGTACAAATTTCCAATATGTGGAAGGGGAAAAGAACATCGTTATATGGAATAGACTTTAAAAAGATAATAAATGAAAATTGTGAACATTGTAACAATAAATTTGACAACTATACAAAATGGACAAATTCTTCAGTGGCACAAATTATCAAAACTGATTATGATGGCTAGTTTTGTCAGCGTGGCTGGGTCATGAAATGCCTAGATATTTGGTCCCATATTATTCTGGATATTTCTGTGAGAGTGTTTTTGGATGAAATTAACATTTAAATTAGTGGAATTTGAATAAAACAGATTATTCTCCATAACATGGGTGAGGCTCATCCAATCAGTTGAAGTCTCAAGTAAAACAAAAAGACTGGTGTGGTGCTGAACATGAGTGAATTAGCTAGCAGACTGCCTTATCTACCCTGGCTTTTTCTGATTCTATAGAAGATGGCCTTCAGACTCAAACTGAAAGATTAGCCCTCCTGAGTCTCAAGCCTGCCCACTCACCCTGCCAATTTTGGATTTGCCAGCCTCTCCTTACTCATAGGAGCCAATTTCTTAATAAACAAACAAACAAATAAGTAAATGACTCTGATTAATTCACTCATACAAGAATAAAATTTGAATAAAGTTATATCTATTTATTTAAATTTATTTTACAACCCTTCCAAAAAATTGGTCACATATGGCTTCCATAGAGCATTCTCTCTTTCTCTCTCTCTCTAATATAAATAAATAAATCTTTTTAAAAATCATGCATTCTAATTTTTCACATTGACTAAAACAATTTAGGGAAACATTAAAGTCCAATTCATCCTGTTGATATTAATATATTTCACAAACAATTGTAACAAAAACATTGTAGAACTGATTCAAAAATAGTCAAATACTCCAACTTAGACGTGAACAATAGTCTCTTGTATATGAGAATGTAACAAACATCATAGTTAACCACACAAATCAGTATTGTTAAATATCTATTACTAATCAATACTAAATATCCATTATTTTGTAAATTGTGTTGGTTAACTGGGTTTCCCATTTGCAAAAAGCAAAGGTGATTATGTACTTTAGAATATCTACATAGGAAAAATTAAAAGTATTTAATAACTAGTATAGCTTGGACACTAAGTGATCAGAGTGAATTAGCATCATGAAACATAACCAAAGACCATCAGTTTGCCAAATATTTAACCCTTAATTGTTTGATCCTAAATAGATGACAGACACCAGGGCAGTGGTGGGGATAGTTGCCCAGAGATAATCAGAATAGCAGATTTTATCAACCAAGTATCTTGATGACCAAATGACTATACCTAAGCAACCAACAGAATATCAGCCCCAAGATAGACAACATAAAGCATAAATAAGGATACAAAAATAAAATACTTAAGAACTTATGGAAAAGATAACAACTTTGTGACCTTGAGATGGAGAAAGAGTTCCTAAACAAGGGTCCAACAGTAGAAACTATCAGGAGAGATCTAGACAGGGTTGCCTATATCAATACTAAAGATTTCTACTCAACAAAAGATATCATGTTCAAAAATAGACAAATATATGAAAGATTAGGAGAGAATATTAGCAAAGTCTAAAGCTAGAATTAAATGTTCTAAACCCTAATTTTTTAAATAAAACGTTCTGTAAGTCATCACAAAAAAAGGAGAGCAAGAATGAGTAAAGAGTAAAAGTATATAATTCAAAGAGAGGAAAACCAGAATGACTAAGAAGTTTATTTTAAAAACACCAATAAAAAATAATAACAAATAAAAACACTAAGCAAACATAAAAACTAAATCAAGGGATCCCTGGGTGGCGCAGCGGTTTAGCGCCTGCCTTTGGCCCAGGGCGCGATCCTGGAGACCCGGGATCGAATCCCACATCCGGCTCCCGGTGCATGGAGCCTGCTTCTCCCTCTGCCTGTGTCTCTGCCTCTCTCTCTCTCTTTCTCTCTCTGTGACTATCATAAATCAATCAATCAATCAATCAATCAATCAAAACAATGAGGGCTACCCTCAACTATCATGTCTGTAAAGAAAAAATTGGATAATATCTAACAGTGCTATGGATATAAGAAATCAAGACACTTAAACTAATTCTGGTAGGATTGCATATAGGTATCCTAGAGAGAAATCTGGTATAGGTAGAGAAAAGTAAGTTTGAACCTCCTGATTCCGTAATCCTACTCTTAGGTATATAACAAAGGTAAACTTTCATATGTCCGTTAAGAAAATGGTAAAAGACAATGTCCCTCCTAATGTATTAATAACAAGGTCCCAACCTAAATGTTGCCTATATTAATAAAAAGTTACATACATACAATAGAATACTATCAAAATTAAAAGAAATGAACTATATTTGCATGTTGTATCTTGGACAAGTTTTTTTAAAAAAAAGTATTAAGTGAAAAATTAAGAGCCAAGATGAGATTTATAATAAATATGTAAAAATTGAACACTCATCAACACTGAGAAAAACTTTCTTTTGGATAACCCGTAGAGAAATAAACATATTAAAAGTGAATTAGAAAGAATATATATTAAATAAATAAGGTTTGTGCCTTTTGGAGGGGGCAGAGATTCAGATGGAAGTTAAGTGATGAAGTAAAATTAAATAAGATTTTATTATTAATATTAATAAACAAAAACATTAGCATAAAGCCAAATTAAGGTCATAATACTAATGTACAATAATGTAAAGAATGTGAGTACCTCAATTCAGGGCACCAGTGGCCCCAAAGTAAAATTAAGGAAGACTTCATGTTCCATAACAATTATTCAGTTAAAATCAAATTACATTTTCATTGTAACAAAAATACTCTTACATGGGTATCCTCTCTGGAAAATGCATTTCATTTCTCAATAGGTAAAATTTTTGTTTCATTTCCATTTTATCATTATAATGGCATGGTTAAAGTCACTATACGTGATTATCCATTCAACAATACAGGCAGACAATATCAATCCTTCACTGAGCATGTGCCTGAAATGCACAAAAATGTGTAGATGAACTTAGAGCATCCTTGGAGGAAGATGATAGCATACACATACACAAATGAATGCTCACGTGCAAATGTAAGCCTTTGACATCCAAAGAAATAATCCACTGTAGGTGATATATACAACATAGCACCCCCTAGGGATGGGCTCCCAAAGGCTCTTTTTCCCAGGTAGAAACAATCATTCTCTTCCTTAACTACATGGCTATTTGTTCTAGACGGGCCTTATGAGATTGCTAATCTTCATTTTCATCTCCCTCTATAGGGAAGAGGGATGGACAGTTTCCCCCAGAGTGGATCCCTAAAGCCACTGGGATTATTAGAGTCTCAGCTTTACTAGTCAGAGCTCCATTATCAGTGGAGGCAGAACCCATGCTACAATACCCTCTGAAGGTGAGTCTGTGAAAGAAAGTCTGGAGAGGTACCCGTAGGGCACAGACATCAAGATTTGCCAGAAGACAGGGCCTTATCTTTTCAATCAAGATGTGTATCCCTGTCCTTTCCTGAGTCAAGGGTGCTTAAGTAGTCAGAGGTAATAGAGATTATAGCCTGTGTGACAAAAGGACCCTTCTTAGCTGCCTTGACCACAACTGGGGCTTCATGTACCAGGGATATATACTTAAGCTGGAATTTGCCCATGGAATATCAACCAATCTTGGGATAGCTGAAAAGTAGAACTTTTTTTCAATAAAATAATCTGATGTTTTTAATCTGAAGTCTGTAAATCTAGAAGCCATACAGGAGGAAATCTGTGTATATATACTTCATTCATTAGGGAGAGAAGTAAACTCATCCTATGTCATGACAAAGGTCAAAAAACAAAGATACGTATAAGTGCAAGGAGAGGGAGATAACTTACCTCAGTTCAAGATAAAGAATTTCTAAAAGCTGGAATACTAATACTAGAAAAAGCTGCCAGGAAAAAAAAAAAAGTAATTTCCTTTCTGTCTCTGGATCCAGTCCATAATTCAAAGGATAGACTGGTGGGAATATTTCACAAGTTTATCCAAATACCATGGGGCTAGGCAACCTTTTCATCCCCTCCAAATTTCAAAGCTGTGTTTCTAGCATCCCATAACACAGTTCCATCCTGGAGCCTAGGGAAAGGGCTTAAATTGATTCCCTGCATTAGTTTCCAACTTCAACTGGCTTTCTTCAGTCTGACCCTCATGGAGGCAAGAAAAACTAGCTTTGGGGCTTCTGTCCTATTCACCATAGATGGTCTCTGATCGCAGAGGACGATTGAAAAAGGAAACTAAAGTATCTATGTACATCCAAATAGTTTAGCCTAGAGGTGAGTAGATACTCATTGTTGAATAAATTGTTGGTTGAAGAAAAAGAGACAGGAAGAAAAAAAAAGAAAGAAAGAAAAGAGAATAGAACCATAAGATGGAAAATCCTTCCTTTGTGCTCTCTAGAAATTCTATCCTAGTGCTAGAAATAATCTTTCCAAGACTACTCAGAAAATTTTTTTAAAATTCTCCTTCTTCTAGGTTTCCTTATGGATCCCCTTTTCCTGCAGCAGGGGTGCTTCCATATAGCTGGACTCTCTAGAAATCAGGCAGGGATCCTTCATCCAGCTTAACTAAGGTGAGATTGGAAGCTGTGCTAAGAATGAAAGTGCCATAATGTTACTGTATAAGATGTGAGCAGAGGAGAAGCTGGAATAAAAAAAATGAAGTGCAAAAGACAAGTCCTGACAGGAGGAAGTAGTGTCAGAATTTGACACTGAAATTTGCATGTGCTGTGATAAAACTGGCTGGTATAACAGCAAATCTTCCTTGTACTGTGTCTCATTGGCACAAATGAGACAACTTTAAACTTTAAAACCACTCTGAAATTTATGTAGACATTGTTAGCATATGCTATCCTTAATAACAGGAAAAGAAGTGGGAGATAAGGTAAACTCTCCATGTGTCTTAAAATTATTTTTGCCTCCAGGAAGAGACACACGGTTCCTGGCAGACACTTAAAGGAGAGCATTCCCTTGATTTTAAGGCAGAACATCAAATGGAATGAAAAGAGGAGTTGGGGAAGAGGAGGGTAATTCCCACTACCGTTCTCTGACCCAGCAGTTCCCGAGGCTATTGGTAAGAAGGTTCAGGTCCAAGAAACAACAAGGTGATCAGGACTGGACCTATAGGAGCAAGGACATATACAGATGGAAACAAGCATGTCATTTTAACAGCTATATCACATGGATTGTGATGACTAAAAACTATTTTCAGTTCTCCATTCATAATTCTGTTAAAAATCCTCTTATCTCCTCAGCCCCCATTCCAAAACTACCTCTCTACTGTTGTAATCAATTTTCAAAAATTTTTGCTACCTTAGAAGGACAGATTTTTGTCCTTTGACAGAGACTGAGGAACCAAAGACATTATCATGGCATGCCAGGTCTCAGAAGAATTCTGAGAGACTATCCAACTAATGATCCTTTGCTGGTGAGATGTAGTACAGTATAGGTGACTAAAAGTTGGGTTTAAAATGAAATAGAATTTTGCATCTAGATTGAAAGTTTTACTACCTATGATCTTCTGATTTTCTCAAGCTTTCTTCACCTCATTTTCCTCATTTGTAAATTCATATTAAGGCATACCTCACACAGTTGTTTTAATAGTAAAGTGAGATAATGCTGCTAATATATTTTAACACAGTTCCTGGTAAGTGTTGGAAATCCATTCAATACACTGCAGAGGTTTGTATTTTCCTGCTAGCTAAACAAATGCAAAATGGTGAAATTTAAACGCTGATGAAGCAGAGTAATTTCCAATCATGGGATGACACCTGGCAGAACATCAGTACTAGATGGACAAATCTAGGGACCCTACACAGCATGATTTTAAAGACTCTAGACATGCTGATGTTAAACATTTTGAAGGCATCTCTCGTTGCAATAGATAACTCTTTTTCACAAGAGTTTTTTGGACTTGTCTTTAAAATTCAACAGGAGGGGAGTCCTGGGAACACTTGACTTCCCTGTGACTGAAGTTAATATTTACCTATACTCTCATATTCTGCATAATGCTCTGTTATTATTCTTAGTATTGTTGTTATATTTATCTATTCTTATCACACCCAACAGATTGTCATTTCCTTGAGAACAAGGATAATACTTAATCTTTGTGTCTCTTGTATATAAAGGATAAATAAAAGGTACATGGGAAGAAAGGAGTGACAACACTGAGCAGTACCTGCTGTGGAGGTTAGGGACATTATATGGACAACTGGGTAAAGGGATTCAAAGAGGAATTACTAAAGGCCAATCTCACCACCTTCACACTGCTTAAATTAAAGGACCTATTTTTTCAAAAGTAAGGATGCTGCCTCACAGCTAACTGAAATTACTAATTCTATTTTATAAGGTTGATTCATTAAGAAATTAGAAATATTCCAGAAGTGAGAAAAAATTTGTTAAGGATTGAAATTAATTTCTTCTCCTATATGTAATATGCAAAATCTCCAGTTAAAGCAAAATAGAGCCATAAGTTGATTCCAATGAAGTGACTTTCTCTTCCATTTTAATTACAGTCAGAGGTTAATTTTGATCCTAACTTTTTAGATCGCGAAAGAAAATCTATAGAAACAAAATCCACAAGATGACACCTCACAGAAATGGCTCCACTGGGGTTTCAGAGTTCCTCCTGAATTGTTTTGTCAGGTCCCCCACTTGGCAGCTCTGGTTATCCCTGCCCCTCAGCATCTTGTTCCTTGTGGCCATGGGGGCCAATGCTGTTCTCCTGATCACCATCTGGCTGGAGGCCTCTCTACACCAGCCCATGTACTACCTGCTCAGCCTCCTCTCCCTCCTGGACATTGTTCTCTGCCTCACTGTCATCCCCAAGGTCCTGGTCATCTTCTGGTTTGACCTCAAGTCCATCAGCTTTGATGCCTGCTTCCTACAGATGTACATCATTAATTGTTTCTATGCCATGGAGTCCTGCACATTTATGGTCATGGCCTATGACCGCTATGTGGCCATCTGCCACCCACTGAGGTACCCATCAATCATCACTGAACGATTTGTAGCTAAGGCTGCTGCCTTTATTTTGGCCAGAAATGGGATTGTAACAGTGACTCTCCCCATTCTATCATCTCGACTCAATTATTGTGGGAGAAATATTATTGAGAATTGCATTTGCGCCAATTTGTCTGTCTCCAAGCTCTCCTGTGATGATGTCACCATCAATCGCATTCTCCAATTTGCTGGAGGCTGGACACTGCTAGGATCTGACCTCATCCTCATCTTCCTCTCCTACAGCCTTATACTCCGAGCTGTGCTGAGACTCAAGGCAGAGGGTGCCATGGCCAAGGCCCTGAGCACATGTGGTTCTCACTTCATCCTTATCCTCTTCTTCAGCACCGTCCTTCTGGTCTTCGTGCTCACTCATATGATGAAGAAGAAAGTCTCCCCTGATGTGCCAGTCTTGCTCAATGTCCTCCACAATGTCATCCCCGCAGCCCTCAACCCCATTGTTTATGGAGTGCGAACCCAGGAGATCAAGCAAGGAATCCAGAGATTACTGAAGAAGGGGTGGTAGTGAGGACAATTGGATCTCTGCATTCCTAATATAGGGATGAGTTATAAATCAGTTAATGAAAACTTGGGTTGAAACTCATAGCTCCATATAGGTCAAGACATAAGATTAAGGAAAGTAAGTTAAAATGTGAAAGAATTTCTTGACTCTATCCCTCTGCTTCGAACCCTAATAATCCCCTAAGAAAAATCTGGCATCTCTGTGACTTTTTAAAAATTTTCCCCAATCTTTGTAGTTCTATCTTATCTAAAATGTGAGAACTCAGGAGGATGAATTCTACAGATAAGAAATGAATCCCAGTTAATATTGTATTTACTATTTTATACAGGTCATTTTTAAAAAATATATAACTGTGTGGGCACCTGGTGGCTCAGTCAGTTAAGCATCTGACTCTTGATATCAGCCCAGGTCATAATCTCACAGTCATGAGATCAAGCCCTGCATCAGGCTCTGCGCTCAGCAAGGAGTCCACTTGAAAAATTCTCTCTCTCTCTTCCTCTCCCTCAGGCTCTCTCCCTTGCACTCATGCTCTCTCTCTCTCTCATTCTGTCCAAAATAAATAAATAAATCTTAAAAATGTGTGTGTATATATATATATAAACTGTGGATATTAATGTCTTTGTTTATAATATTATTAATTTATTATTGTTTTCAACCTAGTTGTATAATCCAGTTGAAAAAGACCACAGTCTTTAAATATCAGCTCTGAATGATGAAAAATAACTAGTGTCCATAAGTAAATCTCTTTTAGTTACCTCCAACTGAGCCAATAACTTTCTTCTCCTTGACCAAGCAAAAACTTCCTTTTCTGGTGCAACCCTCAAATGGTTAGAGTTTTTGCAAGAAGTGCTCATATGTGGAAAAATGGCATTTGCTGGGTTTCAGAGAAGTTATCTCACAAAGCCTTTCTTCCATGTCTTTACACTACTATCTGTGCTTGAAGCTTCATCTTCGGGGGTCAAAGATTCACTTTGTGATATGTTTATAGAGTTCTGCTTTGGTGTACTAATATGTCACAGCATCAGAAGATGTTCCAGTAATGAAACTTTAATATACTAAGACCTACTATGAATTGAACAAAGATTTTCTAGGCATCTGCTCTGGTATAGGAACTTTGTTGGAGTTCGAGGGTACAAAAACGCACAGAACAAATTTATAGTCATTGAGAAATGCACAAGCTCTTTAGACAGAATATAAAGCAATCTAGACCCTATAACTTTGAAGGAATGTTTTCTTCTACTTAGAAGGAGATGGAAATAAATGATATATGAATAAGTACAGTAAGCAACTTGAAAAAAAGAAAAATCCTGAGATGGTGAGTTAGAAGTTATGTACTCTAGTTCTTGCACAACCACATACAAGATTTGTGACCGGGAACAAATTAGTAGCATCCCTATAGCATCTTCATCTACTACATGAAAACAGTGAACTAGTTATTTTAAAATACATTTCTCCTTCTCAGAGTCTATGAAACCATGATCTGCCTTAAGATAAGCATCACTCATGCTATTGAGTCTTGTTTCCAAGCATGGACATGAACACTTCCTCCCACTCTCTCATGACAGCTGAAACTAAATGGGAAATTTAAACATTGTATGAGGAATAACTTCCAAATACTATAATTTATAATTTTGTTCACAGGTGGAAATCCAAGCCTTCCTGAAAGATCATTTATATATGCACATGTATAGGTCCAGCCTGCATTCACCTGCCCAGAGGAAGTTGGTGGTCTTTCCTAATGGGAGGACTCTTTGTATGTTTACTTCATGATCCTATAACCTTGATGCCCCTTCATAAACAAAGCATACTGAAAAAGCTGTCATAAGATTTGAACCATACTATCTGAGTCTTAAAAATCTGTCATACTATTTGAGTCTTCATCTTGTCTTTAGGATTCACATGCTCCTAGAATTACTGATGGGGGAAATATCAATTCGGGAAAGTCCTAATAGACCCCAAATTATAGGTTCCTGCTTTCTGACCCTAAAATGAAAATGCCTCACAGTCCACTATCAGTACAGTTCCCCAAGTCTAGGCCCTTTGTCTTGAAATAAACTACTTAACAAATCACTGATTTATTTAAGGTTGGGTCCTCCACATGTTGTCTGTTTCTTTAATCCTCCATTCAGTAATGAAAATAATCTTTCTTCTAATGGTCTTTGGTTTCACTACTGATGGACTCCTATTAGCACCTGCTTGAAAATGAAAATACATGTACTTCATCCTAGTAATAAACAATAATTGCAGGGAATATTAGGTCAAAATTTCCTTCACACAATGCACCTTTATTATATAGACTAGATATCCAACTAAAATTTTACTGTTGAGGGGCCCCTGGGTGGCTCAGTGTTTGAGCATCTGCCTTTGGCTCAGGGCATGATGCTGGGGTCCCAGAATCAAGTCCTCCATCAGGCTGCCGGTAGGGAGCCTGTTTCTCCCTCCTCCATCTCTGTCTCTCTCTGTGTGTCTCTCATGAATAAATAAATAAAATGATTTTTAAATGGCCATAGTAATAAATGAAATGTCTCTCATTCATTTCTGCTTTACCATGAAGAGAAAAGGAGGCCAGGGAATCAGGGCAAATGATGACTTCTTTGTGCTAAAAATAATGAGAGAATATAGAATCTCAGAATGTAGGGTAAAAGATTAAAATGGTGGAAGGCTTATTTTTAGCTCTCTGCATGTCAAACAGTCCCAAAATCCAATAACAGGACTAAGGTTAAAGATGAGTCCTAAATAAATCCAGGAAAATGTTATTAGTAATTAGTTTTATTAGTGAATAATAAGAAATATTAACCTGATAATAAGCAATGGTTGCTCAAGTGGAGTTTATCAGAAAGGAAATAATTACATCATATTTATTTATCTGAGCTGAAATCTTGCCTTGAAGAGATTTCACAATTTTATACAATCAGTATTTAATATTGACTAGTTTTAATTTTTTTTAAGGTTTTTAGAGGAGACATAAAATGTAGAAAGCCTTATAATCTACCATTCAAAATGAAACACTGGGAAATCTACCTTTCTGAACCATGGAGCAAATCCAGATAATGATAAATGAAGGATTTGTTGGAAACTTTAACATTACTTGGAATCACAGATTCTTTCCCTGTCACTGGGAGATGTATCAGACAAATATCTCAGGACATTGTTTGTAACTTACACTGGAGATGATCTAAGAAAATATTTCAGAATGTTCATGGGGTATGACAGTGGCCCTGCAAGACAAATTTTGTGATGAGTTATTAATTTACTTAATATGTATTCAATACCTGATATGCCAGGCATATCATGATGTAGGATTCTAAATAGATAAATCATTCCAGAAAGCAGTAAGCACTATAAAGAAAAAAAGATGGCATGATGTGTTAGAGTGACCTGAAGCAGGAGCAGGAGGCCACTTTGGGTGTAACTATTAAGGAGGTACTCTCGGTGTCCATTGAAAGATGAATGGATAAAGGAGCTGTAGTCTATGTATACGATGGAATATTACTCAGCCATTAGAAATGAAAAATACCCACCATTTGCTTCAACGTGGATGGAACTGGAGGGTATTATGCTGAGTGAAATAAGTCAATCAGAGAAGGACAAACATTGTATGGTCTCATTCATTTGGGGAATATAAAAATTAGTGAAAGGGAATAAAGGGGAAAGGAGAGAAAATGAGTGAAAATATCAGTGAGGGTGACAAAACATGAGAGACTCCCAACTCTGGGAAATGAAAAAGAGGTAGTGGAAAGGGAAGTGGGCAGGGGGATGGGGTGACTGGGTGATGGGTACTGAGGGGGACACTTGGCAGGATGAGCACTGGGTTTTACGCTATGTTGGTAAATTGAACTCCAATAAAAAAAATGTTTTTAATAAAAAAAATTAGAAGGTACTCTCTGTGTAGGTTGGTCATTTTTGAACTGAGATTATGAATGTTGATAAATTAATCATTTGAACCTATAAGACTGTTCCAATCAGATGGAACAGTAAGCAAAGAGGCCAAAGCTGAGAACAGGTAGAAGTCTAAGAGGTAGTGGACATCCTAGCACGGAGGGGGGATACAGCCAAAGGGAGGCTAAGGCAGAAACCCAGGGCAATGGCCAATGGAAAGATCTGCAAGTAGCAGGACCTGTGACAAAGAACAAATGGATATTAAAAGGTGACTATCAGTTAAGACCTGGCAAAGGACTAGAGGTCAATCCAGAACTAGTAAATGGGAACTCACATCAGTACCAAAGCAGGCACTCAATCCTACAAACCAGAGACATACAGGAAAGAGGCTGGAATTTAAAGGCTAGACCCTATTATTATAATGATACTACAGACAGAATGCTACTACAGGGAGAACATTTTATCTTGGGCAAGGTTATTGGAATGGTGCTCAACATTAAGCATTTTCTTCAAATATTGATTAATTGCATAATTTCATTCTCATTACTCTTAGACTGGAGGAGGCAGATCTGAGCTGAAGAGTAGATTACTAAATCTGACTGGGATAGCTGTAAATAAAAGAAATCTAAAAGAATCTCCTTTCCCTGTATACTTTACCAGGGATTCTGGGGGATCTCAGTTGTAGTGGCAGGGGCAGGGACATATTCTGCTTGTCCAATGAGAGGTTTCAAGTTTTCTTTCTATTGACTATATGTTTCATAACATCCTACTGTATGAATGTCTTCATTTATGTTTTAATTGAGGTATAATTGATATAACGTTATGTTAGTTTCAGGTGTACAACATAATGATTTGATATTTGCATATACTGTGAAGTGGTCACTACAGTCTACCTAACATCCATCACCATACATAGTTACAAAATTTTTTATGATAAGAACTTTAAGATCTACACTCATAGCAACTTTCAAATATGCAGTACAGTTTTATTACCTATACATCCCCATGATTTGTTATATAACTGAAACTTTATGCCTTTTGACCCCATTCACCAATTTCACCCAACCCCCGCCCCCCACTTCTGGCCACTATCAATCTGTTGTCTGTTTCTACAAGCTCAGGATTCTTTGTGTGCTATTTTAGATTTTATATGTAAGTGATATTATACAGTACTTGCCTTTATCTGACTTATTTAACTTAGCATAATACCCTCAAGGTCCATCCCTATTGTCACAGATGGCAAGATTTCATTCCTTTTTATGGCAGACTAATATTCCAGTGTGTGTGTGTGTGTGTGTGTGTATCACATTTTCTTTATCCATTCATCCATCAATGGATATTTAGGTTGTTTCCATATCTTGAATATTATAAATAATGCTGCAGGGGTGCCTGGCTGGCTCAATCAGTAGAACATGGGACCCATGATCTCAGGGTCATGAGTTCAAGCCCCATATTGGGCATAGAGCCTATTAAAAAATAAGTAAACAAGTAAATAAATAGATAAATAAATAAATAAATAAATAAATAAATAAATAAATAAATCTGCAATGAACGTGGTAGTACATGTATCTTTTCCAATTAGTATTTTCAGTTTCTTCAGACAAATGCTGCCCAGAAGTGGAATTGATGGATCATTGGGTAGTTCTATTTTTAATTTTTTTAGGAACCTCCATATTGTTTTCTATAGGAGTTGCACAAATTTACATTGCTACTAACAATGCATAAGTGTTTCTTCTTCATATTCTTGCTAATACTTCTTATTTCTTATATTTTTGATAATATTCATTCTAATGGGTGTGATGTAATATCTTATTGGATTTTAATTTGCATTTCCCTGATGATAAATGATGTTGAGCATCTTTTCATGTACCTGTTGGTCATCTGTATGTCTTCTTTGGAAAAATGTCCATTAGATCCTCTGTCCATTATTTAATCAGATTTTCTTTTTGCTTTTGAGTTGTATGAGTTCATTACAAATTTGGGGTTTTTTTTATTTTTTAATTTACATTCAATTAGCTAATATTTAGTACATCCTTAGTTTCTAATGTAATGTTCAATAATTCATCAGTTGCATATAGCACCCAGTGCTCATCACATCACATACCTTCTTAATGGCCCATCACTCAATTATCCCATCCCCCTACTCACTTCCTCCCCAGCAACACTCAAGTTTTTTTCCTATAGTTAAAACTCTTCCTCTCTGATGACTTCCCCTTCATTATATATTTTGAATATTAACCCCTTATCAGATATATGATTTGCAAGTATTTTTTCCCATTTGATAGATTGCTTTTTCATTTTGTAGATGACTTCCTTTGCTGTGCAGAAGCTTTTTAGTTTGATGTAGTTTGAATAGTTTATTTTTGCTTTGGTGCTTTTGCTTTTGGTATCATCCAAAAAAATCAGTGCCAAGACTGATGTCAAGGAGCTTACTGCTATGTCCTTAAAACATTGTCTATTTTGAATATAAGAAGTCCATTACTCTGCTAAATTATGTTAATGAATGTTTTTACTCTTATAAAAATGATAAAACTTTTAATATCTATCTGCTAAAACCAGCACATGAAATTTCATCAACAAATAGTATTATTTTTTGATTAAGACTCCATAATCCAGATGCCACACACTAAGACCAAAAGTTTTGAGACAGTCAAAATTATTTATTAATTTAAAAAGCACCTACTATGTGCCAGATACACAGAAGAATTAAACACAGTTTCTGACTTTAATGAGACTATAGTCTCTGGAAAGTGGCAAACAAGTATGGATCCAGAGTACCCAGCATTTGAACAAATTTCTCAAAGAAAAAAATAGAAATAAGTGGATAATTCATAGACATAATTCATATCACACATCTAAATTGGATTTAAATACCACCTATTCACTCTTATGACTAAAAAAATGTGTCTCTAGCTTAGATCTTGCCCTTGAGCAGTGCCATATGTTCAATTGCTTACTTCTACTTCCCCATTTAGATATTTAATAGTTATTTTAAAAGTATAGTCATTTGTAGGAGTTTGGTATCAAAATAGAGTTAAGTGTCCAAAGCCAAACTTCTGATACCACACATTAAACAGGTTCCTTGATTAATGGCAACTCTGACTTTCCAACTACTCTTACAAAAAGTTGGAGAAATAGACTCTTAACTATGGAGAATAAACTGAAGTTATCAGAATGGAGATGGGTGGGAGTATGGGTTAAATAGGTGATGGAAATTAAGGAGTATACTTGTGATGATCCCTAGGTGTTGAGTGGAAGTGTTGAACCAGTATATTGTACACCTGAAACTAATATGCCACTGATGTTAACTAACTGGGATTTAAATTAAAACTTCAAAAAATATGGAAAGAGCCCAGATGTCCACTGACATATAAATGGATAAAGAAGATGTGGTATAGATATACAATGGACTATTACTCAGCCATCAAAAAGAATGAAATCTTGCCATTTGCCGTGATGTGGATGGGAGCAGAGGGCATTATGCTAAATGAAGTAATTAGACAGAGAAAGACAAATACTATATGATTTCACTCATATGTGGAATTCAAGAAACAAAACTGATGAACATAGGGGAGGTGAAGGAAAAATAAAGTAAGAACAGAGAGGGAGGAAAACCATAAGAAACTCTTAACTGTAGGAAACAAACTGAGGGTTGCTAGAGGGCGATGGGTAGGGGAATAGGGTAACTGAGTGATGTGCATTAAAGAGGGCATTTGATGTAATGAGCACTGGGTGTTATATGCAACTGATGAATCACTAAGTACTACCCCTAAAACTAATAATACACCATATGTTACCTAAATTGAATTTAAGTTAAAAATTTTTTAACTTCTTTTAAAAAGCCTTGGAGTCATCCTTTACTCCTCTCCATCTTTTATACACTACATGTGGACTCTCAGCAAATATTGTGACCCATAACTTTAATTTTTACTCAACATCTTAATCCAAGCCATTACTCCTTTCATTGGTTCCCCTAACCATACCCATATTTCCCATGTTCTATATAAACTGTCTCATCTTTGCCCTATGAATTAAATGTGATAGGCACTCAGAATTTAAAGACTGAGAAGGATGTGGAAGGTATTAAGTAATCATTTAATGAGTAATTGAAGGATCATGATGGCAAGGGGTTAAAATTAAAAAGCAATGGATTACCAAATGTGTGTTTAATGAAGATTTGAGAAGGAGTTAGTAAGGGTAAATATTGTGATAGTGGCTAGAGAAGGTTTAAGTTCAAGATGAGGATAGCATCATGGATGTCAAATATGTTCCTTGTGGCATTCAAATGAAACCAACACTAAAACAAACTTCCATAATCCCTGGTCTTTGACTCATATCTCTCAGAACTGGTACTTGAGTAGCTTGATAATCCCTTGTTTGATTTCCTGGGTTCGTACTCCATAAACAATGGGATTCAGAGCTGGTGGAATGAGGTGGTGTAAGACATTAAGAAGAATGGGTACCTCTAAGGGCACCTTCTTTCTTGCCTTGTTTGTAAAGATGAAGACTAGTAGCAATGTATAGAAGAAAAGTATAAGAATGAGATGGGAACCACAAGTACTCAGGGCTTTGGTGGCTGCACCTCCTGACTGCAGACGTATAACAGCCCTCAAGATGAAGCAGTAGGATAGCAAGATGAGCACCAGGTCAGAACCCAGTAGACACCAAACACTCACAAACTGGTAGAGCTTGTTTAGGTGGATATTCCCACAGGAGAGCTTTGCTACAGAAATGTTGGCACAGATACAGTTTTCCACCACATTGCTGGCACAGTAGTTGAGCCTGGCAGCCAGAACTGGTGTGGGTAGTGTGGCCAGCAAATTGCGGAAGACAATGAAGACAGCTGCATAAGTGACAAATTTTTCAGTGATGATGGATGGGTAGCGGAGAGGATAACAAATGGCCACATAGCGGTCATAGGCCATGACCAGGAAGGTGGAGGACTCCATGGGAAGGAATGTATTCATGATGAACATCTGCAGAAAGCAGCCTGCAAAGCTGATGGTCTTCATGTTGAACCAGAAGATGAGCAGGACCTGCCAGAATCATTATTCTCAAAAACTGCATCCATTTCCACTCTAGAGTACCTAACTTTGGGGAAACTCCCAATGTTTTTTTCAACCATCTATATCCCCAAACCATAGCCCCATAATCCCAGCTGGCACAGTATCCTAATTTCAAGTACCTTCTATGTGTATCCCAATTAAAGCCAGATTTATACACTTTTCTCTCTATCTATAGATAATGTCTTTTGCTTAAAAACGCTTATTTCTAGCCTGTCTTCTCTTGATCAACCGCAGATTTCTTACCCAAATTCCAGCTGAACACATCTGCCCACCTGAATGTATCACAAGAATATCAGAACTCAGTAAGTATAATACTTATATTTGGATACCCTCCAATCTCTTTATACACAAAAGAAACCTCTTCCAAATATGATTCCTATCTCAGCATATGATGTAAATATACATCCAGTTACATTTTAGTAAGTAAATTCTAGTCTTCTTGGATGTAAAGGTGGGATCATTCTGAGTCAAGAAGAATCTCTCCCTAGAAGTAAAAACAAAGTCCAAACTTGGCATTTCATTGACTGAGACATTGAAAGAGGGCCTGTCAGTTTGGAAGAATGAAACTTTTAATTTTTTTTAATTTATTTATGATAGTCACACAGAGAGAGAGAGAGAGGCAGAGACACAGGCAGAGGGAGAAGCAGGCTCCATGCACCGGGAGCCCGACATGGGATTTGATCCCGGGTCTCCAGGATCGCGCCCTGGGCCAAAGGCAGGCGCCAAACCACTGTGCCACCCAGGGATCCCAAGAATGAAACTTTTAAAGAAGTGGACACTGAGAATGAAAGGGACATATGTGGGAGCTGTGATGAACCCAGTGTGATAGTGTGGGCAACTCATTAAGAATTTGCCTTCAGAGGTAGGAGGATTTATAGCAACAAAACAATACTATTCAGAGATAGATGACTGAGTACCTGGAAGTGAATCTAGAGGGGGGTCTAACCTTAGGAATGACAGTGAGGCAAAGGATGATGTCCAGCATGGAAAGGATGGCAAGCAGGTAGTACATGGGTTCATGCAGAGATGTCTCCTGCTGGATGGTGAGTAACAACACAAAGTTAGCCCCAAGGGCCAAAACCAGAAGGGGAGCCAGGACTACAGAGAGCCAATGCTGTGTGTCCTGCAATCCTGGGAAGCAGATCATCAGGAATTCAGTCACTTGGGTGCCTGTGTTGTTGAGAAATAATACCATGACTGGCAGGTGGGCCTGAAACTGGCTGAAAGAAAAGACATGAATTCACAGTTTGACTGTTTCCTTAGTAACTTCTAACTGATGTACTGCCTCTGTTCTAGGCCATCAAGGTTCTCCACAGTTCAAATGACATAAAATCTGTCTACAACTTAAATTATACAAGTTATTCTTTGTTAAAACAATGCCCTTAGCATTCATAACTATGAATAAAGAATAATTCCATTCACAAATATATTCCAACTCTACACATAGACTCAGCCACCAATAGAACATTCTTTGCACTTTGTCTCACTTCTTGTTTTTATATGTGATATCCTACTCCTAGAATCAACTCTCTTGCCTTCAGATAACTAACTTCTGCCTCTCCCATTCTATCTGGACAAGAAGTTACAGTTCTTAGGAATATTTTTTCTTGTTATTTTTCCTGTATCCATAGTTACATGCCTCTTCTTTCCATTGTTTCTTTATGATCCTTAAATATCCTGAGCAGGCTGCTGTTAAAACATTAATAAAACTCTCCTATACAAATGACATTTCCTACTTGTATTCCAAAAAAGTCAGTGCTCCATCTGTCAGCAATGGAATTTCATCTTTTTTATTATAGCACAGAGGAAAGCACTTCATGCACCTGCTGACATCATAGGCACTCAATAAGTACAAATCAGATATATGAGATTAACAGATTATTGAATGCATTAAAATACCCTTGACTTTTTTAATTTCGCATCTCCATATCTTGCTGTACTGTGAACCACCAGCAGTCTTGTTTAACACTCAGTATAAAGTTGAACAAAGCAGAATGGGGAAAAAAATTAGTGATAAAACCTAGGGATGAAAATAATAAAGACAAAAGATACCTGTCCTGCATGTTACTTGCATCTAGGTTTGGAAAATAACTTAAAATAATGAAATAAAAACCACTCTATTTCCTGGGTTGAGAAAAAATAAGGAAATGAAGCTTCCAGAATAAGAATAACTAAAGGAATATTGAAATATGCCCCAGGACAGGATGCACACACTGGAGCTTCAGTTCTCTTCAAGTATCTTCTTAATCATCTCAGGCCCTGATGGGAAGAAGTTGCCACGTTCTGCTGTATTCTCCTCTGAGGCATGCTCCTCTGCTGTATTCTCCCTCCTCTGGGGAAAAGCCATCTCTCACAGATGGATTTGGGGGCATGTTGTTAGGATGCCCCCAAGCATTCATACACACATACACACAAATCTCCCAATCAAGGATTAGAGCTGTTTATTTGTTTTTCTTGAATATATAATGTGGGCTTCTCATCAGGATTTTTCTTTATCTGGACCAGTGGATCTCAAATGTAGGTGTGTATGAGATCACCTAGAGAGCCAGTTGAAATGCAGATTGCTGATACCAACCTCCAGAGTTACTAATCTTATAGTTTGGGGGGATAAGGAGCCAAGAATTTCCCTTTCTAACAAGTTTCCAGGCAATGCCAATACTTCTTTTTCAGGAACAATATTTTGAGAATGACAAAGCTACACTCACTTGTCATAGCTGACTTAACCACTAACTTAGATGAACCCTAATCCAAGACTGCTACCTCAGTTCAGCTAGCCATAGCCTCAGCTCTGTTCAGCCTCAACATCACATTGGCTGCTTCTCCCATTATCTTTATTTATATTATATGAGCACAATTCTGGCCAATCTCTGGTCTCCTAATTTGACAGTTATCTTCCTCCTACAGAGGAATTCTATAGGTTCCCTTTTCATGGTTTTATCTCTCTGCCTGGATCTATAGTTCTTAGCCACTTATCCTAGGAGGACCAAAGCTCATTAAGGTCAAGAGCAAGGTATGTATCACTTTTTTGTGTGGCAGGGTCTTCACATACTAACATCGGAGGATATGATACCATTCTTCTAAATAAACAGTGAACTAAATTGAAGACCAAACTCAAAGTATCACTTATGCTTGGCTTTCTAATGTACTGTTCTCAAAAATACTTACAGAGAAAGTCTGCTCCAGATGGCAATTTGACCATCCAGCTGCTGTCAGGTAATGTGTGGCTTCTCCAACTCTCACTAGCCCTCTCCTTATGGCTTTGGTGGAACAGGAAAGAGTGTTGTGACTTTGGCCCTGGACAGCTTTATGAAGATGTTGTCCCTATAACAGCCACCACTCTCCTGTGGCTGGAAACATGAAGAGTTGCTTGGGGCATCCTGCTCCCATGGGTTCCTGCCTCCCTGCAGATTCACACACACTTTCCTAATATAAAAAGAGAGATTTTTGCATTTATACTCAAAGGAAGTGATAGAGTAGTCATTAGCTCATAGTTTCTTTTGAGGTGTCCAAGAGTTACCTAAACTGAGATGTATCACTTCTAACAGAAAGGAATATCACTCAGGGACTTGTAAGATGCAACTGAAAGACTCTATAGAAAGACAAACATTAACAGGCTTATGGAATGACTTCATCTTACAAATTAGCTGCATTCTAGAAAAATAGTTTTAAAATGAGTACTTTATGATGATTTATTTCATCATTAATTTATATTAATTTTTAGAAATATCTTCACAAAGGGAAAAATATGTCACTTATAGGAAAACAACTATAAGGAATCCTGAACACTCCAAACAGTATATTTAAATAGACTGTAGTAAGTCAAGAATATCAGTTTTTATTCTGGGATTATCACTGAAATAACACTAAAAAAGACTGCATAAAAATTTCATTAATCCAAAATAAGACAAAAAAGTTAAAGAAGGAAATTAAAATGTGTGAAGTAATATACAAATAATAAGATGGTAGCTATAAAGCAATATGCAGTTGCATTTATGTAAATAGACCGAGTATTCCAAGTAAAAGACTAAGACTATCAGATTAAATATATTCATGTTGCTTATCAAAAAGACACATTTTAAGTATAAACACTCTGATTGAAAACAAAACAATGGAAAAATATATCATGAAAATACTAACCAGGAGATTGTCAGTAGCTATTCTAATTAAAGCTAGAAGCATTACCAGAAGTAATGAAGGACATTTTATAATGATGAAGTTATTAAAATGATGAATTAGAAAATATACCAATATTGTAACTTCTATTAAAAAATGCAAAAAAATCAACACAAAACAAGAAATAAATCCACAAAGTTAGATTTCAACATGCCTTTCCTAAAACATGACAGAACATCTGATAAAAATAAGACCCACACTGATATGAAACATTAGAATGATGCAATTAACAAATCTTGCTCAAATGACATGTACAGAACATTATACCCAATAACAATAGTATGAATATTCTTTTTAAGTGTATATAAAACATGATCAAAACCAACCAAATGCTGAAACATAAAAAAGTCTTAACAAATTTCAAAATATTGAAATTATTCAGAATATGTGCTCTGACCACAGTGGAATTAAACCATGAAGAATAATAATAATGTATCTGAAAATATGCACATCACACATATATAATAATGTATATCTAAATAACTATAAGTAACAGAAAAAATCAAAATGTAAATTGGCAAATATTTTGGGTTTTTTTTTAAGATTTTATTTATTCATGAGAGACACAGAGACAGTGAGAGAGAGAGAGAGAAAGAGAGAGAGAGACACAGGCAGAGGGAGAAGCAGGCTGCATGCAGGGAGCCTGACATGGGACTCAATCCCAGGTCTCCAGGATCACGCCCTGGGCTGAAGGCAGTGCTAAACCACTGAGCCACCCAGGCTGCCCCAGCAAATATTTTGAACTGATATAATATAAAACATAAGCAACCCTATAGAATAGTAAGAGTACATAAAAAGAAATTTATAGTCAAATATATATACATATATGTATATTATATATTACATTTAACATATTTAATGTATTACATGTAATAAAATATATTACATATGAATGAAAAGAAGAAAGAATAAAAAGTAATGAATAAATGACATCTGAAAAAAGGACTAATCAAAAAAGTAAAAGGAAAGCAATAATTAAGGTAAAATCAGAAAGATCTCCCAAACACAAGAAACCTGAAGAAAACTACACGAAGGCACATCATGATCAAACGGCTCAAAATCAATGATAAAAAGAAAATCTTAAAAGCAGATATAGGAAAACAGACAAATTACACACAAAGGAAAAATGCTAAGTATAACAGCAGATTTTTTTGTCAAAAGTTATTCAAGTGAGGATACAGCAATGTGTTTAAAGTACCAAAAAAATTTTGTCAACTTAGAATTCTATATTTAGTGAAAATACCTTTCAAATCTAAAGAGAAAAAAACATGTTTTCAGACCTACAAAAGCTGAAATTATTCATTACCAGGAACCCTGAACTACAAAAAATATTAGAGGAATTCTTTTTCAGCAGAAAGAAAATGACAGTAGATGAAAATCTGGTTCCACACAAGGAAATAAATAGTTCCAGAAATGATAATTACACAGGTAAATAAATAAGCAAGCTCTTACAAGATTGTTATAGAATATATGAAATGGTATATCACTTTAAGGCACTCTGTGATAACTTGATGTATACTTAAAACTTAAAGCAACAACTAAAATAAAAAAACAAAAAGCTATAATTAATAATCAAAAGAAGAGAAGAAACAGTAAGAAATAATCCAATATAAAGCATTAGAACAAGAAAACATTGAACAAAGAACAGATAAATTGTATAGAAAACAAATAGCAAGATGGTAGATTTAAATCCAACCATATCAATGATAAAACTAAGTGCAAATAAGTAACAACCCAATTAAAAGGCCAAAATTGTGAGTTTGAATAAAAAGTCCTGACCAATTATATGATATCTATGAAAACCCCACTTCAATTATACAGACAATACACAGATTAAAAATAAAAGAAGGAGGGAATAATTTCCATTACCAGAAAAGAAAATAAAACAATTTCTGTCATGAACATGGATATAAAAGTTCTTAACAGAGTATGTGAGTGGCTCAGTTCCTTAAGCAGCCAACTCTTGATTTTGGCTCAGGTCATGATCTCAGGCTCCCTCTCCCTCGGCCCCTTCCCCTGCTCACACACTCTCTTTCTCTTTCTAAAATAAATCTTTTTTAGAAGAATTATTTTAAAATCATCAGCACATCAAATGCAATGAATATATAAAAATGGAAAGTGATCACAAACAAGTG
Source organism: Canis lupus familiaris (assembly GCF_011100685.1). NCBI lineage: Eukaryota > Metazoa > Chordata > Mammalia > Carnivora > Canidae > Canis > Canis lupus. The sequence goes on from NC_049242.1 coordinate 29,806,390, forward strand.
GACTATAATATTTGAAAACTAATGTGACTTGCTACATTTACAGAATAACAATGAATCCATGTGATCATCTCAAAGGAAACAGAAAAAGCATTTGACCGAAGTAAACACCCCTTTTAAAATCTTAGCAAGTTAAAATAGGAGGGAATTCCTTCATCTGATAAAGCATATTTCCAAAAGACCTACAGCAGTCATGGTAATCAATGGTTAAATAATAAAGACTGTTCCTTTAATAAAAGACAAAATAAAAGGCAAAAATTTCTACTATCACCATTTCTCTTCAACACAACACCGGAGGCTCATTTCAGTACAGTAAATCTGGGAAAAAATAGCAAGCAGGAGGATTGCAAAGAAAAAAAGTAAAACTGTCATTTTGCAAACATATGAGGATTTAGAAAACCCAAAAGTAAAATACTAGAATTAATACATGAATTTAGCGTTATGACCCAAAACATAGCCAATACACAAATTAGCTATGACAACAAACAGAAAACAAAACAAAAAGGACACATTCACAACAGTATCAGACAAAAATAGTATCTAAGAATAAGTCTAACAAAGATTATATACTCTTTACACTGAAAGATACAAAATTGGAACCTAAATAAAATATACAAATGTAGTTATTGACTGGAAAATTTAATACTGTAAGGATGTCAACCCTACCCCAAAGTTAAAGCAATCCCAGTCAAATTCCCAGCAGTTTCTCCCTCTTTTTTTTTTTAAGAAGTCATTTGTAGGGATTCCTGGGTGGCTCAGTAGTTGAGCGTCTGCCTTAGGCTCAGGGTGTAATCCTGGAGTCCCGGGATTGAGTCCCATATTGGATTCCCCGCATGAAGCCTGCTTCTCCCTCTGTGTCTCTGCCTGTGTGTGTGTGTGTCTCATGAATAAATAAATAAAATCTTTAAATAAATCTTTAAAAGAGAGAGAGAGAGAAGTCAATGTAAAACATGTAAAACCTGTAAAGCTTCATGTGGGAATTGAATAAAGCAATCTTAAAAATGACCTGGATGGCTTATATTGGCTGCCAGATTTCAAAACATATTACAGAGCTATCAGAAGTAAGACAGTGTGATATTGGCACAAAGATAGACAAACAAACTAATTAAACAGCCCAGAAATAGGTAGATGATAGATAGATGATAGATAGATAGATGATGATGATAGATAGATGATAGATAGATAGATAGATAGATAGATAGATAGATAGATAGATGATAGATAGACAGATGATACATGATAGATGATAGATGATAGATACATAGATGATAGATAGATAGATAGATAGATAGATAGATAGATAGATAGCCACCTGCCTGATTGACTGATAAGAAAAGCAAACTAACAATTTCAGGGCCCTGGGAAAAACGGTCATTTTAACAAATGTTAGATGAATCAATAGGATATCCACTATATATCAATATAAGTCCAGATGGACTTATATTCATCCCTTCTGAATGTTAAAATTAGTGTAGTGTAGTTACTAGTGTAACTCCTCAAATACCTCTGCAATGCTTCTTTCAGAACAATCTGAATAAAATGTAATTTAGATCATGCCATTTCCCCCTTTAAACATCCTTCTGTGGCTCCCATGAGTTTTGGCTAAAAAAAAATAACTCTTAAAATCAAATTCTGCGTGTTTCTACAAATATAGTAGTTCAGCTACACCAGTATAATTTTATGCTTTGCCTCATCCCTGTGCCCTTCTGAAAATTCTCTGATGGAAGACTAAATCCTAGAGCAACAGGATAAAACTAAGTGGTATTGAGGCAGAATCCAAACTCATTTCAACTGTATTCAATCTCTCATTTTGTTCATTTGGGAGCTGATATCGCAAATGCTTGGCCCTTTCAGGGTAGGAGCTGCAGAATATAGTATTAAGCTTTCTGAGGCAGGGAGAGATGTGGCCAGTTGTCCATAAAAGGACAGCTTGGTATGTGAAAATTAATAAAGGGAAACATCACAGAAATAGAGACCAGAGACCAGAAGGGGGCGCCATACGATTCAGCACTGATTACGGGAAGACTTGCCGATTACAGAACCCAACAGGGAAAGATGTACATTGAATCTCCGATAAGAAACTGGCTACTCCTGCAACTCAGTCAATGAGAAATTGTCATAACCCCGAATTCTTGCTTTTCTCCAATCGACTTTTCAACCCCTTCCAACTTCTTCCTTCTTCTCTGTAAAATAATGTTCCTCTTCTTTGCTTGTTGGGCTTGCCTATGGTTTGGGGGTAGCTTGTATGTCATGTATTACAATTCTGTGCTATAAACTCACTTTGCTGGTAAAATAACTGGCTGTTTTATTTTGTAGGTTAACAAGTGAAATGTTGAAGAGCCTAGAAAATCTCAAATTGGTACTTCAGTTCTCTTTGGATGATTCCTAGACCATCCATCATCATCCTGAGTTACTAATTTTGCCATGTTTTCTCCAAAAACATAATAAGCCAAGTGTTAACCTCTTATGGAGGGGTGTTTCTATACACTGTTCCATTCCACCACAGCTTTGGGAGAGAGAACTGGAGTCTTAACTCATGACAAATTATCTCTCAGGAAAGTAAATTCTCCCTTTCCTCAAATGTCTCCATGTGGGCTCTGGTTTTAGGTTAACCTAATCTTATTCTTGCCTTAGCTAGTCCAGCTCTGGACACAATTTTACTCAGTGTTAGACATCAGAATGGCCACTGTTCTCATTACTTGAGCACCAGTATCTCCCTGTCCCTATGCCTTCAAGTTGACAAACTCTTCTCCAATCAATGTTTAAAGCTCTACAGCTATCTCTTTTCCAACTTTACCTTTCAACTTGGAGCTGTAGTTCTTAATGTAACTGACATCTTCCTTGATAATACCAAAGTTCATGAGGAAAAATGACAAAATCTTAGACATTTTTGAACACTCATCATCTGGTGCAGAAAAAAAAAAAACCCTGACACATCTCAAAATTGGATAATAATTTTCCTTTCTTGGTTTCTCCATTCAGCATCACTTCTAAATGCAGATCTGAGCTACACTTTACATATTTTTGGGCTAACTTAAAGGCATTCCACCAAAATTGTGTGTAGTGGAATGATGTGTCTGATGGAATAGTGTATGTCTGGTGCATAATAATCTCTGTATCTTTGGGTTATCAAACACCAATATCTAAGAGGTGCATTCTCATTCTTTTATATTCAGGGTGGAATGGAAACCCTAACACAAAGTATTACTTCTGCTAAGACGTTTTTTAAATTGAATAAATTTGACATATAACATTGCATAAATTTAAGGTATATAGAAAGTATTACTTTGCTACATTTATATATTGCATTATGCTGTTGGAGCAATATTTATCATGTTACATAATTATGGTAATTATTTACCATATTTACCATATTTACCATATTTACCAATACAATATTATTATTTGTATTGATTATACTGTACACTAGATCTCTATGGGCTATTTATGATTCATTATAAATTTATACCCTTAAACACTATCAATCTTATTCCCTCACTCTCCATCCCCTGGTAACTACCATTCTACTTTCTGTTTTATACAGGTTTGATTTTTTTTTTTTTAGATTCCACAAATAAGTGATACATTCAGTGCTTGTTTTTCTCTGACTTATCTTGTGCCAACCCTTTAAATGGATATTTTGAAGGTAATGTGTAACTTTCCTCTAAGTAGATAACTTATTCAGCTAGTAGTCTGCTTCCAGCATGTGACTCTTCAACTTCTTGTTGCTTTATGTTCTTGGCTGGGCTCCATGAAATTGCTAAAGTGGCAATGTTGCCTTTCCTGTAGATCAAAAGATAATAGAGATGCCTTGAGTTTCCTGTCCTCATGGTCACCATTCCCTGAAGTATTACATCCTACACAAACATACATTACATCCTACATAAACATAGTTTTTGGTAGATTCTCCACATTGGCTGTCATTTCTTTTTTCTTAATCTTTGGATACCTAGGATTTCATATTTATAGTGATTTTAGAGTCATCAAATCTAGAATCCTCCTAAGCCTACACACATACTTATACAGATCCACACACTTCCAAAGATGAAGGAAAGATGTATGCATTTAAATACGAAAAGAAAGAGAAAACTAGAGGTTTATACCACTTCACCCAAAGCATCTTAAAATCCCATGCATTGGAGTATTTCTCTGTAAGAGATACCAGACATTTAGGACCATATTCCTCAATATAAAATTTACCTCCCACATTCTATTTTATTATATGCTTCATTCCACATTTTGTTAATCTATCACATATGCATTTGCTAAACACCTTTTACAAGTTTGTTATTCTGCTTGACTTGGTAAGAAAAGCAAAGAGAAGGAACAAGACAGGGATGTCCACTCTCACCACTGCTATTCAACATAGTACTGGAAGTCCTAGCCTCAGCAATCAGACAACAAAAAGACATTAAAGGCATTCAAATTGGCAAAGAAGAAGTCAAACTCTCTCTCTTCGCCGATGACATGATACTCTACATAGAAAACCCAAAAGTCTCCACCCCAAGATTGCTAGAACTCATACAGCAATTCGGTAGCGTGGCAGGATACAAAATCAATGCCCAGAAGTCAGTGGCATTTCTATACACTAACAATGAGACTGAAGAAAGAGAAATTAAGGAGTCAATCCCATTTACAATTGCACCCAAAAGCATAAGATACCTAGGAATAAACCTCACCAAAGATGTAAAGGATCTATACCCTCAAAACTATAGAACACTTCTGAAAGAAATTGAGGAAGACACAAAGAGATGGAAAAATATTCCATGCTCATGGATTGGCAGAAATAATATTGTGAAAATGTCAATGTTACCCAGGGCAATATACACGTTTAATGCAATCCCTATCAAAATACCATGGACTTTCTTCAGAGAGTTAGAACAAATTATTTTAAGATTTGTGTGGAATCAGAAAAGACCCCGAATAGCCAGGGGAATTTTAAAAAAGAAAACCATATCTGGGGGCATCACAATGCCAGATTTCAGGTTGTACTACAAAGCTGTGGTCATCAAGACAGTGTGGTACTGGCACAAAAACAGACACATAGATCAGTGGAACAGAATAGAGAATCCAGAAGTGGACCCTGAACTTTATGGGCAACTAATATTCGATAAAGGAGGAAAGACTATCCATTGGAAGAAAGACAGTCTCTTCAATAAATGGTGCTGGGAAAATTGGACATCCACATGCAGAAGAATGAAACTAGACCACTCTCTTTCACCATACACAAAGATAAACTCAAAATGGATGAAAGATCTAAATGTGAGACAAGATTCCATCAAAATCCTAGAGAAGAACACAGGCAACACCCTTTTTGAACTCGGCCATAGTAACTTCTTGCAAGATACATCCACAAAGGCAAAAGAAACAAAAGCAAAAATGAACTATTGGGACTTCATCAAGATAAGAAGCTTTTGCACAGCAAAGGATACAGTCAACAAAACTCAAAGACAACCTACAGAATGGGAGAAGATATTTGCAAATGACATATCAGATAAAGGGCTAGTTTCCAAGATCTATAAAGAACTTATTAAACTCAACACCAAAGAAACAAACAATCCAATCATGAAATGGGCAAAAGACATGAACAGAAATCTCACAGAGGAAGACATAGACATGGCCAACACGCACATGAGAAAATGCTCTGCATCACTTGCCATCAGGGAAATACAAATCAAAACCACAATGAGATACCACCTCACACCAGTGAGAATGGGGAAAATTAACAAGGCAGGAAACAACAAATGTTGGAGAGGATGCGGAGGAAAGGGAACCCTCTTACACTGTTGGTGGGAATGTGAACTGGTGCAGCCACTCTGGAAAACTGTGTGGAGGTTCCTCAAACAGTTAAAAATATACCTGCCCTACGACCCAGCAATTGCACTGTTGGGGATTTACCCCAAAGATACAAATGCAATGAAACGCCGGGACACCTGCACCCCGATGTTTCTAGCAGCAATGGCCACTATAGCCAAACTGTGGAAGGAGCCTCGGTGTCCAACGAAAGATGAATGGATAAAGAAGATGTGGTTTATGTATACAATGGAATATTACTCAGCTATTAGAAATGACAAATACCCACCATTTGCTTCAACGTGGATGGAACTGGAGGGTATTATGCTGAGTGAAGTAAGTCAGTCGGAGAAGGACAAACATTATATGTTCTCATTCATTTGGGGAATATAAATAATAGTGAAAGGGAAAATAAGGGAAGGGAGAAGAAATGTGTGGGAAATATCAGAAAGGGAGACAGAACGTAAAGACTGCTAACTCTGGGAAACGAACTAGGGGTGGTAGAAGGGGAGGAGGGCAGGGGGTGGGAGTGAATGGGTGACGGGCACTGGGTGTTATTCTGTATGTTAGTAAATTGAACACCAATAAAAAAAAAAAAAAAAAAAAAGAAAAGCAAAGAGAGTAACAAATACTAACCTAATAGAACTTATAAAGGAGAAAGCACATTAGAGGGAAATGAGAAATTATTTAGAAAGACAGTGAGCAATATACCTCTTTGAGAGGTATCAAGCCTACAAGCTCCTAAATGGAATGCTGTTAAAATGACTGAAGCTAATTCTAGAAATTTAACTTACCAGAAAGTTTCCATATGGGCCCAAGGAAAAAAAATTGCAGACAAGTGAGAGGATTTTTAAAATCCCAAACAAAAAGGTTTTCTATCCAAAGTGCTACAAGATAGTTTCTTGTCAACATATTAAATTAAGCAAATCTTGAATGTTTAGTTATCAAATAATCTTTAGTGGAAATTCCAAGAGGATTCTAGATTTGATGACTCTAAAATCACTCTAGATATGAAATCCTAGATATCCAAAGATTAAAAAAAAAAAAAGAAATGACAGCCAATATGGAGAATCTACCAAATATTATTGTGTGCTTCAAGAGGTAAATTATAGAAAATTTGATTTTTTCTGTAAATTCATATTTCATTTTTGAATGAAATTTGAAATTTTAAAAATGAAATTTAAACATGAAATTAAAATTAAAATAAGATGTTATTTTATTTTATTTTTTAAGATGTTATTTTAAAAAAATTAAATTTTATTTACTTTAATAAATCTTTTTAAATGAATCAGTAACATGAAAAATTGTGGAAATACAATTTCTAAATTAAAAAAATGAAATAGTAACATGAAAAATCATAGAAATACATGTGGTGAATCTGTGATTACATGTTCCTCATGGCTCACTTGAGAAGCCTACAATCATTCATCGTGAAGAGAAGTGCTTTAGTCTGGATCCATTCCAGACTGTTAGGCAACTACCAACATCTGAAATGAGGCAGCAGGACCAAGGTTTTAAAAGATGACTTAGAACAAGGAATGACTCAGGATGCCATGGCACACCATGAACTTCAAGTAAGAAAAGGATTTTATAAGACAGTGATGCACAATAATCAAGAAATTGCACTGGGGACCAGGAATGACACACAGGGCAGGACAGACATTTCTGAAATACATCGTGATGTATAAAATAATGAAGAGCATCTTCCTTTGAATGAGAGAAATCAATGTTTATAGGAGATAGTAAAATGGGTTCCCATTTACAAGTTATTAGCATGTTTTAGTCTCTGGTTGAAAAACTTTCCATAGAGTAGGCCACCCAGTAATCAGATAATTATATAATTAAAGGTCAGTTACCACTCTTCTTAAATGAGAAAATGAGAGCTCAGATCAGTGGGTCAGAAGTTACACATCTAGTCAGTGACCAGATTGGAATACCTGGGATTCAAATAAAGACTCATTTGTATCTCCTCCAAAAGAAGCAGTCTTATGTTCTGTGCTATATAAAATCACATTGAACTGTGAGTTATGTAAGGCTTTTTTTTGCAAAGTGCTTTGGAGAATACATTATATTAACAACTTGATCCTTCTTCTAAGAAGTTTTCAGAGGAAATAGGAAACAAAATGTGCATGTATGAATTATTCACTTTAGTTCAACAAAAATAACTAAAATATGTAAATAATTGTGTTGGCAGCCCTAAGTATATAAAGTCAAGAAGATGAACAAAACTCTCAACAGACTTAGGAATTCATAATCTAGTATCAGCAGAAGATAAGCATGTTGCTCAAGATTATCAGATTACTTCCACTGGGGTGAATAAAGGGAAGCATTGTAAACTTGCAGTTTATCAAATGAAGACACTGGTAATGGTTTTCTTTGTGGAAGAAGATTCTTGAGCATTGTCCTTAAGAAGAAAATCAATGGGTATAATTTGAAAATAATGAGCTAGGAACAACTGGAAAGATGTGTGAATAGGATACTGTTTGAGAAGTTTATATTTTGGTTAGGATCAGTCTTTGGAGCTGTGAACAGATAAGAGAGAATGGATTAAAGCTATCACTTTGGTGAAAGACAATACTATAGTAATGATAAATTAGTTTATAAATCCTCCAAGTGTGACTAGCTTTATCATAGATCAGCTATGTTAGAAGACATTCTCAAATGGCTCTTATATTTGAGGAGGAAGCTCTCAGTATCCAAAAGAGGATGTTGCCAATGTAAAATAATTCCAGGAAATATTGTCTGAGTCCCCACCATTTTCAGAGCATGATCAGGAAGAGAATTGCAAAGAATTAAACACACCTTCCTTGTTCAAATAACCCACTAATACAGGTGCCTGGATCCCATAGGACACTGTGTTGGCACCAGCACAGGATATTGACACAGCAGAGATGAAAGTAGAATGAATAAGTCAATTTAATTGTATATCTAAGATAAGCAGGAAGAAGTGGGGATGCAGATAGTGCCTGACATCTGATGGAAAAAGTCAGATAGGAGAGGATGAAAACGCGAGTTAGTAAAGCACATCTGAAAACAGGACACACACTCTGCTTAAAGCAAAGTGCACACATACAAAAATGAGTCATCTTGTGAAAATTGTTTAATTCATTAAAAATAAGTAAGGAACTACAGGAAATTCATACTCCAGAGAAGTGGCATTAGATAAATACATTAACAATATCTGGCAGAAAAAAAAAAAAAACAATATCTGGCAGAGCTTAGAGGAGGCAGTGGGTGACACATGTCATTCCCTCACTATGAGAATCAAAGTCTTCAAAAAAAAAAAAAATCAAAGTCCTAGAGACAACTACTGTATTTCCAGAGGAGACTCATTCATGACACAAAACCAGTTTGAACTGTGGCAGATAGAACCAAAAGACCTAATACATATCTAAGTATTAAGCAATTGAGGAAACTGAGAGGCACTGAAAGTGACTAGAATACCATTTTTCTTCATTTGAAAAGCAGTATCATTCTAATTAAGTTCCTGTAATTATGATTTGACAATTCTCCCTCACACAGATGAGCTTAAGGGAAACTTCAGGTAACTCTAGAATGCAAAAAACTAAGGTTCCAGTCAGTGCAGGTTAAAAAGAAAAAAAAAGAGTCAGGATATGAATATCTCCATAATCAATGAAAATTTGGAGAATGTAAATTCCAAACGTATTCCTATAGTAACTATTTAAATTTCCTATGTATTATGAAAACTATTCCCCATTATCAATTTCAATTCCACAGGTGAGTTCTTACTCATTTTACTTCTTACAATCTTCTAAGTAGCTTCTGGATTCCTTGCTTGATATCCTTGGTTCTCACACCATAAACAATGGGGTTCAGAGCTGGGGGGATGAGGTGGTGCAAGATGTTGAGCAAGATGGGGACATCTGGGGGAATTCTCTTCCTGGCCAGGTTAGTGATGACCAGAACCAACAGGACTGTGCTAAAGAAGAGGATGAGGATGAAGTGAGAACCACAAGTGCCTAGAGCTTTGGCCATAGCACCCTCAGCCTTGATCCTTAGCACAGCTTTCAGGATGAAGGAGTAGGACAGAATAATTAGGATGAGGTCAGAGCCCAGTAGGGTCCAGCCTGCCACGAACTGGTAGAGTTGATTGAAGGTGATGTCATCACAGGAAAGTTTGGATACAGACAAGTTAGTACAGATACAGTTCTTGATGATGTTCTCTGCACAGTATCTGAGCCGGGAAGAAAGTATGGGGATAGGCATAGTAAGAAGGCCATTCCGGGCCACAACAAAGATGGCAGCCCTAACTACAAATTGGTCAGTAATGATAGATGAGTATCGTAATGGGTGGCAGATGGCCACATAGCGGTCATAGGCCATGATCATGAATGTGCAGGACTCCATGGGGAGGAAACTGTTCATGATGAACATCTGGAGGAAGCAGGCAGAGAAGCTGATGGACCTCAGATCAAACCAGAAGATGGCCAGGACCTTGGGGATGACAGTGAGGCAGAGCACGATGTCCAGCAGGGAGAGGAGGCCGAGCAGGTAGTACATGGGCTCATGCAGAGAGGCCTCCAGCCGGATAGTAATCAAGAGGGTGGCGTTGGCCCCCACGGCCAGGAGGAAGAGGAGGCTGAGGGGCAGAGACAGCCAGTGCTGCCAACTCTGGTAGTTAGGGAAGCAGATGAGGAAGAATTCAGAGACTGGAGCAGTGGAGTAGTTGCTGGGTGGTGCCATGTAAAGTGTTCTGATCATTACTTCAGTGACTAACACTTCAGAAAACCCTGAAGGAGGAGACAGGAAAAAAATCCATCCAAACAATGTGAATATCTATGGGGAAGTAACTTATTTTTCAAAGAACCATTCAAAAATTATAATAAGTGTCTGGTACTCCTTCTGTACCAAAACACCTATGTAGGCTCTGCTGTTAGAGAATATCAACCATAGGTCCTACACAAATTCATGGCCCTGTTCTTCTTCCAAGAGAGGACATCACAGACAAAGGAGAAATCAAGACTAGATGCATCACCATGAAATACCTAAAGACTTCAATAGAGTTCCTACCATTTATATAAGAAATAGCATCTTAGAGAATTCTAAAAAAGAATAGACTTTAGGGATCCCTGGGTGGCGCAGCGGTTTGGCGCCTGCCTTTGGCCCAGGGCGCGATCCTGGAGACCCGGGATCGAATCCCACGTCGGGCTCCCGGTGCATGGAGCCTGCTTCTCCCTCTGCCTGTGTCTCTGCCTCTCTCTCTCTCTCTCTCTGTGACTATCCTAAATAAATAAATAAAAATATTAAAAAAAAAAAAAAAGAATAGACTTTGAGATAACAAGGTCTTCTAATGTCTTGGGCAGGCAGTTTGAGTAAGAACAAGAAATTGCAGGAGTTAGCAATTTTGGTCCAACAATACTACTCAAGAGTGACGTACAGCAACAACTGCTGTCTTTATCTGACTCCACGTGGATTCTCTGGCAGTCACAAACCCAGAATGAGCAGGTTCACATGGGTTCCTGGACTGATACACCCTAACCAGTTTTGAGTATTTAAGACACTTCTGAGGTAACCTTTTATATGGCTGCCATACTAAGGCTTATCTCAGAATATTGAGTGACATGTTCAGTGACACTTTGTTTTCCACACTCTAAGGATGCCCAAAACAAGCTAATTTTTCTCAACGATGGCGGTGATCCTAATGACGGTTAGACTCGCCTAGAGCCAACTTTCCTGCCTTTTCTGAGAGGTAAGAAGGTAATTTAAGTGTAAATATTTGAAGGCATATTTTGAAAATGGAAGAAATAAATTTGTTCCTCTATTTTGCCTAATACATTATCAGTTTCCATATTTGCTATTTAATCTATAGCAGCAATTCCAACAGAAAGATACCGCAAGACATATACATAATTTTACATTTCTAGTAGCCACCTTAAAAAATTCAAAGGAAACACATGAAATTAATTTTAATAATATGTTATTTTCTTCAAAAGTCCACAATATTATCACTTCAACATATATCAATATGAAAAAGTATTAAAGAGCTATTTTACATTCTGTTCTTGTTTTTGTATTATGTCTTCAAAATCAGGTACATTTTATACATGCAGCACATCTTAATTATGACTAGCCACATTTCAAATGTTCAGTAGCCACATGTGAACTTGATGTGTACTGTATTGGACAGCAAAGGTCTAGAATTCTGCAAAACTAAACATTCCTCTTTCTATTTTGCTTAACATGAGTTCACTTTTGTATTGCAAATGGCATCTATAATTTGGGTTATTTATGGAAATTCCATTCACTTAGCTCTGGGTCATCTCAAATTTACAGTTTTTATTTTCCTTTTCAACACTCCCCATCAAATTTCCTTTAGAGGTTCTTTAGTAAATTGATCTTTCAAATTTCAGGATAAGAATCATTAAGGACAGAGATAATCAACACATTCAGAGCTCCCAACCTAGGTAACACAGATGCCTCTATCAGAGACTAGGACTTTCCAGTAACCCTTACTTCCTTGACTCAGGTTAGATCATCACTCTTGCCCTGACCCCTACTTTAAACCAGAAATGTGATTTAATTATTTTGGAGTCGATGTCATTATTCAGCAAAGAACATCAGAATGTCCAGATATCTCTAAATGTGGTCTATAGGAATACTGTTCTTCCACATAAGATTTGGGGCCTGTAATTAGGTTTTATTAAGAAAGTGTGGCAAAAAAAAGTAGAGTTCAGAGAGTAGAATCAGAATTAGGTAATAGCTATAGCTTCAGACATAAATCCAGACAAAAACAATTTATCCTGTTAGTCAAACCACATAAACTTACCTACAGCCAGATTCCAGTTACCTTAAAGAAATAAATCTATTCCTACAAGCCCATCTGCTTCATTTTCAATTGGTCATTATGCTCTTTTTCCTGGATCAATGAACCAAAAATAAGGTATCGACTCTATACTCAGTCTTCCAGGGAGCATGCTAACATGAATAATAGAAAACCTATTCTAGCCAGAGAAGCAAGAAAGAGCATTGGGAGACAAGGCAGGATGAGAGGGAGAGGCCTAGAAGAAGTAATTAAGGCAACTGGGATTGCTGGTTCTATCCCATCTGGTGCTTCTCCAGCAATTTTCTGTAGGGTGCCTGATTGCAGCTGAGAATATCAACTCCTGGTCTCTAGCTGCCATAAGCAATAATGAAGATACAGATTTACTCAAGAACAGTCACCCAGATCTCAGCTTTTCTAAATGGGAAGGGTATAGCTTATACTAGAAAAACTTTGCTTCTACATAAAAGTAGTGATACAGAGGCACCTGGAATGGCTCAGTTGGTTAAGCATCCAACTCTTGATCTCAGCTCAGATATTGATCTCAGGGTTGTAAGTTCAAGCCCAGTGGTAGGCTCCACACTGGGCACAGAGCTTACTTTAAAAAAAAAGAAAAGAAAAGAAAGCAGTGATGCATCAGAGTTGGAGAAATTAGTAGAATCTGAATCTGTAGCATCAGGCCTGCTATAGTCCTACCAGGAGAATTCTTTCTCCCTGCTCTTATTGAATATTGAATATCTGAAGGCCTACATGCTTCATCATTCCCATCTTCATAATTTTCTTGCCTCCTAAGCAGACTGACCAGTTTGAGGAGGCTGTACTCCACTGCTGCTATTTATGACTATTTACTGCACCACCTACCCCAGACCTTCAGAGGCTCCAGAGGCTATTTTTATGACCCTAAGCTCTATCCTGTCTCTTGCCTTCCCACAGCTCACAGAGGCTAAGGCTATTTAGCCACCTGAACCTAGAGCCTAAAGCACATATTCTCAGGAGGGGAGGTGGAGAACAAAGCAGAGAAAACACAGAAGACAAAATCTAATATGGGAATAGCAGTGAACAAGGAGAGAATTAAGGAAAACTTTTCTTCAAAGAAGGGTACTTCTAAATAAAAAGCATATATGTTTGAAAAATAAGTATTTCACTTAGAACAGAGAGAAATTTATTTCAGGTCTTAAGCGTACTTTTGGAAAAATTATCATTAAATGAGAATTCAATATTACCCTTAAACTAGGGTCACTTCTTTATGGCCATTGTACAAAAATGGATCGTGCAGGAAAGATAATCCTGCTATACTTTATTCTTCTAACCCTGCACCTCTTCCTGAACAGAAGAGAAGATCCCAGGCAGGCTCCTGCTACTGTCTGGTTTATGTAGCATCCACATGCCAGAACCAGAAGCCCTCACTCAGAAAGTCTAAATTAGGAAATATAATACATAAAGATGAAATCATGATAGAAAAGATAAGTACAGACAAAAGTGATGACACCAAAGAATGACTCCATCGCTCTTTTCTACTGAGAACACTTCCAAAGTAGAGAATCATAGCTTTACAGCTTTTCTCAGATGAAGTGCCAAGTCATAGTTTGTTCTGAGAGAAATTACAGAAGCTTTCTACCCTAAAAAGGGAAATTGAACTAGAGTGAGGACTCTGAAATAAGTTAATCGGAGAAGGACGAACATTATATGGTCTCATTCATTTGGGGAATATAAAAAATAGTGAAAGGGAATAAAGGGAAAGGGAGAAAAATGAGTGGGAAATATCAGAAAGGGAGATAGAACATGAAAGTCTCCTAAGTCTGGGAAACAAACAAGGGGTGGTGGAAAGGGAAGTGGGCGGGGGTGGGGGTGACTGGGTGACAGGCACTGAGTGGGGCTCTTGGCAGGATGAGCACTGGGTGTTATGGTATATGTTGGCAAATTGAACTCCAATAAAAAATAAAAAATAAATTACAAAAAAAATAAAGTGAGGACTCCATGAGATCTGTAAAAAATATGTGATATAGAATTATAAGCTCTGTTTATTTCTTTGGTTATTTTACAGGTAAACTTAGGGTGATATTCCTTTCTCCTGCCCTGGGCAGAAGCTGCAAACCAATCAAGCATCTGCATATCATGCAGCCACAAATCAGTAAGATAATGTACTACACAGTTGTCTGGGTGTGGTAAAAGCAGTCTGCTGTTTCACGCCTGGTGTATAAGAGCCTGTCTTTCTCCTTTGACTATCCCAGATGGAAATGTGGAGGCAACTTTGGGGGAACAAGTGCATTGGAAGCCAGAGAGCCTCAAAAATGTGAGCACTGGATGGTATCATAGCCACATATCATCCATGGCCATCCTTTGCAGTTCCAGAAGGTATGCCTGTAGATAGATAGCCTCATGGCATACCCAGCTTGCATAGGTATGAATAGAGTAAGTTCAACTGACAGATTTATGGAGCACCACTTTGGAGTTTCAAAAGTAACCCTGACATAGATAAACATTTCTCAAGGAAAGGTACTAGAAAGGTACAATAAAATGACTGTAGGGCAGATCTATTTTTAACTCTTTGAGGAACCTCCACACAGTTTTCCAGAGTGGCTGCACCAGCAATTGCACTGCTGGGGATTTACCCCAAAGATACAGATGCAGTGAAACGCCGGGACACCTGCATCCCGATGTTTCTAGCAGCAATGTCCACAGTAGCCAAACTGTGGAAGGAGCCTCGGTGTCCATCGAAAGATGAATGGATAAAGAAGATGTGGTCTATGTATACAATGGAATATTACTCAGCCACTAGAAATGACAAATACCCACCATTTGCTTCGACGTGGATGGAACTAGAGGGTATTCTGCTGGTGAAATAAGTCAATCGGAGAAGGACAAACATTATATGGTCTCATTCATTTGGGGAATATAAAAAATAGTGAAAGGGAATAAAGGGGAAAGGAGAAAAATGAGTGGGAAATATCAGAAAGGGAGCCAGAACACGAGAAACTCCTAACTCTAGGAAACGAACTAGGGGTGGTGGAAGGGGAGGGGGGTGGGGGGCGGGGGGGACTGGGTGGTGGGCACTGAGGGGGGCACTTGATGGGATGAGCACTGGGTGTTATTCTATATGTTGGCAAATTGAACACCAATAAAAAGTAAATTTACAATAAATAAATAAATAAATAAATAAATAAATAAATAAATAAAATGACTGTAGGGTTAGAGGAAGACAAAATGAAGTGGATACCTTAAATGAGGAGTGAAACAATGATCCACCTCATACTCAGAGGGCAGCAGGGAAAGTAGTGTGCTTAAAATAATATAGGAATAATAATGGTATTATCATTATTCATTTAATGTCTATGTAATTAAGGTGTGTGCATACAAGATACTGAACAAAAATTTTCATACTTAGTTTATTAACTCTTCATAACAATGGTCAAGTATGTTCAGAGTGAAGCATTCAACCCCCAAAACCAAAATTCTGGGGTGAATTCCTTACTTCAGCCCAATCAACCCCTCACTCCACAAAAGCCATGTCTAAAAGAAGAAGCAGGAGATTCATCTATGTTCTTTGCAAATCAGGAGACAGGCAGATCTCTTTAAGTATAAAATTTGTTTCTTTAGGGCAAACACTCCCACTCCAATCGAGCTCCATTTGGCTAAGACTTAGCAAGATCCTCAGATAAGGAGTCAGTCAGGGCAAATTCCCAAGTGACTACAGATACAAGAAAGAAAGGTTTCCTTTGAAGCAATAGGAAACAAGGATTCACAGAACAATGTTTTCATTATTGTCTGAGACAAAAAGAATCAGAACTCATTCTGGGATTAAATAGTAAAACTTCCTTTCCAGCATAAAAATAATTCCCAACTTTTACTAATAATTCCAAAGGTGGATATGATCCTTTTACCTCTTACAACCTTCTCAGCAGCTTCTGCATTCCTTGCTTGATCTCGTTGGTTCTCACACCATAAACAATAGGGTTCAGAGCTGGGGGAATGAGGTGGTGCAGGATGTTGAGTAGGATGGGGACATCTGGAGGAATTCTCTTCCTGGCCAGGTTAGTGATGACCAGAACCAACAAGACTGTGCTGAAGAAGAGAATGAGGATGAAGTGGGAACCACACGTGCTCAGGGCCTTGGCTGTAGCACCCTCAGCCTTGATCCTTAGCACAGCTTTCAGGATGAAGGAGTAGGACAGAATAATTAGGATGAGGTCAGAGCCCAATAGGGTCCAGCCTGCCACAAACTGGTAGAGCCGATTGAAGGTGATGTCATCACAGGAGAGTTTGGACACAGACAGGTTGGTGCATATACAGTTCTTGATGATGTTCTCTGCACAGTATCTGAGCCGTGAAGAAAGTACTGGAACAGGAAGAAAAAAGAGGCCATTCCTGACCACAATAAATATGGTAGCTCTAACCACAAATTGGTCAGTGATGATGGATGGGTACCTCAGTGGGTGGCAGATGGCCACATAGCGGTCATAGGCCATGACCATGAATGTGCAGGACTCCATGGCAAGGAAGCAATTCATGATGAACATCTGGAAGAAGCAGGCAGAGAAGCTGATGGACCTCAGATCAAACCAGAAGATGGCCAGGACCTTGGGGATGACAGTGAGGCAGAGCACAATGTCCAGCAGGGAGAGGAGGCTGAGCAGGTAGTACATGGGCTCGTGCAGAGAGGCCTCCAGCCGGATAGTGATTAAGAGGGTGGCATTGGCCCCCATGGCCAGGAGGAAGAGGAGGCTGAGGGGCAGGGACAGCCAGTGCTGCCAACTCTGGTAGTTAGGGAAGCAGATGAGGAGGAATTCAGAGACTGGAGCAGTGGAGTAGTTGCTTGGTGGTGCCATGTAAAGTATCCTGAACAAGCTAAAAGTCCAGAGTTCCTTAAAATGCAGAACAAAGTATGTCAACATAGAAAGTATGTGTTCTATATATAGTAAAACTCAGGCTTTCATTGGGGCTTTTATTCTGTCACAATGAAGTTTTCAAATCATCATCATCATCATCATCATCATCATCACATCAATCTTTGCTAACCTTTAACTCAGCAGTTACCATTTGCTACACAATATGCTGAAAGTTTATATTCATTATCACATTTCCTTTTTAAAAACACTTAACAGTAAATAATATTATTATCCTAATTTTCCAGATAATTGAAAGGAATGGGCAAAGAAGGGCAAACTAGTTTTATCAAAATTAGACCAAGAAGTGGTGAAGCCAGAACTATGACAAAAGAGTCTGACTCTAAAGTCCCTGCTTTCAGCCACTATACATTAATTTAGCATCAACAAGCGCAATTGCTTAACCCTACCTTCTATCAGAATTTGGAAAGAATAGCGTTCCGTTTTAGCAGAATACATGAAGGTCCTAAAAAAGCCCAACCCCCTCCTCCATTGACATAAATAGGAAGTGACATCAGGATTCCTAATTTTCATTCTCTAAAAATATAGGATTAAAGGTAGAGCATCCCTTGACCCCACCCAAGAGCAGTAATATCTTCTAGTCCCAAACAGGATTTCACTTTTAAAAGCATAGTGTTTGTCATTCTTACTGGGTTATTTGCTGTGTTTTCTCTTTGTGAGGTTCTACAGTGTTTCTTTGGTTTAGATTCTTTAGAAAAGCCTATAAATTTCATATTCTTGTGACAGAAACTGTCAACACTGAGAGGTACACCAGGAGGTTCACCAAAGGTAGATTAGGAGCTAGCTAATAAGTATATTTCAGGTATACAAACCTATACAGGATCCATTTATCTGGTAAGCAACATTATGTGTGGTTCCTTGTGGACAAAATCCAATTATTCTACCCATATGGAATCTATGCTTTATAAACTCGTCTGTTTTATTTAGTTATTTCTTTTGGGGGGTACCATCTTATTTCCCTCACTACTAAACAAAGAACAGAGTGGCCAAGTACTAAGAAGAGTGACAGTAAGGGCTATCCCAGTCAAAGAAGCAGAAAAGAGCCAGGGAGTCAGGGCAGACTAAGATAGGGAGCCCAGGGAGCAATAATCAGTAGAGGTGGGACTACTGATACTGCTCACCTGTTCTTCTGATAAATATTTTCAAAAAGAATAAATTGCTTGAAAGAAAGTATCAGACTAGCTGCCAGAGAACATAAGATTTAAGATTTTTCATTCTGAATAACTGAGACTTTCCAAATATAGATTAACAATACACACACACACACACACACACACACACACACTTTCTACTCATTATGGGGCTTTAAAAACAAACTAAAGTAGGGATAACTATGTATCAGCTTTGTCCTATATTTTTATACGTGATTAGGAAAATGACCCTCAATGTGAATTAGAGATATAAAAAGCATAGAAAACATATCCCTTTTCAGAAAAGACTTGTCCATTTCATAAAACTCAAGTTCTGTATCCTCAAAGTGACCTGATCTACTTGAATAAGCAAGAAAAGAGTCAGTACCTTCCCTGTACCTGGTCTTAATGTTAGGCATACAAATATATATGATGTGTTAAACAAAGACTGGTATCCTAACTAATAGAGGAAAATTGACTTACAAACACATATAAGATAGTATTGTTGTAGTAATAAAGATGATCTTAAAACAGTAGGAAAGAAATAATGCACAGATTAAAGAAGCAATCTGGTATGGTTGAAAAGTTAGCTTCAAACAGAAATGAAACCTGGATCTTACACTCATTAAAGGACCCTGATATAAACTCCATGATACACATATTTCTCATTTAAGAAATAGAAAAATAATATTTAACATCAAGTATTGTTATGGGGAGAAAAAAGGGCTATGATTTCCTGAGATACTGTTAAGCCCAGAGACACGATAAGCTGAGAGCATCAGAGAAGGATACAAAAATGAGGCAACATTCCTTGGGGAAGGAGGACTCTCCCTGTAGGCAATGGTAAGAGAACAAATATCTATGTGGATGTTCAGTATGATTGGTAATGAGGTGCTAGGGGCTGGTACATCCTAAGTTCTTTGGGGAATCAGAAGTATCCTGAGACATGGTTGAGGTGTTCAGAGGCAGCCATGTGAGGTCCACCTGAGAGTAGGCATGATCATGTACACTGTAAAGCACAGAGTATTTGAAATCAGGAAGTGATGTGCTGTAGATGGGACACAGGGCATCACACAGAACAGAGGGAGGCTTCTAGAGAGTCCTGAAGAGTCTAAAGGAAAAGTGATGAAGATCTGAAGGAAGGCCATGCAGGTAGAGAAGAAGGATGTATCTGAGGTGTGGGGAGACCTACAGGATTTAGTTTAAGAAAACATAAGTGGACAGAGAGACTGAAGTCTGGAATGTTACCAAGGACCTTTTAAGTGATACAGGGAAGAAGTGTCCTTTTCAGACTTCCTATAACACTGGTATTTTCTCCCAGGTGGTAATATATTTTCAGCTTTGTTTTAGTAAAGTCCTCAGCAGCTGGGACTATTCTTCCTCTCTTTCTGTATTCTCCTTAGGGAAACTGAGGCATAATCTAAGAAATGAGGACTCATTGGCCATCTGTAGCATTGCTCTGATATTTAGTATCCAGTTCCATTCATTTGTAGTGGCTTGGAACTGACATTTACAAAGCTCTGAACTTGTTCTAAGTGCTATTGAACAAACATGGTCTCTGGCTATGGTTGACAGTCTGGTAAGGTCAAACAAGCCTTGAATAAACAAAATTATGACAGAAGACCAAAACCCAGGTAAGAAAACAGACCAATCACCTTGGCTTATAGATGAATTTAGACTAGCGCAGAAAGGAAGAATCTGATCCACCCAGTCACAGGGCCTTGGTCTCCCAGCCATGATATGGGTGGGGGTCTTTAAGTCTATAGAAGTTTGCAAACTCTAGATGAACACAAAATGACTCAGCCCCATCTCTGATGAAATAAGAGCATTAGGGTGGTCCCTGCCACTCAGCCTTTTACTTGGTCTAAGCATCTTGGCAGCATCAGCATGTACACCAGGCCTTATTGAAAGAGTTCCATTTCCTTTACATATTAGGCTCCTAGACTCTATTATCACCTTCCTCACAATCATCCTGCTGGATCCAGCTTGAAACTCACCAGTTACAGAAGGCTACACTGCTGCTGTTTCTGGCTTCTGGAGAAAGCAATGAACTGGCATCTCCAAGGGCTCTAGAGGCTGGTTTTATGAACTCTGACTCCACTATTGTCCCTTCTCCCCATTGCTCACAAGATCTGGTGCCCTTGTTAAGTACTTGGGCCCTGGAGGCCCTCTGGTCTATTTCCCAAGAGAATATATTGTAAAAGGCTTAATTCATCATTGTCAATAATGTAAGGGCAGGAGAGATCAAAGGCTCTTGGGGAATCTAAATAAACTCTAGAGAAAGAAGGCTAAGAAAACTGTGTGAGGAGAATTTTCTTTGGGAAAATTTGTATGGATGCATCTGTGGAAGAACAGACTAAACTATCCTCAACCCTATAATTCTGTGGTAGAGGTCACAGAGGAACACCTCCAGCCATCAAAGGAGCATGGATCTCAGAGAAGCATGGACCATGGGCAACCAGGGGGCCAGGGAGCACTTACCCTGTGAGCTCCTCTCCTGTAGTGTAAGCATCAGTGGTCTGGACCCAAAAAAATCCCTTGGAGAGGCTCTGTTTAGAGACACATGTGTCTCATGTCCAAGATTTTACCTTCATGGCTCTTCTTAGTCTAGACTCTGTTATATAAGTGTAGTTGCAGAAAGTTCAACTGTTAACAATCTTCACCTTCCATATAGCAACATTTGGCATTGTTACCTTGGGAACAAGTGGGACTGCCACCAGTACAGCCACCCCTCTGAATTGATGCACAGTAGGACTTAGATAATCACCTCTCCTGTGGACCTTCCCAGATGCATCTTACAATAGGGAATCTTAGGCTAAATATAAGATCTTTTGGGCTTAGGGTATAGGAATTTTGGAGAAAGGAGAGCAAGTGGAGTCTGGTTCTAGGTCTCACACTTTCCTACACATAACTGCTGAAGAAGACATCAGAGCAGGAATGTAGGTGGAGTATAATCTTGTTCCCTGCCTTCACTAACTACTTTCCTGCCCCACCTTTGCCTTGATACCTGGAGGTCCTGGTTGAAGTGCCAAGAGCCTTGTCAGCATACAATAAGATTGATAGACACACTAAATGAAGAAAACTACTTCATGAGTGAATGATCATTCAAAGAATGTTGCTGAGCACACAGTTTACTCTGGGAAAGACACCCTGGTCCTTGTGTTTCTTATAAATGAATAATCCCTATTCACTGTCAGATCATATGGATATGGGGAAGAGATCATTGGAGGCTTACATTCAAACCCTTCTTGTACTACTCTCTCATTGCTTTTCCTTGTAGAATGTTCATCAGCTCTCAGAACCACAATTCCCTCCTCTGAAATATAGGCATAACAAGTTTTCCAACACAGATTTGTTGTAAGGATAAAATTACTTTTACTTTTTCATTGAACAAATATTTTTACCCTACCTTGGCAAAGCACTACATATTTGAAATACACACATCAAAAAATGGTTTCTGCCACCTTACAGAGGGAGAACAAAACTTTATATAAAGTCATACCAAAGATAACACTAGTAATAAGAATAATAAATCTTCAGAGTTCTTAATGTGTCATATTATTCTGAATATTACTTGATATTTCATTTAATCCTCATAACAACCTGATGAGATACATATTGTTAAAATAACAACTATAGTTACAATTCCTGATAAGAAACCAAAAAATATATGTTTTGGATTTAAATGTGTCCCCTAAAATGATAGTTTGAAGTCCTAATCCCCAAGTACCTGTGTGATCTTTTATAGAAATGGGGTCTTTGTAGGTACAATCAAATTAAGAGCTACCATTTTAACACAAAGACTGATGAACTTCAGTCCAACCACCCCCTGAAAATACATCCCAACGTCCAGGTTAGAATGTGTGTGTGGGAGGATAGTTATCAGATCCTGTTTTAGTGAGTCCCAGACTTTGAGTTTTGTCTCCTCAAACCAGAAAATTGCCAAATTTTGCTCCATTTCACACTGATTTCTTCAGGAATGGCAGAAGTCCTCAGAGCAGAAGTAGCTTTAAGTTCTGGTTTTATCTCTCAGATTTTATCTTCTCCTAGATTTTGACCTTTTCTTAACTTTTCAGTACTTTCAAAAATATATCTCTATTTCATTAATTCAAATAGGGAATTTTTTAGTGACAATTTTGCTGGGTAAAAAATTGAATATGAATAAGCATTTTATAGATATACAAATCGAATAATATTTTATATATATGTTTATATAACATGTATAATATATGCATAACATGTTATATGTTATATATTACTTTATATATTGTAAATATATATATACATTTACACAGCCTTCTGATATTTGTTGTTGCTATTGATAAGTATACTACCAGTCAATTGCTATTCCTTTGTAGGTAATGAATCATCTCTCTTGCTCTATTAAAAACACTTCATCTTTAGGGTTCTGGAATGTTAGGATATGTGTAGTTTTTTTAGAAAAATAGATTTGAGAGCCCAGAAATAAATTCGTGTTTATAAGGTCAATGATCTTCAACAAAAGAAGTGAAAATACACAACAGGGAAAGAGTCTCTTCAATAAATGGTTTTAAGACAACTAGCAAAAAATGAAAGCGAACCACTTTCTTACATCACATACAAAAATATGATCAAAATAGATTAAAGACCTAAATGTAAGACCTAAAAGCATAAAACTACTACAAGAGAATACAGGTAGTAATCTTAGCAATATTTTGCACATCCACCTTAGCAATATTTTTCTGGATATATCACTCCACACCAGGGAAACAAATGCAAAAATGAACAACTGGGAATACATCAAACTAAATTATTTTGCACAGTGAAGGAAACCATCAACAAAACAAAAAGGCAACCTACTGAATGGGAGAAGTTATTTGTAAATGATATATCAGATAAGGGGTTAATACCCAAAATACATGAATAACTGATAGAACTCAACATCAATAAAGCAAACTGATTTAAAAATGGGCAGAGGATCTGCCTAGACACTTTTCCAAAGGAGACGCACAGATAACCAACAGATGTAAAAAGATGCTTGATATCACTGATCATTAAGAAAATACAAATCAGAATCACAATGAGGTATCACCTCACACCAGCCACAATGGCTAGTATCAACAAGGCAAGAAAAAACAAGTGCCAGCAGGAATATAAAGAAAAAGGAATCCTCATGCACTGTTGGTGGGAATGCAAATTGGCACAGCCACTATACAAAAACAGTATGGAAAATCCTCAAAAAACTTAAAATAGAAATACCATCTAATCCAATAATTCTCCTTCAGGGTATTTACTCAAGGAAAACAAAAACACTAGTTCAAAAAGGTATATGCACCCCTTTGCTTATTGCAGCATTACTTACAACAGGTAAGATAGGAAGCTACCCAAATGTCCATTGATAGACAAATGGATAAGGAGGATGTGGTATATATACACAACGGAATATTATTTGGTCATAAAAAAGAATGAAATCTTGCCATTTGTGACAACATAGAGGAACACCTAGACAGTATTATACTAAGTGAAATGAGACAGGCAGGGAAAGAAAAATATGATATGATTTCATTTATATGTGGAATCAAAAAAAAAAAAAAACGGGGGCAGGGGCAAGACGGCGGAAGAGTAGGGTCCCCAAGTCACCTGTCTCCACCAAATTACCTAGAAAACCTTCAAATTATCCTGAAAATCTATGAATTTGGCCTGAGATTTAAAGAGACCAGCTGGAATGCTACAGTGAGAAGAGTTCGCGCTTCTATCAAGGTAGGAAGACGGGGAAAAAGAAATAAAGAAACAAAGGCCTCCAAGGGGGAGGGGCCCCGCGAGGAGCCGGGCTGAGGCCGGGGCGAGTGTCCCCAGGACAGGAGAGCCCCGTCCCGAAGCAGGAGCTGCAGCAACCTTCCCGGGCGGAAAGGGGCTCGCGGGGAGGTGGAGCAGGACCCAGGAGGGCGGGGATGCCCTCGGGCTCCCGGGGACACTAACAGACACCTGCGGCCCGGGAGAGTGCGCCATACCCCGCGGCCAGAGCTCCCTAAAAGACTGAAGCACGCTAGGCTGGACCCGGAGCAGCTCGGAGGGGCTCGGGCGGCGGCTCCGCGGAGGGGGCTGCATGGCCGAGAGCGAATCCAACAGCGCAGGCCCCGGAGCACAGGGCAACGGGACAGGGCCCAGGATCCGGCCTACCCCGGGACAGGCAGAGGCCGGGAGGGCCCAGGACAGCGAGGACGCTCCTGCCCCGAGCTGAGCAGATCAGCGGCCCCGCCCCGGAGCCTCCAGGCCCTGCAGACGGAGAGCTCCAGAGTTACTGCGGGGGCTGAATCCAGGGCTCCAGAGCTGCAGCAGCCACTGGGGTTGTTTCTCCTGAGGCCTCACGGGGTAAACAACCCCCACTGAGCCCTGCACCAGGCAGAGGTACAGCAGCTCCCCCAAGTGCTAACACCTGAAAATCAGCACAACAGGCCCCTCCCCCAGAAGACCAGCTAGACGGACAAGTTCCAGGAACTTAAAGTAAACAGAATCAGAAGATACTCCCCCATGTTTTTTTGTCTTTTTTTCTTTTTCTCTTTGATTTCTGATTGCTTCCCCCACCCTTTTTTTCACCTTTCTTTTTCTTTCTCTTTTTCTTCTCTTTTTTCCTTTCTTTTCTTCCTTTTTTTTTCTTTTTCTCTTTTCTTTCCATCTCTCTCTCTCTTTTTCTCCTTTAATACAACTTGTTTTTGGCCACTCTGCACTGAGCAAAATGACTAGAAGGAAAATCTCACCTCAAAAGAAAGAATCAGAAACAGTCCTCTCTCCCACAGAGTTACAAAATCTGGATTACAATTCAATGTCAGAAAGCCAATTCAGAAGCATTATTATACAGCTACTGGTGGCTCTAGAAAAAAGCATAAAGGATTCAAAAGACTTCATGACTGCAGAATTTAGATCTAATCAGGCAGAAATTAAAAAATCAATTGAATGAGATGCAATCCAAACTAGAAGTCCTAACGACGAGGGTTAACGAGGTGGAAGAACGAGTGAGTGACCTAGAAGACAAGTTGACGGCAAAGAGGGAAACTGAGGAAAAAAGAGACAAACAATTAAAAGACCATGAGGATAGATTAAGGGAAATAAACGACAGCCTGAGGAAGAAAAACCTACGTTTAATTGGGATTCCCGAGGGCGCCAAAAGGGACAGAGGGCCAGAATATGTATTTGAACACATCATAGCTGAAAACTTTCCTAATCTGGGAAGGGAAACAGGCATCCAGATCCAGGAAATAGATCCCCCCCTAAAATCAATAAAAACCGTTCAACACCTCGACATCTAATAGTTAAGCTTGCAAATTCCAAAGATAAAGAGAAGATCCTTAAAGCGGCAAGAGACAAGAAATCCCTGACTTTTATGGGGAGGAGTATTAGGGTAACAGCAGACCTCTCCACAGAGACCTGGCAGGCCAGAAAGGGCTGGCAGGACATATTCAGGGTCCTAAATGAGAAGAACATGCAACCAAGAATACTTTATCCAGCAAGGCTCTCATTCAAAATGGAAGGAGAGATAAAGAGCTTCCAAGACAGGCATAACTAAAAGAATATGTGACCTCCAAACCAGCTCTGCAAGAAATTTTAAGGGGGACTCTCAAAATTCCCCTTTAAGAAGAAGTCCAATGGAACAATCCACAAAAACAGGGACTGAATAGATATCATGATGACACTAAACTCATATCTTTCAATAGTAACTCTGAACGTGAATGGGCTTAATGACACCATCAAAAGGCGTTGGGTGTCAGAGTGCATAAAAAAGCAGGACCCATCTATTTGCTTCTACAAGACTCATTTTAGACAGAAGGACACCTACAGCCTGAAAATAAAAGGTTGGAGAACCATTTACCATCAAATGGTCCTCAAAAGAAAGCAGGGGTAGCCATCCTTATATCAGATAAACTAAAATTTACCCCGAAGACTGTAGTGAGAGATGAAGAGGGACACTATACCATACTTAAAGGATCTATCCAACAAGAGGACTTAACAATCCTCAATATATATGCCCCGAATGTGGAAACTGCCAAATATATCAATCAATTAATAACCAAAATTAAGACATACCTAGATAATAATACACTTATACTTGGTGACTTCAATCTAGCCTTTTCTACACTCAATAGGTCTTCTAAACACAACATCTCCAAAGAAACGAGAGCTTTAAATGATACACTGGACCAGATGGATTTCACAGATATCTACAGAACTTTACATCCAAACTCAACTGAATACACATTCTTCTAAACTGCACATGGAACTTTCTCCAGAATAGACCACATACTGGGTCACAAATCAGGTCTGAACCGATACCAAAAGATTGGGATGGTCCCCTGCATATTCACAGTCCATAATGCCTTGAAATTAGAACTAAATCACAACAAGAAGTTTGGAAGGACCTCAAACATGTGGAGGTTAAGGACCGTCTTGCTAAAAGATGAAAGGGTCAACCAGGAAATTAAGGAAGAATTAAAGAGATTCATGGAAACTAATGAGAATGAAGATACAACCATTCAAAATCTTTGGAATGCAGCAAAAGCAGTCCTGAGGGGGAAATACATTGCAATATAAGCATCCATCCAAACAAATGGAAAGAACTCAAATACAAAAGCTAATCTTACACCTAAAGAAGCTACAGAAAAAACAGCAAATAGATCCTAGACCCAGCAGAAGAAGAAAGTTAATAAAGATTCGAGCAGAACTCAATGAAATCAAGACCAGAAGAACTGTGGAACAGATCAACAAAACCAGGAGTTGGTTCTTTGAAAGAATTAATAAGATAGATAAGCCATTAGCGAGCCTTATTAAAAAGAAGAGAGAGAAGACTCAAATTAATAAAATCATGAATGAGAAAGGAGAGATCACTACCAACACCAAGGAAATACAAACGATTTTAAAAACATATTATGAACAGCTCTACGCCAATAAATTAGGCAGTCTAGGGGAAATGGACGCATTTCTGGAAAGCCACAAACTACCAAAACTGGAACAGGAAGAAATAAAAAACCTGAACAGGCCAATAACCAGGGAGGAAATTGAAGCAGTCATCAAAAACCTCCCAAGACACAAAAGTCCAGGGCCAGATGGCTTCCCTGGGGAATTCTATCAAACGTTTAAAGAAGAAACCATACCTATTCTACTAAAGCTGTTTGGAAAGATAGAAAGAGATGGAGTACTTCCAAATTCATTCTATGAGGCCAGCATCACCTTAATTCCAAAACCAGACAAAGACCCCACCAAAAAGGAGAATTACAGACCAATATCCCTGATGAACATGGATGCAAAAATTCTCAACAAGATACTAGCCAATAGGATCCAACAATACATTAAGAAAATTATTCACCATGACCAAGTAGGATTTATCCCTGGGACACAAGGCTGGTTCAACACCCGTAAAACAATCAATGTGATTCATCATATCACCAAGAGAAAAACCAAGAACCATATGATCCTGTCAATAGATGCAGAGAAAGCATTTGATAAAATACAGCATCCATTCCTGATCAAATCTCTTCAGAGTGTAGGGATAGAGGGAACATTCCTCAACATCTTAAAAGCCATCTACGAAAAACCCACAGCAAATATCATTCTCAATGGGGAAGCACTGGGAGCCTTTCCCCTAAGGTCAGGAACAAGACAGGGATGTGCACTCTCACTACTGCTATTCAACATAGTACTGGAAGTCCTAGCCTCAGCAATCAGACAACAAAAAGACATTAACGGCACTCAAATTGGCAAAGAAGAAGTCAAACCCTCCCTCTTCGCCGATGACATGATACTCTGCATAGAAAACCCAAAAGACTCCACCCCAAGATTGCTAGAACTCATACAGCAATTTGGCAGCAGGACAGGATACAAAATCAATGCTCAGAAGTCAGTGGCATTTTATACACTAAGAATGAGACTGAAGAAAGAGAAATTAAGGAATCAATCCCATTTACAATTGCACCCAAAAGCATAAAATACCTAAGAATAAACCTAACCAAAGAGGTAAAGGATCTATACCCTAAAAACTACAGAACACTGTGAAAGAAATTGAGGAAGACACAAAGAGATGGAAAAATATTCCATGCTCATGGATTGGAAGAATTAATATTGTGAAAATGTCAATGTTACCCAGGGAAATTTACACATTTAATGCAATCCCTATCAAAATACCATGGACTTTCTTCAGAGAGTTAGAACAAATTATTTTAAGATTTGTGTGGAATCAGAAAAGACCCCGAATAGCCAGAGGAATTTTAAAAAAGAAAACCATAGCTGGGGGCATCACAATGCCAGATTTCAGGTTGTACTACAAAGCTGTGGTCATCAAGACAGTGTGGTACTGGCACAAAAACAGACACATAGATCAATGGAAGAGAATAGAGAATCTATAAGTGGACCCTGAACTTTATGGTCAACTAATATTCAATAAAGGAGGAAAGACTATCCACTGGAAGAAAGACAGTCTCTTCAATAAATGGTGCTGGGAAAATTGGACATCCACGTGCAGAAGAATAAAACTAGACCACTCTCTTTCACCATACACAAAGATAAACTCAAAATGGATGAAAGATCTAAATGTGAGACAAGATTCCATCAAAATCCTAGAGGAGAACACAGGCAACACCCTTTTTGAACTCGGCCACAGTAACTTCTTGCAAGATACATCCACGAAGGCAAAAGAAGCAAAAGCAAAAATGAACTATTGGGACTTCATCAAGATAAGAAGCTTTTGCACAGCAAAGGATACAGTCAACAAAACTAAAAGACAACCTACAGAATGGGAGAAGATATTTGCAAATGACCTATCAGATAAAGGGTTAGTTTCCAAGATCTATAAAGAACTTATTAAACTCAACACCAAAGAAACAAACAATCCATTCATGAAATGGGTAAAAGACATGAACAGAAATCTCACAGAGGAAGACATAGACATGGCCAACACGCACATGAGAAAATGCTCTGCATCACTTGCCATCAGGGAAATACAAACCAAAACCACAATGAGATACCACCTCACACCAGTGAGAATAGGGAACATTAACAAGGCAGGAAACCACAAATGTTGGAGAGGATGCGGAGAAAGGGGAACCCTCATTACACTGTTGGTGGGAATGTGAACTGGTGCAGCCACTCTGGAAAACTGTGTGGAGGTTCCTCAAAGAGGTAAAAATAGATCTGCCCTACGACCCAGCAATTGCACTGCTGGGGATTTACCCCAAAGATACAGATGCAATGAAACACCGGGACACCTGCACCCCGAGGTTTCTAGCAGCAATGTCCACAATAGCCAAACTGTGAAGGAGTCTCGGTGTTCATCGAAAGATGAATGGATAAAGAAGATGTGGTCTATGTATACAATGGAATATTACTCAGCCATTAGAAACAACAAATACCCACCATTTGCTTCAACGTGGATGGAACTGGAGGGTATTATGCTGAGTGAAATAAGTGAGTCGGAGAAGGACAAACATTATATGGTCTAATTCATTTGGGGAATATAAATAATAGTGAAAGGGAATATAAGGGAAGGGAGAAGAAGTGTGTGGGAAATACCAGAAAGAGAGACAGAACATGAAGACTCCTAACACTGGGAAACTAACTAGGGGTGGTGGAAGGGGAGGAGGGTGGGGGGTGGGGGTGAATGGGTGCTGGGCACTGAGGGGGGCACTTGATGGGATGAGCACTGGGTGTTTTCTGTATGTTGGCAAATTGAACACCAATAAAAAATAAATTTATTATTAAAAAATGGAAAAAAATGAATGAAAAACAACAACAATAAAAGAGAAACAGACTCATAAATATGCAGAAAAAAACTAGTGGCTGCAGGATGAGGAGGGGGATAGGTGTAAACTATTTGGTTGAGAAAAAAGATGTTGGTGCAAAAGTAAAGTGAAGGTGGTGATACTAACCAAGGCAGTATTTGCCCCACAGCAAGAAAAAGACATGTAGAGAAGTATGATCTTACAGTCTCAGAAGTACGTTCTAGCAGAGAGTAGTTGGCTGGATAAGCATAGTGTACAGACTTCTTTATACTCCTCCAAAGGCATCAGCAGACCCAGGAAGCTAAGGAAACTCACCCAACTCTGAGGAAGCACAGCACATGGACCTATAAACAGACCTCTTTTTGGCTCCATCTACAGACAAATCAATATTTACTTTTTCAGGAGCAAGCATAAGTCTCACAGCTACTTTCCCAAACAGGACACAGTTCTTAATTCTATTATAAACATCCAAGCGAAGGCAATAAATTCAGTGACTGTGGAGGAAATCCACCAAAATCTGCCCTTCCCTAAAGTATTAACTCATCAGGTCCCCTACCTGCTATGTCCTAACAGCAATGTCCCTTGACAGACCAGAAGAACTCTGCACAAACTAAAGGACTGAGCATAAAATGCTTTAATCATTTGATTTCCATGCCAGGATCCTGATGTCATCCTAGCAAACCTCAAGAAAGCTTTCAGGAATATATCTGGACAGTCTGGGGCTAGAGACTGGGTCTGGAGGGGAGGACATTCAAATCCCTGTACCCATGCACTAAGATGCAGCATATTATCAAATGAGGCTCTAAGGCTGACAGTGTCTCAGAGAGACCAGGAGAACCATAAAATCTCCAGAAGTCTCCTACCACTTCTCACCCTTCCCACTACACAGCTTGAAGTTCTACTGACAATCGATGTGTACAAATGACATAGATAAGGGTAAGTTCACTGAACAGAGTTCTTCCTCCTCCTCAACACACAGATAAATTTACTTTTTTCCAGGCTCACCTGTATTTAAATGAGGCTATAAGATTGAGTTTGGCCAAAGAAATGGCATGCATTTACTAGGCATAATACTTACAGCCTACTTGATGTCCTCTACACTCTCTCCCTGCCATTCTGGCCAGTTGCATTTAATCCACTGGAGACATGAAGCCCTAGAAATGATGGAACCACACAATGGAAGAAGCTAGGTCCCTGAAAGACAGCATGGAGAAGAGCCTCCCCTCCCACATACTTTGAATGAATGTCGTTAAAAAATAAAGTTGTATGTGTTAAACTACTGACATATTGAGATTCTTTGTTTCATCAGCCAGAAACTATCCTGATTAATGCTGGAAATACTGAGAAAGTTGACAACCAGAGCTAGAAAGATCACACAACAAAGAAAGCTGACATGTCTACTAAATAATAAATCTAGGGGAAATGTTGGAACAATTAAAATAGTTGTGTGTATTTGCAATTGTTGATTCCATTGACAAGTTATTACAATAAGTAGATGAGCTTAGCAGAAAGTTGACTGGTCTTCAAGTAGAAATTAATTATAATAGATAAAGTTCATAAATATGGAAACTTGAAGAATTGTCCTACTGCTTGGGAGATCGAAGGTTAAGAGAAAGTTTTACGTTGTAAAACTTTGAAAAACAGACTATTAGCAACCAGCACTGACAAGAGTAGATTATGTGTACAGTTGTCTTACTCAAGTCCAATGGCCTTAGATAGACACCATTACCTAAAAAAACACTGACATGGTGAACTAGAAAAGGCAATAACAAAATGAAAGAAAAAATTTAAATTATGCTTAAGAAAATATGTGCATTTGATTATTAGTGCTTGGAAATGCCCTGATAAAAACAGGTCAAAAATCTGTTTGGTTTTTGAGGGTGTTTATTGATAAAGGCACCTGAGCTTAGCTTTTAAAGAAACTTTTTGATTAAGAACTAAAACAATAATTGATCTTAATATTTTATGAGCTGGAAGCAGGCTCCAAATGCAATAATGAAAAAAAGTCACATGTTCCAGTGCCTTCATGTTATAATGCCATGGGGAACAATGAAGAAGACACAACCCCCAAAGGCAGAACAAATGGCCATAGAAACAATGGTAAGTTCCTCCCAGAGAACATAACCAATGTTTAGTCAATGTTTAGTCATTTTCCACCACTTCAGTGGGTAAAAATGTTGCAGCACCTGCCACCAAAGTATTCCAGCCTTACCATGGACAAGTTCCTACTAAACGAATTCCATGGCTCACTTCCAATCTTAATGTCTGGTAGCAGTATCTTCTCCACCATTATCAGTGCAGTGAGGAGAAAAATGACTGGTCCACAAAGAATCACATCAGAACCTGATGGAGAAGACCCTCACTGCTCGAGATCTTGGACTTCGTGCTGCATACAGTGACTGCATGAAAGCCTGGGTAGTCTCCCTTGGGAAAAGAGTAAGTATATTTTACATGCGAGAATCTCTCTTGTATCATTTCTCTTTAAGAAATGAATATTCAGGGGATCCCTGGGTGGCTCAGCGGTTTAAGGGTCTGCCTTCAGCCCAGGGTGTGATCCTGGAGACCCCAATCATGTGGGCTCCCTACATGGAGCCTGCTTCTCCTTCTGCCTGTGTCTCTGCCTCCCTCTCTCTGTGTGTCTCTCCTGAATAAATAAATAAATAAAATCTTTAAAAAAAAAAAAAGAAATGAATATTCAGTGACCCAGCTTCACCTATAGGCAACTGGATCTATGTGAGCAGTGTGGCCAATGGAATGATAGAAAAAGTGATGTAAATCTCTCCCCAATTGAGCCACTAAAACCTCCTACAAGATCCTGAACATTGTCTCCCCTCCATCTCATGACAGCCAGATTCAGAAATACCTGTGGAGATCCATAAGGGCTTAATACGTGGAGGATCCATATATGGAAGAAGCTTGCATCTCTAAGTGTTGACATGAACAAAGCCCCCATGAATGGGTTTGGATGAGAAGTAAACTAGTATGTTCACTTAGTTGTTAGTTACTAGTATGTTAAGGTACTGTGATATCTTTGTTGTAGTAACTAACTTCACAAGTTTTGATGAATTCAATATATGATGGGTTTTGTTGTGCACTGCCTCTGCTATCTATAATCTGAAACACAAAAAAACTCAGAACACTACAAATCTGTCTAGGTGAAGTCTAAAAATGTACCTCAATCCCTAGACAATATTTTGGGAAAAATGGATTTAGTTAGCAAACATACCTGATTCCTCTCTCTTGATTCTGGTCTGTTAGCTGAATGACCATTCAGCTAGGTATTCAAAAAGGTATTTTACCTTTTTGTTCTATTGCTTAATCTGCAAAATTGGGAATAATGATAATTCATGAGCTATGTTGACTATAATTTCTCTAAAAGTAGTTTATCTCTTAGTAACTATCTATACTAATCACTAATGTGTTAAACACACATAAAGCACTCAACTAGTTTTTGGCTGAGTGGATAAAGAAGTGAATTAATATTGTTATATATTGTCCTTAGCCAATACTACTAATGTAACATCTTATTAAATACCAAGATACAGTCTACTCTCATGAATTCTAGACTAGTGTCATAGATTTGATATTGATTTTGAATGTCACTGAAGAAAAAATCAG
The DNA here is from genome assembly GCF_011100685.1 of Canis lupus familiaris. NCBI lineage: Eukaryota > Metazoa > Chordata > Mammalia > Carnivora > Canidae > Canis > Canis lupus. The sequence continues at coordinate 29,840,357 of NC_049242.1, forward strand.
AGTATAAATTGTTATATTCCTTTTATTCTTTTAATAATTAAATCCCCATGTGCCGTATGAGCAGGAAATACAGTATCTTCTTGAAGCCACTCACTACCACTTCCCTAAGTGTTGGAGATCCCAGTTTTCTTCTTTTTTTTTAATCTAAGATTTTATTTATTTATTCATGAGAGACACTGAGAGAGGCAGAGACATAGAGGGAAAGGCAGAGACATAGAGAGAGAAGAAGGCTCTTTGCAGGAAACCTGATGTGGGACTTGATCCCCAACCCGGGATCACGCCCTGAGCCCAAGACAGACACTTAACTGCAGAGCCACCAGGCTTGTCCCCCTACTCCAGGAGTTTTCATAACAAGGAGTTGTCAGTTCCCCTTCAAACTACAGCTCACTCATACATGGAATATAAGAAATAGTGGAAGGGATTATAAGAGAAAGGTGGGGAACTGAGTGGGAAAAAATAGAGAGGGAGACAAACCATGAGAGACTCCTAACTCTAGGAAACAAACAAAGAGTTGCAAAAGCGGAGGTGGGTGGGGGGATGGGGAGACTGAGTGACGGGCACTGAGGAGGGCACTTGATGTGATGAGCACTGGATGTTATACTATATGTTGGCAAATTGAATTTAATAAAAACGAAATTAATTTAAAAAATAAAAATCAATGAAAGAATGATCAAACTATGGGCAAAGGTTGAACGCACCCTGGTATTGCTATGCCCATTAGTGGCCACAAGAGAGCAGTATTGACTTGCAGGCTATGAGTATTTTTTTACTCCTGGCTATAGCTCCAGGATTTATAGACTCTGGCTGCACAGTTTGGTGTCAGGATGACCATATACTAAAAGGCTCCCAAACTCCACTATATTGTATGTGGAAAATGTAATTTTGTTCCTTCAACAATATTTAGGTCTTCATTTTGAGCACTGGTCACCAACATTGACTTCCTTTTTTCTCCAGATAATTTAATTCCAGGAGATTTGTTGCTCTTTCCTGCTACTGCCCCTTTATTTAAATCTGCTTTGGTCCTGAACAGCAGTGTTCAATGGCTTCAGGTATCCGGTTCCAAAAGGCTCTGTATTTCTCTTGCAAATGTGACTACATTCAAACCAGGGAGTAGAATAAGTGGCAAATGGTTGGCCTCTCCCCTTTCCCTTCTCATATTTTAATACACCCCCTTCCAGTACAATTGGACCATGGTGACTCCACAGATATTCAATAAACTAACAAAACATCTTTTTTTTCTTCCAGTTTATTGAGATATAATTGACAGCATCACAGAAGTCTAAGGTGTACTGAATAATGGCTTGATTACATATGTAGTGAAATGATTACAAATTTAATTAATATCTAGTTAATATCATAAGGAAGAAAAAAGTTTTCCATGTGATGAGAACTTATAGAATCTAGTCTTTTAGCAACTTTCAAACATACTATACAGCAGTGTTAACTATAGTCGCCACGTTGTTCATTATATCCCCAGTACTTACCTGTCTTAAACTGGAAGTGTGTACCTTTAAAATGTCAACTTAAAATGCTGTTAGTTTCTGATGCTTCATTCTATCCATTCAGGACCTGTTCAAAGACTATACTAAAGGAACTTTTTTTTTTTTTTTTTTTTGCTATGGGAGCTTCATGGCAAACTTGTGTCTGCTGTACAAGATCTAGCTCTTTGGGTAATCCTGTTCCTCCATTTTCTTTATCTGTAAAAGGAATCACCCCAAATCTGTCTTAGAACCACTGTGTCCAGTTCCTTGAACCATCTACACAAGGTTTGACAATTTTGTGAGAAACTGTGGTCCTCTTAATCTGTCTCCCAAGGACCAGAGTGGAGAGCCAACCTCAAGTATGTCTTGTCTGTTCTTATACTTAGGGCTCTACTACCTGGAACTAAAGATGCATTATAAACACTATGAAGACTCCTAACACTGGGAAACGAACTAGAGGTGGTGGAAGGGGAGGAGTGTGGGGGTTGGGGGTGAATGGGTGCCGGGCACTGAGGGGGGCACTTGATGGGAAGAGCACTGGGTGTTATTCTGTATGTTGGCAAATTTAACACCAATAAAAAATAAATTTATTATTAAAAAAAACAATATATCCCAGCAGATTGAATGCAAAAAAAATAAAATAAAATTCTTTGTCTTTTCAAAAAAATAAAAAATAAATAAACACTATTGGTTACTCTTCTATCCACTTCAATATTGTAAACAAGGAGATGTTTGCTGAGTCCCCTGATGTGCCAGAAGCTGTGCTCATCACTACGGAGAATGACAAAAGGTATGCTGGACTCTACATCCCTTACAAATTCCTAATACAAACTGTAGTTTCTATAACCATGTAGAGGCAGTTTGAGTCAAGCTTCTTATAATTATAGTGGCCGTTTGCACTGATCTACAGAAACCTAGTGGAGGAATTAAGATCTGAATAAGATCCGAATTCAGGAATTCCTCTTTGAGTCCCTTCTGTATTTGCACCTGGGAGAAGCATAGCAGAGGTAGGGAAAGCACTCCTTGAGAAACCAACGGAGTAGACCAAATGCTGGGCATATCACCTAACAATGTGTCCTATTCCTATGAATTGAATCCTTATTGTTAGATGTTTTTAAAACTAATTTTTATAATCATCCACACAAGGGTCTTATGAAAATTAATGTTATCATGCCCAGATACTAATATATTGAAAGTGCTCAAAACATTTGAGCTTTTGTTTTCATTGTCATTACTATCACTGTTACCAGTATGTAAGGATGTTGAGATTATTACTATCATTTAGGTCATCAGTGTTGAAGCTGGCCCTTCTGTCCTCTGAGGGACAGGAGGAAGGTGGTAGTAGATAAACTCTTCCAGCAGCTGTGAGATGGAGGGGAGTCCTGTGAGAGAATTCTCTTGTAGAAAATGACAAATGCTTAGTCACACCTATGGCTCTGGCTTAAGAAAATGAGAGCCAAGCATGAGGGTATTGAGAGCCGATTCTTACAGGCAAATGGATGTCATTTTCCTTTCCTGCTGTTATTGAGTGTGGCTTTGGAAGAGTCTGCCCTAGAGCCCACAGCAGCCCTAAGCTACAGTTACTCTGTGGAATCTCCACTGAGTGATGCATGCAGTCTCTCTCTATTCCTCTTGACAGCTAATTCCAAACTCTTCCACAGCTATGAAAGCTGTCCCTGTAACATTACGTTATGATGCCATGTCTCTTTGCCTACCTGCATAGGAGGACTTGATTCTGTGTCCAGTGTCCAGTCCCTGAGAGCTAGTGTGCACTATAGGGTGCTGCCTCAGTTGTCCCCTATATGGTCATAAGCCCTCAAACTCAGAACCAACAGAAGCTGCAGAGTCATTAACTCTTGTCTCTCAGCCCCAGACCCACCTATCCAGATATGCTTTGGGATGCTGGGATTTGAACTCTGGGACTCTTCTTTGTCAGCTGGCTCCCTTTTACTTTCCACCCACAGAGAACAACAGGAAAAGACTTGGAAGGCTAAAGCAGAGCAGAGGATCCTTGTTTCTTCCTGTCTGTTCCTGTCGTATCAGTATCCCTGAGCAATGACTGACTCATCAAGGGCAGCAGAGTTGATTCTAGACTTCAGGATTTATTGGTTGGTTGGGTTTTGGACTTGAGTTTGATTTGGGTTTGGGTTTGGTTTGGAACTCCCAGGGTCCAATCAACCTTATTGAATTTCCTCTCAGGTACCAGCAGTAGCAGGACAGAGTCTCATCCTCAGAGATATTAATCCCAGCTCTGAATACACCTCCTCTGAGCTCCTGTGACAGCAGTACCAGTTTAAGGTAGCATCCTCCTTAGATATTTGACACCCAGTCCCATGGGCTTATCGCCAACTTTCTAAGGTCCAATGACCAAATTCTTCCCAAGTGTGAGATTCTTCCTTCAGGTGCTACCTCTGGCATTACTTCAGCAGCCCCTGTTTTAGTTTCAAGTTTCCAACATCCATTTAACCATTTGCTTATATTAAATCTCTGAAAACAAACAGTGCAATTTCCTTCCTCTTCTCCTCACTAGACCTACTATATTATCCAGAAACCTGACCCTTTGCTATGTCTTCTCACCTTCAATGAGAGCTCTTGAGCAGAGTCAACAGATCAAATAAGACCTGATTTTCAGCTTCCTAGGTATGTAGGAATATTTAGGAGAAGTGGCCAATCCACTGTCTCAGTCAGTTTCCCTATTTTCTGGGAAATGGCTTCCTTTCTCCCCATCTCTCTGTCAACCAAATGCTCATTTCTAAGACTCGTTGAAAGTATCGAGACTGTATAGGATAGAACAGGAAGCTGGCATTGTTGTATATTAATATGAACATTCTTCTCCTGCAGGCCTACAGATGCTTTATCAGGCAGGACTCTGCCTTTTCTGAAAACCCACTGGTTCTCAAGGAAGTAGGTATGGGCAGGAAATAGATATCCAGAAGAACAAAACAGAAGCAAAGGAGATAGAGGCTTGGTATCCAGGGTCAATTGCACTGGAGGGGGCATTTCTGCAGAAGAAGCCCAGGCTCTGGAGTCTGGATTTTGATCTCTGCCATTTCCCAAATAATGTGGTCTTTGACAGTTACTACTCTTGAAAAGCATTTTTTTTCTACTGTGTAAAATGGAAGTAATAACACCTGCAGAAATGTTGTGAAAGATTAAATTTACTTAAATAAAATTACCGAGGCTCAAAGCAGCAAATCAAGAAATACAAGTTCCTTCTTTTACCTACATTTATCTGAACCAAGTGAGAAAAATAAAGGAAGAAATCTGGGTCAGTTATGAAGTGAGCTTCAGAGTGTAAAATAAATACCAAGTTTTGTCCAATTCATTGCCTAGACAAAATTACTGAGGAGAAGAAAGAAAATGAATTAGAAATGTATTTTACATATTCACATCCTTTTCCACAGCAATTTATTCATTCCTTGTTTTATCTCTTTGGTCCGAACTCCATATACAATAGGGTTCAAGGCAGGAGGTATGAGGTGATGAAGGACATTGAGCAAGATGAGGATGTCCATAGGGACACTCTTTCTGGCCACATTTGTTAACACAACAACCAGCAGGATGGTGCTGAAGAACAGGATGAGGATGAAGTGAGAGCCACATGTGCTCAGAGCTTTGACAGCAGCCCCCTCAGCCTTGAACCTAAGCACAGCTCTTAGGATAAAGGTGTAGGAGAGGAAGATGAGGATGAAATCTGAGCCCAGTAAAGTCCAACCAGCCACAAATTGGTAGATTCTGTTAAGGGTGAAATTGTCACAGGATAGCCTGGACACAGACAAGTTGGCACAGATGCAGTTCTCAATGACATTTTTCCCACAATAATGGAGCTGGGCAGTGAGAATAGGAATAGGTGCAGTGAGAAGGGCATTCCGGGTGACAATGAAAGCACTAGCTTTGGCCACAAATTGGTTAGTGATGATGGATGGATACCTCAGTGGGTGGCAGATGGCCACATAGCGGTCATAGGCCATGACCATGAATGTGCAAGACTCCATGGGGAGGAAACTGTTCATGATGAACATCTGGAGGAAGCAGGCAGAGAAGCTGATGGACCTCAGATCAAACCAGAAGATGGCCAGGACCTTGGGGATGACAGTGAGGCAGAGCACGATGTCCAGCAGGGAGAGGAGGCTGAGCAGGTAGTACATGGGCTCATGCAGAGAGGCCTCCAGCCGGATAGTGATCAAGAGGGTGGCGTTGGCCCCCATGGCCAGGAGGAAGAGGAGGCTGAGGGGCAGGGACAGCCAGTGCTGCCAACTCTGGTAGTTAGGAAAGCAGATGAGGAGGAATTCGGAGACTGGAGCAGTGGAGTAGTTGCTGGGTGAAGCCATGGAATGAATCTTGAGGCTTCTCTTGACTATTTGTATGGGCAGATACAAGAGGCATTTTTTTTTTTTAATTCACTTCAAAAGTGTGTTGCTCACTTACTCTTTAGGAAGATCATGATATATAGGAGACTCTTCCCAAAAGGCAGATCCCAGTCAATATCATAAAGACAGACTGGTGAGATTTGACAAATAATGCTATGATCTATGAAGGGAAATGAGTCAGTGAAAAAACTAAGATTTGAAAGGGAAATAATGCTAGGGAATAATCTCACATTAAAAATATGCAACAAATCATGTCAGTCTGGTACCAGTGTAATAAAAATAAAATGTTAATAGTATAAAAAGATAGGCCTAAAACACAACTAGTTTTTACAATTAACCAGTACTAAGATGAAGGAAGCATGAGAAGAAGAACACCTATTTTTAAATAGGTGTTTTTTGAGATAATTATTGACATTGATGTGGAATGAAAAACCTTTAATTAGATACTCACCTACTACCATAGCCAATATAATTTTAGATGGAAAATTGTGTTATATCCTTTCCCTCCACTCATGATATACTAGAAGAAAATAGAACACAAAATTGATTAAATCGGTCCTTTGCTAAGACTCCAATCCTATTTGAATACAACCATTTGTTCTCGAGGGCCTGTACCTGATCATCCCAAATGTTCTTAGAATAAGTCTAAAACTACAGAAATGGCTGCTTTTACTATAAATTTATAGTTACCAACTTTAAATGAGTCCTCAATGCTGCCTGTCCATCCTACAAAGCTTGCCCGATCGACTTTTCCTTCTTTCAAAGCTGTTTTCAAGCCTTCTTCATTCTTTTCAAACCTTTAACTCCACTTCTTCTCTTGAAGAAATGGCATCAACCACTACCTCACAGAGAAAAGAGATGCCCAGTGATATTTTCTTCAACTTCCCAAGATAAAACCTATCAACCTACTTACACATTCTCCCATCCTTTCTTTGTTTCCTCCCACTGAAACAGAATCTGCCCATCCTCAAACTGTCAAACCTTCTACCTCCTCCGGTGATTTGCAAAGCTCCTAGCCTTGCAGTTACATGATCAATGGTTTGTTCTACTTCTCTAATTTGGAGTCATATTTCCTTCTTCACTAGATCTGCCTTATTTTTCAAATATTCTCCAGTATCTTTCATCTTTAAAAATAAAAATAAAAAAGCCTCTTGGTTTCCTTCCAGTTATTTCTCCTTCTCCCTCCCTTCACACATAAACTTCTCACAAGCACTGCCACACTCACTGTCTCCAGTCCTCACCTCACATCTGTTCCACAGCTCCTGGCATGGCCTCCTTCTAATAGGGTCATGAAATGCCAAAAAAAGAAAGAAGAAAGAAAGAAAGAAAGGAAAGAAAGAAAGAAAGAGAGAAAGAGAGAAAGAGAGAAAGAGAGAAAGAGAGAAAGAGAGAAAGAGAGAAAGAGAGAAAGAAAGGAAGAAAGGAAGAAGAAAGAAAGAAAGAAAGAAAGAAAGAAAGAAAGAAAGAAAGAAAGAAAAAAGAAAAAGAAAATCTTGCTAAAGCAATTGATCAATTCCTCTTCCTGACACACCCTCTTTGTTTTGGTTTGCATCACAATCTCCTAGTTTATTTCACACATCCTAGTCTCCTCATTTTCTCTTATGCTTTTTCTTTTTCTTTTTTTCTTTTTTTTTTCATCCACCATCTTAGCATCAGTTTCAAGTTTCGGTCCTGGGTTCTCTTTGATTTTCTTTTTTTTTTTTTTTTTTTTTGAGATCTTATTTATTTATTCATGAGAGACAAGAGACAGAGAGAGAGAGAGAGAGAGAGAGAGAGGCAGAGACCCAGACAGCGGGAGAAGCAGGCTCCATGCAGAGTGCCTCATGTGGGACTCTATCCCGGGACTCCAGGATCATGCCCTGGGTGGAAGGCAGGTGCTAAACTGCTGAGCCACCCGGGATCCCTCTCTGATTTTCTTCATCCCTCTGTGCTATTCTGCTCTACTCTGTCTCCTACTTCCTTCATCCATATGCTCAATTACCATCTCCATGTTGATGATTACTAAATTATATCTTTTGTCTAAACCTCCTTAAATGCCTACTTGACATATCAACTTGGATTTTTCAAAGATATCCAAACACACCAGGTTTAAAATTAACCTACTATTTGTCTGCCAAGCCTGGTTTTCTAGCATCTCCTATCTCAGTGAATAGCATGTATATCTGGACTATTCCACAAGTCAAGGGCTAGAGACCATCTTGAACATATCCTTCACCTGTACCACCTATTTAAAACCCACAACCAAAACCTGTCAAATTTTCCTTTTAATTAGCTCTTGAGTCCACTTACTTCTCCATCACCACTATCACCAGCCAAGACTACAGTACTATTATCTCTTGGGTGAAATTTACTGAAATTGCCTCTTACTGCATTCTAGGTTTCATTATAAAACCATTCTTGGGATCCCTGGGTGGCGCAGCGGTTTAGCACCTGCCTTTGGCCCAGGGTGTGATCCTGGAGACCCAAGATCGAGTCCCACGTCGGGCTCCCAGTGCATGGAGCCTGCTTCTGTCTCTGCCTCTCTCTCTCTCTCTCTCTCTGTGACTATCATAAATAAATAAAATTTTTTTAAAACTTTAAAAAAAATAAAAATAAAAATAAAACCATTCTCTACTTTGAAATTAGAGAAATTTTTTAAAATATTAAAACATGATCTTGCCACTCATCTGATTAAAATATGCCATTGGCTTCTCATTCTTAATAGACATAAAACAAAATTCTGAACTTTAACTTTATTAGATCACAAGTTTATGAGAGAAGAAACCATGTTTGTTGGTGTTTTTCATCATTATAAGTACAGTGTATAGGTAGATTCCTTTATAGGTGCTCATAGTTAATTGAACAAATTATTTAATAAATGAATGAATGAATGAATGAATGAATACTAAGTCATATATCATTTGCATCCTTCTCCATTTCCCAGCCTCATCTGATACCTTTCTTTCTCTCACTCCCAGAGCTCCAGTCACACTGTCCTTTTTCAGATCTTCAAATACAATATGCACTTTCTCCTCCCTCTTCTCTTAGAAAACTATGCATCCCATACTTTTATTTACATGTCTACATCCACTTACTTTCTATTCATCCTTTACATCTCAGTTCAAATATTCCCTTCTCTGCATGGTTTTCTCTAATCCTCTCCAGACAAGATACAGATATCCTATTTTATGTTCTCATAGCATTTTATCACACCCTCACAGTTTATATGTGAGTAATAATTTGGTTATACTCCTTCCCTCATGTCCAGTTAGACATTTCATGCCATGATAGGAGGAACTATGCTCACTAACTGGTACAGTGCTGGCATTAAGAGGTACCCAACAATATTTATAGAATAAATTAACTGCTTTATGAGCAGAGTGATAGAGAGGGACAAAATAAAATTTTCTAAATCAGCCTGAGGAGAAAAGGAAGCCTTTCTAAAGTTATCAACACCTTAGCTGAGTTTTGATGGAGGTGGAAGACATACATGCACAAAATTGTAGGTAGCATATTTCAGATATATAAAATGGGTTATGTAAAAGCATGGAAATAAGTTGGAGAAAAAGTTCATAAGGAAACTCTATGATATATTCAATTTGACTGGAGCCATGAGGGTGGGGAGTTGAAAGAAAGAGCAGAAAAAGAAGTTAAAAACAAAGAGAAAGCCAGATCATGAAGGACGTTTTCTATGCTAAGGATTTTAGAATTAATCTAATATATAAAGAGAAGACAGAAATATTTTCATTAGGGGAGAGAGGTGACTAGGTATGGGTTATAGGAAGAGGACACAATGCCACTGATGATTTGAGTAAGGAGAGACAGCAAAAGCCAAAAGAATGGAAACTGCAATTGCCCAGATGAGAAGTGTTGTCCAAACAAAGTCTGAGCACTGAGGATGGACAGAAGCAGCATATTCTGGTGGTAATGTAGACAGCTATGAAAGATACAGGAGGTGAGAAGCCCAGAATTTTCTGGCTTGAATAAATAGAATCACCAAGGTGATCACAGGAGAATTAATAGGTTTAGTGTGTATGAGTATATGTCAAGACTGAGGTGTTTACACTCTACATAGAGATTTATCTTAGACTGTTGGAAATGAGGAGTTTTGAACAAATTTGAAGGAATCTGGTTTAAGATATAAATTCAGAAAGCATTAGCACATAGCTGAAGTATTTGGAATAGCATAGAGCTGATATGCCAGAAAATAACAACACCAAAGGGTGAAAAAAGAAAAAAAGAGACATAAATGGATGGCCTCCATTTATGAAGGAAAGTAAGATAAATGAAGTTCATTGAGAAAGTAATTTATTATTATTACTATTATTTACTATTTAACACTTAACACATAGATTTTGGACTTCTTTGTCTCACTCCACCCTCCTGTGAAATATCTGAAGACAGACAAAGTCCACTTTTCCACTCATACATACCAATATTCTCTAACATCCCACAGATTCTTAATAAAAATCTATTGAAAAGATTTTTGAATTATTGGGCCTTGGTGTTTTATGTTGTTGGAAAATCCCAAGGAGGGAAAGGGAGACAAGAGAGTTAGCCAGAGTTTCAGTGTGCTGGAGAGGACACTGAGAAAGGGAGAGAAAAAGTCCTGTGGTGGTGTCACTGAGGGGGCAGGCCACAAATCCATGGTGGAACTTGGGTGCTTCTTCATGACACTGTTTATAGGTGCTCCTCAAGAACCTACTCCTTGGTTAATGGTAAAACCCCGGGCTCAGTCTCTGGCTTAAGAAATCTTTTGCTTTTGCCCTAATTAATACAACACAAAACATTCTTATTTTTTGCTCCTAACATATCCATTAGAATTTTCTTGAATTTCCTCCAGTTTGGTCATTACCGCATTATCCATACAAAACCTATCTCCCTGCACCAGTCTTTCCTCTCCTTCTTGACCCTTATCCTCTCTATATCCTATTTTCTCATCCTGGTCAAATATTATTAGCACTTTGTCCTCTTCTAGCATTGTTTAACATAATCTTCGTATCTGTTTATGCTTCTTCTCAAAGTTTACTCACTGATCAATTCTCCTATGTATCTGCTTCTGTTCTTCACATATTGCTCATTAACTTTTGGAAAAGTGAAATCTCTATTGCTCAAAACTTATCAAGTCCAGGACACTTGTCTTCAGCCACCCAGTGTTACCACTTCAGATCAGAGTCTATTAAATCCCAATTCTTCACTGCTTAACATTGGAGAATGGGACAGAGGGAGGAAGTGAGAAATCTGGAATAGGAGAGAAGGAAAAAGGGACAGATTCATAGATATCCTGAAAGGTAGAAGTACACATTGAACATAAGTCAGTGATGTGGTATATGAAGTAAACATCGATTTAGGACTTTAAAACTAGACTGACAGTATTAGCTGCAATATACCAAATGTCTAGTATGTACCAGGCATTCTTTTAAGTGATATATATATAATTTAGATATAAATATTAAATTATAAAAATGTAAATTAACTATAAATATATTTTGTACACATACAATCTCAAGAGCTAAGTAGATGAGAATCTTTCTCAACCCTATTCTGGTTATTTCACCTGGAGTATCCTGTCCAATTCAGTACACTATGTATTAAATCATATAAGTTACAGGATGATAAAAAGCAAAGGGCATAATCATTACAAATTATAGATGTGTGACCTGCCAAAAACAACTTCAAAATATAGGAATGGTTGTCTTGGGGAAAAGGGCAAGACTAGGACCATCAGAGAGATATCACAGAAAAATTGAGCCCAATTGAATATGAGAGAGAGCTTTCTATAAATCTAAAGGAAGTTCTATCTCTCCAGTTTAAACTGCTCTACTGAGACAAGGTTGGGAGGCAGCTTCTTCATCATCATTTTTTTCTGAATCTCCATGCAAGGCAACTAGTGACATACTAAACTCGGCATCCCTACACTCTCTATCCCAATGTCGAATTTATAGATCTCCTTCCTTTCCTGATCAGACAAGATGAAGTCCAATTCTCTACATGCACTAAATCTAACCAAGCTAGGAAATGGAATCCTCTTTTAGAAAGGCAGAGGGAAGAAAGAAAAACTAAGACGTTTCTTACAGAGGTGCTTAGGATTTCGGAATGCTAATATATCCAGAGCCACTATATCTCCCACCTCCTCATTGTCTTTTCTTCCTGTTAATTGGAGGCTGCCTATTAGAAAAGGTCCCTGCCTGTCTTGTCACTCTTCCCATCTAGATCCAATTCAGTCTGTGCTATCTACCCACCCTTGGCCCCAGAACTTACAGAAGATGTCAAAGGATGAGTCTTTAAATGATATATCAGCTGTATTGGTAATCATGCTGGGACTTTGCTAAATAAATCTGAAGAGTTTTATGAACTCCTATTCCTCTCCTACCCTCCCTTTTTTGGACCCAGATGGGAAACAGTGGCTTGGAAAATAGACTTAGGAGATGATGATCTGAGTCCTTTGGGAACTGTCTTATTATGCTTCTGCAAGTAGGAAGTTGGGATGTGAAGAATGGAGTGGTTTAAAACTAAGGTTAAAACTTGCCGGAAGCCAGGAGCCAATGATCTGGTGCACAAACCTGACATGGTCAAATATGTAGGAAAAGAGAATATAGAGCAATCCCTTTTGTTATAATTTTAAAGTTTTGAGTGAAATTTCTAAGTGACCTACGGTAGTTAAGTTCTTTTACATTTTTTCTCATTGAATCATCTCCCTTAGATAGGAATGAGCAACTCTTTGAAGTAGGAACTATTATCCTCACTATGTAGGAAATAAACAGAAAGATGAAGCCTTGCCCAAACTCACCACAGCTAGCCTACATTCATAGCCACGTCAATCCAATTCCAATGTCTGTTTTCTAAATGACATTTCTCTATACTAACAAATGTGACCATAGGTATTGATATCCTAAACAAAATTCTAGCAAGTCAAGTTTAGCAAACTGTTAACATTTTTTAACTGACAAATATATTTATCTTTTGAAGAATGCAGAGTTCAATACAAGGAAATTGTCAACACATCAAGATTGCAGATAAGATCATGAGAATAAAACCATTCAAATCATAAGAAGGTTTAAATACTAGCTCTGGCATTTTCTATTTGTGTCATTCATCCATTAGACAAATACTAACTACCACTTATGCCCCACAAACTGTATTGGGCACTGTATACAATGCTGAATAAAGCAAACACAGTTCCTATCCTCACCAAGAGCTCATTCTAATTATGTGGTTGTTAAAAGAAAATAGGCATCTCTAAATGTACTTCTTTGAATAATTTCTAAGATATATTGTTTAGCAAAGAAGCAGCAAAAACAGTGCACAGAATAACATAATTTTAATGCTATGCAAAGAATACATATAAAAAAGTGTATATATAAATACATATGTTATCATATATTTTATTATATATAATTAAATTACCTCTAAAAGAATATATAAGAAACCTGTAAGAATAGTTGCTTCTGGAAAAGAAAACTGTGCTTGGCAGTATAGAATAGAATGGTATCTTAGAGATTGCTGGTTATTTACCCAATGCCCCCATTCTTAACAAAAAACAATTTTATTGGGGTACCATCTATACTGCCAAAATACTATACCTCTCAGATTCTGAATGTTAGCAGATGTCATTTGGTGGGGTTTTTAGGAAGACTCTTCAACATGAACTAACTCAATTGAGAAATGAAGGCCTTTAGCCCACACTCCTTCCTTATGGATTGAGGATTGATACCTGAATTTCTAGTTTAAACTATCAGCAACTTTGAGGATAAAAGTCAGTTTCTAAGTATGATAAAGAAGAAAGAGAGAAACTAGTGAAGCTCTGGTTTCAGCCTTGGATGCCCACTTCTGAAATGCTTCTATGTGAAAGGAAAAGAATTTTTTAATTTGTTGGTCACCATATTTGGAGTTTCTATTATATGCAGTCAGATATACACTTACTGAAACAGAGAACGAATTACTTTTACTGAATACCTTTTTTAATCTTCAAAATTTTGAACCATGTACCTATATTATTTTTTAATTAAATATATTTTTTTAATATTCTTTCGAGGACTCCCGGGTAACTCAGTGATTGAACATCTGCCTTCAGCTCGGGGTATGATTCTGGGAGCTGGGATTGAGTCCTGCATTGGGCTCCTTGCAGGGAGCCTGCTTCTCCCTCTGCCTATCTCTCTCTCTCTCTCTCTCTCATTAATAAATAAATCTTTAATTTAAAAAAAAGTATTCTTTTGGTAAAAACAGTAAAAATATAAAACAGCTAAATGCTGAAAGTTTTGGTAATTATAAAAAAGAAAATATACAAAATCCTAACTCTGGGAAATGAACAAGGGATAGTGGAAGGGGAGGTGGGTGGGGGGATGGGGTGACTGGGTGACAGGCACTGAGGGGGAGCACTTGATGGAATGAGCTCTGGACATTATACTAGATGTTGGCAAATCGAACTCCAATAAAAAAATATACAAAAAAATAAAATAAAATAACATATAAAAATTAAAAAAAATAAAAATCCTATCATATACCATCATAGAGCATTACTATGGGAGTATCAGTTTAGGTAAGGTAGATCAAAAAGGTCTTAAAGAGAGGTATAAATAGGAAGACAAAGGTAGAAACAGGACAGGCAAGAAGGCTATTATCTGATCCAGGCAAGAGATGGTGGTGGCATGGACTAGATTGGTGGCAGAGGAAAAGACTTTGAATAAACAAATTTTGGGAGAATAGTCAAGTCAACATAATTATGAATTAGAAATGAGAAATGAAGTATTCAATGTAAAAATCAAATATGAATCTTAGGAGTCTATCTTGGGCAACTTGGCAAAGATAGGCTCATTTACTGTCATGACATCACACATTAGGATTTCTGGGTATTATTGAGTGTACATCTGAAATTTGTGATAATAAATTTAATGTGAAATCAGTAAGTTTATTTACAGGATTTTTTTCCTAGTAAATTTCAATCTTTTACAGAAGAGACAAATATTTAGATTTAAACAAAGTTTGGGGTTTTTCAAGCAACTACAATGGGGAAGAGAAGAAAGGAGGCTAGATTATTTCCCAAAATGTAATTAAATGATGGGCTATAGAATCTATTTGGGGAATATAAATAATAGTGAAAGGGAATATAAGGGAAGGGAGAAGAAATGTGTGGGAAATATCAGAAAGGGAGACAGAACGTAAAGACTGCTAGCTCTGGGAAACGAACTAGGGGTGGTAGAAGGGGAGGAGGGCGGGGGGTGGGAGTGAATGGGTGACGGGCACTGGGTGTTATTCTGTACGTTAGTAAATTGAACACCAATAAAAAATAAATTAAAAAAAAAAAGAATCTAAGGCTAGACAAAAATAGTCAGGACAAGGAAGGATGAACGATATGAAGGGGATTCAGCCAATGGCCTATAACACAAGATATCCAACAATTGTGATGTCCAAGGACAGTTGAAAATTTGAGCCTGAAGGCAGAAGGTATAAAGTAAATGTTTCAAGTCTATCTGTTAGAGGTGGACCAACACAAAAATGAAATAAGTCAAAATTGGAGATTTAAACAAAAAAAAAAAGTTGTTTTGAGTACAGGCAAAACTAAGTACTCAAATTTCATTTTCCCAGCAATAAGACTCCACCAAAAAATAAATGTATATACATAAATAATTAACAATTATAAGAGAAGATATACACAGTATAGTTACCTAAAGATACATCTAGAGGAGCTTAGGAAAGACTTAGACTTCAGGCAAAGAATATGTTCAAGAGAGAAATAGTCTGAGCTATGTATTTCTAGCCCATAGTATTCCCATGGATTTTAGACAATTTAGTTAGGTAATAAATAATTTATTTAATTTTCTTGTTGTCTCATCTAATACACCTGTAAACATAATTCACCTGGACCCATATATTAGAAAAGGAGCAGAAACTTACTCTCCTGTGCCCTTTATAAATTTGTTTGGGATCCATGTAATTGTAGCAATCTGGAGCTTCCTGCTGCTTTATATTGCACAGGAGGATGGAGTCCATCTGAAATAGATACAATAAGGGAAACAAAGAGATAACCACTCAGCTGGCAAGCAGGCATACATGAGCTGTTTCTGTGGGAATCCAGCAACACAGTTCTATTCACTTGTGCTGGGAAGTCCATGCAAAGATAGGACCAGAACAGACTGATGGCTAAAACCGAAATCCAAAGTGATGCTACAATTAAGCCAATAAAAAGTGAAAAATCTGCTTTGTGGTTCCCACTTCTCCCGCACTTATTTTTCACTGTTTCTCCACAAGTTCCTAACTGGTGACCTTTAAATGCATCCCTGAATTCACTGACTTCTTACATTTGTTTTCTACTTACATAAACTGATTGTTTTTCTCCCCAATCCAATACTCATTCTTTGAATGCTCGCTCTGAACAGTACAACCAATGGCAGCTCAAAATTTTTCCTCTGATTATGAAATAATACACTGACATTCAAACATTCCAATTATATAATATTGTATATCATTTATCTTTGTAGGCAAGCAGCTGGAAGATGGCTGTACCCTTTCTTATTACAACATCCAGAAAGAATCAACTCTGCACCTGGTCCTGCGCCTGAAGGATGGTATGCAGATCTTCATGAAGACCCTGACCAGCAAGATCATCATCCTGGAGGTGGAGCCCAGTGACACCATCGAAAATGTGAAGGCCAAGATCCAGGATAAAGAGGGCATCCCCCCTGACCAGCAGAGGCTCATCTTTGCAGGCAAGCAGCTGGAAGATGGCCACACTCTTTCTGATGACAACATCCAGAAAGAGTCAACTCTCTACCTGGTTCTCCGTCTGAGGGGTGGCTGTTAATTCTTCAATCTTGAATTCTTAGTGCCCAATGATGGCATGGCTCTGCACTCTAGCTAGCTATTTGCCCCAATTTAAGTTTAGAAATTACCAGTTTCAGTAAGAGCTGAATCACTGGTTTTCTCAATAGCTGTTCAAAATGTTAATAAAAGTTTTGTTGCATGGTAAAAAAAAAAAAAAAATCATTTAAAGTGCAGCAAAATGTCACCCATTAGAAATAATTGTATAAGCAATCTGTTGTATATTTTTCATCTGTCCTTCTAAGTATATTAAAATTATATACATGTAAATATAATATCCCATATCAGTTTAACTTACATACATGAGCCTGTTATAAACTCCATTATATCCTATACCTTTGCACTAGGCACAGCCATTAGATATATAATGAGTCTGTAGTATGTTTTATTATCTGGTAAGGTGTGACAAATCTTTTTAAAAACTCTCTTCTATTTGGTGAGACTATAACCTTACATATACACTTTACATTTTAGAGTAACTGCACCAAAAATCCTCTGAAAACCTTTGCTGTAATGTTTCTTGAAATTGCATTGACTGTATGAATTAATATGAGGAAAACAGACCTCTTTAAAATGCTCTTGTGTCCTTTCCATGGACATGGTTTATCTCTACATTTAATCAGGTCTTCATTTAAATACTTTAAGCGTAATTTAAAACAGTATCCTTAAAGGTTTTGTGTATTTATTATGATTCCAATTTCTACATACTAATGAGTTTTATATTACTATAAATAGTATGTTAATTTCTATTGTTTTCAGATGATTTTTGTTGGTATAAAGAAAACTAGTGATTTTTTCAAGTTTATTTTATCTGAACATTTTATTGAACATATAACTAATTCTAAAACCCTGTTTATTATGTTTACTAAGTATATCACATAAAAAATGATAATTTAACCATTTCTACTTTGATCCTTAAAACTTTTCTTTCTTCCTTGACTTACTGTGTTGGTCAGGACTTCCTCTTTCACAATGAACAGTAACAATGATGAGGGCAGGGCATTCATCTGTGTTCTTCTAGAGGCATAGCCTTTACCAAAAGGGAGCTATCTCCTCCAAGGTTTTGCTCTCTTCCTGGGGCAATCTCGTCCAAAGAAGTTGATAAGAGAGGAAAGGGTCTGTCTGACACACATGTCTCAACTTAGACAATTCTGAAAAGCCATCCAGAGATCCCTACATAATTATATGAATGTTGTTTTTGTTTTTTGTTTTTGTTTTTGCAGTTTCCACACATGCATGCACCCATCTGCTGAATACTTTAGGGGGCCTTCTGTAGATCTTTGGAATTCTCTTTCTATGCAGTTCTCTGTCCTCTAAAACTCTACCCTGTGAACTCTGACTACCTTGGCCTTCCCTGATTCCCATGTCCTCCTCCTCAGTACAGGAAGGCTGCCAGGCTACACCTAAATTCACCCTTCCTTCAACATGGCTTAGAATCTCTCTCCAATAAGTTATAACAACCTTTCTCTAGTAAACATGACTCATTTATTTTCTTTCCTATCTCTTGGGGATCATTGTTCTCCATTGTTTCAGCTCCAGTATCCTCAGAACGATTATTTTGTGTATTTTTCCAATGCTTTGTTATTGTTTTGTTGAGAGGATAAATCTAGTCCTTGCTGCTCATCTTGACAAGCTCAAGTTCCTCTTGAGTATGTATAATCATACTGGACAAGCAGAGGAAAGCACCGTCTAACTTCTGACTCCTTCCTGGGCTCAGGGTTGGATATGTGACTACATAAGCCCCCTACCCTCCCCACGAATCAGGAGATATCTGTTTTACTAAAGCTGAAGCCTTAGTATATTAGGAGGACTAAAATGAAATGCACTCTGAGGGAACCTGAGTTCACAGTGATTTGGGTACTTCAAAATTTGTCTAAGGAATTTGGAGAAAATGGGTTTTAGGACTGGAGGAAGGACAGGAGTGTACAGAAACAGAAAATCACATGAGCTGTGACTAATACAGGACCTTAAAGATTAACAATGGTACTTAGATTTATTTTTAACAGAAGATTCTATGAAAATGTTCTTCCCTGTGTGTGGAGACAATAGGATGTATACTCAGAATTAATATGAGCATCTTAGGAAAAACCATGTAACTAGGAATCTTTTTTTCATAGGTTTAATTAAGCAAGGACAGCTGCATGACCAGGCCACTAGGTTAATTATGTTTGGCTCTAGGGAACCCAGCCGTTATCTTTACTCATAAGAAGAGAACCTGATGCCAACATTCCTTGAATAATCAAAGACTGGAGATAACAAAATCCACACAAGTATCAGCATGAAAATATAGTCATCTTTCTCTCCCTCTCACGCAACCAACTTCTAATCAAATTCCTTTAAAGAAACTTCTCTAAAATACTTTTAACCACTTTTTCAAACCTTTATACTTAAAGGAATCAAGCAGCTCTCCAACTCTCCACCTTTCATCAAGTTTTTTTAATACTCTAAATGACATATAGTACGTTCCTTTATATCCAATATTTGCAATTTACCAGTCAAGAGATACAGCAAAAACAAAACAAAACAAAACAAAAAAAAAAAAAAAAAAAAAAAAAAAGAGATACAGCAAAAACAAGCAAAATTGTATTTGTTGAAATCAAGAAATTAGTACTCTCTACATTTAAAATGCCTTTTAAGGGACACCTGGGTGGCTCAGCAGTTGAGTGTCTGCCTTCAGCTCAGGGCCTGATCTCAGGCTCCAGGATCAAGTCCCACATCAGACTCTTTGCGAGGATCCGGCTTCTCCCTCTGCCTGTGTCTCTGCCTCTCTTTCTGTGTCTCTCATGAATAAATAATTAAAATCTTATAAAAAAATAATAAAATAAAATAAAATAAATAAATAAAATAAAATAAAATACCTTTTAAGAATTTTGGAATCTACTCACCAGAATCAGTGTTTAAGGATCTCTTAACAGAGTGGCTCTTGCTTTCACCCTATGGAATTTTGTAAATAAAAATTATGTCTGACCTTTGAGTAATGTTATTGGATGAGCCTGAAACCTAAATTCCCTATACTCATGTAAATAATGACAGCACTCCCTACCAACTACTATAATATATTACATATGTTTCCTAACCCATTTTCACCAGATTGTAACTTACAGGATTTTAATAATATGCTATACTTATATTCTTTTCATTTAAGGTTCTTGGGTACAGTTCTATACCACATGGTACATAATTTTGAGTAAGCAGGATGTCCTCTATACTACCACTTCAGTTTTACCATTTCTCACATTCTGGTCTTCGCATTCCTACTTCTACCTCCACTTCCGTCCTCGGTGTCTTGGCCTTTCCATAAACAGTTTGAAGGTATGTGAGGATTCTGCTGGACATAAATTGATACTATTATGAACATTATGCTTTTATAATGAAATTTTGAACAGTCGTGATCAGAAAAACCTTGTGACTTTTCTGAGTTACAAGTCTCTGCTTAGTTCTTCCTGACTCTGAAGAGGGACAGTCCAGAAGGATGCCTATTGGCAGCAGCAGCTTCTGAAAATGACACAGAGGGGAGCCTGGGTGATTTAGTCCATTAAGCATCTGACTTGTTTTCGGCTCAGATCATGATCTTAGGGTTGTGAGATCAAATCCAACACCAGGCTCCATGCTGAGCAGGGAACCTGCTTAAGATTCTCTTTCCCTCTTTCCCTCTCCCTCCGCCTGCCCCATCCTCTCCTTCTCAAAAAAAAAAAAAAAAAAAAAAAAAAGAAAGAAAAGAAAAGAAACAACACAGAAATCATGGCCTAAATGGCAGAGCTAGAGCTTCAATTGTAACGTCTCTGGAGTCAGATAATCTGTACTTGAATTGATGCCTCACCACTCACCAAGTGTGACCTTGTCAATGTTTCTCCATAAATTTTTATTTTCTAATGTATAGACAATAACAATGAGACAATAACAGTGAGAACTGTTATGAAGATGCGATAATTTAAAAATATAAATGTCTACATACAAAGTTAGGTATTAAGAAGGTTAATTACCTGAATAGGCAAATGAATTTTGGCTGGGTACTAAGAGATCCACAATAATTCCTGATACTAGAGGGACAGAACATAAATAGGAAATATTCACTATCCAAGCATTATTTTACTGTCAGGAATAAAAAATCCCTGATCTCAGGGAATGAGAAACAAAGGAAATTGTAACAGATGTTTCAATAGAGGTGCCTTCTATGTATTTAAAGCCCCCATCGCAATAACTTCTGACACCCCTGCTTTAACTCTTTGGTTCGAAACCCATATACAATAGGGTTCAAGGCAGGAGGTATGAGGTGATGGAGGACATTGAGCAAGATGGGGATGTCCATGGGGACACTCTTTCTGGCCACATTTGTCAACACAACAACCAGCAGGATGGTGCTGAAGAACAGGATGAGGATGAAGTGAGAGCCACATGTGCTCAGAGCTTTGGCAGCAGCCCCCTCATCCTTGAACCTAAGCACAGCTCTTAGGATAAAGGTGTAGGAGAGGAAGATGAGGATGAAATCTGAGCCCAGTAAAGTCCAAACAACCACAAATTGGTAGATTCTGTTAAGGGTGAAATTGTCACAGGATAGCCTGGACACAGACAAGTTGGCACAGATGCAGTTCTCAATGACATTTTTCCCACAATAATGGAGCTGGGCGGTGAGAATGGGTACAGGTGAAAGCAGCAAAGCATTCCGAATCACAATGAAAACACTAGCTTTGGCCACAAATTGGTCAGTGATGATGGATGGATACCTCAGTGGGTGGCAGATGGCCACATAGCGGTCATAGGCCATGACCATGAATGTGCAGGACTCCATGGGGAGGAAACTGTTCATGATGAACATCTGGAGGAAGCAGGCAGAGAAGCTGATGGACCTCAGATCAAACCAGAAGATGGCCAGGACCTTGGGGATGACAGTGAGGCAGAGCACAATGTCCAGCAGGGAGAGGAGGCTGAGCAGGTAGTACATGGGCTCGTGCAGAGAGGCCTCCAGCCAGATAGTGATCAAGAGGGTGGTGTTGGCCCCCATGGCCAGGAGGAAGAGGAGGCTGAGGGGCAGAGACAGCCAGTGCTGCCAACTCTGGTAGTTAGGAAAGCAGATGAGGAGGAATTCGGAGACTGGAGCAGTAGAGTAGTTGCTGGGTGATGTCATGAGATAAATCTTAATCTGAGGAGATCTCACCTGGGTTTATATACAGTGAAACACAGGAATTAGATCAATAGAAAACAAAGCTGTCAAAATGCTAACACTTACTCATCCAGAAAACTGTTGAGTATAGAAGAATAATCCCAAATGAAGCCAAAGTTCAATGTATATGAATAGGGAGGGGACTTAGCAAACTATTTCTGAAGTTAATTCAGAAAAACAAATAAGACAGACTACTCACAAAGTTTAGCAGGAAAATGAGAAAAATACTTCATTAAAACATATTGTAAAGCTACAAAAAATTTTCCAAGTGTGACAGAAAAGTGATACTGATAAAGCAAATTTACCAATTATAGATCCCACAGTTCAAAAATGTTTACTAGTAAAAAAAAATAAAATAAAAATGTTTACTAGTTACAGAGAATTCATTAAAAAATAATTCATAAAAGTCATATTTAACTGTAGGATCTTTTCAGTGAATATTGCTGGCACGATTTGCTAGTGGTAAGTTAGTTTTCCTGTTTTTATCACACATCAAAGTCAATTTGAGATGGAAAAATATATGATATACACCCAACCCTATGATAAATTATAAATAATTAAACATTGATTAAACATAAAGAAGGTCCCATAAAATCCCCTATCATTCTAACTGTACTAACCCTTATCATTCTTACTACAAACACAACTTATCCTGGACATGCTTAATTCAAGCCTGCATAAATATAGTTCAATATTCCTATAGAAAGTTATGCTCAAAAGCATAATAATGTTTAATATTTATAACCACTAACTTCAAATGAGTGCTTAATAAGCAAGTCCATTAAAATAACCTCTGGTTTATTTGCTCCTTCACTCATTGCAAGTAATTTTTTACATTTTCTAAATTCTTTTTATTTTTTATTTTTTTTTTTTACTTTCATTTTTTTTTATTGGTGTTCAATTTACTAACATACAGAATAACACCCAGTGCCCGTCACCCATTCACTCCCACCCCCCGCCCTCCTCCCCTTCTACCGCCCCTAGTTCGTTTCCCAGAGTTAGCAGTCTTTACGTTCTGTCTCCCTTTCTGATATTTCCCACACATTTCTTCTCCCTTCCCTTATTTTCCCTTTCACTATTATTTATATTCCCCAAATGAATGAGAACATATAATGTTTGTCCTTCTCCGACTGACTTACTTCACTCAGCATAATACCCTCCAGTTCCATCCACGTTGAAGCAAATGGTGGGTATTTGTCATTTCTAATAGCTGAGTAATATTCCATTGTATACATAAACCACATCTTCTTTATCCATTCATCTTTCGTTGGACACCGAGGCTCCTTCCACAGTTTGGCTATCGTGGCCATTGCTGCTAGAAACATCGGGGTGCAGGTGTCCCGGCGTTTCATTGCATTTGTATCTTTGGGGTAAATCCCCAACAGTGCAATTGCTGGGTCGTAGGGCAGGTCTATTTTTAACTGTTTGAGGAACCTCCACACAGTTTTCCAGAGTGGCTGCACCAGTTCACATTCCCACCAACAGTGTAAGAGGGTTCCCTTTTCTCCGCATCCTCTCCAACATTTGTTGTTTCCTGCCTTGTTAATTTTCCCCATTCTCACTGGTGTGAGGTGGTATCTCATTGTAGTTTTGATTTGTATTTCCCTGATGGCAAGTGATGCAGAGCATTTTCTCATATGCATGTTGGCCATGTCTATGTCTTCCTCTGTGAGATTTCTGTTCATGTCTTTTGCCCATTTCATGATTGGATTGTTTGTTTCTTTGGTGTTGAGTTTAATAAGTTCTTTATAGATCTTGGAAACTAGCCCTTTATCTGATATGTCATTTGCAAATATCTTCTCCCATTCTGTAGGTTGTCTTTGAGTTTTGTTGACTGTATCCTTTGCTGTGCAAAAGCTTCTTATCTTGATGAAGTCCCAATAGTTCATTTTTGCTTTTGTTTCTTTTGCCTTCGTGGATGTATCTTGCAAGAAGTTACTATGGCCGAGTTCAAAAAGGGTGTTGCCTGTGTTCTTCTCTAGGATTTTGATGGAATCTTGTCTCACATTTAGATCTTTCATCCATTTTGAGTTTATCTTTGTGTATGGTGAAAGAGAGTGATCTAGTTTCATTCTTCTGCATGTGGATGTCCAATTTTCCCAGCACCATTTATTGAAGAGACTGTCTTTCTTCCAATGGATAGTCTTTCCTCCTTTATCTAAATTCTTTTTAAATGGTAAATCCATCCTCTCCTCTCTCAGAAGATGACCTCCCCTACAGCATCACAAAGACAGCAGAGGCTACCAGACACAAGTTCCTCAATATCCCTGATACACTCATAAACTCATCAATACCTATACCTTGCTCTTCTCTTTTCCATCTATCCAACTCAAAGATCTATGCTTCTTCCTAATTACAATCCTCCCTCCTTTCATAGTGTCTATCCACCCTGATTGTCTTAGGAACTTTGACTTTTTAATTATCTATTCCATTTCCTGTGTAATCTCTTCATAGATCCACAGATATTCAAAATGCTGAAGTCTCTCATGTGTTAATAAATTTTTATTTCTATCCCGCATCCCCATTTGTTGTAAAGGCCATGATTTTAGTTTTGGACAAAGATTCCAAATCTCTCTTATTCCTCTTTCTTTAACAACCAAACTTAAGGAACCAGAAGAGACAAAGGACATTTAAAAAGAGGTGACTGCTGGCTTCAATAGTTATCTGAGAAGTGATCACTGTGTAAATAAATGCCTCTGGAATGGCTCTAAAGATGTAGAAAAAGGAGCATCTTTTAAAGGTATAAATATAATGGCATAAGGAAAGATTAGACTGAGTAGTTCTTTTTGTTTGGTTGTTTTTTTTTTTTTTTGGTTTGTTTTTTAAAGATTTTATTTATTTATGCATGAGAGACAGAGAGAGAGAGAGGCAGAGACATAAGCTGAAGGAGAAGCAGGTTCCCTGCAAAGAACCAGATGTGGGACTCGATCCCGCGACCCCAGGATCATGCTCTGAGCTAGAGGCAGGCGCTCAACCACTGAGCCACCGAGGCATCCCTAGACTGAACAGTTCTATAGAAGAGGAGAGGTTAGGAATTCTTAAATTCTCCCACCTCTTCTGGATTAAATGACTGAATTTCACAAGACAGGCTGTGAAAATATTCGATGTTATGTTGTAGAGGCAGAGATAGTGGATCCAATTTTGATAGGTTGAATTTATAGAGTCTGTAAGCTATCAAGATGTCCCTGAGTCTGACTTCTGCAGAAAAGAATTTGAATTCACTTGAAAGCCTGGAGTTAAAGGAAGAGAAACGGAAATCACCAGCACATAGGATATAGTTCAAAGCACTATTACGTTTATTTCTCACCCCGTACTCCTTATCTTTTCCTACCTATTCTGCCATCCGTGAAAGGTCCCTTCCTCGGCTCTTTGTTCTTTTTCCTGCCCCATATGTGCAGCCCCTGTGTATAAATAAGTTTCACAAATTCCAGTCCATTATCCATCAAAAAAGGGGGTGGGAATACAAAGGAATAGATACAGAGCAAAAGGGCCAGATGCCCGGATATATCGCCAGGTGGAAGTTTAGACATGAATATAAGCTGAAGTTTTGACATATTCAGTTAATAAGAATTACTAGAAATTGACCCTCTAGTATAAACACTGGAGTACACCCGTAGATATTGGGTGTCCAGAGTAATGTCCACAGCAGCAGTGTCCATAATAGCCAAACTATGGAAAGAGCCCATATGTCCAAATAAAGCAAAACACAATCAGAGAGGGAGACAAACCATAAGAGACTCTTAGTCAGGGGATCCCTGGGTGGCGCAGCGGTTTGGCGCCTGCCTTTGGCCCAGGGCGCGATCCTGGAGACCCGGGATCGAATCCCACGTCGGGCTCCCGGTGCATGGAGCCTGCTTCTCCCTCTACCTGTGTCTCTGCCTCTCTCTCTCTCTCTCTCTCTGTGTGACTATCATAAATAAATAAAAATTAAAAAAAAAAAGAGAGAGACTCTTAGTCATAGGGATCAAATTGAGGGTTGCTGGAGGGGAGGGACATGGGGGGATGGGGTAACTAGGTGATGGGCATTAAGAAGGGCACATGATGGAATGAACACTGGGTATTATATAAGAGTGATGAATCACTGACCTCTACCTCTGAAACCAATAGTCCATTATATGTTAATTAATTTAATTTAATTTAATTTAATTTAAATTTAAATTTAAAGAAACTGACTCTCTACTAAAGGAAGTAACAAAAAAAAAAAAAAGGAAGTAACAGTGATCAGACAGAAGGTGATTATTCTTCTATTCCACTTTGCTTTGGTTCAACCATGCTTAGAATAATAGTGTCCAGTTCAGTGTACCTTGATTTCAGGAACATTTTTGAAATTTTACTACCTAGAAGAAGGTATCCAGGATAAAAAGATCCTTAAGAACTTGCAATGAGAAACAATTTAAGAACGTGAAGATATTTTACCTAAGTGATGCCTCTCAAATATATGACTTTCAAAAGGAAGACATAAAAACTAGGACCACTGGGAGGAAATCAAGAGAGATCTGTTTATGTTGAATATGAATCCTGTATAATAATCAGAGGAAATTTGCTCTCTTGTTAACACTACTCTGCTCGAACATGATGGTGGAAGGCAATAACCAAATTTCTTCACCAGCTTTTTCCTTGACACTCATGGACCTGTGTGCCCAATGTCATATCAAAACTCCCAACACAGTCTCTGTCCCAGAACTATACTTCCACTCACTCAAACCCCTAGACTACTCTTTTGGGCAGGCCAGAAGTATTTCAATCATGTACTTGCATGAAATTCCCAGCCATATAAAATACAGGATCCCTTGTATTCAATGATAGGGAATTGCTGAGACTCTAGACCATTCTCTTTTGAATGTTCATGCATCCAGTACCGTCACCTAAAGCTGCCTTCTTGTAGCATGGGAGCCAATATAAGAATGAGGAGAACATTTTCTGTTCTTAATCTTCTGGCAATTCAGCTGCTGTGGCCCAGCACAACATGGCTTTCTTGCCTTAGCCCTGAAACTCACCAATGATGCAATAGATGGAGTCTTGCTTAAGGAATCAGATGCCTGCATCCAGTAACCAGAACCAGAGCTGCCTCCTTGGCTCTGATGAAAAAAAAAATCTAGAGGTTTTTATGATCTGTGGAAAATTCCTCACACTGTCCTACTTCCTTCCCCATGCCATCTGGGAACAGTCCTGGTTTGGGTTACTGAGCCCCTGGGGCTGATGAACTAGGTCTCTTGGGAACCTACATCTCACCTTATCTTATGGTACTACTGGGTGCCAGTAGTTGCTATGTGAGGGACAGGATTTAAAAATTAGAGAGGGAGACAAACCATGAGAGACTAAGTCTGGGAAACAAAGGGTTGCAGAAGGGGAGGTGAGTGGGGGGATGGAGTAGCTGGGTGATAGGCACTGAGGAGGGCACTTGATGAGATGAGCACTGAGTGTTATACTACATGTGGCCAAATTGAATTTAAATTTAAAAAATTAAGCATACATAAAAATAATAATAAAAAATAAAACTGACTTCAAATTCAAATCTATATCTATCCGCTTGACTCCACAGATCATCCTTCTAAACATAACACTTTCAACATCCTGAAATGTTATATTGAACCTTTCTAGAATTTCTTAATGAAACTATATTATTTCCTGTTTTTTATATTATCCTGAATTCAACTCTGCTATTTGATATCTGCATGGATGTGGGCAACTAATTTACCCTATGTAAGTCTCAGTCATTCAATAAACATTTACTTATTATTATCAACCATATAGCCAACACTAGAATAGTCACAGAGATAAAAAGGTGAATAAAGTAGTTAAGGTCATTGCCCTTACTAAGATCCCTTTATAGTTTTCATATAACATTATAATATTAGTAGCTTCCCATTGTTCATTAAATAAAACTAGCTTTCTTAATATAAATCACTGCTAGAGTTATGAGAAATTTTTTGTTTGTTCATCTCTTGTAAATAAGCAAGAATATAGAAAGCATCTATACATGTAACTGTTATTCTTTTAAAGATTGATGTCCTTTTAATAAATAAATAAATAAATAAATAAATAAATAAATAAATAAATAAATAAAAATACTCAACACTCCATATGAACTGGGTGGACAGATCCCTTTCAGTTTTGTTCCCCATTAATGTGGTGTTTCACACAGTGTGTACAATATGGTAGGATCAACACATTTTTACCTAATTAATGAAATCAAGGTCACACATAATCTGCCCCTTCTTACCTCTTAAGTGTATTTAGAACAACTTTTCTGACTAAGTAATCATTCCAGGGGCAGCCCGGGTGGCTCAGCAGTTTAGCGCCACCTTCAGCCCAGGGCCAGATCCTGGAGACCTGGGATGTCCCACGTCAGGCTCCCTGCATGGAGCCTGCTTCTCCCTCTGCCTGTGTCTCTGCCTCTCTCTCTCTCTCTCTCTCTCTCATGAATAAATAAATAAAATCTTTTTTAAAAAAGTGATCATTTCAGTCACAGACATTGTTGAATATCTTTTGGGGGTTTGTGATGATGACATTAAGGTGAAACCAGTCAGATTTTGAGATTTCTTTTCTCCTTTACCAAACAAGAAGAAAAAAGAAGTGAAGAAAAGACTTCTGTTTAGATTGTTTTTAATAATTTCTGTTTCTTTGCTAATATTCTCATTTTGTTCATGCATTCTTAACCTAATCTTATTTGGCTATATGTCTATCTATTCTTGTAGTTCACTGAACTTCTTTAAAAGGATTATTCTGAATTCTTTGCCAGACAGTTCCTAGATCACCATTTTCTTAGGATCAGTTATTGGAGCTTTATTAGATTCCTTTGGTGGTGTTATGTCTATCTGAATCTTTGGAATTCTCCCCTCCTTGCATCACTATCTGTGCATAATGGAGTAGGAAGTATCCTTTCCATACTCTACAGGTTTGCTTCAGCAAGGTAAGACCTTCACAGTCCGGTTAGCTTGGGGTACAGACAGGTCAGCTGGTAGCAACAGTGACACAAGGCTTGCTCTAGTGGTCAAGTGGAGCCACTGTCCAAGCTTCCAGTTGGGTAGGCCCACAGGCTGTGCTCTTTAATTGGGCAGAGTTACTGGTTGGGCTCTCTCTCTGTGTGCAAGGCCACAGGCTGTGTTCAACAATCAGGCAGGGCCATAGGCTGAGTGAGACTGTAGGCTAGGCTCCAAGACTAGACTAGATCCAGGGTCACTGTTGGGTTATACAGGTCAGAGGCTATGCTCAACAGTTGTACAGGGCTGCTGGCTTTCTATTTGTTTAAGGTGGAGTGATTTTTATCATTTTTTTCTCACTTTAACATTTTATCATTCTTTGAAAATAATTTTTTATCATTTGACGGGGGCAAGGCTTCCTGGTCAAGCACAACTGGAGCCTATGCTCAACAGTGAGTGGGGCTGGGAATTTGTTTTCCTGCCTGGCTGGGGTCATAGAATAGACTCCACAGCTGGTAATGCCTTGGGGACTCAAATCAGGCCGAATTGATGACTGAGCTTACTGGCCAGATGGATCCATGAGCTCAGCTCTGCAGATGGGCTGAACCACTGGCTGAGATCTCTACTCAGGTTCTACTGCAACAGGAAGGCTGTCCTCTAGCATCTGAGCACTAGTTGTGGTAAACTCCTAACTCTGTTTCCATCTCTATCTGGTGCCCAGTAGTCAAGTCATACAGATTAACTCATGATTCTTATCAGGCAAGACCTGAGTGGGCCTCCCAGAAAGCAGTGTGCAATGTAGGTGGAGCGAGATGTCCATACTGTGTTCTCCTTTCTCAGCGGAGAAACTGGATAGGAAATATCAGCGCGGTGCTGTGCTATCCTGGGAGAGGGGCAAAGCAGTAAAAGTGAAACTTCTCCTCTTCACCTTTCTGATGAAGTCTTTCTGGGTGTCTGTGGTCCAAGAGGATGCTACAGCCTCACCCCTTGATTATGGGATTTTCACAATGGTGTCTTGTCTACGGATAGCTGCTAGTTGGTCTTCGTGCAAAAGGAACTACCATGAGGCAACTTCTGTTGCCATCTTGATTATATTACCCCCTCTTTCTGTTTGTTCTTGATAAGTGTTATTAGGGCTTTGTTGATTTTATTGATCTTTCCAAATAATTGGCTTTAAGATTTCTTAAAGAAACAAGATTTCTTATTTTCTATTTTATTGATCCTACTTTTATCTTAATTAATTCCTTACTCTTGTTTACCTTAGGTTTAATTTTTTTCTTTTTCTAAATTCTTGTCAACTTAGATAATTGATAATAAATACTTATTTTCCAATATAAGCATTTAAAAGTATAAATTTCTTCTAATTTCTCTTTACCTATATTCCACAACTCTTACGATTCATTATTAATTAGTTTGAAATATTTTCTAACATTCTCCATAATTTCTTATTTGAACCACAAATTATTTAGATGTATGTTACTTAATTTCCAAGTATTTGGAGCTTTTCATGAAATTTTATTGTTATTGGTTCCCAATATAATTATTTGTTGGTTAGAGAATATACTCTGTAAGTTTTTATTCTTTCAAAATTTGAGACATATTTTGTGACCCAACACAAAACAGTGTCCTCCACCTCCCCACATTTTTTTCTTTTTTTTTTAAGATTTTATTTATTTATTCATGAGAGAGAGAGAGAGGGAGAGAGAGAGAGAGGCAGAGACACAGGCAGAGGGAGAAGCAGGCTCCATGCAGGGAGCCCAATGCAGGATTCTATCCCAGGTCTCCAGGATCACGCCCTGGGCTGAAGGCGGTGCTAAACCGCTGAGCCACTGGGCTGCCCCTTCCCACATTTTTCAACCCCCACGCAACATTATTAATCACACCCAAAGAATGGGAAAGGAGCCATCTGCAGTCTATTAGGGAAGAATTTTATTTCTTCCACTCCACTTCCATAGAGGAAGGCTTTTCTTCCTCTCACCACAGGGGGGAATAATAGGAGTGAAACTTCTGCTCTATGTTTCCCCCTCTCCTCTCTCTTGTATGCTTTTCCATACAGGAAGAAGGATCACTAATACAATTGGGCAGAGATGGTTGGAAGCACTGGGTGGCGTTAACGCATCTCAAACATAGGAAGTATGTTCTATTTGTTTCACTGCCTGTCTGGAGGATCTGTAAATATTGTAGTGAACTGTATTTTGCT
The DNA here is from genome assembly GCF_011100685.1 of Canis lupus familiaris. NCBI lineage: Eukaryota > Metazoa > Chordata > Mammalia > Carnivora > Canidae > Canis > Canis lupus. Next base: position 29,871,289 of record NC_049242.1, read on the forward strand.
TTGTATCGAAGTATCATAAACTCTACCTGGATAAGAGCCTATGATCTTTTTCATAGAAAGAAAACTGAAACCCAAACATTCTTTTTGCATTTTTTTCAAAATTCTATTTAAATTCTAATTAGTTAACATATCGTGTAATATTGGTTTCAGGAGTAGAATTTAGTGATGCATCACTTATATATAACACCCAGGGCTCAATACAACAAACGCCCTCTTTAATACCCAACACCCATCTAGCCCATCTCTCACTTACCTCCATCTATCAGCCCTCAGTTTGTTCCCTATCATTGAATCTCTTATGGTTTGCCTTACCCTCTTTCCCCTCCTCCCCCTATATTCATCTGTTTTATTACTCAGATTCTACATATGAGTGAAATCATATGTATTTGTCTTTCTCTGACTGACATATTTCACTTAGCATATTACACTCTAGCTCCATCCATATCATTGCAAATGCCAAGACTTCATTCTTTTTTATGGCTGAGTAATAATAATAATTATATATACATATATATATATTCCATTATACTATATATATATCACAGTTTATAATATAATGGAACACTTAGGCTATTTCCATATATTGATATTGTAAATTAAATTAGCTGCAATGAACCTAGGGATGCAGATATCTCTCTGAGATACTGATTTCATTTCCTTTAGACAGATACCTAGAAGTGGGATTGCTTAATCATATGGTAATCCTACTTTTACTGCTTTGAGGAACCTCTTTGGTGCTTTCAATAGTAGCTACACCAATTTACATTCCCACTAACAATCCACAAGACTTTGTTTTTCTCAACATCCTCACCAACACTTTTTATCTCTTGGTGGGATCTGAAGAGCTTCCTTGGATCACAAGATGGAAACGTGCTGAAGCTGGCAAAGCAACACTGTAGAAAAGGCTGTGTCCCTGATGCCATCTGGGCCACCAACCCTGACTTAAGCCTGAGACAAAAGCTAGTGTCTGGGTTAAGCCACTATATTTGGGGGCATCTTTTTGCAGCTGCCTAACATATAGCCTAAGGAGTAGATGCTTTTCAGATCCCACCAACATACCCACATCCCAAGAGTCAGCAAGTGATATAAATGGGAGGAGAGAACAAACTACTACTTCGAATAATCTACCTAAACTAAGTAGCTGTAGGGCCAAGACAGCTGTTTTCCCATGGATGTGATACAACATACACCACAGCCTGAGCTTCCCCAGGACAACCCACCAGAGTTCAAGTTCTAGGCCTACAACCCAGGTGATGAGAACATGTAATTACTCCTGCAATAAGAACTCATATGACTCCTCCCTAACTCACCCATATATGCCAACCAAACTGAAGACTTCATACTTAATCTCTGTACCTTAAAACTATTAGGAGTAAAATTTACACAAGAAAGGAGAAACTAGAACACTAACCCATGCACTCCCCCCTTTTAGCCACTATGGAATCCCAGGATAGGACCCTTTCAAAACCAGAGTCACTTACCTCAATGCAGGAGACTTGTGTCTTCCAGGACTGAACAAAATGTGTTACCACTTAGGAACACAAAATAGTTAAGCCAGACTTTAGGGTAACATCCAACAAACAGGATGAAATATACTAATTATGACAATCCTTTTGTAAGCTTTACCTATTTCCTATTACTAGAAAGGAGGGTGGGGAATGTCTAACCAACATCATTTCATATCCACATTTCAAAAAGAGAAATTCTTCTTTTAAGTGCCAAAACTACTTCTACATGAATTGATAAAGCTGTGTTAACCAACATCAGACTCTAGTACATTTTATAGTTATTAGATAATAATAATTACTTGGGTATTTTTCTTGGTTAAATTAAGATTTATGAAACATACATATATTCAATACTGGTCTTATTTATTCTTTATCCTAATCAAAAATATAAATAAATTAATAATTCAAACTGACCTTTTAAAAAAGAAATCTACTCTACAATATACATTTCTCCTTTAAAAATATCATTCATATTTTATTTTTCTAACAACCTACTACAGTATCTCCCCCACTTAAGTTAATTTAAATACATGACTAACAAGCATATTGTAGCAAAAGGTATTTTCTGACATATTGGAAGTATCAAATGCTTTGAGAGGCTCTGTTGCTACACAGAAGCCAAGGGACCTAGAGCTCATAGCACTAACTTCAAGCATGTGAAGACACTCTAAAACTAAAACCAAGCAAAGATTGGGACATCTCATTCCATTACCAGATGATATTATACATTCATTAGGTGAAGCCAGAAAAAAATGGCATATCAAAAGCTTTATCTTGTCTCTAGTCCTCAAGTGCCCTCAACAATGTTGGAAACAAAGTCAAAAGAAAGGATAGGAAAATAATCACTACTCCATCTATCCATATAATCAAATAAGTGATGGAACCAAGTACCTAAGGATATTCTCTGCCATAAGACTAGCAGGACTTGAAGGACTCTTCACTCTGGAATAGTCCCTATCCACATAGCCTAGACCAGCCAGGGGCTTCTGGCATTAACTTTGGCAGGAGCCTCAGAAGAAAATGACTGTGAACTGTTCAGATCAATCCTTTTAGGGAGAAAACTCTAAGTACTCGCTGGCGGATCTGTCGAGTCTTCACCCCATAGACAAGAGGATTGAGTGCAGGTGGCACAAGGAGGTAGAGTGTGGCCAGAAGAACATGGACGTGGTGGGGTACATGGTGGCCAAAGCGATGTGTGAGGAAGGAAAACATTCCAGGAACATAGAAGATCAGGATAACACAAATATGAGACCCACATGTGCTAAAGGCCTTAAGTCGGGCCTCACCCCCTGGTACCTTCAGCACTGTCTGCAGGATGAGGGCATAGGAAATACCAATGGCCACGACATCTAGCCCAACCACAAGCAGGGCCACTGCCAACCCATAAGCTCGGTTCACTGTGGTTTCTGAGCAGGCAAGTTTTACAACAGCCATATGTTCACAATAGGCATGGCCTATGATGGTGGCCCGGCAGAAGAGGAGTCTCTGCAACAGGATAGGGAAGGGGAGGAGGAGGACTAACCCCCGCACCAGCACTGCCATCCCAATGCGCCCGATGATCCCCGGACGCAAGATGGTGGAATGATGCAGAGGGTGACAAATGGCTACATAGCGATCCAGAGCCATAGCCACAAGTACCCCTGACTCCATGGAAGAGAACGCATGGATGAAGAACATCTGGATCAGGCAGAAAGTGTACCCAATCTCATGGGCATGAGCCAGGAGCACCGCAAGGGCTTTGGGTGCAGTGGAGGAGGCCAGCACCAGGTCAATGCCAGATAGCATGGCCAGAAAGAGGTACATCGGCTGGTGCAAGGATGAGTCAGTCCAGATGATGAAGATGACGGTGACATTGCCCATTACAGCAAGGACATAAAGGACACACAGTGGCAATGCTATCCAGTGCTGGCTTTCCTCTAAACCGGGGATGCCCATCAGAAAAAAAGAAGGCTGGAGTAGCCTCCAGCTAGAATTACTAAAGGTCATCATCAATGGCTTGGAAGACAGAAAAGAAAAAAGAAACCAGAATCATGATTGCCGCATTCCTGGTGGGTCATCCAGTGTCTAGATCTGGCTACCATCTTCATGAGAAGAAACAAGCTGAAACTGAAACACAAGAAAATTAAGTGAGATACAAAGAAGAGAATCCCCTTTTCTTGAGACAAGGTCTTTAAGGTGAGACATCCATGTCTTAACTATGATAGGTCTAGTTTCATTTACAGATAAGAGTAAACATGCTGCTTCTAGAGAGATGCTTAGACTCTACCATTCAATTACTCCTCATTTGGAATGTCCACTTGAAAGGATCTTCTGTATCCCCTGTTGCCATTACTAAACACTGCATATCAATTTGTTATCTTTTAAAGTATTCTCCCTCAGTTTCCATAACACAGCACCCTGCAGTTCTTCCTCCTATATCTCCCATCTCACCACCTTCTCCATCTACCTCTCCCTTATATGTGGCTGATTCCAATGTCTCAGCCTCTCCTCCTTCCCCTATTCTATACAGTATCTCTGATTGAGCTCATCCATTTACCATATTATGACCATTTATATTTTTTAATTTCTTCCAAATCTAGGTTTCTGAGTCAAATACCTTTCTGAAACCCAAATCCATTTCCATTTATCTATGCCTAAATATCTATACCACATGCTCAACAAATTTGAGACTGGAGTAACTTGTGCATTCTTCACAAATCCACTCTACCTCCTTCATGCTCATATTTTTGTGAGTTAAATCACTATATCTACGTATCCAACCCAATGTAGAAACTTGAAACAATGCTTACGCATTTTTCTTTCTCATCCTTTTTACCTTTTCACTAGTTCCCTTTGACTAAATTTTTAATCTCTAAATATTCATTCGTTCTTCTTGTCCCCCGCCTCCACTGTCACTGCCTACTGCATACTCCTAACTCCTATCACCTGTATTCTTTCCTTAAATCTGTATGGGTTTGATTTCATAACCTTCAAACCAATCTCCACCCTGTGGTCAGAGGATTTTTCCTAACATGCAGGAGTCATCTTGTCATTTCTTTTTTTAATTTTTATTTATTTAAATTCAATTAGCCAACATATAGTACAACATTAGTTTCAGATACAGTTTTCAATAACTCATCAGCTGAGTATCACTTATGAGGTTAAAACCTTTAGCCAATTTAATCCATGGAATAAAATCACACATTTAAAGACTAGAGTACAAAATTTTCAAAGGTTATCTCATATACATCATCTTAAATCAATTGTAGTTATAATTACCATTAATATTTATAAAAAAGATTACTTAATATGAGATTATAGTCTCTTTACTTTGTCCACACGAATCTGTTTCTTTGTCTCAAATTTTTGCTATGTCTATCTCTCACCACGAAGTCGGGATGATTCAGTGTTCCTGGAACCCCCATATTAACAAGAAGTACCAATTAAATAGGTATTGTGTTTAACCTTCTCCATGTGATTCACTTCTTGAGCATTAAACTTGACATGGGATGTATCTTCAGCTATATGTTTTATCCTAAGAGACAGACATGGTCTAAAATAATCATATTTTTCTATGTAAGGTAGAGAGAGGTTCATGTGTCTATACATAAAAAGAGTCAAGAAAGACTCAGTTCCTACAGACTGTGCATCTATAGATCACTACAAGTGTCTTTTTTATGAATCAATGATGACCACAATATTGTCCCAAATCTCTGAACACGGAAGTTACAAAAACTGAAATGACAAGTGGTCACATAACTCCTGGTCGGTTTCCTTCCAGATTCAAATCCACTTAAAACCGCAAGTAACAGGAACATATTTTTATTCAGAACTCCAGGAGAATCTCATAATTACCAAAATTTGCATTTCAGTGCTTAACATTCTACACAGTGAGAATGTTAAGTCTTTGTCTTAACTACATCCTCTCTGCTGCAGGTTTTAGCCCATGTCTCAGTTTTCAGCTGAGGGGGTCAGAGAACAGCTGTGCATTTGTGGAAGATAACCCATTGCTTTGATAGGAGCAATGTCAGCAGAGCTGTAGAGGATGTAGCCAAAAACAGTAGGTAAGGGAAACAGCAGACCACAGGTACCTGAGTACAACAGCCCCTTTATGCTGTGTGATTTGTGAATCCAGAGCAAAAGCCTAGGACTATTTCTTAAAAAGTAATTGTTAAAGTCAACAAGAGGTCCCCCCATGATTCTTAGAGGAAAAGCAGACCAGACTTACTCCCAAGAACCTAAGTGAAGAGATATTTAGTTCTCTGACCAGGGAGCAGAGGACAATTAGCAAAGAACTGAAGTTGTACATTGTTATTTATTTATTCAGATAAATCCTGCCCAAGTAACCTGTCTTCTGTAAAATCATCCCCAAATTCTGTAAGGCAGCATGTCATGTCTCCTTTTCTTTCCTATCAAACCACTTTACCTGTTGTGTCATTGCACTGACTCCCTTGCACTGGAAAACCTGTCAGTGTGTTAGTCCTTGAAGACCAGGGGCTGTGCCTTGCTTGGGGCAGCAGTCCAGGGCCAAGTTTCAGAAGTGCCAGAATCTAATTGGTACTCGTTTTCTTAACAAATAAATATCCACATGATTATATTACAAATAAATAGATGAATATATTTAAAAAAAAAAAACAAGAATTACAGGAACTTGACAAGATAAAAACTTAAGGGATATAAGTCATTAGCAGATAGTGGATATCTGAGGGATGAACTGGATTGGGCCTCAGTGCCCCTCACTGAGTGATATTGTGATATCACCCAAGTGATATTGTGGGTGTTTCATGGCAGAAGGAACCCTGTTGAATCTCTATCCCAGAAAGGCTATAGCAGAATCCTAGCTGTATGTCAGAATTGAGGGACACCCGGGGTCACTGCTGGTCACTTCTGTCATTGTCTCTGTCACTGCAGGCAGGGAGGGCAGGCAGCCCACTGTGGGCTGTGGCTTGTCCCTATTTCCTTAATCTCCTTTATAGTGGCATGGACTTGATGATAGTGGCAAAAAGGAGATGCAGGGACGCAGATTATGGGAGGGCACAGAACCAGTGTGTTCACAATTATGACCTACTAGGAAAGGGAGGCACAGAAATCAAACCCTCCAGAGTTCAGGTGTTTAATACAAGACACATAAACAATCAGTAAAATATGCCTAGCGCAGCTATGCCATTCTCCTGATCTCTGGGCTATCTCTGAGGATGCATACTTCACAGTTTTGATTCAGGGTTGAGGGAAATTTAGCAACTTGGAGAGAACTGAGAAAAAGGAGAAAATTACCAGACTCAGAGATTCCATTGTCATCCTCTCTGCTCAGCTGCAGAAATATCCTGAATCCCCAGTTTAACGTCCATGCTGACTGTCTGCCCAGCATGGGAATAACAGTGATGAAGGGGACTTTATATTCAGAAGGGCTATACAAAATAATAATAATAATAATAATAAAAACAATAAAATAAAAAAAAGAAGGGCTATACAGCAATCTCTGAATACCAAAGGGAAACCAAACACATCACTCAAGTCCTGAAGATAAAGATTTCCAGGGTGAGCTCTTTATAGCTCTGGTGACATTGAGGTAAAATGGGCACATTAGTTAGGCCTACATGCATTATATATGATGATGAGGATGCCAAGATATGATACTAAAATTCTCTGTGAGTGATTGTGAATATTCAGCCATGACTTTGGTAAATATTGTCAAGCTCAAAGCTTGCCTTACAGCAGCGTGTGGTCTGAAGTGCATAGGGGAATCTGAAGTGCCCCTGAAGTGCTAAGGGGAATCAAATAGAGAGGGTTACTTTTGAGAAGTCAGACCTGGTGAGAACAGTTAATCTGAGGCAAAAGGAAATAAGTTTAAAACAACTAAAAATGTGTCAGAACAGATGTATTGGAAGACTCAGAGCCGTAGTAGCCAACCAAGAAATAGCTCTTATCACAAGGACTATAACAAAGGCAGAATCTAGCTGTCAATAGGCTTCCCCAAAGCTGTAAGCCTCAAATATGACCTTAATTCCCACACCTGAAATCCTGTGCATGGACCTTTAGCAGGTTCCGTTATCTTCATTCTGAAAGGCAAGTCCATTCTTGATAGTTCTCCAAAGTTGGTGACTGTAAACAAGGCACTGGGCAAGCAAGATGTTATACCAATTGGCAGGTCCCAGAGGACACTGTAATATACCTGGACAGAACCCAAGTTAGCCTCCACATTGGCTGGAGGCACGCAGCACTAAGTCTACTGCCCCCAGGATAGCTGATTGGGCAGGAGAGTTGGTTATTTCCCTGAAATAACCATCCTGTCCTATATAAGAGGAGAGAAAAAAACTAAAAGACACTTGTGAAGTTCACATTCTAAAAGACACTTGTGAAGTTCACAGTCCAGTGGTACTAAAACACTGAGATCTAAATACAGTACTATAGAACACTTCCCCTTCCTCTACATTTTACTACCACATTATGAGGGTCTATATATAGCAGCTGGGGGGGATGGTTAGGTTTTTGTTTTGTTTTGTTTTTTGCCTAATATATCATGTCCAGCTATTAACGAAAAATTACAAGGCACTTAAAAAGCAAAACACACAATTTAAAGAGACAAAGCAATCATGGGACTCAGACATGGCAGGGTAGTTGGAATTATCAGACTAAGAATTTTAAATAATTATGAATAATAGGCTAAAGACTCTAATAGACAAAGTGGACATCATGCAAGAGCAGATAGGCAATATAGGCAGAGAAATAGAAATACTAAGAAAAAAACAAAAAGAAGCACTAGTAATTAAAAACAACACCAACAACATTCTATTTTTTTCTGTAACAGAAAGGAAAAATGACTTTGATGGGATTATTCATAGATTGGATATGGCAGAGTAAAGAGTCTCTGAGTTTGAGGGGATCCCTGGGTGGCGCAGCGGTTTGGCGCCTGCCTTTGGCCCAGGGCACGATCCTGGAGACCCGGGATCGAATCCCACGTCGGGCTCCCAGTGCATGGAGCTTGCTTCTCCCTCTGCCTGTGTCTCTGCCTCTCTCTCTCCCTCTCTCTCTCTCTCTCTCTGACTATCATAAATAAATAAAAATTTAAAAAAAAAGAGTCTCTGAGTTTGAGAATAGACCAATAGAATCCTCAAAAACTGAAAAGCAAAGGGAACAAAGACCAGAAAAAAAAAAAAACAGAATAGAATATCTAATGACTGGGACAACTACAAAAGGTATAACATTTTATAAATAATGGGATTACAAGGAGAAAAAAGAGAGAAAGGAAGAAATATTTGACACAATAATGACAGAATTTCCCCCAAATGAATGTCAGACACAAAACCATACCCAGGAAGCTCAGAAAATACCAAATAGGATAAATGCCCCCCAAAAACCACATCTAGGCATATCATTTTCAAACTACCAAAAATCAAATATAAAGAAAAAATAATGAAAGAAGTCAGAGGGGTAAAACACACTTTCTATAGAAGAACAAAGATAAGAATTACATCTGACTTTACCTCAAAAAATATGCAAGAAAGAAAATAGAAGAGTGAAATATTTAAACAATTGAATGACAGAACACAACAAACCAGAATTCTCTCCCCTGTGAAATTATCCTTCAAAAATGAAGGAGAAATAAAGATTTTCTCGGGCAAACAAAAATCTCACTGAGTATGACACACTACAAAGAGGACGACACATCTGCATTCCACATGCCCCACTGCAATGTAACATTGATAATTCCTCCCCTTGAATCTAAGCTGGCCATGGTGATCCACTGACAATCCATAGAATGTGACAGAAGTCTGCACTAGTAAAGGCCACACAGCATCTGCTTGCATGTCTTGGAATGTTTCCTCCCTGGATGCTCCCTCCAGTAAGCTCCCTCTTAGAATCCACCTGCTATGCAATGAGAAATCTAAACCACATGAAGAGGCCTTGGGTAGATCCTCTAGTCAACACTCCTAACTAAGACCAGTTTTAAAATAATGCCAGCCCAGGAGCAGACGTGAGCAAAGACACCATCCACTGATTCCAGCCTCTAGCCCCTTGATTACCTTTACCTGTTTGAGAAGAAGGAAGCCACTGCACTCCACTCCATTGTACTCCTTTTAAACTCCTGACCCATAGAATCTGTCAGAGTGATAAAACAGATGTTATTTTATGCCACTATGTTTATGATGGTTTGTTAAAGAAAGTAGATAACCATAACCCTGGATTTTACTAAATAATTTGGGATTTTACTTATGAGTCATTATTGGTGATTTTTTTTTTTTTTAAATTTTTTTTTTTTATTTATTTATGATAGTCACAGAGAGAGAGAGAGAGAGAGGCAGAGACACAGGCAGAGGGAGAAGCAGGCTCCATGCACCGGGAGCCTGACGTGGGATTCGATCCCGGGTCTCCAGGATCGCGCCCTGGGCCAAAGGCAGGCGCTAAACCACTGCGCCACCCAGGGATCCCTAAGATTTTATTTATTTATTCATAGAGTCAGAGAGAGAGAGAGAGAGAGAGAGGCAGAGACACAGGCAGAAGGAGAAGCAGGCACCATGCAGAGAGCCTGACATGGGACTCGATCCAGGGTCTCCAGGATCACTCCCTGGGCTGCAGGCGGCGCTAAACCACTGAGCCACCGGGGCTGCCCTATTGATGATTTTTTAAAGCATGTGCTTCTATTTAAAAAATTTGGGAGGTGCTTGGGTAGCTCAATTGGTTAAATGTATGCTTTCCATTCAGGTCATAATCCCAGATCCTGAGATGGCAGGCATTTAAGCTCCCTGCTCAGCAGGAAGTCTGCTTCTTCCTCTACCCCTCCCCCCCCTACTTGTGAGCTTTCTCTCTCTCTCAAATAAATAAATAAAATCTTTTTAAAAATAGATTAAAAATAGATTTAAAAAATTTTAATATAGTTCACAACAACACTAGCAAAATTCTTTTTTATTTGGCTGTGAACCTTTACTAAATCCTTTGTGTTTTGTTCCTTTAATATATCATTCTGCATACAATCAGAAGAGACAAGCCACATGATTATTTATTTATTTGTTTGTTTGTTTAAGATTTTATTTATTTATTCATAGAGTCAGAGAGAGAGAGAGAGAGAGAGGCAGAGACACAGGCAGAGGGAGAAGCGGGCTCCATGCAAGGAGCCCGACGTGGGACTCGATCCCAGGTCTCCAGGATCACGCCCCAGGCTGCAGGCGGCACTAAACTGCTATGCCACTGGGGCTGCCTGCCACATGATAATTTAAATATGGAAAGTTAAATATAAATAATTTTCAACTATAACAAGGAATTGGATTATCAAGGGATTGGCTAGTAAATAGAGAGTACTCCAAAGAATATATCAATAGCAGATGAAAAGAGCAGCCCTTACCACTAGAGATAAGACAGATTGCCCAGGAAGACCCATCCTGAGCTGAGAATCATTTCCTGTCAGAGAGGGAACAAGGCAGTACACTGAATAGAAAAGAAGTTGTTGTAATGGTATGTCAGTGGAGTTGAAATTGCTGGAATCCACATTCTAGGACGCTGAGGACAGTTGTTCACAAGAAAGTACCTTGCCAGATGCTCTGCCATAAACCCACTCCAGGGAGATGGTGCATGAAGCACCTGGCCACTGGGCACTGCTGGCTGCCAAGCACTACAGAAGCTGGGTACTTGGGAAGATGAGTGCACTGCAAGGCCTGGGCACTCAAGAAGCTGTGCACACTTCAGCAAAGTCTGCCAGACAATCATATAGCAACTAGGAACCAAAATCCTTTCCGGTGACTTTAGTGAAATAGTAGACTAAGGAACTACAGAGCCTGTTCCCCCACAAAAACAGCAAATAATCTATCCCAAACTACTAGAATCAGCTTTATCAGAACCTTGGAAACTAGTCAAAGATTTGCAGCAAACAGGTGAACACTTAGTCAAGGAAAAGGTGGTTGAATCTAAGTAGGAGAGCTCTGTGACATTTTAACTCACCCTGGCTTCATCCCTCCCTCTTTAGTTCAGCAGTACTCTTGAAAATGGTAGCCCATGTTACCCATGTGGATCCACAGAACTGAAAGAAGCAGAGCAGACCTTGTTCTCAAAGAATTATAGTTGTTTGCTTTGACCTATCTTGTGGTTTCCTGAGGATAGGTGCACGGAGGTTGCTTTTATTTTACATAACTCAGAACTTTCCCAGGATAAGGTGGTAGCTACTTATGAATATTTGTCAAAACATTTAAAGACAAATGGATTAGCCTCTGCCACCTGAGAGAAGGAATGATAGTTGGGGAAGCAATAGATACACCAAAAATGTTGGAGGAAGGTTAGGGAGTGAGAGGTCTCACTGGAATAGGGGCTTACTTTGAAAAATTCTCCTATATTCCTGGGAATCTAGAAAGCCTCATACATGTCCAGGACTTAATACATGCTCAGAAAAGACCTGAGAAGGCCCTTAACTCATCTCTGCTGATCTTTGGTCTCTGTGCAAGCAGAAAATCAATACCAAGGTAGCATTGCAAAGTGCCTAGCTGACTGTTGAAGGCATGCTTTAACACACACAGAGCCCACCTGCAAAGAATGTAGGTTTCTCATTTTAGGCAATTAAAGAAATTTCTACTGAATCTAGCTGACCACTAAGCTAGTCCATAGAGACTTTAGTAACTACAAAACAAAAACAAAAACAAAAACAACAGCCTTTACAAAATTTGTGTGGAATCACTAAAAAGCAAGAGCACCACCACAGGGAGTCACTGTTTAGTGTCCTTTCATTTCATCCTAAAGGACTCCTTTCATCCCAGGGTCCCATAAATTCCAGAGGGGAGAATTTGAATTCCACAGTTGCTACATTATAATATTCAAAATGTTCACTTTTAACCAAAAATTATGAGGTATGCAAAGAAATAAGAAATATGTCTTATACACAGGCATAAGAAAAGGAATTAATAGAAACTGTCTTAAACATTTTCAATGAGCAGAAGAAAGTCATGAATAAAAAACTAGAGCAAACCAATATAACAATATCTCACCAAATCAAGAATGTCAATAATAGGAAAGAAATTATATAAAGAGACCATATAAAAATTCTGGACTTGAAAAGCACAATAACTTAATTAAATTTCACTAGATGGATGCAATAGAAGATTTAAGCAGGCAGAATAAAGAATTTATTAAACTGAAGAATCCATTGGGATTAACCAAAATGAGAAGCAGAAAAAATAGAATGAAGAAAAGTGGACAGAACCTAAAAGACCTGTAGGACACTAATAAATCACATCAACACACACATAATGAGAATGGCAGAAGGAGAAAAAAGAAAAAGGAATATTTGAAGAAATAGTTACAAAAAGCTTCCCAAATTTGGTTAAAGATTTGAATCTATCCATTCAGAGCTCAATAAATTATTTTAGTGTAAACTCAATGATATCTACAATGAGACATATTATAATCAAACTTTAGAAAGACAAAGAAAAAGAATCATGATGGTAGCAAGAGAAAGGTCTTAAGAGATCCTCAATAAGACTAACAGCTGATTTCTTGTCAGAAACCATGGAGACTAGGGGCACCTGGGTGGCTCAGTCAGTTGGGCATCTGACTCTTGGTTTCAGCCCCGGTCACAATCTCAGGGTTGTGGGATCAAGCCATGTATCAGGCTCTATGCTCAGGGTGGAGTCTGCTTGAAATTCTCTCTCTCCCTCCTTCTGCCCCTTCCCCTACTTGTGCCCTCTCTCTTTTTCTCTCTCTCTCAAATAAATAAATAAAATCTTAAAAAAGAACCCATGGAGACTAGAAGTCAGTAGGATGGCAAATTAAAAGTGCTAAAAGAAAAAAAATCTCAACCAATATTTCTGTATCTGGTAAAATTATCCTTCAAAATAAAGGAGAGTTAAAATATTCCCTGCCGATTCCCAAAAAAACAAAAACAGAATTCATAGCTAGTAGAGCTACCCTACCAAAAAATGCAAAAGGTGTGAGTCCTTTAGGATGACATAAAAGGACTCTAAACAGTAACTCAAATCCATATAAAGAAACAAAGATTAGCCTTGGTCTGGCCAAGAGGCATGGCATGGGCAGAGGCCAGGCTACTGAAATACAAAGGGAGGAGCCTGAGCCTGAGCCACTGCTGCCACCACCACTGCTCCTGCCAGAAAGAAGCAAGTGTGCAACTTGAGCCAGGAAAATGAAGATGGCCACCAAATCATGACTCGATTACAACTAACAGGTTCCTGTTGCATTTAAATCTTGTCTCTGTGGTTATGTACTTATTAATAGGAAACTTCTAAAAATAAACATCTAAGATAAATCATCACCTTTTACTGATGTGAACATTATCGTATCTTTGAAAGATTTCTGAATACTTTTTTTTAATATGATCTTAAACAAGGATACAATGCATCTATAGTAAGTAGAAACATCAAGTCTGTCTTTTGAGAAGGCTCTGTTAGTAAAAGGTCTATAGAGTGGTGGCATGAAATTTTTGTTCTGGAGAGCTGAGTCTGAAAAATTACCCTGTAGGAAGACCCAAATCTGTTTTAAATGAAGATCAGCTGAAAGCCATGGTGGAAGCTAATTCCAAAACAGTAAATCAAGGCCTTCCAGCAGACTTCAGAATTTCTGCTACAACATTTTCTCAACATCCAGCTTCTGGCTGCAATAGGAAACGTGAAAACATTGGACAAGTGGGCAGGTATGACACCATGATGGATGATCACAGACAGATGATTAGTAATGTGCTCATCTCTTAGACTTGAAAGAGGAGAGAACTGTTTTAGAGAGGATCATGAGTTTTGACAAAAAAATAAAATTGAAAGTGATCTGGACAATAGTTGGATGTTGACAAAGTTCCCAAATATGTGTTAAAGCCATCATTGGAATGAAAAAAACTTCCAGTAAATGTACGGTGGCCTGCAAAAAGGGCATTTCATTACTGCTTTTTAAACAAGCTTAAACTAACTTCTTATTGTCAAGAAATTGAAATTACATACCAAAAATTGCTTTATAAGCCCTCTGCTTTGGTTAGTAAACATGCACCTATATTTTTCCATGACAATATTTGACTATAGACATCACAAAATACCATAATAAAATTAAGTGAATTGGGCTAAGAAATTCTGCTACATTCATTATACTCACCTGAATTTCTTTCAAAAGATTACCACATTTTTTTGTCATTTGAATCTCTTTGTAAGAAAGAGGCATTCAGAGGCGGGGCAAGATGGTGGAGAAGTAGGATTCCCAAGTCACCTGTCCCCACCAACTTACCTAGATAACTTTCAAATCATCCTGAAAACCTATGAATTCAACCTGAGATTTAAAGAGAGAACAGCTAAAATGCTAGAGAGAAGGGTTTGTGCTTCTAAGAAGGTAGAAAGTCAGAAAAAAAAAATTTTTTTTAATCCAGTGGGGGAGGGGTCCCACAAGGAGCCAGGCTAAGGCCAGACAGCAAGAGCCTCCAGGACAGGAAAGCCCAGTCCTGGAGAGGCAGGAACTTTAAAAATCCACACTGCATTCTTCCCAGATGGAAAGGCACTCACAGGGAACTCGGGCAGAACTGCAGGAGGGGCAGTGGAGCCTCTAGGTTCCTGGGGTCACTAACTGAGGAAGTGCGCCCCAGGGGAGAGCGTGCCACACGCCGGGGGATGATCTCGGTAAAGGGCTGGAGGGCGAGCCCTGCCAGGCCTCGGGAGCAGCTCAGGTCCCCAAACGCAGGGCCTGGGGGACACCGCCCAGGATCCAGTGCTCCCCTGGGACAGGCAGAGACAGGGAGAGCACAGGACAGTGAGGATGCTCCTGCCACCGGGCACCCTGAGCTGGCAGATCAGCGCCCCCCCCCACCTCCCCCAGCATCCAGGCCCCTCCAGACTCGGAGACCATGGTAGTTACCTTAGGTGCTGACTCCAGGGCTGGAGAGCTGGCCACCGCTAGTGTTGGTCACCCTCCTGGTGTCACCCGGTGCCAGGGACAGAGCGGGGCCACCAGGGAACAGGGGCCTCACAAGATAAACAGCTCCCACTAAGCCACGTACCTGGCAGGAGGTGGGGCAACTCCCTCAGATGCACACACCTGAAAATCAGCACAGCAGGACCCTCCCCCAGAAGACCAGCTAGAAGGACAGGGGAAGAGCAAGTTCTTGGTCAAGCAGCACTGGAAAGCTCCAGCACAAGTTATAGGATTTACAATATACAGAACCAGAGGATGCCCCTCCTTGTTTTCTTTTGTTTTGTTTTGTTTTCTGTTTTTTCTTTTTCTTCCTTTTTCCAGTACATTTCCTTTTTAGTCACTCCGCATGGAACAAAATGACTAGAAAGAAGAACTCATAACAAAAGAAAGAATCAGAAACAGTACTCTCTGCCACAGAGTTACAGAATTTGGATTACAATTTGATGTCAAAAAGGCAATTCAGAAGCACAATTATAAAGCTGCTTGTGGCTCTGGATAAAGCATAAAGGCTTCAAGAGACTTCATGACTGCAGAATTTAGATCTAATCAGACCGAAATTAAAAATCAATTAAATGAGATGCAATCCAAACTGGAGGCCCTAATGACAAGGGTTAATGACGTAGAAGAACGAGTGAGTGACATAGAAGACAAGTTGATGGCAAGGAAGGAAGCAGAAGAAAAAAAAGAAAAACAATCATGAGGAAAAGGTAAGGGAAATAAATAACAGCCTCAGAAGGAAAAATCTACGTCTAATTCAGGTCCCAGAGGTGCCGAAAGGGACAGAGGAACAGAAAGGGTATTTGAACAAATCATAACTGAGAACATCCCTAATTTGGGGAGGGAAACAGGCATTCAGATCCAGGATATAGAGATATCCCCCCCTAAAATCAATAAAAACCACTCAACACCTCGACATTTAATAGTAACTTGCAAATTCCAAAGATAAAGAGAAAATCCTTAAAGCATCAGGAGACAAGAGATCCCTAACTTATATGGGGAGAAATATTAGATTAACAGAAACCCTCTCCACAGAGACCTGGCAGGCGAGGAAGGGCTGGCAGGCTATATTCAGGGTCCTAAATGAGAAGAACATGAAGCCAAGAATAATCAATGCAGCAAGGCTCTCATTCAGAATAGAAGAAGAGATAAAGAGTTTCCAAGATAGGCAGAAACTGAAAAACTATGTGACCACCAAACCAGGTCTGGAAGAAATATTAAGGGGGACCCTATAAAAGAAAGAGGAAGCCCAAAGAAATAATTTACAAAAACAGGGACTGAGTAGGTATTATGATGACACTAAATCCATATCTTTCAATAGTAACTCTGTAAGTGAATGGGCTAAATTATCCCATCAAAAACACAGGGTATCAGACTGGATAAAAGGCAAGACCCATCTATTTGCTGTCTATGAGAGACTCATTTTATTTTTTTAAAAAGACTTATTTATTTATTCATGGTAGACAGAGAGAGAGAGAGAGAGAGAGGCAGAGACACAGGAGGAGGGAGAAGCAGGCTCCATGCCAGGAGCCTGAAGTGGGACTCCAGGATCACGCCCTGGGCCATAGGCAGGTGCTAAACCGCTGAGCCACCCAGGGATCCCCCAGAGACTCATTTTAGATGTAAGGACACCTACAGCCTGAAAATAAAAGGTTGGAGAACCGTTTACCATTCAAATGATCCTTAAAGGAAAACTGGGGTAGCAGTCGTCATATCAGATAAATTAAAGATTATCCCAAAGACTGTAGTAAGAGGTGAAGAGGGACACTCTATCATATTTAAAGGATGTATCCAACAAGAGGACCTAACAATCATGAATATTTATACCCCTAATGTGGGAACTTCCAAGTATATCAATGAATTAATAACCAAAGTAAAGACATATTTAGATAACAATACTTTAATACTGGGAGACTTCAACACGATGCTTTCTGCAAATGACATCTCTTCTAAGCACAACAGCTCCAAAGAAACAAGAGCTTAAATGATATACTGGACTAGATAGATTTCACAGATATTTACAGAATTTTACACCCAAAAGCTACTGAATACACATTCTTGTCAAGTGCACATGGAACTTTCTCCAGAATAGACCACATACTGGGTCACAAAGCAGGTCTCAATCAATACCAAAAGATTGGGATTGTCCCCTGCATATTTTCAGACCTTATTGCTTTGAAACATGAACTCAATCACAAGAAGACATTTGGAAGAAATTCAAACATGTGGAGATTAAAGAGGATCTTGCTAAAAGATGAAACACTCAACCAGGAAATTAGAGAAGAAATACAAAGATTCATGGAAACTAATGAAAATGAAGATACAACCATTCAAAATCTTTGGGATACAGCAAAAGCAGTCCTGAGAGAGAAATACATTGCAATACAAGCGTCCCTCAAAAAATTAGAAAAACTCAAATACACAAGCTAACCTTGCACCTAAAGGAGCTGGAGAAAGAACAGCAAATAAAACCTACACCCAGCAGAAAAAGAGAGTTCATAAAGTTTCGAGCAGAACTCATTGAAATAGAGACCAGAAGAACTGTAGAACAGATGAACAAAATCAGGAGTATGTTCTTTGAAAGAATAAATAAGATAGATAAACCATTAGCCACCCTTATTAAAAACAAAAGAGAAAAGACTCAAATTAATAAAATCATGAATGAAAAGGAGAGATCACCACCAATACCAAGGAAATACAAACGATTTTAAAAAACTTATTATGAGCAGCTATACACCAATAAATTAGGCAATCTAGAAGAAATGGACGCATTTCTGGAAAACCACAAACTACCAAAACTGGAACAGGAAGAAATGGAAAACCTGACCAGGCCAATACTGTGGAGGAAATTGAGGCAGTCATCAAATACCTCCCAAGACACAAAGGCCAGGGCCAGATGGCTTCCCAGGGGAATTCTATCACACGTTTAAAGAAGAAACCATACCTATTCTACTAAAGCTGTTCTGAAATATAGAAAGGGGTGGAATACTACCAAACTTGTTCTATGATGCCTGCATCACCTTAATTCCAAAACCAAAGTCTGACCAAAAAAGGGGAATTATAGACCAATATCCCTGATGAACACAGATGCTAAAATTCTCACCAAGATACTAGCTAATGGGATACAACAGTACATTAAGAAGATTATTCACCATGACCAAGTGGGATTTATCTCCGGATGCAAGGCTGGTTCAACACTCATAAAGCAATCAACATTTTAGATCATATCAACAAGAGAACAAAACAGGAACCATATGATCCTCTCAATAGATGCAGAGAAAGCATTTGACAAAATACAGCATCCATTCCTGATCAAAACTCCTCAGAGTGTAGGGATAGAGGGAACATTCCTCAGGATCTTAAAAGCCATCTACGAAAAGCCCACAGCAAATATCATTCTCAATGGGGAAACACTGGGAGACTTTCCCCTAAGCTCAGGAACATTATAGGGATGTCTACTGTCACCACTGCTATTCAACATAGTACTAGAAGTCCTAGCCTCAGCAATCAGACAACAAAAAGAAATAAAAGGCATTCAAATTGGCAAAGAAGAAGCCAAACTCTCCCTCTTTGCAGATGACATGATACTGTACATAGAAAATAGAAAACCCAAAAGACTCCATCCCAAGATTGCTAGAACTCATACAGCAATTTGGTAGCGTGGCAGGATACAAAATCAATGCCCAGAAATCAGTGGCATTTTATACACTAACAATGAGACTGAAGAAAGAGAAATTAAGGAATCAATCCCATTTACAATTGCACCCAAAAGCATAAGACACCTAGGAATAAACTTAACTAAAGAGGTAAAGGATCTATACCCTAAAAACTATAGAACACTTCTGAAAGAAATTGAGGAAGACACAAAGAGATGGAAAAATATTCCATGCTCATGGATTGGAAGAATTAATATTGTGAAAATGTCCATGCTACCTAGGGCAATTTACACATTCAGTCCACTCCCTATCAAAATACCATGGACTTTTTTCAGAGAGTTGGAACAAATCATCTTAAGATTTGTGTGGAATCAGAAAAGACCCCAAATAGCCAGGGGAATATTAAAAAAGAAAACCATAGCTGGGGGCATCACAATGCCAGATTTCAGGTTGTACTACAAAGCTGTGGTCATCAAGACAGTGTGGTACTGGCACAAAAACAGACACATAGATCAATGGAACAGAATAGAGAATCCAGAAATGGCCCCTCAACTCTATGGTCAACTAATATTCAACAAAGCAGGAAAGACTATCCACTGGAAAAAGGACAGTCTCTTCAATAAATGGTGCTGGGAAAATTGGACAGCCACATGCAGAAGAATGAAACTAGACCATTCTCTTAGACCATACACAAAGATAAACTCAAAATGGATGAAAGATCTAAATGTGAGACAAGAATCCATCAAAATCCTAGAGGAGAACACAGGGTGTTGGAACTTGGCCACAGCAACTTCTTGCAAGATACATCTATGAAGGCAAGGGAAAGAAAAGCAAAAAGGAACTATTGGGACTTCATCAAGATAAAAAGCTTCTGCACAGCAAAAGAAGCAGTCAACAAAACTAAAAGACAACCTACAGAATGGGAGAAGATATTTGCAAATGACATATCAGATAAAGAGCTAGTATCCAAGATTATAAGAACTTAGCCAAGAAACAAACAATCCAATCATGAAATGGGAAAATGACGTGAACAGAAATTTCACAGAGGAAGACATAGACATGGCCAACAAGCACATGAGGAAATGCTCCGCACCCCGCATCACTTGCCATCAGGGAAATACAAATCCAAACCACAATGAGATGCCACCTCACACCAGTGAGAATGGTGAACATTAACAAGATGGGAAACAACAAATGTTGGAGAGGATGTGGAGAAAGGGGAACCCTCTTGCACTGCTGGTGGGAATGTGAATTGGTGCAGCCACTCTAGAAAACTGTGTGGAGGTTCCTCAAAGAGTTAAAAATAGAACTGCTCTAAGACCCAGCAATTGCACTGCTGGGGATTTACCCCAAAGATACAGATGCAGTGAAACAGCAGGACACCCACACCCCATTGTTTATAGCAGCAATGTCCACAACAGCCAAACTGTGGAAGGAGTCTCAGTGTCCATCGAAAGATGAATGAAGGGATCCCTGGGTGGCGCAGCGGTTTAGCGCCTGCCTTTGGCCCAGGGCGCGATCCTGGAGACGCGGGATCGAGTCCCACATCGGGCTCCCTGCATGGAGCTTGCTTCTCCCTCTGCCTGTGTCTCTGCCTCTCTCTCTCTCTCTCTCTCTCTCTCTCTCTCTCTCTCTCTCTCTCTCTCTGTGACTATCATGAATAAATAAATAAAAATTTTATAAAAAGAAATATGAATGGATAAAGAAGATGTGGTCAGTGTATACAATGGAATATTACTCAGCCATTAGAAAAGACAAATACCCACTATTTGCTTTAACGTGGATGGAACTGGAGGGTATTATGCTGAGTGAAGTAAGTAATCGGAGAAGGACAAAGATTGTATGGTCTCATTCATTGGGGGAATATAAAAAATAGTGAAAGGGAATAAAGGGGAAAGGAGAGAAAATGAGTGATAAATATCAGAGAGGGTGACAGAACATGAGAGACACCTAACTCTGGGAAACAAACAAGGGTTGGTGGAAAGAGAAGCGGGTGGGTGGGTTGGGGTGACTTGGTGATGGGCACTGAGGGGGGCACTTAGCAGGATGAGTACTGGGTGTTATGCTATATGTTGGCAAATTGAACTCCAATAAAAAATATGCAAAAAAAAGATAAAAAGGAGAACATTCTCCAATTGAGTAGCAGTAATAGGAGAATTTGAATAAATTTTAACAATGCTGATATATGGTATTATTTAATATTTGGAGAAATTTATCATTTAGGGAAAGTAGTTAATGCTAACAGTGGATGTTTTAGTTGAATAAAACTTTCCTTTTTCGAAAGAAAGTTGAATGTACATAAGTAGTTTACAACATGTGTAGATATAAAATATAATTAATCATCTAATCACTAATCATCAAAGAAATGCAAATCAAACCACAGTGAGATATCACCTCATACCTATCAGAATGACTAAAATCAAAAACTCAAGAAATAAGTGTTGGTGAAGATGTGGAGAAAAAAGAACACTCATTCACTGTTGGTGGGAGTGCAAACTGGTACAGCACCTGTGAAAAACAGTATGAATATTTCTAAAAATCTTAAAAACAGAATTACCATGTGATCCAGTAATTCCACTGCTGGGTATTAGCCCAAAGAATATGAAAATTCTAGTTCAAAAAAAATATATGTGCCCCAATATTTATTCTAGTATTATTTACAATAGCCAAATTATGAACACAGTCAAGTGCTCATGTATAAATAAATGGATAAAGAAGATGTTGTATATATCCATACAATGGAATTCTACTCACCCTTTATAATATAAAGAATGAAGTCTTGCCATTTGCAACAATAGAGATGGATCTAGAGAGTACAATGCTAAGTGAAATAATCCAGTCAGAGAAAGACAAACACCATATGATTTCACTCCTATGTGGAATTTTTTTAAAGATTTATTTGTTTGTTTGTTTGTTTACTTATTTGAGAGACAGAGAGAGTCATGGGGGTAAGGACAGAGGGAGAGAGAGAGAGAGAGAGAGACTGTCTGTCAGACTGCCTGCTGAGCATGGAGCCTGGCATGAGGCTAGATCCCATGACCCTGAGATCATGAGCTAAGCCAAAACCAAGAGTATGATAATTGACCGACTGAGCCACCAAAGTGTCCCCATATGTGAAATTTAAGAAACAAAACAAATGATCAAAAGAAAAAGAAACCAAAAAACAGACTCTTATCAATGAGAACAAACTGATGTTAGGAAAGGAAAAGTGGAAGGGAGGATGGGTAAAATAAGTGAAGGAAATTAAGAGTACACCTATTGTTATGAGCACTGAGTAGTGCACAGAATTGTTGAATCCCTATATTGAATACCTGAAATCAATATAACTTTGCACATTAACTACAGTGAAATTAATTTTTTTAGCCTTTTAAAAATACAATTATAAATTTACTAGTAAACAACTTTTTATTATTTAAAGTACAACTATAAAACAATTATAAATTTATGTTGTAGGCATATAAAAATGTAATTTGTGACAACAACAAGATAAAGGGAATAGAACTATATAAAAAGCAAAGTATTTTGAATATTATTGAAACTATATTGATATTAATTCAAACAAAATTATTTTTTTTACATTTTTTATTTATTTATGATAGTCACAGAGAGAGAGAGAGAGAGGCAGAGACACAGGCAGAGGGAGAAGCAGGCTCCATGTACCAGGAGCCCGACGTGGGATTCAATCCCGGATCTCCAGGATCGCGCCCTGGGCCAAAGGCAGGCACCAAACCGCTGCGCCACCCAGGGATCCCCAAACAAAATTATTATAAATTAAGATGTTAATTATAATCTCCAAAAACAAATGTATATATTGTTTCCTCATATATATATGAGGGAAAAAAAGAAGGGAATCAAAATAGTATACTATTTGTATAACACATAGAATTGAGAAATTCAGGAATACAAAAGATATAAGACATGTAGAAGACAATTCGTAAAATGGCAGAAGTTCTCCCTTACCAATAATGACTTTAAATTTAACTAGGTTAGCTCTCCAATTATAAGGCAGAAATTGGCAGAATAGGTTAACTAAAACATGATCTAACCATATAGTGCCTACAAAGAGACTCACTTTAAAACCAAAACAGAAATTCATTGAAAGTGAAAGAAAAGAAAAAGATAATCCATGAAAACAGTGACCAAAAGAAAGCCATGATATATATTAGTATACTTAATATTAGATTAGACTTTAGTAGTAAAAAATTGCTACACGAGATATAGAAAGACATTATATAATGACAAAAGGTAAAAATCCATCAAGAAACTGTGACAATAATGCATATATACCCACCAAATAACAAAGCCTCAAAATATAAAAAGAAAAATTGACAGAATTGAAGGGGAAAGTAAAGAATTCAACAATAATACTTGAGGATTTCAACAACCACTTTCAACAATGGATGGAATAATCACACATAAGGTAAGGAAATAGAAAATTTGAACATTATAAACCAACTAGACTTAATGGTTATGCATAAAACATTCAACCCAACAAGAGCAAAATGCACATTCTTTTTAAGGTCACATGGAACATTCTTCAGGATAGGCCATATATTAGGCCACAAAACAAGAGTTAATAAATATAAAAAGACTGAAATCATACAAAGTGTCTTCTCTAATAATAATGGAATGAAATTAGAATTCAATAATAGAAGGAAAACTGGAAATTTAAAAGAATGTGATAATTAGACAGCACATAGTTTTAAAAAGTTGAGTCAAAGAGAAAATCAAAAAGAAAATTAGAAAATACTTGATAAGAATAAAAATGAACATATACTTTTCCAAAACTTATGGGATATTGCAAAAGCATTGCTCAAAATTTATACCTACAACACCTACATTAAAAAAATAAAATAGATCTTAAATCAAAAACCTAACTTTTCCACTTAAGTAACTAGGAAAAGAACAGCAAACTAAACACAAAGCAAAAAGAAAGATGGAAAAACTGAAGATTACAGTATTACAGTGTCAATAAATGAAATAGAGAATAGAAAAGAATAATGAAAATCAACCAAACCAAGATTCAGCTCTTTGAAACAATCAACAAAATTGACAAACCTTTAGCTAGACTGACTAAGACAATTAGGCAATGAAAAAATAAAAGTAAAAAGTATCCAAATAAAAAGGGAAGAAGTAGCACTATCTCTAATCACAGATGATATGATATTATACAGAGAAAATCCTAAAGAATACACACACACACACACACACACACACACACAACACTAGCACTAATAAATTCAGAAATTTTGCAGGATACATTAGCATAAAAATCAATGTATTTGTATGCATTAGCAAAGAAAAATTCAAAAATGGAATTAAATCCATTTACAATACCATCAAAAAACATAAAATACTTTTTTAAAAAAAGTATATAATACCTAAGAATTTAACCTAGAAGTTACAAGACTTGTACAATTAAAACTACAAAACATTTCTAAAAAACATTAAAGTATGAAAACAGAGAAGGATGCAAACCATAGGAGAAGCTTAACTATAAGAAACAAACTAAAGGTTGCTGGAGGGGATATAGGTGGGGGGGATGAGGTAATTGGGTGAGGGGCATTACGGAGGACACTTGATATAATCGGCACTGGGCATTATATGCGACTGATGAATCACTAAATTCTACCGTTGAAATTAATAATACAGTATATGTTAACTAAATTGAATTTAAATAAATAAATCAGCAAATAAATTAAAAAATGAAATTAAATTAGAATTAAGTGAATGTAAAGATATCAGTATTCATGATTGGAAGACTCAATATGGTTCAGATGGCAATACTCCCCAAATTAATCCACAGATACAATACAATCCTAGGAAAATACTAATTGCTTTTTTTTTTCTTGAAGAAATGGACAAGCTGATCATAAAATTCATGTGGAATTTCAAGGAACCTTGAGTCAAAACAATCTTGGAAAAAATCAAGTTGGAGGACTCACATGTCCCAATTTCAAAACTGACTACAAAGCAAAGTAATCAAAACAATGTGGTATTGACATAAAGATAGACAAATAGTTGAATGCAAGAGAATTAAGAGTACACAAATAGGGTGCCTGGGTGGCTCAGTCAGTTAAGTGTCTGCCTTCAGTTCAGGTCATGATCCAAGAGTCCTGGGATCAAGTTCGATGTCGGGCTCCCTGCTCAGTAGGAAGTCTGCTTCTCCTTCTTCTCCCCTTCCTCCTTGCTCATGCTCTCTCTCTAGATAAATAAATTAATTAAATCTTTGGGAAAAAAAAAGAGTCCACAAGTAAATTTGTATATGTATGGTCCACCAATTTTCAGCAAGGTTGCCAAGATCATTCAATAATAGAATAGTCTTTTCAACAAATTATTCTAGAAGCACTCAACATCCATGTGGAAAGAAAGAAGTTGAATGCTTCCTGGCACCACATACAAAAATTAACTTAAGATGAGTCACAGACCTAAATATGAAAACTAAAACTACAAACCTCTCAGAAAAAATGTACAAGCAAATCTTTATGACCTTTGTTTTGGCAAAACTTCCTAGCTATGATACCAAAAGCAAAGGATAAGGGGGAAAAACAGACAAATTGGACTTCATCAAAATTAAAAAACTGTTTGTACTTCAAAGAATATTATCAAAAAAGTAAGAAGACAACCCAAAGAATAAGGTAATAATTTTATAAATCAAAGTGACAAAGAAATAACTCCATACTTTGGCATGTTGTGATAGTTGCCCTCGAGATAAAGGGAAGTTGGGTGGATTCCTCCTGTGTGTACCACCTTGCAGAAAGATAAAGGAAAGAATGGGACTGCCATTTTAGACATAATTATCAACAAATACCTTTCTCATTAAGGAGCATCTGATCTGATTTCGTGTTCACTATCACTCTTTCATTTCAGTTTAATTAACGCTAAAAGTACCATATCTTGAAAGACAAGAGAGGTTCCTAGAAAGAACCGATCAACACAGACAAATACTAGAAAGGGTTCAGGTAAGATGACATTATAAATCCATTCTTTTTGGCTATTTGAGAGCAAGCATTAGCAAGAGTAATTTCTGTGCAATGTTGAAATAAAAATTAAACTGTGAAATAAGTATTAAGGAGATGAGGAAGAGTTAACAAAATAAAGAGGTTACTCACAAAGTTTATGAAGGGGAAAATAGATGGGGTAATCTCTAGAAGGAATATGAAGGAAAGATATATTTGAAGGGGGGATACTTCAGAAATGTCCTTTAATCTGAAGGGCATTATTCGTCAGAGAAGAGTGAGTTAAACTCTGGGGAGTCTGGAATAGAAAGCTGTCCATCTGGTGGGCTGCTCTGAGATTAGTGTTGAGTGGATCTACTTGCTGAAATTACTCAGCTAACCCCTAAGGGCACTGGAGCCCTTTTCCCATTTCAAAATAAAAAAAGCATTAGACCCAGGAGAATGCTTAGAATAGAGTGGTGAGGGCTTATATAGCTGCTCACAAAACCAGAGCATCCCCAGCACCTAATTTATTCTAAAGCTCCACTCCAGAGATGTCAAACAAAGCTACAGATCTGTTCTGAACAACAAATGACTGAATACAGGCAGCTGAAGCCAGGAGTGCTGAAGCAGCTACAGAAAGCAGTGCCTGTCTGAGAGAACCTTTTCAAAGATCCTATTGGTAAGGAAACCAACCAATAATCTACATTCCAAGAGGTGAGGGGATGGATGTGTCCCAAATTCCAGTATTTCTGTCCTGATCTCTGAATTTGATTAGTATGTGTCTTATCTTTGGCTTCCATGGCTGGCTTTCCTTATTCGATTCTTCACTTCCAGTACCTCCCTCTCACAAGCTCTTCACTTTTATAAAGACTAAGGTCTATGATCAGAAAATAGAACTGGGTGGGTTCCTGGGTGGCTCAGTAGGTTAAGCATATGTCTTCCACTCAGGTCATGGTTCCAGAGTCCTGGGATCCAGCTCTGCATTGGGTTCCCTGCTCAGTGGGGAGCCTGCTTCTCCTGCCCCATCTGCTACTGCCCCTGCTTGTGTGCTCGCTCTCTCTCTTCCTCAAATAAATAAATACAATCTTAATTAAAAAAAAAAAAGGCAGGAATGACGGACAACCTCAAAAGGGTGGGATTTTCCAGTCAGAAGCCCTTACAAACACTTTTTACTTTACATCTCAAGAGAGGAACTAAGACTTGGGTGGATTCCTCCTGTGTGTACCACCTTGCACAAAGGAGAGAGTGAGGCAAGAAAGAGGGAAAAAATGCCATGAAAATTTCTGCAATTTTGAGTGTAGCATTTCCTTGGTTGGGCACTTACCTGTTTCCTATAGATCCTGACTTAGTTTCTCAGTTTCTAAAACTTCCACAAAGCTATTTTGGTCAATCTGTTGCTTGGTGTTCTGTAGTAGAACAAGGACCTAGAGGTTCCTAGTCTCCACCATTTTGCTGACATCCGTCTCTTAAATACACTTTCTGGTACACTTATTTGAAAAGTTTTCCAAAGATTAAAGAATTAATGAAATCAAGAATGTAAAAATGAAGAGGACCAAGTGTGAAAGGGCCAAGGGTAAGCCATGAAATTCCTTAGACAAAGAAAAAAAAATGTTTATGTGCAAAAAAAAAATGCATGCTCTATTTCCAACTTGTACCATACAGAAATATAGTTTGTTAAAAGTTTATTGTCACTTGGAATTTAAGAAATAAAACAGATGAACATAGGGAAGGGAAGGAAAAGAAAATAAGATGAAAACAGAGAAAAGCAAACCATAAGAGATTCTTAACTCTTGGAAACAAACTGAGGCTTGCTGGAGGGGAGGGGGCTAGGGGTGTAGGGTGATTGGGTGATAGGCATCAAGAAGGATACTTGATGTACTGAGCACTGAGTGTTCCATGCAACTGACAAGTCACTAAATTCTTTCCTGAGATTAATACTACACTATATGTGAACTAATTTGAATTTAAATAAAATCTTGAAAAAAAATAAAAGTTTATTGCCACTTGTCCCTCCTTCTATCTTTTGTTAATAAAATTGGTGATTTAAAAATACAACTCTAGGTATTTTAACATTACTTTAATAATCAGAAGAGGAAACATGCTATTCTATAGGGTACTAACGTATCCACTAAGATTTTATGGAAGGAATGTTGGATTTAAATGCATAACATTAAAATTTTACTGTAGCTTTGACACTTATTAGTGATTTCAATACATGATCCTTATCTAGACAAATCATTCAGTTTCCTCATATGAATAACACTTATATATGGTGAAAATTAAATGAAGTGCTTTATGTCAAAAACTATTTTCCAGCAACAAGGCACTTAGAAAGACTGATCAGAGCTCTAATTGCAGCTACTTATTCTCTTGCTGAAGATCCCCAGGAATGGAGACATCACCTCTACTCTCCAACTTTACTTACTTGTTTTGGCTTAATTGTATCCCTCAATTCATTCATTGAAATTATAATCTCTAGTACCTCAGAATTAACAGCTTTGTAGAAAACGTCTTTAAAGAGGTAATTGAGTTAAAATGAATCTTGACCACAGGCCCTAATCCAATGTGACTAGTGTTCTTAAGAAGAGTAAATTTGGACATGTGCATTCACAAAGAGTGGATGAAATGAAGACACCGGAAGATAGCTATCTAAAAGTCAACAAGAAGGGACTTAGAAGAAACCAGGACTACCAACACCTTGATTTTGGGCTTCTAGCCTACAAAACTGTGAGAAAACAAATTTCCATACCGGATTTCTAGCACATAAAATCAGTGAATCTCTACTTTTATTATATTACATTTTTAATCTTATTATCTATAATGGACCTTTTCTTATTCTTAGGTAAACTTTCCCCAGAATCTCAAGGAGATAAAGGATACATTATATTTCAAAGGACTGAATTATTATTGGTGAATCTTACACCTGTACACAAGCTTTGACATTCACCTAAGCTAACCATAGACTGTCCTTGCTTCTCTTAATCCATAGGCAGATGCTGAGAAGAAGACATTCCATAATATGGATATCACCCTGAGTATAACCAATAGCTCCAGGTTTCAAGTACCTGAATTCATCCTCCTGGGGCTCCCAGGCATTCATGAGTGGCAGCACTGGCTCTCTCTGCCCCTGGCTCTGCTCTACATCTTAGCTCTTTGTGCTAACATCCTCATCTTAATCACCATCCAACATGAGCCTTCCCTGCACCAGCCCATGTATTGGTTCCTTGGTGTCTTGGCTATAGTGGACATTGGCCTGGCTACCACTATCATACCCAAGATCCTGGCCATTCTCTGGTTTGATGCCAAGGCCATCAGCCTCCCTGAGTGCTTTGCTCAGATCTATGCCATCCACTCTTTTATGGGCATGGAGTCAGGCATCTTCCTCTGCATGGCTATCGATAGATATGTAGCCATTTCCTACCCCCTTCGGTACCCCTCCATACTCACTGAGGCTTTTGTGATCAAAGTCACACTGTTCATGGTGCTCAGGAATGGCCTGTTGACCCTCCCAGTGCCTGTATTGGCTGCCCAGAGACACTACTGCTCCAGGAATGAAATTGACCACTGTCTATGCTCTAATTTGGGGGTCACTAGTCTGGCCTGTGATGACATCACTATTAACAGATTTTACCAGTTGGCCTTGGTATGGGTTATGGTTGGGGGTGACATGGGTCTGGTCTTTGCTTCCTATGCTTTGATTATTCGCTCAGTGCTGAGGCTGAACTCTGCTAAAGCAACATCAAAGGCCCTGAGTACCTGCAGCTCCCATCTCATCCTCATTCTCTTTTTCTACACGGCTGTTATTGTGGTGTCTGTCACCCAGCTGGCAGGAAGAAAGGTCCCCCTTATCCCTGCTCTCTTCAATGTGCTGCACAGTATCATGCCCCCAGCCTTTAACCCCATGGTTTATGCCCTCCGGACCCAGGAGCTGAGAGTGGGCTTCCAGAGGGTGCTTGGTTTGGGTGACAATGTGTCCAGGAAGTGAGCCAGCTTTAAATGGCTGGTTTTTATAACTGGTATTACAGAAAGAGCACAGGCTTTGGAGTGCAACAGCCCTGGATTAAAATTCCATGTCTCCCAATTGCTAAGAACATCAATTCAAATTAATTCACCTGTTTTATACAGCATATACTAAGTTCCAAGCACTGTAAACAGTTCACAAATATTAATTCATATAATTGCATAACAATCCTATGAAACAAATACAATCGTTATTTAGATGACACAATTGTTACTGAGAAACTTGCCCAAGTCCAATGGGAAAGAAGTTGACAATGACATTAAAATCCAAGCAGACCCTGTTCTTAACCCCTTTCTCTCTATTCAACCTTGCTACTAACTTTTAAAAACATAAATTGACAATAAGAAAGAATGATATCCAAGTAAAATTTTAAATCACTTGTCTTTTTTTTTCACTTGTCTTTTAATAAAAGAATATTCCATTTAAAAGTTTACAGCAATTTTCCTGTCCAATACAATACATTTTAAATCCTCTCAAGTCAACCTAGAAGATCCTGTTATATAAATGTAAGTCAAGAACTTGACAGTATTTTGTTACTTTATAAAATCTTTACCAACTCTTGAGTTTATTTTCATTAGAGCCCAAAGAAGAATATTGCAACTGCTTTTTGTTACCATTCAACATTACTTGAATTTCTCTACTGAATTGAGAAAATCCCAATGATATCCAGTGGTTTACTGAAAGTATAAAGGACACCAAAAGTACCTAAAGAGAAACTTTTCCCATAAGAGAAATGATATGTGTTTGGGGGAAAAAGAGGGGGAAAATTGGTCAATTTTTTTTTTATTTATTTCAATGCCAGAGTATATATCAGTAAGGGTGCAATGCTGACTCAAGATAATATGTGGATATGATTGGGTTTCATGCTGACCCAATCACATGGCCTTATGGCAGACTTTTCAAAGTGAATCCTAATTTATGCCAGTAAATTTGGAAGTTCAAATGTGAGGATAAAATTCTCACATTAATCCTTAAGGAATTGAATCATCTTTC
The DNA here is from genome assembly GCF_011100685.1 of Canis lupus familiaris. Taxonomy (NCBI): domain Eukaryota; kingdom Metazoa; phylum Chordata; class Mammalia; order Carnivora; family Canidae; genus Canis; species Canis lupus. The sequence goes on from NC_049242.1 coordinate 29,902,262, forward strand.
CTTTGAACAGAGCAAGTTAGATAGAGTTTTATATCTAATGTCAAGGCAGAATTGGACCATGGGCTTTCACCTGTTTTTAATTGTGATCCTATATACCAAAAACAAAAGCGCTGACAACTGACAAAGAGTAGTGCACTAATGGATAGGTCAAAGCCTTTTACTCTTTCCATGTGATATTTGGACCAGTCCTTGAGATCCTTTGATATTTCAGGGAGAAAAAAATAAGCCCTAAAAGAAAGATACTAGAATCTCTTTTAATCTGGCCCTCCAAGAGGTTGGATTTCATCTCTATTAATGGCTAAGAGATATTATTAATCCTCTCAGATAATTCAAAGATTCCTGGTGAGAACAAGTAGAGATGATGGACAAACATCTTTAAAGGGGTGTAGAGATTTTGGAGAACTAAGAAATCAGTAAAAATAATGTGAGAATCAGAGACTTCCTTTTGCTGCAACTTGTAAAGGAAACTCAGAAGTTGTCACTCACATTCTTACATCAAGATAAAACTGGACAAATGGAAAACTAACCACTTTTCTTGGACCCATCAGAGAACTGAGGTCACAGGACTAACTGACTTCCTGGAGTCAGAGGAATACACTTCCCCTAAATTGGGTATGGCTCTAATAAGTCTCTTCTCCTGGAGACAAAACCTTTATCATGGAAAATGCTCTGGGATTATTTCACAATGTTAATTTTTCCCCTCCCCCTGCCACGAGTGTCCTCTTGGATCATTACTAGGAGAATCTGCTGAGTTTGCTGGCTATAAAGTGTGGGGCCTCTCTAAGACCGTAGCTCCTGATTATTTCAAAATTACCTTTGAACTCTTCCTACCAGTTTGTCACTCCAACAGCTTCTTCTCTAAGTAACCAGATAAGAAAACCAGTGTTTTTGTATCTCACCAAATTTTAGGGTGGCATTTTGCCTGGCAATAATCAGTTCCCTGATGGATACAAGAAAAATTATTAATATTCCTTTTTTCTAACTTTTCTTCTTGTAACTTCTAAGTTCTTTACACATCAGAAGTCCTAGTACTCAGTAAATACCCAATGTACAAAATAAATACCGTAAGTCCACACTGATATAAATGGATGATGCAATAAATAAATGAATGGAGAATAATAGACAAATCTTCCATGTAAAAAATTTCCAAATAATTTATGTACATACATCACCCTGAAATAGGTGAAACATAATTCCTTATTTCTTCTCTCCAAAGAGCACAGTATGGGAAGTGGGAGAAATAATAAGTTTACAAATGAAGAAACCCAACAAACACTATGTCAGTTAGTTGATCAAGTTTATATCAATATGATACATCATGTTCATAATAAGTCTCTTTGATATAATATGATGAGAATAGCATCATTTTACCCCTATGGTTTTTCTACAAAAACACATAACCTTGATCTAATCATAAGAAAACTATCAATCAAAATGTTTCTAAATGTGATATTATGTCCTGGTGGAATCCCAGAACAGAAAAAAGACATTAGGTGAAAACTAAAAAAAAAAAAAAAAAAAAAAAAAAAATTGAATAAAGTATGTACTCTAGTTAATATTGTATCAAATATTGGTCATTAAAGGTGAAAAATGTACTGTACCAGATAAATAATTAACAAAAGGGAAACTGAGAGTGGCAATATATGGGAACTCTATACTATCTTCACAACTAACACAATTCTAAAAATCTAAGATCATTCTGCAATAAAGAGTTAATTTTGGGGGTGACTGGGTGGCTCAGTTGGTTAAGCATCTAATTCTTAATTTTGGATCAGGTCATGGTCTCAGGGCCATGAGATCGAGCTCTGAGTTAGGCTTCATGACCAGCTTAAGACTCTCTTTCTTCCTCTCACTCTGCCTCACCCCTCCCTCCCTCCTCACTCATATGCAGGCTCCCTCTCTCTCTCTAAAAAAAAAAAAAAAAAAAAAAAAAGTCCATTTCTCATTTGCTATTATCTACCCTTTTTGATGATAGGCATTCTAGTTGATGTGAAGTGGTATTCCTTTGTGGTTTGGATTTGCACTTCCTGATGGCTAATGATGTTATGCTTATTGACCATATGTATCACTTCTTTAGAGAAATGTTCATTCAGATCTTTTTCCCATTTTTAAACTGGATTTTTAGTTGGTTGGTTTGTCCTTTTGTTATTGAGTTGTAAGAGTTCCTTGAATATTCTACATACAAGTTCCTGATCAGATACATGATTTGCATGTATATTCTCTTATTCTGTAGGTTGTCTTTTGAATGCCTTGCTGGTATCCTTTGAAGCATGGATATTTTTAATTTTGACAACATTAAATTTATATATTTTCTTTGTTTGATTGTTCTTTTGGTTTCATGGGTTTTGCCTAACCCAATGTCATAAATATTTGTTTCTACATTATCTTCTAAGGGTTTTATACTTTTAGTTCTCACATATTATATATGATGTATGAGGAAAGGGTCCAACTGCACCTTTTTGCATGTGGATATCCAATTATCCGAGTATCATCTGTTGAAAAGACTATTCCTTCCATTGAATTGATTTGATAAATTTGTTGAAAACCAGTTAATCATAAGTGTGAAGGTTTATTTCTGAATTCTCAATTCTATTCCACTGAATTATATGCATATCCCTATATCAATACCATCCTGTTTTGATTACTATAACTGTGTAGTAAATTTGAAGTGTGAGTCCTCCAACTTTGTTCTTTTTTAAGATTTTTTAGCTGTTCTTAGTACCTTGAATTTCCATGTGAATTTTAGGATGAACTTGTCCATTTCTGCCAAAAAGGCAGTTGGGATTTTGATAGGGATTTCATGGAATCTATGGATCTATTTGAGGAGTATTGCCATCTCAATGATATTAATACTTCTAATCCATGAACACAAGATATCATTACCTTTATTTAGTTCATCTTTAATTTCTTCAAAATGTTTTGTTGTTTTCAGAGTACACACTTTTTATTCCTTTTATTACATTTACTCCTAGATATTTCATTATTTATGTTTTCAATGTAATTGTTTTATTTCAGTTTTGAATAGTTCATTAATAGTGTAAAAAATACAAATAATTTTTGTGCAAATGACTTTATATCCTGCAACCCTGCTAAACTCATTTATTAGTTATAATAGTTATAATAGTTTTGAGTGGATCTTCTACATACAAGATTATGTTGTTGGGGTACCTGGGTGGCTCAGTGGTTGAATGTCTGCTTTTGGCTCAGGTTGTAGCCCTGGGTCCTGGGATCAAGTCCCACATCAGTCCCACATAAAGTCCCTTGTGGGGAGCCTGCTTCTTCCTCTGCCTATGTCTCTGCCTCTCTCTGTGTGTGTCTCTCATGAATAAATAAATAAAATCTTTTTTAAAAAGATAATGTTGTCTTCAAATAGAGATAGTTTTACTCTTTCCTTTACAATTAGAATGTCTTTTTTTTTAAGTACAGGTTCAGTCAGATTTCATTTTAAAAATGGAATGTATCTTACACAAGGATCTTTTTAAAAATGTAGTCACTACAGGAGATGCACAGACCTATAACTCATGGGTTAAAGAGTGTATAGACAATTTTGTAAGGATTTGAAAAACAATTCAAAAATAGTTTACAAAGAGAATCAGGAGACAGAAGATGCTTCAAGAGGCATGATGCTCAGAAATTGTTCTGGAATGCTGGTTCACTTGTATCAGTGTCATGTTCCTGGTTCAATTTCTTGAACTCACCACTTGGAAGAAGATATGCTCAAAAGAATATGTTTGGTATCTTGTTGGTCCTTTGGTAGTTTATTAGTTACTCCAAGAATGTCACCACACTTTCTGACATAGAATTCCAGGTCTTCTTCAGTACATTTATTGGTAATCTGAACAAGGCGGGCCTTCTCAGAAGAAAATGTCTCATCTAAGTCAAATAGCTCCAGTGGAGGAAACTGAAATAGGGAAGGAAAACTGCTGGCTGAAGGGCTGGCAGTGGCCTCTCAAACTGAGGTTGGATGAGGGGGAGAGGTTCATATTTCACGTTCAGCTGTTCATGGGCCTTGATGACCTTGGGGAGGGAAGTGGTATCCAGTTGGTAAATGAACAGGTTGAAGAGGATGGTAAAGTCTCTCGGGTTCTCATTGCCCTCCTAGAGACACACTCGAAGCTGCTCTGACAGGGTGTCTGCTGGGCAGCATCATGTTGTCAGAAATCTCTGGGTCCTTAGCATCGATCTGGTTTAGGTGGATGTCTCCCATTGTGAGCCACTGGAAAACAACATCCATGATTTTGCTGCTTTCTTCTTTATCCTAATATTAGTCACTGAACATGTGACATGAGCCAAGGACTACCAGCTTTCCACCTTGGTTCTTCGAGTGACAGAAAGCCAGAATGGGTCTGTTAAGTGATAAATAGAGCCTGTGGACAGAACAGCCACTGCTGGTTCCATGACACTCAGTGTGGCACCAAAAGGATAGGCAAAGGTGAGAGCCTGAGCATTGTTTTCATTGCTTTCCTCATCAGTGATTCCAGGCACAGCGTTCCCTGCAGCACAGCTAATTTCCCTATTCAGGACTCCATTGGAAACTAGAGCTTCTTTAGGATGGAAATACTTATAATATACATTTCTAACCACAGCATCATTATTAACCATGATTCCATATTATTCTAGAAAAAAGTTAATATTGGTGTCAAATCTGGATTCTCCCCCTCTCTTAGCATCACAAGGATATCACCACCACCATGAAGGTATTTCTTCAGGACTTCAAACTCAGCTGCAGTAAATTTTTCCTTTGGCCCAGTTTTACTCCAATTAGCTTCTCAGATGCGATTTCATCTTTTAAGCTCTGAGTCTTCCAATTACTCTGAAGTCTTCTCTGTATGGATTTGTGACCACCATCTTCACCTGACTCTGCCCAGCATCAGAATTTTTTTTTAAAGATTTTATTTATTTATTTGAGAAAAAGAGAGATAGCAAGAGAGATCATGAGCAGGGAGGAGAGAGAAAAGCAGGCTCAACACTGAGCAGGGAGCCTGACACTGGGCTTGATCCCAGGACCCTGAGATCATGACCTGAGCCAAAGGCAGATGCTTGACCGATTGAGCCATCCAAGTGTCCCCAAAATGTCTTTTATTTCAGTTTTTTCCTTCTGTCTTAGATAGAACCTTAGTATAATGTTGAATAGAAGTGGTGGGAACAGATATCTGTATTTCATTCCTGATCTTAGAGGGAAAACATTCCATCTTACATCATCAGTGTGTTAGTTGTGGGGTTTTAATAGATGCCCTTTAACAGGTTGAGGTTGAGGGTATTCTCTTCTATTCCTAGCTTGTAAATATTTTTATCTTGAAGGAGTATGAGATTTTGTCAAGTGCTTTTTCTACATCCTGAGATGATCATGTGGCTTGGATTTATATTCCATTGACATGGCATAGTACATTGATTTTCAGATGTTAAATCAATCTTGTATTTCAGAGATAAAACACACCTAATTATAACATATAATCATTTTTATGCATTGCCAAATTCTGTTGCTAATATTTTCTTGAGAATTTTTGTGTCTAAACATGCATTTTGAATGCTAACAATTTCTTTAATCAAACGGACTCTCCCAAACTACTGAGACATAGGACACTGCAGACATAGGACCTTTATTTACAACTGGAGTTACTGGGATGCCTGGGTGGCTCAGGAGTTGAGTGTCTGCCTTCGGCTCAGGGTGTGATTCCTAGTCCAGAGATCAAATCCCAGATTGGGATCCCTGCAGGGAACCTGCTTCTCCTTCTACCTGTATCTGCCTCTCTGTCTCTCATGAATAAATAAATTAAATCTTTAAAAAAAAAACCTGGAGTTACCATATGGCTGCCAACCACAGAGATGCATGTTACAGAAACAAGAAGAGAAAAAGAGACTGAGCTCTACATGCCCATCATTTTTCTTCTTTATATTACTTACTCATATTGAGACACTCCTACTCTGGAAAGAGGGTGAAGGGTGAACAGAAGCCAGTAGTATTCTAACAATATACTGGCCTACATAACCAGTGAAATATCAAGAAGGGGAAAGGTGTGCCTCACTAATATTAGTCAAGAATTCATTAGGATTATGTTTAGCTGTATAAGAGACACTAGATTATAGTAGCTTAACCAGACTGAAGTTTATTTCTCTCATCACACACACACACACACACACACACACACACACACACACAAACACAGAATCAGGAAGTTCAGAGTTGTTATGACACTTCCATTATACCAACAAAAGACAAGGCTTTTTCTATTTTTCTGCTCTTCCCTTCAAAGCAATGACCACCATCCTCAACATTCAACTCCAAACAAAAAAGAAAAGATAGAAAAGGAAGCTTCCACAGACCTTTATATGTGATTGGTAAGAAATTAATCTGATGTTCATATCTAATAGCAGAGAAGATTCCCAAGTACTTTAGCTTTCCAGTATCTATGATAAAGGAAAGTTATACAAAGGTGGATTTGAATGAATGTTGAATATCTAACACTCAGTAATAACAGATAATGTACATCATGTTCTTGGCATGTCTTATTCTCAGACATTGATAAAATTATAAGTCATGAAGAAAATCTCAAAAATTCTAAAGAGTAAAAAAGTTGCAAAGATCTCTGGATCAACATGATAAACTTAGCACTCCCTTCCTCCTCCTACTCTAAAACCTATCAATACTGACAAGATATTCAAAAATAAATCAACGCATAATAACAAATGGAGAGTGTTTTATGAAACAGAAACACGAGGCAATTCTAAAAGATGAAAGATTACTGTGAAAGAATGATAGGAGCCCAAAAGGTGCACAGGAAAAAATCCCACAAAAATAATGTTGAATCAGATTCAGAGATCCCTGATGCTACAAGAAGCAGAGAGCCATGAGAAAAATCAAGCTGCTGATAAATGAGCAGCTCAGGATAGTAGGCAGGTCTGTCATCCTGCACATACATTCCTGAAGAAATAGGCCAAAAGTCAAGAAACTGTGGTGGATGTTTCAGAATATTAAAAATTGGGTCAGAAAACAGGACAGTGACCCACATGGCTATAATCATACCCCATGAAGCACAGGGAATATGCTCAAGTATAAATCAAGCTATTAGCACACCCTACATCTCCTGTAATGCACCAATCAAATACAGCAGCTTCCTGATTGCCTACTAGGAAAAAAACCAAGAGATCAAAATGGCTAAACTTCAGACAGTTTCTGCAAGACTATAGGCCAATGTCCTTTGTTTTCTTAGAGCACTTGCTGGAGCAAATTTGTAATTATAAGTTCTTTCTGTGTCCCTTTACAGTGTATAGAAGTCTTGTCCTAACTTCTTGCCAGTTTTGCATCCTAGGAAATGTCCTCAAGAACCTGGGAATTATCTAATGTAAACACTGAAATAGATAGTACCCTATCTCCCAGTCCCTGTAAAGTGTACCAGTCTAATTTCTAAGGGTGCCAATTAACAAACACAGATGCCTAATCACAGACAAAAACATTGGCAATCTCAGGAATAATTCAATGTGCTTGACACATCCCATTGATCAATCTCCCACCGAAGTCCTCCAGTACATTTTCCACTTGCTCATCCCAGGGCTTAAACCCATTCCACCTGACACCTTACCCCAGCTCAGCTCTGCCTTTGTGTTAATGAAACTCGGTATTCATACTTGATCTGTGCTCTCTTCTCCATTGTTGGCATTAGTGTAAGAATAAAATTAACTTCTACTTGCTCATCCTGTCCGTTGCAATTTAACACCAAAAACAACCAGATATTTGAGCAAAATCAACATGAGAAAGTGGCATCAAAGTTAATAAACATAATCTATGACTGAAGAGATAGAATAAATTCAGCATCAATCAAAAAAGTTCCTTTCAAGGTAATCTTCTCTCTGCCAACTCCCTACTTCAAAAATCTAGTGACTCCTCCCTCACATCTAAAGCTGGTAACAAGTGCTGTTACTAACCCAAGGTCACTGCATTATCTTTTAGGGTCTTTTACTGATGACATCCTTATAAATAGTCCCTTTATACATAAATCCTTCTCTAATTGTTTTACTTCTCTAATTGTTTTACCCATCTAGTCCCTATTGGGACTCTCTCTAATTCAATGCTCATTCAATTAGGCAATATGGAAGTCATTAGCAAAAGCAGTTTCAATATAGCAATAGGACAGATTTTATTTTTTTTTAAGATTTTATTTATTTATTCATGAGAGACACAGAGAGAGAGAGTGAGGCAGAGACACAGGCAGAGGGAGAAGCAGGCTCCATGCGTGGAGCCCGACGTGGGACTCGATCTGGGGTCTCTAGGATCACACCCCCGGCCAAAGGCAGGCCTGAGCCACCGGGGCTGCCCTAGGATGGATTTTAGATGATCACAGATTTAAAATGTGAGGAAGTGAGAGCAATATACAAAGATGACTCTTACAAGAGATTGAGTCACTGAAAGAAAGATCCTGAAAATGCAGGTTGCAACTGGGAAGTGCCATGAAAGGACTCAGGCACAAGTGTGTGCAATCGAGATTTTTTTTAAGTTCTCAGTCCTTGGAATCTTCAATTATTGAGCTAAAAGATTTAGGAAAAGACTACTGACACAGACAAAGGAAGATACAGTCCCTTCCCTTCTGCTATCACTTGTTTTGAATGCACAACACCAATGATACACTATGAAACAACTTGAGGATAACTGAATTTCACTTTTGCCTTTGTGCAATCCAAACACAAAAAATTGCATCGAGCTGAGAGTAAGCATCCTAGGATACACACACACACACACACACACACACACACAGACTTCTAACATCCACCAGCTACCTTATCTCACTTCACAACTTTCTGAGTTCAGACAAAGCTCTTTACACCACTTCACCATAGCTCACAAGCTGAAGCCCTTCCACACACTTCCACAAGCAAATCTCATGTCCTTCACAAAGTATTAAATTAATCGCAGTATTTGTATTTCTTATGACACTTTGACACTTTAATATGTGTCAAACTACACTAGGTTTATACTAGTTTTCTATCTTTTTTCCGTGTCACTGATAACATTTTTGAGTACTATGCTCCTAATTCCATTTTTTCATAAATCCTGTGGTTTCTCATGGGGGGGGGGGTTGCATAGCCCAGTGATTCTGAAGAACTCCTGTGTCCCATTACAAAAGAATAGACAACTTGCTAGAGTCAGTGGAGAGGAAACCAAGCCTAGACAAGAAAGGCAAACATGCTTTCTTCCAACATTTCAACCTGACAGAGCAGTCCATCTGCTGGGACCATGCCCTGGGCCTAGGTTTGTTCGCAGAGTGGCTGAGGCAGGCCTCCAAAGTCACTTGGGGCTCTTCCTGCTGGAGTGAGACAATCTGCCCCAGGAGGAGTAGGGTGACACTGAGGAGTGCTATGTTTTAGGCATGGGGCAGGGGGGAGGGGGCAGTCACATCAAGACCAGGTGATTTCAGAGCTGTGATTTACATCCAAAACCCCAGGAGTGGTAGGAGAGGGACATATCTGCTCTGAGCAACAAAACGCCGAGCATAGGCAGCAACAGCCAGGAGAGGGGAAGCAGCCCAGAAGTTAAGAACCAGCCCAGGGGCATCTTCATGGAATCTCCTGCAGGAGTAAGTAAATCAGCCACTATCACAGACACTGGGATGAGACTCAATGGAGGTAGTTCCCCTCTGAGGATTCTGTCCCTGTCTATGAATCTGGCTCACTGTCCTTGGATTTCTCAACTTGCCTTTCCTTACCTTCCATCAGTCTCTTCACCTGGGCAGGGGTTAAGAACTGTATGTGGGGATGAGGGCAAAGAGTTGCTGCTGAGCTCTGATGTGACCATATTGCAGACAGTGGGGCTCTTGAGCCAGGGGAATGTGCAAAGAAAACCCCTTGGCTGCGATAGTGTCAGGCACACAGGAGACTTAGACAAAGTTTTTGAGTTTTGTGATCTTAGGTAACTCCTCACACTGTTCCACCCCCTTCTCCAAGCTATCTGGGAATACTCCTAGTTTGGGAGTCCAAGAGGAGCTGATGAACTGGGTCTCTTGGGAACCTTCATCTCACCTTATGTTATGGTGCTACTGGGTGCTAGTAGTTGTGATGTGAGTGACAGGATTTGAAACTGACTTGAAATTCAAATCTATATCCATCTACTTGAGTCCATAGATCATCCTTCTAAATATTATACCACTAGCAGCATCCTGAAATTTTTTTTTAATTTTTTTTTATTGGTGTTCAATTTACTAACATACAGAATAACCCCCAGTGCCCGTCACCCATTCACTCCCACCCCCCGCCCTCCTCCCCTTCCAACACCCCTAGTTCGTTTCCCAGAGTTAGCAGTCTTTACGTTCTGTCTCCCTTTCTGATATTTCCCACACATTTCTTCCCCCTTCCCTTATATTCCCTTTCACTATTATTTATATTCCCCAAATGAATGAGAACATATAATGTTTGTCCTTCTCCGACTGGCTTACTTCACTCAACATAATACCCTCCAGTTCCATCCACGTTGAAGCAAATGGTGGGTATTTGTCATTTCTAATAGCTGAGTAATATTCCATTGTATACATAAACCACATCTTCTTTATCCATTCATCTTTCGTTGGACACCGAGGTTCCTTCCACAGTTTGGCTATCGTGGCCATTGCTGCTATAAACATCGGGGTGCAGGTGTCCCGGCGTTTCACTGCATCTGTATCTTTGGGGTAAATCCCCAGCAGTGCAATTGCTGGGTCGTAGGGCAGGTATATTTTTAACTGTTTGAGGAACCTCCACACAGTTTTCCAGAGTGGCTGCACCAGTTCACATTCCCACCAACAGTGTATGAGGGTTCCCTTTTCTCCACATCCTCTCCAACATTTGTTGTTTCCTGCCTTGTTAATTTTCCCCATTCTCACTGGTGTGAGGTGGTATCTCATTGTGGTTTTGATTTGTATTTCCCTGATGGCAAGTGATGCAGAGCATTTTCTCATGTGCATGTTGGCCATGTCTATGTCTTCCTCTGTGAGATTTCTGTTCATGTCTTTTGCCCATTTCATGATTGGATTGTTTGTTTCTTTGGTGTTGAGTTTAAGAAGTTCTTTATAGAACTTGGAAACTAGCCCTTTATCTGATACGTCATTTGCAAATATCTTCTCCCATTCTGTAGGTTGTCTTTGAGTTTTGTTGACTGTATCCTTTGCTGTGCAAAAGCTTCTTATCTTGATGAAGTCCCAATAGTTCATTTTTGCTTTTGTTTCTTTTTCCTTCGTGGATGTATCTTGCAAGAAGTTACTATGGCCGAGTTCAAAAAGGGTGTTGCCTGTGTTCTTCTCTAGGATTTTGATGGAATCCTTTCCCCTAAGATCAGGAACAAGACAGGGATGTCCACTCTCACCACTGCTGTTCAACATAGTACTGGAAGTCCTAGCCTCAGCAATCAGACAACAAAAAGACATTAAAGGCATTCAAATTGGCAAAGAAGAAGTCAAACTCTCCTTCTTCGCCGATGACATGATACTCTACATAGAAAACCCAAAAGTCTCCACCCCAAGATTGCTAGAACTCATACAGCAATTCGGTAGCGTGGCAGGATACAAAATCAATGCCCAGAAGTCAGTGGCATTTCTATACACTAACAATGAGACTGAAGAAAGAGAAATTAAGGAGTCAATCCCATTTACAATTGCACCCAAAAGCATAAGATACCTAGGAATAAACCTAACCAAAAATGTAAAGGATCTATACCCTCAAAACTATAGAACACTTCTGAAATTGAGGAAGACACAAAGAGATGGAAAAATATTCCACGCTCATGGATTGGCAGAATTAATATTGTGAAAATGTCAATGTTACCCAGGGCAATATACACGTTTAATGCAATCCCTATCAAAATACCATGGACTTTCTTCAGAGAGTTAGAACAAATTATTTTAAGATTTGTGTGGAATCAGAAAAGACCCCGAATAGCCAGGGGAATTTTAAAAAAGAAAACCATATCTGGGGGCATCACAATGCCAGATTTCAGGTTGTACTACAAAGCTGTGGTCATCAAGACAGTGTGGTACTGGCACAAAAACAGACACATAGATCAGTGGAACAGAATAGAGAATCCAGAAGTGGACCCTGAACTTTATGGGCAACTAATATTCGATAAAGGAGGAAAGACTATCCATTGGAAGAAAGACAGTCTCTTCAATAAATGGTGCTGGGAAAATTGGACATCCACATGCAGAAGAATGAAACTAGACCACTCTCTTGCACCATACACAAAGATAAACTCAAAATGGATGAAAGATCTAAATGTGAGCATCCTGAAATTTTATCTTGAACCTTTCCAGAATTTCTTAACAAAACTATATTTTTTTCCTGCTTTTCAAAGTATCCTGTATTGAACTCCGCAGTTTGATATCTGCATGAGTTTGGGCAGCTAATTCACCCTATATAAAAGTAGTCATTGGATTTTTATTATTATCATTCTTTTTTAAAATTTGTTTTATTTATTTACTTACAAACATATAGTATAAAACCCAGGGCTCATCCCCTCAAGTGCCCTCCTCAGTGTCCATCATCCAGTTACACCAACCCCCTATCCAACTACATTTATGCAATCCTTTGTTTTTTCCCAGAGTTAGGAGTCTTTCATGGTTTGTCTCCCTCTTTAATTTTTCCCACACAGTTCATCTCCTTTTCCATATAATCCCTTTCACTATTTCTTATATTCCCGTGTGAGTGAAACTATATGATGATTGACCTTCTCTGGTTGACTTATTTCACTCAGCATAATAACCTCCACTTCAATCCACATAGAAGCAAATGGTGGGTATGCATCCTTTCTGACAGCTGAGTGATATTCCATTGTATGTATATATAGAATATCTTTATCCATTCACTTTCGATGGACACCAAGGCTCCTTTCACAGTATGGCTATTGTGAACATTGCTGCTATAAACATTGGGATACAGGTGTTCCAGCGTTTCACTGCATCTCTATCTTTGGGGTAAATAGCCAGTACTGCAATTGCTGAGTTGTAGGGTAGCTCTATTTTCAAATTTGAGGAACCTCCACACTGTTTTCCACAATCGCCCTACCAGTTCACATTCCCACCAACAGTGCAAGAGGGTTCCCCTTCTCCACATCCTCTCCAGCATTTGTTGTTTCTCGTCTTGTTAATGTTCCTCATTCTCACTGGTGTGAGGTGGTATCTCATTGTGGTTTTTATTTGTATTTCCCTGATGGCCAGTGATGCAGAGCATTTTCTCATGTGCTTGTTGGCCATGTCTATGTCTTCCTCTGTGAAATTTCTGTTCACGTCATTTTCCCATTTCATGATTGGATTGTTTGTTTCTTGGCTAAGTTCTTATAATCTTGGATACTAGCTCTTTATCTGATATGTCATTTGCAAATATCTTCTCCCATTCTGTAGGTTGTCTTTTAGTTTTGTTGACTGCTTCTTTTGCTGTGCAGAAGCTTTTTATCTTGATGAAGTCCCAATAGTTCCTTTTTGCTTTTCTTTCCCTTGCCTTCATAGATGTATCTTGCAAGAAGTTGCTGTGGCCAAGTTCCAACACCCTGTGTTCTCCTCTAGGATTTTGATGGATTCTTGTCTCACATTTAGATCTTTCATCCATTTTGAGTTTATCTTTGTGTATGGTCTAAGAGAATGGTCTAGTTTCATTCTTCTGCATGTGGCTGTCCAATTTTCCCAGCACCATTTATTGAAGAGACTGTCCTTTTTCCAGTGGATAGTCTTTCCTGCTTTGTTGAATATTAGTTGACCATAGAGTTGAGGGGCCATTTCTGGATTCTCTATTCTGTTCCATTGATCTATGTGTCTGTTTTTGTGCCAGTACCACACTGTCTTGATGACCACAGCTTTGTAGTACAACCTGAAATCTGGCATTGTGATGCCCCCAGCTATGGTTTTCTTTTTTAATATTCCCCTGGCTATTCGGGGTCTTTTCTGATTACACACAAATCTTAAAATAATTTGTTCTAACTCTCTGAAGAAAGTCCATGGTATTTTGATAGGGATTGCATTAAACGTGTATATTGCCCTGGGTAACATTGACATTTTCACAATATTAATTCTGCCAATCCCTGAGCATGGAAAATTTTTCCATCTATTTGTGTCTTCCTCGATTTCTTTCAGAAGTGTTCTGTAGTTTTTAGGATATAGATCCTTTACCGCTTTCGTTAGGTTTATTCCTAGGTATCTTATGGTTTGGGATGCAATTGCAAATGGGATTGATTCCTTAATTTCTCTTAATTCAGTCTCATTGTTGGTGTGTAGAAATGCCACTGATTTATGGGCATTGAGATTGTATCCTGCCACACTGCTGAATTGCTGTATGAGTTCTAGCAATCTGGGGTGGAGTCTTTTGGGTTTTCTATATATAGTACCATGTCATCTGCGAAGAGAGAGAGTTTGGCTTCTTCTTTGCCAATTTAAATGCCTTTGATTTCTTTTTGTTGCCTGATTGCTGAGGCTAGGACTTCTTGTACCATGCTGAACAACAGCGGTGAGAATGGACATCCCTGTATTGTTCCTGATCTTAGGAGAAAGGCTCTCAGTGTTCCCCCATTGAGTATGATGTTTGCCCTGGGATTTTCATAAATGGCTTTTAAGATATTGAGGAATGTTCCCTCTATCCCTACTTTTTGAAGAGTTTTAATAAGGAATGGATGTTGTATTTTGTCAAATGCTTTTTCTGCATCTCTTGCGAGGATCATATGGTTCTTGTTTTTTCTCTTGTTGATAGGATCTATCACGTTGATTGTTTTGACGAGTGTTGAACCAGCCTTGCATCCTGGGGATAAATTCCACTTGGTCATGGTGAATAATCCTCTTAATATACTGTTTGTTCCTATTGGCTAGTATCTTGTTGAGAATTTTAGCATCTGTGTTCATCAGGGATATTTGTCTCTAATTCTTTTTGGTGGGTTCTATGTATCATTTTGGAATCAAGGTAATGCTTGCCTCATAAAACAAGTTTGCAAGTATTCCCTCCCTTTCTATCATTTGACACAGCTTTAGTAGAATAGGTATTATTTCTTCTTTAAACGTTTGATAGAATTCCCCTGGGAAGTCATCTGGCCCTGGACTTTTATGTCTTGGGAGGTTTTTGATGACTGCTTCAATTTCCTCCCTGGTTATCGGCCTGATCAGGTTTTCTCCTTTTTCCTATTTAGTTTTAGTAGTTTATATGTTTCAAGAAATGCATCCATTTCTTCTAGATTGCCTAATTTGTTGGGATATAGCTGCTCATAATACGTTTTTAAAATCACTTGTATTTCCTTGGTATTGGTTGTGATCTCTCCTCTTTCATTCATGATTTTATTAATTTCAGCCTTTTCTCTTCTCTTTATAATAAGGCTGACTAGGGGTTTATCTATATTATTAATTCTTTCAAAGAACCAGCTTCTGGTTTTGTTGATCTGTTCTACACTTCTTCTGGTTGTTATTTCATTGAGTTCTGCTCCAATTTTATCATCTCTCTTCTTCTGCTCCATGTAGGCTTTACTTGATGTTCTTTTTCCAATTCCTTTAGGTGCAAGTTTAGCCTGTGTATTTGAATTTTTTTCCAATGTTTTGTGGGAGGCTTGTATTGCAATGTATTTCCCTCTCGGGACTGCTTTTGCTGTATCCCAAATATTTTGAATGGTTTTATTTTCATATTCATTAGTTTCCATGAATCTTTTTAATTCTTCTCTAATTTGCCGGTTGACTCTTTCATCTTTTAGCAGGATGAAAGATGGCTCTTTAACCTCCATGTGTTTGAGTTTCTTCCAAATTTCTTCTCGTGATTGAGTTCAAGTTTCAAAGCATTTATGGTCTGAAAATATGCAGGGGACAATCCCAATCTATTGGTATTGGTTGAGACCTGTTTTGTGACCCAGTATGTGGTCTGTTCTGGAGAAGTTCCATGTGCACTTGAGAAGAATGTGTATTCAGTTGCATTTGAATGGGAAGTTCTGTATATATCTGTGAAATCCATCTGGTCCAGTGCATCATTTAAAGCTCTTGTTTTTTGGAGATGTTGTGCTTAGAATATCTGTCATTTGCAGAAAGTTCCGTGTTGAAGTCTCCTACTATTAATGTATTATCTAAGTATGTCTTTACGTTGGTTATTAATTCATTGATATACTTGGTAGCTCCCACATTCGGGGCATAAATACTCAAGATTGTTAGGTCCTCTTGTTGGATAGATCCTTTAAGTACGATATAGTGTCCCTCTTCCTCTCTTACTACAGTCTTTGGGATAAACTTTATCTGATATGAGGACTGCTACCCTAGCTTTCTTTTGAGAACCATTTGAATGGTAAGTGATTCTCCACCCCTTCATTTTCAGGCTGTACATATCCTTAGGTCTAAAATGAGTCTCTTGTAGACAGCATATAGATGGGTCTTGCTTTTCTATCCAGTCTGAAACCCTGCGCCTTTTGATGGGATCATTATCCCATACACGTGTAGAGTTACTATTGAAAGATATGAATTTAGTGTCATCATAATACCTATTCAGTCCCTGTTTTTGTGGATTATTTCTTTCGGCTTACTCTTTCTTTTACAGGGTCCCCCTTAATATTTCTTGCAAAGCTGGTTTGGTGGTCACATATTCATTCAGTTTCTGCCTATATTGGAAGCTCTTTATTTCTCCTTCTATTCTGAGTGAGAGGCTTGCTGGCTAAAGTATTCTTGGTTGCGTGTTCTTCTCATAGGATCCTGAATGTATCCTGCCATCCTTGTCTGGCCTACCAGGTCTCTGTGGAGAGGGCTGCTGTTAATCTAATATTTCTCCCCATATAAGTTAGGGATCTCTTGTCTCTTGCTGCTTTAATGATTTTCTCTTTATCTTTGGAATTTGCAAGTTTCACTATTAAATGTCAAGATTTGACATTTGTGAAATATTGTGAATAAAAATGAATGATTTTTATTGATTTTAGGGGAGGAACCTCTCTATCTCCTGGATCTGAATGCCTGTTTCCTTCCCCAAGTTAGGGAAGTTCTCAGCTACAATTTGTTCAAATATGTTTTCTGGCCCTCTGTCCCTTTCGGTGCCCTCTGGAACCCCAATTAAACATAGATTTTTTTTTCCTTCTGAGGCTGTCATTTATTTCCCTTAACCTGTCCTCATAGTCTTTTAATTGTTTTTCTCTTTTTTCCTCGGCCTCCTTCCTTGCCATCAACTTGTCTTCTATGTCACTCACTGTTTCTTCTACCTCATTAACCCTCATCGTTAGGGCCTCCAGTTTGGATTGCATCTCATTTAATTGATTTTTAGTATTGGCCTGATTAGATCTAAATTCTGCAGTCATGAAGTCTCTCGAATCCTTTATGATTTTTTTCCAGAGCCACCAGTAGCTTTATAATTGTGCTTCTGAATTGGCTTTCTGACATCAAATTGTAATCCAAATTCTGTAACTCTGTGGGAGAGAGTACTGTTTCTGATTCTTTCTTTTGTGGTAAATTCTTCCTTCTAGTCATTTTGCTCAATGCAGAGTGGCTAAAACAAGTTGTACTTGTTGGAAGCACAAACTCTTCTCTCTGTAGCCTTCCAGCTATTCTCTTTAAATCTCATGTCAAATACATTGGTTTTTCAGGATAATTTGAAAGTTATCTAGGTAAGTTGGTGGGGACAGGTGACTTGGGGATCCTACTTCTCTGCCATCTTGCCCCACCCCCTATGGCCTGGGTTTACATTTTTAGTTGACTCCAACTTGAATGAAAGTCTGAAGAGTGTTCAAGAGCCTCCATCAAAAAGATAATATGAAGACATGAAGGAATTAATTTATGTATAATACATGAGTCCAGCACTATTATAAGTTTTATTTATATATTGATTCCTCTAACCTTCACAAGAATCCTATGATGTGGGTGTGGTATTATTATTTTCATGTTCAATAAGGAAACTAAGACTCACAGAGATAAAGTGATTGTTTTTAAAGTAACACAGTTTATGAGTGATGGTGCTGGGATTTTAACTCTGGTAGCCCATTCTACAGCCTTTTTCATCATAGCACACTGCTCTCCATTCTACATCACATTGGTGGCAATTTGCATTATTGAGATGTCATATTGATAAACATTCCACAGATGTTTCATTTTGTACTGATAAGGTTTTTCACAGTGATGAGCCAATTCTAGATTCCTATTTTGAGGATCTGCTCTTGGGTCACCTTCTAGTAGCAAGTACTGTATCATGCAGGGTATAAGCAGGAAACAGTACTAGGAAAGGGTTTAACTGAAAGGAATTTAAAAACAGAGTATTTATAGAGGTGTTGGCAGGGTCAGGAACCAACAAGAAGAACCCAAGAGCTAGCAACGTCAGGAAGCCACTACCACCCAGGTCTGAAGGGGTAAGGGAAGGGAGTAGTATTACTCCAATATGAGGGACTCCATAACTGTGGAAGAGGGACTCCTTACAAGGATCTCTGGCTAGGAAGAAACACAAACATAGCTAGAACTGTATCAAACCAAAAGGTGGGGTAGGAATAAGTACCCCAGCCTCCTTCCTCCCATATTTGATTTCCTGCAGGTGACTCCTGTTGTCTGAACTTGGAAGTTGGGGAACCTAGCTGAAGAAGGACATAGAGATCAGCCTCCTTGAGCACAGAGCAGGACAAAGAAAAAGGAAATGAATTTGTGGCTAAATAGAGAATAAACAGCCAAACTGTTTGCTTTTTCTGTGGTTGAACTCAAGAGAAAAATGTCACACAATGAATTTGAATGGTTTTCCTTTAACTTCTTCATCTCAAATCCCCAAGAGATACTCAATAATGTCTGTGATTATAATACCTAATCAGTAATGTGGTTCTAATTACACTGAGGAGGTAGGAAATCAGATTACATATGACTTTGATTTCATTAATAAACATTATTTAATGTTTTGATCTTACTATATTCTAAACACTGTGTTTGATACCACGTTAATGAGAAATAAAATTGACATGGATCCAGTGTTCATGAAGCTAACTGTCCAGTTCAGGTGTAGTGTTGAGTAGGCCATATTAAGATTAAGAAAGTTTTATTTTAGGAACAGTGGGAAGGTACTGATACTATAATGTAATGTAATTACTATAAGGGAATCCTAATGCAGGCAGGGACCTTACTTTACTCACCTTTATCCCTGCGACTAATCTAGGACTGGACATACAGTTGATAATAGAAAATGGATACATATGGTATACTTGAAACTGAAGTGATATTATGTGTGAACTACACTTGAATAAAGAAATTCTGATGGAGGGGCATGATAATGAAAGAGTAGGGGTCCTCAACCCCACAAACTTACCTAGACAACCTTCAAAATATCCTGAACACCTATGATTTCGACCTGAGATTTAAAGAGAGAACAGCTAGAATGCTACAGAGAGAAAGGTTTTTGCTTCTTACAAGGTTGGAAAGCGAAAAAATAAAAAAGAATAAAGTGGGGGAGGGGAACTGAGACTAGCAGGGATAAGGTGGAGTAGCAAAAGCCTCCGGAGCAGGTAAGCTCAGCCATGGAGAAGCGGGAACTTTAAAAATCCACACGGAGTTTTCCCTGATGGAAAAGTGCTTAGTCAGGAAATTGTGCAGAATCGCAGGAGGGGCAGTGAAGCTTCAAGATTCCTGGAGTCACTATAAGAGGAGGGGCACCTGGGGGAAAGCTCACTGCAAACCGCAGTCTGATATCAGTAAAGCGATGGAGTGCCGCAGCCTTCCAGGGCATTTGGGAGAAACCAGTTGGTTAGGTGGGCCGGCTCCAGAGCTCCTTTACCCTAAAGCTGGGCAATGGATAGAGGTGGCTGTACTCTGATCCCTTCTGGAGAGGTGGTCCCCAGGAGCATGGGTCCAGCATCACAGGGCCCTGGATCCCAGGATGCCCGAGCAGACAAAGCCCATGATCTTTTGTTCCCCTTGAGACAGGCAGAAATAGAGAGGGCACAGGAAAGCAAGAACTCTCCTGCTGCTGGGTGCCCCACAAGCTGTACAGATCAGTGCGCCCATGCCTGCCCCCAAGAACATCTAAGCCAGTGAGGACTGGGAGACTGCGGTTAGTTACTTGCAGGGAGGTCAATTCCAGAGCTGGAAATCTGGCCACCACCATTGTTGTTTAATCAAGATAAAAAACTTCTGCACAGCAAAAGAAACAGTCAACAAAACTAAAGACAACCTATAGAATGGGAGAAGATATTTGCAAATGACCTATCAGATAAAGGGCTAGTATCCAAGATCTGTAAAGAACTTATTAAACTCAACACCAAAGAAACAAACAATCCAATCATGAAATGGGCAAAAGACATGAACAGAAATCTCACAGAGGAAGACATAGACATGGCCAACATGCACATGAGAAAATGCTCTGCATCACTTGCCATCAGGGAAATACAAATCAAAACCACAATGAGATACCACCTCACACCAGTGAGAATGGGGAAAATTAACAAGGCAGGAAACAACAAATGTTGGAGAGGATGCGGAGAAGGGGAACCCTCTTGCACTGTTGGTGGGAATGTGAACTAGTGTAGCCACTCTGGAAATCTGTGTGGAGGTTCCTCATAGAGTTAAAAATAGATCTGCCCTACGACCCAGCAATTGCACTGTTGGGGATTTACCCCAAAGATACAGATGTAGTGAAACGCTGGAACACCTGCATTCCAATGTTTCTAGCAGCAATGTCCACAAGAGCCAAACTGTGAAAGGAGCCTTGGTGTCCATCAAAAGATGAATGGACAACTTAACTGGGCTAAGGAATGCCCAGATAGCTGTAGTCTATGTATACAATGGAATGTTACTCAGCCATTAGAAATGACAAATACCCACCATTTACTTCAACATGGATGGAACTGGAGGGTATTATGCTGAGTGAAGTAAGTCAATCGGAGAAGGACAAACATTATATGCTCTCATTCATTGGAGGAATATAAAAAATAGTGAAAGGGAATAAATGGGGAAGGAGAGAAAATGAGTGGGAAATATCAGAGAGGGTGACAGAACATGAGAGACACCTAACTCTGGGAAACGAACAAGGGGTGGTGGGACGGGATGGGGGTTAGGGTGACTGGGTGACGGGCACTGAGGGAGGCGCTTGTCGGGATGAGCACTGGGTGTTATGCTATATGTTGGCAAATCGAACTCCAATTAAAAAACATATTCCCCTAAAAAAAAAAAAAAAAAAACCCAGGCCACTAGCTGATGCCTACTTGCTCCATTTATATATATTTTTTCTCATTATACTATCATAAAGAGAGTCCAAGCTAGACTTACAGATCACATTGTTGGAGAAAAAACACAAAGCCTGGAAGGGGAAGGAAGGAGTCTCTGGAAGTTCATATATCTCATGGTTAGTTTTATGTGACAATTTAACTGGGCTAAGGAATGCCCAGATACCTGGCAAAACATTATATCTGGATGCATCTAAAGGTGTTTTTGGAAGTGATTAGCATTTGGTTCAGTAGACTGAATGTTGGTGGGCATCAACCAATCTATTGAAAGACTTACTAGAACACAAGAAGAGAAAGGAAGGTTTCATTGAGCTGAGCTGTCCATTTCCTCCCTTCCTATGACTATCAGAGCACCTAGTTCCTGAGCCTTCAGATTCAGAGACAACACTAGCAGCCCCCCAGTTCTCATACCGTTGGCCTCAGACTGGGATTTGTGCCAGGGATCTCCTGGTTCTCAGGCCTTGGAACTCAGAATGAATTATACCACTGGCTTTCCTGGATTTCTCTCTCTCTCTCTTTAAAATATATATATATTTTATTATTTATAATAAATTATATATATATTTATTTATTTATTTGACAGAGAGATAGAAAGAACCAGAGAGCACAAGCAGGGGGAATGGCAGAGGGAGAAAGAGAAGCAGAGTCCCCACTGAGCAGGGAGCCCAATGCAGGGCTCAATCCCAGGGCTCTGGGATCATAACCTGAGCCAAAGGCAGCCACTTAACCAACTGAGCCACCCAGTAACCCTTCCTCGTTCTCTTGCTTGCACACAGATTGTGGGACTTATCGGCCTCCATAACCACATGAGCCAATTTCTATAATAAATTTCCTCTTGGGGCACTTGACAGGATGAGCACTGAGTGTTATGCTATATGTTGGCAAATTGAACTTCAATAAATAAATAAATTCCTCTTATATCTACCTATATCCTATTAGTTCCGTTTCTCTGGAGAAATCTATTACAATACAGTCTCCCTTAAAGGGATCTGAGAAGGAGACATCCTTATTTGATCATTAAAATCATAATAAAAAAAGGAAGAAAGTTGAAATGGAGGGAAGAGAGAGAGATGGGGAAAGAAAGAGGGGAAAAAGAAGGAGCTTGGAGAGGACGAAAAGAGAGAGGGGGAGGAGGAAAAGGGGAAGAAGGGAATGGAAGAAAAGGAGAAAAATATTTTCTTTGAAAAAGAAAAGACTATCCCTTGAAAATTCCTAAACATAAATCTGTCCTTAGGATATTTGAGGGCCAGAATTCATATTACATGTGCCTTAAAATCTCATAAGTAAATTGCTGGTTTTGTTGGTTTAATTGGTTTAAAATTTTAACAATCCTTTATTTTCCTTTTAATATTTTGTATTGTCTGTATAATTTCTTCAATCATCATATTGATCTCCTGTGTGGTTTTCTTTTTCTAAGTCTTAGCAGAGCTTTATTAATTTTATTAATCTTTCCAAAGAAACAACTTTGTTCTTTTGTTGATTTGTTGATTTTCTCTATTGCTTCTGTTTTCAATTTTATTGATTCTGTTCTTGTCTTTATTAATTCCTTACTCTGCTCTTATTTACCTGGGCTTAATGTATTCATTCTCTCTCTAAATTCTCAAGTCATCAACTTAAATAATTGCTTTTAAATTTTCATTCTTTTCTGGTGTAAGCAGTAAAACTAAAAATTTGCCTCTAATTTCTTTGTAGCTATGTCCCACAGTTTTTGTTATGTGTTATTAAAAATCAGTCTGAAATATTTTCTAACTTTTTCTGTGATTTTTTAAAAAGATTTTATTTATTTATACATGAGAGATGCACAGAGAGAGGCAGAGACATAGGCAGAGGGAGAAGCAGGCTCCTCACAATGAGCCCAATGCAGAACTCGATCCCAGGACCCTGGGATCACACCCTGAGCCAAGGCAGATGCTAACCACTGAGATACCCAGGTGTTCCTTTTTCTGTGATTCTTATTTAAGCCATGGATTATTTAGAGGTGTGCTGCTTAATTTCCAAGTGTTTGGGGCTTTAATAACTTCTCATTGGTATTGTTTTCCAACTTAGCTCTGTGTTTGTTAAGATAATATACTCTGTAAGGTTTTGTTCTCTTTACTTATATTTTTTAAAGATTTTATTTATTTATTTATTTATTTATTTATTTATTTATTTATTTATGAGAGACACACAGAGAGAGGCAGAGACATAGGTAGAGGAAGAAGCAGGCTCCCTGTGGGGAGCTGGATGTGAGACTCAATCCCAGAACCCTGGGATCACAATCTGAGCCAAAGGCAGACACTCAACCACTGAACCACCCAGATACCCTTCTTGAAATTTACTGAGACATAATCAAAGAAAAATTTTTCCTGCCCCTACCCCAAGCTATTTTTCCAACCCTGCCTCCCACCATGTAACATTATCAATTTCACTCAAAAGAATGTGAAAGAAGTCATCTGCTGCCGATTGTGGAAAAATCTTATTTCCTCCTCTTTGCTTCCAGAGGAAGGCTTTTCTTCCCCTCACCACAAGAGGGAAATAATAGGAGTGGAACTTCTCTATCTTTCCTTCCTCCTCTCCCTTGCGTGGTTTTCCATATGGGAAGAAGGATCACTAATACAATTGGACAAGGATAACTGGGAGCAGTGGGTAAGGTTAATGCATCTCAAACATGAAAAATGTTCTGTCTGTTTCACTGCCTGCCTAGAGGACCTTTAAGTATAGCAGTGGATTCTTGTACATTTTATTCCAATATCACATACACATCTGCAGAAGAAGCTTGAAATATGCTTCTCAGAGAGAAATCTCTAGAAGCCAACAATTCTTTTTGTATTTTATATTCTGTTTGTGGGAGTCCTGCGACCCTCCTTGAAGATAGCTGGGTAATTGCACCAAAAGCCTAATTTTCACATCAAATCTCCCTATGTAAATGTCAGGGGGAAGAAAGAGGAATGAATCCCAAGATGTAGAATTAAGAGAATGAAATTGAAGACCTCACCTTTGTCTGCTGGTCCCATGTATAATTTTGCACTCATGACTTACTGCAAACGGAAGTTACTAGGTTCTAACCATCATTACTTTGATCAATCTTTAATTCCTTGTAAGTAACATCAATGACTAAGAACACAGAGGAGCTAAAGAGTGAGAAATCTGCATTTTCAATTGCTCACTACATTTCTGAGCTTATTTATCAAGAGACACCATGTCTCCATCAGATGATTAGAATCTAATTCTAGGATGGGATATCTGTCCTCCTCAATAAAAAATCACACTAAAACTTATTTTAAAAAAAGGAAGAAAGAAAGCACTCATGACAGAGGTACCAAGTTTGTGCCTTCATCCTGTATCACAAATAATTATTAAAATTTTTGTTGTGTGGGGGACTAAGTCAGGCACTTGGTATTGAGAAGTAAATGATATATAGAGACTCCTGTCTTGGGGCACATGAATGGCTCAGACAGTTGAGCATCAGACTCAGTTTTGGCTCAGGTGATGATCTCAGAGTCATGAGATCTAGCCCTAAGTCGGGCTCTGTCTTAGTGCAGAGTCTGCTAAAATTGTCTCCCTTCCTCTCCTTCTCCTTGCTTGCTCTCTATCTCTTGCCCTCTAAAATAAATGAATAAAATCTAAAAAAAAAAAAAAAAGAGAGTCCTGTCTTTCTGGAGCCTAGTCTAGAAGATATATACAACACAAGTGATATATACAGGATTAAGTTAAAATTGTAATAATTATGATTCAAAATGTTGGACTGAAAACATTACTTCCCGTACCTGTTAAGGTTTCCCTTTAATAGCTACGGAAATATGAAAATAAGAGCATTCAATCCAGTACTACACATAGGGAAATATACAAGAATAGGTTCAAATACTTTGAGAAATTTCTGGAATTTATAATTCACGCTGGATTGGCTTTATAGAAAAACCAGAATGACGAGGCTGGAAACCCATGTAGGTATCTGTGTGGAGAATTATGAGTTAGGGAAAGAGAAATTGGACAAGTTAAAGCTTGATGCAGAGATGGGAAATGTGTTCATTAAGTGATCCATGGATTACTCCAAGTTTAAAATCAATGGAAATAGTGACAGAAATTGAAAGTAATCCTTAAGTGAATTGATGATGTAATTATTCTTGTATTAACTGGACAGGTGGGTAGGTATAGTCTTCTATAGTCACAAAGTGACTAGAACATCAGCTCTCTATATAAAAGGATGCCACTGACTTCCAAACTCTGTCACTGAAGTGAGACAAGATAGAACCAAAATCAATTTTAAGGTAGGATCCAAGTTAGAAATGGACAAAAAGTATGGAGGGCTCCACACATCAGCAAAGCATACTGTACCATCTCTGGTTCCATGTGTAAAACCTTCTATACTTCAGGAGAAGAGAAAACTCAGTACATTTTTATTTTCCTCTTGACAACCAGAGGGGAATTCTACTTGTAAGCACATCCCAGGACAATGACCTACAGTGTCCCTACAACCAAGGAACAAGAGCTGTGACCCACCCAACCTCTGAGGAAACTGCCACCATCTATCCAAACCAATAATTCTCATCTATGAACAGACATGTAAAAGAATCTACAGACAGTTGAGGAACATTGGCCTCATGAAAAGGAAGAACCATGCTAAACCAGAAGAAAAGCTAATCCATTAGAGATAAGAGTGAAAGTAGAAAAAAAAGACATTTATAAAACATGTAACCATATTTTTAATGTCTTTTTAAATATATCTTTAAAGTGATAAAAAGTAAAATAATATAACTCAGAAAAGAAAAGTGAAATCAAAAAAGCCAGTGCTAACATTAAGTGGCTATAAGTTTAAACATTTAAATATTTTCATGCTATTGAAAAGTGTTTAACATGGATGAGCAAGGAAATCAGGGAAGGCACAAATAAAGACTACCAGGAATGAAAAGGGGGATATACAGGGATATACCATAGCCACAATAGAAAATAAAACAGTAAAAAAATGATATAAACATTTTCTGATAGTAAATTTGTATGAGAGTAAAATAAACAGATTTTTAGACAAACAAGAACTAAAAACCTTTTCAAAAGGAAATTCTAAAAGACATCCTTCAGGCAGAAGAAATATCCCACTTGGATGATCTGAGATGAAAAACATCTACTTCTTAGGCTATAGGTTAGTCAGTTGCAAAAAGATGCCCAAAATATAGTGGCTTAACCCAGATAAAAGTTTCTGCCTCAGGTTTAAGTCAGGGCTGATGGCCCAGACAGCATCAGAGACATAGGCTCTTCTACCCTGTAGCTCTGCTTGCTTCAGCAAACATTTCCATCTTGTGATCCAAGGAAGATCTTCAGATCCCACCTTCATACCCACATGCCAAGAGTCAGCAAGTGGTATAAATGGGAGGAGAGAACAAACTACTACTTTGAATAACCTACCTAAATTAAGTAGCTGTAGGGCCGAGACAGCTGTTTTCCCATGGATATAACACAACATACACCACAGCCTGGGCTTCCCCAGGACAACCCACCAGAGTTCAAGTCCTAGGTCTACAACCAAGGTGATGAGAATGTGTGTAATTACTCCTGCAATAAGAACTCATATGACTCCTCCCTAACTCACCCATATATGCCAACCAAACTGAAGACTTCACGCTTAATCTCTGTACCTGAAAACTGTTTATTAGGAGTAAAATTTACCAAGAAAGGAGAAACTATAACACTAACCCATCCACTCCCTGCTTTTGACCACTATGGAGTCTCAGGATAGGACCTTCTCAACACCAGAGCATCCTATCTCAATGCAGCAGTGACTTGCTTCTTCTAGGTCTGAACAAAATGTATTACTTTTTAGGATTTTATGGCAATATACAACAAGCAGGATGCAATATGCCAATTGTGATGATCCTCTTGTAAGCTTTACCCAGTTCCTATTACTAGAAATGGGGGGGATCTAATTGACATCATTCATTATCCACATCTCAGAAAGAGAAATTCTCTTTTTTCAAGTGTCATAACTAGTTCTATATTTATTAATAAATATAATAATAATTTATAAATTTAATAGAAATTTTCCAATACCAGACACTAGCAAATTTTATGATTATTCCATCCTAATAATTATATGGTTACTTTTCCTTTGTTAAATTAACTTATAAAACATACATATATTCAATACTTATTCCCTCCTTGTCCTAAGCAAAACATATAAGTAAATCAAAATATATCAAAAATACAAATAGACCTTTTTAAAAAAGAAATCTACTATATATACATATAAGTTTATATTTTGAAAATAAGAATCATAACATATTATTCTTAGAGTCTATTACAGTACCTGCCCCACTTAGGTCTGTTTTAAATAAATGAGTAACACCTATATTGTAATAAAAGGTATTTTCTCACAGAGTGGACATGTCAAATGCTTTGAGAACACTTTCTTACTACAAAGGAACCCAGTGACCTAGAACTCACGGAATTTTGAGGATTTGAAGACACTCTAAACTAAAACCATGAAATGGTTGGGACCTCTCATTCCTTTACTAAATGATGTTCCACAGTCACTGGGTGAAGGCAGGGGAAAAAATGGCAATCCAGAGGCATAATCTATTGACTTATCTAAAGTCCCACAACACAGGAGTAGAGAAATATTGGGATCAAGAGGGAAAAAAAGGACGGGGAAAAATATCACAAATCCTTCCATCTAAGTAACCCAACCATGGATGGATCCAAGTGCCCAAGGGTGTTCTTTGCTATGAGACTAGCAGTACTCAAAGCACTCCTTACTGTGGAATGGTCCCTAGCCACATAGCCTAGACCAGCCAGGGGCTCCTGGAAGTAACTTTGGCAGGAGCTTCAGAAGAAAATGACTGTTCAGATCTATCCTTTTAGGGAGAAAACCCTAAGTACTCGCTGGCGGATCTGTTGAGTCTTCACCCCATAGACAAGAGGATTGAGTGCAGGTGGCACAAGGAGGTAGAGTGTGGCCAGAAGAACATGGACGTGGTGGGGTACATGGTGGCCAAAACGATGTGTGAGGAAGGAGAATATTCCAGGAACATAGAAGATCAGGATAACACAAATATGAGACCCACATGTGCTAAAGGCTTTAAGTCGGGCCTCACCCCCTGGTACCTTCAGCACTGTCTGCAGGATGAGGGCATAGGAAATACCAATGGCCACGACATCTAGCCCAACCACAAGCAGGGCCACTGCCAACCCATAAGCTCGGTTCACTGTGGTTTCTGAGCAGGCAAGTTTTACAACAGCCATATGTTCACAATAGGCATGGCCTATGATGGTGGCCCGGCAGAAGAGGAGTCTCTGCAACAGGATAGGGAAGGGGAGGAGGAGGACTAACCCCCGCACCAGCACTGCCATCCCAATGCGCCCGATGATCCCCGGATGCAAGATGGTGGAATGATGCAGAGGGTGACAAATGGCTACATAGCGATCCAGAGCCATGGCCACAAGTACCCCTGACTCCATGGAAGAGAACGCATGGATGAAGAACATCTGGATCAGGCAGAAAGTGTACCCAATCTCATGGGCATGAGCCAGGAGCACCGCAAGGGTTTTGGGTGCAGTGGAGGAGGCCAGCACCAGGTCAATGCCAGATAGCATGGCCAGAAAGAGGTACATCGGCTGGTGCAAGGATGAGTCAGTCCAGATGATGAAGATGATGGTGACATTGCCCATTACAGCAAGGACATAAAGGACACACAGTGGCAATGCTATCCAGTGCTGGCTTTCCTCTAAACCGGGGATGCCCATCAGAAAAAAAGAAGGCTGGAGTAGCCTCCAGCTAGAATTACTAAAGGTCATCATCAATGGCTTGGAAGACAGAAAAGAAAAAAGAAACCAGAATCATGATTGCCCCATTCCTGGTGGGTCATCCAGTGTCTAGATCTGGCTACCATCTTCATGAGAAGAAACAAGCTGAAACTGAAACACAAGAAAATTAAGTGAGATACAAAGAAGAGAATCCCCTTTTCTTGAGACAAGGTCTTTAAGGTGAGACATCCACATGTCTTAACTATGATAGGTCTAGTTTCATTTACAGATAAGAGTAAACATGCTGCTTCTAGAGAGATGTTTAGACTCTACCATTCAATTACTCCTCATTTGGAATGTCCACTTGAAAGGATCTTCTGTATCCCCTCTTGCCATTACTAAACACTGCATATCAATTTGTTATCTTTTAAAGTATTCTCCCTCAGTTTCCATAACACAGCACCCTGCAGTTGTTCCTCCTATATCTCCCATCCCACCACCTTCTCCATCTACCTCTCCCTTATATGCGGCTGATTCCAAAGCCTCATCCTCTCCTCCTTCCCCTGTTCTATATAGTATCTCTGATTGAGCTCATCCATTTACCATATTTTGACAATCTATATTTTTAAATTTCTTCCAAATCTAGGTTTCTGAGTCAAATACCTTTCTGAAACCCAAATCCATTTTCCATTTATCTATGCCTAAATATCTATACCACATGCTCAACAAATTTGAGACTGAATTAACTTGCATATTCTTCCCACTGCAAATCCACTTCACCTTCCTCATGCTCTTTCATGTAGAAACTCAAAATGATTCTTATTCATTCTTCTCTCTCATCCTTTTTACATTTTCACCAGTTCCTGTTGACTGCCTTTTAATCTCTTAATATTCACTCATTCCTCTCACCCTCCACCTTCACAGCCTAGTGCATATTCCTAACTTCTATCACCTGGATTCTTTCCTTAGATCGGTCTGAGTTTGCCATTAACCCCTTCCTATCCACTGTGCATTCTTAAAGCAGAGGATTATAAAATACATCAAAACTTCTAAGATTAAAATCCTTCAGTCCATTTAATCCATAGAATAAAATTAACATTCAAGACTGGCAAACAAGGTTTTCAAAGGCTATCTTTTGTATTACTTTGACTTATACTTAAACAAATTTCCACATGTTTTGAATGAACTATTCCAATGTTCTTGGAATTATATGAGTACATCAATTTATTTTACATATGCCTTTTGTGTATTCTTCTTATTCCTCTATTATTTTAATTGGTCTTTCTTGTCCTTCAAAATTTAGAGTCTACTGGCTACTGTCTCTTAGAAAGGACTCATTAGCTCTATGAGGATCACACTAATCAAGTTAGGAGAACTCTATTTTGTGAATTTTTTTTTTGTTCATCCACAATTTTATGTTTTATCTAATTATAGAAATCCTTTCAATACCTAAATGGTTTGTCTCAAGAAAAGAACAGTTTTTCATTAAACTTCATAATTAAAAACTAGCTAGTACAGGCGTCACAGTACAGGGGATAGACACAAAGTTTGTAGGCAGACAACTATGCTTAAAATCTGTCCCTTTCATATTCTATAAATGAAACCATGGTAGGCTACTTACACTCTCTGAGTATAGATTGCCTAACCTGTTGGTAGAGCAAATAATACAAATCTTAATGGTTTGTTATAAATATTAATTAAATGATGTATATAAAGTTATGATATATAGTTTATTCTAAAAATAATGTGCAAATTTATACCTAGTTCTGCAATCTTACCATGAAAGACAAGTCCATTCTTGATACTTCCCCAAGGTAGGTCTAGTGACTGTGAATAAGACACTGAGTGGGAAGTATGTTATTACCAACTGGCATGTCCCAGAGGACACACACACACACACACACCTCTAGACAAAGCCAAAGTTAGCATCAAGATTGGATGGAGACCCACAGAGCCAAGTCAACTCCCTCAGAGATAACTAGTTGGGCAGAAAGGCAGAGAGGGAGTGGAACCAGGTGGCTCATGCTTGTCCTGTGTTGGTCAGACTTCTAAGTCTATCCACTTTGATGTCTGTCATAGGAACTGCATGCTCAGTGAGCTAGGAAAGCTCATATTTCTCTGTAAGCTCAGATTTCTCATTCTCACAGGTCAAACTCAGAGTAATAAATTCTTTAGTGGACTCTGGTGAAATGTGTTCATTCCCCCATTGCTGAGAGTTGGGCTGCTAAAAGTTCATAATTGAGTCACTCTCCCTTGAACAGAGAGCTGCATCACCCAAGATTACTTTTCCTTTCTGAGTGCAACTCTCACCCAATGACCTATCTAGGTACAAATACAAAAAGCTGAACCTCTCTCTTTTGAAACAACATTGAAGTACTTTCTCAGCTCAGGAGCTCCCCATGGAATCAGCTCAGGCATCTGGGGTAACTGGATCATAGTTTAACTTCTTCTTTTTCCATCCTGTTCCCCTTACTCCCTGACAAGTGTAATTTGTATACTTCACAATAAGCTTCCTGCATGCAAATCTCTGCTTCAGTGTCTATTTCTAGAGGATCTAATCTAAGACAAATTACACCTGTCTCAAGTGAATTAAGCACTCTACTTCTCTTCTGAGGGTTTGCTACAGGTCCACAGATATCAAGTCTACCATGGCAAATATGGGATAGTTATTGATTCTCAGATTCCATACAAACAAGTTCCCAATGAGATGGCTAAGACCTCTTTTATCGTATCTCTCCATTACCAGACAGATCCTTCCCTTGGATATCTGATAAAGCAGCTACAGTTCACTCTAGCAGCCACATTCTCCTTTGGAATAATTTTTCAATTGCACAGTCTTTTTACTTAACCAATCAACAAGTATGTCATTCATAGCTGGTAGGAAGTTTGATTTATTCATTCATTCATTGAGTAGTATTAAATACCTACCAAATCCATATACTCTACTAGATGCTAAACAAAACAAATAATATGATAAACAATTCTTGTCATCATAGCTTATGGGATGGAATATATTATGTATGTAATCACAGAAACCTCATAACAGTTATAAGTATTATAAATTAAAACCACAGTATGTCAAACATATAATAAGAGAAACTTCTCATTCTCGGGAATGCAGGAAAATCCCCCCTAATTCAAGTTAGGTACCAGAAGAATGGGTTAAAAGTGAAGGGATTTGTAGGGGTAGGCTAAGAATACAAAACTCTGAGGCAAGAGAGAAGGGAGCTTGGTATTGTCAATGCTTGAAAGAATCATGAAATTTGGAGATGTAATATTCAGGAAATGAGCCTGGGGTATAAGCAGGAACCATAGTAGCACATTTTAGGTCATGTTAAAGGACAGTGGGAAGTGGAAGTCAGGAAGATTTTAAGCAGAAGATTGAGACATGAGCAGAATCTCATTATCAAATATCATGCTAGGAGTATGCATAAGAAAAGGTGAAGTACAGATGCTGAGAGATGTCTTGGAGACAAACACAGTGATCTCCAGAGAGGTTCAAGGATATGTCATGGGAATGGGTAAATGAGGGAGGGATCTTGGGAGAAAGAACTCGAGAATGCAGAGTGTTTAATGGGTCATTTGCATAAATCCTGAAGTCTTGCACAAGGGTAATGGGGGGCCAAAAAATAGAGAAGATATTAACTTAGTCATCCTTACTGAAGAATAGCAATAAGGAGATATACCAGTAACTGGGAGTAGTAGAGAATGATCTGCATGAAAGATATCAACAGCAAAGTACCAGTCCATGCTTATTCCTTTGCTAATCTGTTTTTCCAGAGGAAAAAAAGAAACCTGAAAATTGCCTTGGGGAACAAGAACAGTGAACTCACTGTAAACGCACTACCAAAGAAGAAGTATGAGAAGTGTGAGAAAATAAATGGTCTCCACTTAGTAGGAACCATAACATTTCTATCAGAAAAAAAAAATGGATGTGCAAGTATCAACTTCATATGCATTTTGTAAACATTAAATAAGACAGCTTATATACAAAGTTTTTTTTTTTCCTCAAGGGCTCAAGGTACCATGGAGTAAGAGCTGAACAACAGGAACTGCTCATATCATCAAGATTTTACACTAGGGGCACCTGGGTTGCTCAGTAGGCTAAACATCTGCCTTTGGCTCAAGTCATGATACCAGGGTCCTGAGATGGAGCCCATGCATCAGGTTCCCTGCTCAGTGGGGAGTCTGCTTATGCGCTCTCTCTCTCTGACTCTCGTTCTCCCTCTCTCTCAAATAAATAAAATCTTTAAAAAACAAAAAGATTTTTACACTAATATAAAATATTCAGACTAAGATTGCTTAAAACAAGTTTAGGGCAGCCACAATGTCTCAGCAGTTTAGCACCACCTTCTGCCCAGGGAGTGATCCTGGGGACCCAGGATCGAGTCCCACGTCAGGCTCCCTGTGTGGAGCCTGTTTCTCCCCCTGCTTGTGTGTGTGTGTGTGTCTCTCTCTTATGAATAATTAAATAAAATCTTTTTTAAAAATAAAATAAAATAAAACAAGTTTAGCTAAGGCACATAAAGGACTCTACACCCATTGGTAATAAGTACACTCATCCATCCTCCCACTAAGGAATCTTCCTCTGGGGGCAGCCCGGGTGGCTCAGCGGTTTAGCACCACCTTTGGCCCACCTTTGGTGTGATCCTGGAGACCTGGGGTCGAGTCCCACATTGGGCTCCCTGCATGGAGCCTGCTTCTCCCTCTGCCTGTGTCTCTGCCCCTCTCTTTCTCTCCCTGTGTGTCTCATGGATAAATAAATAAAATCTTAAAAAAAAAAAAAAAGGAATCTTCTTCTGGAATCCTACTGCACATCTCCAGCAGCTCTTTCTTTCACTCCAATCCATGGAATAGAGTTAAGAGAAGAGGGAGGTCTCCACTTTGCCTTTTCTTTGAACTATTTTCTTGGGGTTTTGTTGTTGTTATTTTTTATTGTGGAAAAATATATTTAACATTATATTTATCATTTTATGTTACAATTTTATATTTAGCACTTTTAAGTTACAATTTCTGTGGCATTAGGTACATTTACAGTGTTGTGCAGCCAACACCAATATCTATTTCCAAAATTTTCCCCATCATCCCAAACAGAAGCTCTGTATCTATTAAATAATTCCCATCCTTCTCTCCTCGAACCCCCTGGAAACCTCTATGCTACTTATGTGTCTATGAATTTGCCTATTGTAGGTACTTCATATAAGAGGAATCATACAATATTTGTCATTTTGTGTCTGGCTTATTTCACTTACCATAATGTTTAAGATTCATCCATGCTCTAGCATGTGTCAGAATTTCATTCTGCTTAAGGGACTACTAATACGTGTATACTGCAGTTTTGCTAATCCATTCATTAGTTGATGGATACATGGGTGTTTTCACCTTTAGCTACTGTGAATAATGCTGCTGTGCTATCTTCTTACTAATAATATTGAAAATTAATACTCAACAAAGGAAACATGAGATCACTGAGTATGGCATAGAGCAAAAGCTAATTAGGAGAAAGACTGAGGTAGACTCAGGTAGACTCCCCCTAGGGACCATAAGTTTAGCCATAATTCTCCATCTGCTCACATGACAACCTAGACTCATACTCTTCTAAACCTTGGTCATTTATAGCATCTCTTTAACCTAACCCAACCCATGTCCCTTTCCTGCCCCTTACTTCCCATTCAGTGACTTGGAACCAACATCCACCACAGCACTATCACATTTTATCACAGTTTCTCTATTTTCAAGGTCGTTTCATCATCACAACGAGAGCCTGGTAAACACTCAGGATGAAGAAGAAAATAATGGAGAAAACAAAAGCAAATGAAGATAAGAAGGAAGACAAATGTTATTTTTCTGATTTTATTCTCTATTTATACACAGCATTGAGTTTGCCTTAGAAAAGTAATCATATTCTTCCATTCATCTGCACAGGGTCCAAAATATCATCAGTTGAAATTTTTTTAAAACATGAAATTACATTTGAAAGTTGAGATAGTGATCATCACAACGATAGCAGTAAAGACAGTAGTGTTAATAGTGATTATGACTTCAATGTTGGTTTTGTGACAGCTTATTTAATTTCCTCAATAAAAAATTACTGAGTACCTGTATCACATTTTGAGATTTATGTATTCATTTAATCCAAAACACACATATGTCAATGCGACTGATGAGGAAACATGCTAGCAATGATATAGTCCATTAAAATAACAATATTTATTTATTAAATAAACATTTATTGAGTGCTTATCATGTGCCAGATACTATGTTAAGGATACAATGCAGTTCACCATTTAGTAGAGATGGGGGACAGAGATCATTCAACCATTCACTATATATATATATATATATATATATATATATATATATATATAATTTTTAAGATTTATTTATTTATTTTAGAGAGAGAAAGAGTATGAGCAGGGGGAGGGACAGAAAGGAGAGGGAGAGAGAATCTCAAGCAGATTCCCCACTGAGCAGGGAGCCCAACTCAGGGCTCAATCTCACAACCTTGTGATCATGACCTGAGTTGAAATCAAGAGTCCAATGCTCAACCAACTGAGCCACCCAGGCAGCCAGATAGGTAGATTGATAGATGATAGATAGATAGATAGATAGATAGATAGATAGATAGATGATAGATAGATAATAGATAGATGATAGATAATTGTATATCCTGATAGATAATGAAAGAAATATACATGGAGCTCCAAATTCATAAAACAAGTGACCTGATCTAGTTTTAAAACTCTTCTTCAAAGGATGAGATTTGATCTAAAGTTCAAGATGAGTACGAATAGCAAGGATAAAGACAGGGAGCTGCATTCCCACTAGGAAAAGCCCAGACTACCCATGCGTGGAAGAAGCAAGGACATATGAGCTACTAGAGAAGGAAATTTATGTATATTAGGAATACGTAACACTCAATCAACACTATATACATTGCAAGGATACTTAAGAACATACAATAAACATATTAAAAAGTGAGTGCCTATAGTAGAAACTGGAAGAGAATGGCCAAAAGAATTACCAAAAGACTAAAAATGAAAAAAATGAAAGAAAAAATATCATTACTATTAGAGATTAAAAATACATAATACTATAGGAGTCAGAGATCATCCATCTCAAAAACAGGAATGAAAGCACATGGGCTAAAGTATTTCTAGAATCAGATGGAACATGAATATTTTAAAGAGTTTCTTTCATGAATCTGAAACTCTAAAGAGTTTCTATAGTTTTCCACCCCTATTTCTGTGATGCCAAAGTTTCACTGATAGAGAAGACCTATCAGCTCCCACAGACTGTCTATGTGTCAGTGTCATGATGGTGGGAAGTGGCCCATATTCTCATATGTATAAACAGGCACTCAGTTCATCTCTCCCTGATCTAAGTCACTTATTCCAGGTCTATAGAAATCTTCATTATTTCTTAATTTCCAGATGCATTTATCTTGTCAACAAACGTAAATCACAAACTCTTAGAAGAAAGATGTCTTCAAAAAATTACTTGCTTGAGACACCCCAGCACTTCCGTTTCCCATCCCAGTATCTAAACACTATATATACCTGAGAAGAGATTTCCCAACTTCCAAACACTCAAGAAAACTGAATTTTCTTTCTCTTTACTGTCCCTGATATTTACCAGGTAAATATCCTGGGCTATGAGGCTCCTGCTCCACAGGGCAAGACTACCCTTGCCCTGAGAGCCAAATGATGAGAACTATACTCAGGTGGGATCAATCTGCTTGGGCCTTAGCATTTTAAACAGCTGATCACGAATCTGTTTGGTCTTGACCCCATAGACAATGGGGTCCAGGGCAGGGGGAAAGAGCAAGTAGAGATTGGCAAGAATAACCTTAGCAGCAGAGGCTGTAGGTGGGCCAAAGCGCTGCATGACCACAGAAAGAAAGCCTGGTCCATAGAAGAAGAAGATGACACAGACATGAGCTGTACATGTGCTGCCTGCTTTAGCACGTGCCTCAGGTGAAGGAAAATTAATCACAGTCCTCACAATCTGCCCATAGGAGTAAGCAATAAAGGCCACATCCCCCACACCAAGAAAGATTGCCACAGCAAAGGCATAGAGATTATCCACAGTGGTGGCGCCACAGGCCAACTTTACTACTGCCATATGCTCACAGTAGGTATAGGCAATTGTATGAGAGCCACAGTAGGGCAGCCGACGAGCCAAGGTTGGAAAGGAGATGGTCAACCCCACACCTCGCAGAACCACCAGGCCTCCAATCTTGGCAACAACAAATGGTGTAAGAATAGTTGCATAATGTAGTGGGTTACAGATGGCCACAAAGCGGTCCATGGCCATGGCCACCAGCACTCCTGACTCCATAGCAGAGAATGCATGGATGAAGAACATCTGGGAAAGACAGGAGTGGGAGCTGATAGCTGTAGCACCAAACCAGAAAATGGCCAGCATCTTGGGCAGAGTGGAGAGGGAGAGAACCAGGTCGACAAAGGAGAGCATGGCAAGAAAGAAAAACATGGGATGGTGAAGGCTGCGCTCTGTCCGGATAAGAAAAAGCAGGACACAATTCCCAGTCATTGCCAGGAAGAACATGAAGCAAAAGGGAAGTGAGATCCAAATGTGGGCAGCAGTCAGTCCTGGGATACCAGCCAAGAAGAAAGTATGTGGGAAGTGAGAATTATTGGAAAGAATCATGGTGATCATCTCACTTAGAAGAGTGAAGAGCTACTGCAAAGAAAAGAGACAGGTTAAATTCAGTGATAGGGAGCTCAAAATATATGGTCCCACTAACACACTGTCACCATCATTCTTCCCCCATAGGTTTCAGTAAACAATGAAAAATAATTTTCAGTTTGGTTAATATCTCTGCAGGATCTTCAAACACAGAAGAGGCAAGTCACTTGGTCCAAAAGGAAATGCACTGGACAAGAAGTTCAGAAACCAGGTCCTAGAATTTAATATGCTAATATATTTATGACCTGAAGCAAATGACATAACCAGATTTTAGCAGATGCCCAGAAACTAATGTTAAATAAAAATCCTTCCCATAATGCTCACATTCTCAAATTCTGAATGCTGGCACTAGATTTAATTAAGACTGACCTCACATGGTCATTTAATCTTATATCACTAACTTCCATTTGAAATTGCCAAATATCCTAACATCTGGAAACTCCCTTAATATGGAGAGACAATACTCCTCCAAATTTCACTTCACTGCCAGATTACAGAATAAATGGTCCCTGAAAACTCCAACATTGATTAGGTTCTTCCTTGAATTATTCCCCAATCATTTCACAGTTTATATCTTATTTCTCTCCCCAGTATCTCAATCCTGTATCTCCCTCTCCTTCAATGCAGTGGTATACAGAGGTAGACACAAAGTTCAGAGTTGTGGTGACCTGGAAAAAAAAACAGAAGTTCTTGGTAATAGCTATCATGTGAAAGCCAAAGAATTCTAAATCATGCCAAATTAATGAGAACAAAAGAAAAAATGGCAGATATTCCCTCCAGTTCCATTTCTCATGTATCCACAAAAAGTGTACAAAATTATTCATCTCTGCAATACATCCTGTGCTCAAAATCATCATATAAGGGAAGGGGGAAGAAATGTGTGGGAAATATCAGAAAGGGAGACAGAACGTAAAGACTGCTAACTCTGGGAAACGAACTAGGAGTGGTGGAAGGGGAAGAGGGCGGGGGGTGGGAGTGAATGGGTGACGGGCACTGGGGGTTATTCTGTATGTTAGTAAATTGAACACCAATAAAAAATAAATTAAAAAAAAATCATTGTTTTGTAGGTTAGAAAACTGAAGTCTAAAAAGAAGTAAATGTCCAAGGGTCACAGATCTATTTAGTGATACAATCAGACAAGAGCTTACATCAATGGATCCCTGATCTCTGATCTAAGCAGTCATCACCCTCTCTGTGTGTTAGCAGAGACTACTGCAGGGCCAAGGAAAAACATCCAGGGCTGGGTGGCCAAGGCTGGGCAGTAGAGGAATCAAATAGCAGGGTAGATAAGGAATAATTTAAGGAGTACAGGTCTCCCCAATATCCCTCAATACCTCCAGTGCCCCAATGCTCTCATGTGAAAGAAAAACACAGGAATACAGAGAGACCTGGGTCTAGGGTCTGTGAGGGCTTTGGAGCATAAGATAAGTGATTCACATTCCAGGCAGAGAAGATGCATCTGGGTTGATCTAACAATTCCAGGGACAGCAATAAGTAGTTTCTAAGCATGATGGAAAGAAGTCAGCCAGGAGCATAATCCAAGAAAAAAGAAACAGCACAGCTTAAAACAGCCAAGAATGTTTTACTTTTCTCTCCAAGAGAAGCTATGTGATTGTTGGCCATACTTTCACCACAGCTGCTAAGAAAACTGCATAACCTCCACAGAAGGCAAGAGAACTGGGAAGATGAGAGATTAAAGTAGACCTATAGTTCTAGTGTAATGGAATAAACTCTGGACCAGGAGTCAAGGTCCTGATTTTCAGTACTATTACTGCCATATGTCAGCTCTGTAACTTGAAGCAAATCATCTATTTCCAAGTCTTAGTTTCCTCTATGTGTAATGAATATACTAAAATCTGTCTCAAAAGATCATTATGAGAATCCAATGAGATACAATATGTGAAAGTCCTTTGTCAAGAGCTGAAAATAGTAATACTAAATCCACTGAATTGTAAGAAATGAATAACCCATTTGGAGGAATCTGGTTAAGAGCAACAGAAACTTCAGAGATTCAGAAACAATGCATTTGATTTGACAAGGGATGATATATTCATCCAATGAGTCGGTGTTATATGGTAGTAAACCAAAGACAAATAGTCAAAAATACCATATCCTCTCCAACATTGCTTCCCTCTTTCCTCCCAACCACACACTGTTCCCCTAAGCACCCCCAGGGAATATTGCAGTGTATGTTGGTGGTAGGGGAGGAAAGGTCAGATAGTATCAAGAAATGTGGGCTCTGATCACCTGAGTGTCTGCTTCAAATTATCCTCAAAGCTGCCCATCCTTAAGCCTCTGCCCACTTTGTGGAACATGACAGTATCTTCAGAACAGTTTAAGAAATAATTACCTCCAATGCCCCTCAGGACCCAACAAATATCCCTCATCGTAACCTTGTGCCTCAAAGAAAAGTATGATTCAGTAGGCTCAGCTCCTTTACTTGTATCAGGGAAGAAGCTTAAGGGAGGTAAGAGGTCCTAGAACCAGAATAATTCAGGACACAGAGTGAAGTGCCTCCATAAATGTTTCTCTATGACTCACCCTGTGGGCTTCGAAGAGGAACAGATTTACAAATAGCTTACTATTGAACCAGGACTAGAAGGATATTTGCCTGCTTGAAAGGAAGTAATTCTCACACACCTGATCCCTCTCTTGCCTGTGTCCATATAACACAAAAGGTCCAAATAGACTTTTAATGATGTACACATCATCAACACTGATGGTATTTCCAATTTCTCCCAGTGATATCAAGACCAGGCATTTTCACCCCAGACAGTCTATTAGATCATCCAGATCAGGAAAGTTTGGTGAAAAGTTAATTTGTGGATGAAGCCTATATGTATCTCTCCTCCTTGGGCCTACCCTTAGCCATTACTCACCAAAGAGCTGCACTGTTTAAACTACAGAAGGATGAGAAGAAGTTAAGCTACCAGTCAAGTTCCAAGAATAGGGTATTTAATGGGCACCTTTTCAGGCATTGCCTGTTGGGATCCAAAATGAAGCTCCCACCACCCAGACACCAATTAGTACTTCTGCCTCTTCTTCAAACAAAGGTTTAACAAGATCTCTCTTACTGGGGCCCCTGGGAAGAGCCGCAGCAGGGAATATTTTGAACAGCATACTCCAGGGTGCCATGCCCAGAGACAGCCAAAGTCTTGCAGCCAGAAGCAAGGTAAAGTTTCCTACCATTGGGAGTAGGACCAACTGATGTGATGGCCAAGCAAGATCTGATCTAGGATGAGTGAGGGAGAAAGCAAGGATGAGGAGGGCCAACACTAGGATCAACATACAACATTACGTAAATGATTCTCTCCCAACCATTCTATAGGTGGAACCATGAGAGAAAGAATGGATTAATAAGTAGAAGACTTTATGAGAAAATAGAACCTGGCCAGGGAATAAGAGTGAAGACAAAGTCAAATACCTGAACTCAAAATGATAGGTATAAGAATAGGCCAAGTCTTGTAGATATTACCATTTATACACTATCTCACCTTAAGTGAAATTACCTACAACTCGGTCCCTTCTTAACCAATCCTTCTACATTTGACTCTCATCTCAGCCACCAAAATCACTCCTGGAAATGGTGCCAGGTTAATCTATGGGAGAATATTCAAGAGTATGAAGTATTTGGATTGAGAAGGATTCAATAGATTAAGAGGGATTTTAAAAATTGAATGTGTACAGTTTACACAAGACAACACTTGTGGTGGCGTGCAAGATTTTTCATGTGTTCATCAAGTCCGGGAAGAAACTCCCTGTGAGGGGAAAAGTTATTTTTTATGGAGCCAAAGTAAAAAACAAGAACAAATTCATGCAATTTTATAGTTCAGGACTCAGCGAGACTTGTTTATCTGCAAATGATAGTCCCTTATCAGAAAGGCAAAGAGCAACCCAGGCTATCTGGGAAGGGAACAGCACAAGGTTTAATGGGAAGGATCAGTACCCAAAATCAGGTCATCCATTTCTGAGAGCCATACTTTAAGGGTACTGACCCAGTTCCAGAAAGAAGAAGACATAGTAGAGATCGTTTCAGGTAGAGCCAAGATTAGAAACCGTAGCCTAAAGCAGTCAGTTTTCTAACAGAGAAGTCAATATGGAGAATAGTGAGCAGATGATGCTGTGTTATCTGAGACTTCAGAGAGAGGTATAATTAAGCAGAAAATACTGGCCCAGAACCCCAGCAGAGGAGGAAGGAGTAGGCAGAACAAGTAGCAAGAGCAATACAAAGCCCAGTTTAAGAGGCAATGGTAACAGACATAGAAATTCAGGCCCAGAAAATAAAGAAAAGTCTCATAACTAGAACTCTAGATTAGTGTGACTATTGATTGGCTGACTAAAACTCTGGACCTTCACCTAAAGTCAGAAATTGTGTAAAATATCGAAAGATGGAATTGGCCAAAGCTCCAAAAATAGTCACAAGGACTGGGATCAATAATTTGTATTGAAAATATATATTTCCTGAGCTCCTCTTAGGGTTGTGGAAAGAAATCCAGAGATTTTAAATGAGGTCAAAT
The DNA here is from genome assembly GCF_011100685.1 of Canis lupus familiaris. Taxonomy (NCBI): domain Eukaryota; kingdom Metazoa; phylum Chordata; class Mammalia; order Carnivora; family Canidae; genus Canis; species Canis lupus. The sequence continues at coordinate 29,944,334 of NC_049242.1, forward strand.
GGAAGATACACATCAAACTAAGGCGAAGTACCACCAAAGGTAAAGCAGAGGCATTCGGCCACACCATGGAGAGATTAGAACACCCAGGAGAGAGAGCATCTAATTATACCTGTGGGGATCAGGCAAGGCTTCACAAAAAAGGAAACATTAAAGAGGAAAGTTGAAGAGTAGAATAGAATATTCCAGAATGACTCATTAGTACTAAAAAGGACTCCAAACTCACAAAGTATGAAATTCTGGATGAAAGGCTAAGAGAGCAATATTGAGGGAGCAGTGCAGAGGGATGAGGTTTGAGAGGAAGGTTGACCCTGACTGTAGCAGGTTTTGAGTACTCTGCCCCACAGCCCTACATGGTAATAAGAGGACAGTGGCACAGATTGATTCACACTTTAATACATTTCTTTCACAGACTTCTGGGCATAGAATGATGTGATATCAGAGTGGGTGAGAATTGGTGAAAATCTGGAAGAAAGCATTGGCAATGGGGTAATTTGGAGGAAACTGGACTAAGTCTTTATGGCAAATTCTATTAAACTCTTACAAAAGAAACCATGGCAATCCTTACAATAGAAATAACAATGCAGGGTTGGAGAAGATGGAGGAGGAGTAGAGGCCTCAACTCATTCGGTCCCACCAACTTACCTAGATAACTTTCAACCAGTTTCAACCAGTTCTGTTCTACAGTTCTTCTGGTCTCTACTTCATTGAGCTCTGCTCAAGTCTTTATGAACTCTCTTCTTCTGCTGGTGTAGGTTTTATTTGCTGTTCTTTCTCCAGTTCATTTACCTGTAAGTTTAGCTGGTGTATTTGAGTTTTTTTCCAATTTTTTGAGGGACGCTTGTATTGTGATGTATTTCCCTCTTAGGACTGCTTTTGCTGTATCCCAAAGATTTTAAATGGTTGTATCTTCATTTTCATTAGTTTCCATGAATCTTTTTAATTCTCTAACTTACTGGTTGACCCATTCATCTTTTAGTAGGATGCTCTTTAACCTCCACGTGTTTGAGTTTCTTCCAAATATCTTCTTGTGATTGAGTTCAAGTTTCAAAGCACTATGGTCTGAAAATATGCAGGGGACAATCCCAATCTTTTGGTTTCAGTTGATAGCTGATTTGTGACCCAGTATGTAGTCTATTCTGGAGATAGTTCCATGTGTACTTGAGAAGAATGTATATTCAGTTGCATTCAGATGCAAAGTTCTGTATATATCTGTGAAATCCATCTGGTCCAGTGTATCATTTAAAGCTCTTATTTCTTAGGTGATGTTGTGCTTAGAATATCTGTCACTTGCAGAAAGTGCCGTGTTGAAGTCTCCTACTCCTAGTATATTATTATCTAAGTTTGTCTTTACTTTGGTTAATTGATTGATATACTTGGCAGCTCCCACATTCGGGGCATAAATATTCATGATTGTTAGGTCCTCTTATTGGATAGACCCTTTAAGTCTGATATAGCATCCCTCTTCATCTCTTACTACAGTCTTTGGGATAAACTTAAATTTATCTGATATGAGGATTGCTACCCTAGCTTTCTTTTGAGGACCATTTGAATGGCAAATGGTTCTCCACCCCTCATCATTAGGACCTCCAGTTTAGGAGTTCCTTGTAATTAGGATTGCATCTCATTTAATTGACTTTTAATTTCAGCCTGATTATATCTAATTTCTGCAATCATGAAGTTTATTGAATCCTTTATGCTTTTTTTCCAGAGCCACTAGTAGCTTTATAATTGTGCTTCTGAACTGGCTTTCTGACATTGAATTGTAATCCAAAATTCTGTAACTCTGTGGCAGAGAGTACAGTTTCTGATTCTTTCTTTTGTGGTGAGTTCTTCTTTCTAATCATTTTGCTCTGTGAAGAGTGACTGTATGAGTGGCCTGCACAAGAATATCAACCACAACCTAAGTAAATTTTCCCAGATGTTTCTGCCGAGGTCAGAGACCAGAAATTGAAGACAAAGATCAGAACAAAATAAAACAAAAGGACCACTAAAGTGAAAAATAAATTTTTAAAGATTGTATTTCTTTATTCATGAGAGACACAGAGAGAGAGAGAGAGAGGCAGAGACACAGGCAGAGGAGAAGCAGACTCCATGCAGAGAGCCCCATGTGGGACTCGATCCTGGGTCTCTAGGATCTCGCCCTTAGCTGAAGGTGGCTCTAAACCACTGAGCCACCTGGGCTTCCTGAAAAACAAATTTTAAAATAAAGTAGTAAAAAATAAAAGGCCAAGAATCCCAAAGGAAAAAAAAAAGAATAAAAGAGAGAGGAAACAAAAGGGTGTGACTGGGAGAAGTTGGTGGTGATGAAGTTGTAGTAGAGGGAGAATGTAGTTTACCTGAGTGGTTCTAGAGGGTGATCCTCTTCTTTCTGAGTATATTAAGTTCTGTATGTTAGAAGATGCTCATTCCCAAATTTATATAAACCAGAAATACTTGTAGAGGGCCCCAACATTGACCACCAAAACATAAATGAGATAAAAGAGGGGGGCGGAATGGGAATGAGGAATTTCACAGAATGAACCAGCATGGTATACCACTTGGTTCTGGGTGTATACTGGTCATGTTTTAGAAGGTATTAACTTCTGCCATTGTAAAACAAAATAAGGCAGAGAAAACAAAAAGCAAACAAACAAAAAAATATATCTTGTATATCTCCCAAAATTAAGTTGAGTATGTTGAAGGGAATTTAGAAGTGGAAAATATATCTAGGACCTGTCATTGTAGAAATACGAAAGTCAAAGAGGAAGAATCTTAAAAATGAAGAGGTGGTAAAAAATTGTAGTTAAGGTGGGAAAAGAGAAAAAATTGGAAATTTATAGTCTGATATAAAAACGAGTTGTACTGGAAAAAGGAAGAAAAAAATAGGAGGGGTGTCCTCTGGTTCTATATACTGTAAGTCCTTGACTTCCCCTGGAGCTTTCCAGCGCTGCTGGGCCAAGAACTTGTTCTTCCCCTGACCTTCCAGCTGGTCTTCTGGGGGAGGGGCCTGCTGTGCTGATTCTCAGGTGTGTGATGCCCCCCTGCCAGGTGCCGGGCTGAGTGGGAGCTGTTTACCCTGTGAGGCCTCTGTTCCCTGGCAGCCCAGCTCAGTCCCAGGCACAGGGTGACACCAGGAGGAACAACAACACTGGCAGTAGCCAGCTCTCCGCCCTGGAGTCAGCTCCCGCAGTCACTCCCGCAGTCTCCCAGTCCACGCTGGCCTGGATGCTCCGGGGCCACGGGGGCGCCGATCTGCACAGCTTGGGTGAGCCCGGCAGCAGGAGCGTCCTCGCTGTCCAGTGCCCTCCCCGCCCAGCCTGTCCCTGGGGGATCACCGGATCCTGGTCTGTGTCCCCTGCGCCCTGGGGTCCGGGGCCCGAGCTCCTGGAATCACGCTCCGGGCCCGCGGCTCCCGAAGGCAGCAGCCCCCAGCCCCCTCCCCGGAGCCCCCGCCTGAGCTGCTCCCGAGGCCCCGCCGGGCGCTCCAGCCCTTTACCCGCTGGGCCCGCGGTGTGGGGCGCTTCCTCTGTTAGTGACCCCGGGGACCTGGGGGCTCCTCTGCCCCTCCTGCGGTTCTGCCCGAGTTCCCTGCCAGCGCCTTTCCCTCTGGGAAGAATCTGGTGTGGATTTTTAAAGTTCCTGCTTCTCCGAGGCTGGGCTTTCCTGCCCTGGAGGCTCTCGCTGCCTGGCCTTAGCTGGCTCCTTGCGGGTCCCCTCCCCCACTTGGTTCTTCCTCACCCCACCCCACCCCCACCTTCCTACCTTGTTAGAAGCGCAAACTCCTCTCTGTAGCATTCCCGCTGCTCTCTCTTTAAATCTCAGGCCGAATTCGTAGGTGTTCAGGATGGTTTGAAAGTTATCTAGGTAAATTGGTGGGGCCAGGTGACTTGGGGACCCTACTCCTCCACCATCTTGCCCCTGTTGGAGAGTTGATTAAAGTAGTTGGATTTGATGCTGATATTTTTACTATATATTATTATACATAACTGAGTACAGAGAGTATGGTGTTATAGCAACAGAGAGAAAAAAAGATTCAATATATTTATTGAACATCTATGATCAGCCAGCTACCCTGAGAGAAATGAGGAATAAAATAATGGATTAAATAGGCACAGCCCTGCTCTCACAGAACTTAAAGTAATGGAGAAAATAGGCATATAATTCCAATTATAATTCTATCCAAAGATTGATAAAAGGGGAAGTTTTGGACATTATGGTTGTACACAGGAGTGGGATCAAAAAAGACTTGGAGAACCAGGGAAGGATTCTTAGAAGTGATACCTAGGTACAAAGCAAAAGACTAGTAGAAGTTACTCACATGAACATAAAAAAAGGCTCATGAAGAAAAAGAAAAACATCAATAAGAGAAAGGATAAGAACCATATGATCATTTCACTAAATGCAGAAAAAGCATTTGACAAAGTCCAAAATCCATTCATGATAAAACCCCTTAACAAAGTAGGTCTGTGGAGTCCAAATGTCCTTCAGTTAATGAATGGATAAAGAAAATGTGACATAGATAGATAGATATAAAATTAAAAAGCTATAAAAAAGAATATATATATATATATATGAGTAATATACAATGGAAAATTATTCAGCCATAAAAACAGAATGAAATCTTGCCATTTGCAGTGACATGGATGGAGCTAGAGTATTATGCTAAGCAAAATAAGTCAGAGAAAGACAAATACCACATGATTTCACTTAGATGCGGAATTTAAGAAACAAAAGGGAAAAAAAGAGAGAGAGATCAAGAAACAGACTCTTGATTATGGAGAACGAACAGATGGTAATTGGACAGGAGGTGAGTAGGGGGATGGGTTAAATAGGTGATGGGGAGTAAGGAGTGCAGTTGTCATGAGTGCCAGGTGATATATGAAAGTGTTGAATTACTATATTGTACACCTTAAATTAATAAAATACTATATGTTAACTATCTGGAATTAAAATAAAACTTAAAATTAAAAAACAAACAAATAAATAGCTAACTTTAAAATTAAAAAAAAAGAAAATTTAAAGGCAGAGTGACCATGTAATAGGCCTTTCCATGGGACTGGGAGCTGAGTACTTCTATTCCTTGAGCCAAGCTTGACATACCTCTAAGAGCTTTGGGGGCCATTTGGGGCTATGGCAAAAAGACACCATGCCTTGATGTACACAGGAACAAAGATTACAGAGAGCCTCATGGAGGACCTAGAGAGTAGCCGAGAAGGTCTATGGCAAGTCTGGGCTCCAATCTGTGAAATAGCCTAGGCCCCAAGGGAGAGAAGTTGTACTCTCAGCAACAAAAGTATAAAAGACAGATGTAGCCAAGAGAATAGAAGCAGCTATGGAAGGCAGTTCTATTAGGGGAGGATCTCTACAGGACCTCATAGCAGGAAATAACCAGGGGCCAAGGGAAAGAAGAAGAGGGAAGGGGGCCACTTTCTTGCTCTGTGTTTCTAGCTCTGGGTTCTGGTTGCCCTGCCTCTCTTTTTCCCCATTCTTGGCTTTCTCACTTTGCTTTTTTCTTTCGATCCTCCTGAATTTGGCCTTCTTTTTCTTTAAGATCTTTCCTACAGAGACAAAAGTCTGAGATATGGAAAACAAGGGACAAACATGACACTGAGCAAGCCTCTGGGTATATTAGAGTGAGTAGAAACCCCTGCCTAACAAAAGAGTAACCAAAGGCTACCTCTCAGAGCCTGACCGAGATATGCTATCAAAGCTGAAAGAATGGTGCCAGCAGGAGATCCTTGCATTTAAATTATGGATCCAAGATCCTGAAAAGAGATAGGATTGAATTTGCCCATTTCTGATTTTTTTTTTAAATCAAGAACTAGAAATAAACATCAAATCACCAAAACTAATAGAGACCATTCATCAGAAAACCATTAGCCAGTGACACTGAAGAGAAAGTTCTAGACATTCTATTTCAAGTTCAGACTTAGACACAGATGTTGACTATTGCTGTTTCCTTGTTTAGAAACCTATAAATAGAAACCTATAAATTGTTTAGAAACCTATAAATATTTTAATATGATGCAAAATAAAAAGTTACAATAAGTGCAGCCTGGGTGGCTCAGGGGTTTAGCACCGCCTTCGGTCCAGGGCCAGGGCCGGATCTTGGAGATCCAGGATGGAGTCCCACATCGGGTTCCCTGCATGGAGCCTGCTTCTCCCTCTGCCTGTGTCTCTGCCTCTCTCTCTCTCTCTCTCTTTCTCTCTCTCCCTCCCTCTCTCTCTCTCTCTCTCTGTTTCTCATGAATAAATAAATAAAATCTTTAAAAAAAACTTACAATAGTCAAACTTACCTAATGGTAAGGATATATATTCTTCTATTCAAAAAAATGTGAAATGGAAAATTTACTAAAAAACCATTAGCTTTGGAAAGCAATAGTGTAAAAGAACTATATTTTGAAAAGTATCTTAAAAACTAATAGTTATCAGAAGGTTTCTTAGGTAACTGTAGCCAATTAGGAAATAACAAAGGGAGACAAAAGTAATAATAATAGAAAAAATTCCAAAACTATCTATGACAAAAAGGAAAAACAGCTTTCTGACTGGAAAGAGTCAATGAGTAAAGATGTGAATTCCTCTATAATTAATTTGTACTTTTAAATATAATATTCCAAAAAAAAATCATTTAAATTCATATTACTTTAAAGCATTTTTTGAAGTAATACTAAGGGGATGCCTGAGTGGCTCAGCGGTTTAGTGTCTGCCTTCAGCCCAGGGTGTGATCCAGAAGTCCCGGGATCAAGTCCCACATCGGGCTGCCTGCATGGAGCCTATTTCTCCCTCTGCCTATGTCTCTGCCTCTCTGTCTCTGTCTCTCTCTGTCTTTCATGAATAAATAAATAAAATATTTTTTTAAAAAAAATGAAGAAATACTAAGAATCTCCCCTACCATGTGGTAAATATATTATTCAATTGGTAGTGACACTAAAAACAGAAAAGACTGTCCTGGGAGGCAGTGTTCTTTGAATATATGTTGGAATTTAATATAAGACCAAAAAAGGGCATTCAGAACAATGGGAAGAAAGAAGCCTCATTTACTGAATAGTGCTGAAACAATGGTTTAACTATAAGCGGGGAGAAATTAATTTAGATACTTTTTCACTACATGTGAAATTTCCAATTCTTTTTTTTAATTATTTATTTTAGAGAGAGAGAGAACAGGGAAGAGGGGCAGAAAGAAAGGGAGAGAGAAACTCAAGCAGACTCCCCACTGAGCATGGAGCCTGACACAGGGCTCAATCTCACAACCCTGTGGTCAAACCTGAGCCAAAACCAAGAATTAGACACTCAATTGACTATCTAGGTATCTCTGAAATTTCCAATTCTTTTAAAAATTAAATTTTCATAAAGAATATGCTAGTGAATGTTTATTAAAATACTAGATTTTACATTATTAAGAGTCTAAAAGTCACAAAAAATACAAAAAGTACAGTTGTTATGACCACATAAAAGTTTCTGTATACATGTGTATAAATCATTTTTTAGAAAAGATAGAGCATAATGGAAAATGAATTGGAGGAAATATTTCCAGAAAATTCAAGAGAGGTATATATCCTCTCTTAAGGTATATCCTTAAGATATTATGAAATCCAAAAAAAAAAAAAAAGATATAATGAAATCCATACAAATTAATAAGGTTGTACTGTGAGACTCCCACTGAGTATTAAATGAACTAATGTTTTTCAAGTGCTATGTGATATGTTGCACATAAAAACAAAAGAGAAAATCAGTGAGGAAGCACATAAGTGGAAAATAAATCTTAGAAAATGTCAAAGTTAAAAAAAAAAAAAAAGAAAATGTCAAAGGTCACTCAATAGTGAAGTGAAAACTGAACCAAAATTGAAATATCAACTTTTACTTACTCTATTAATAATTTTTTAAGTTAAAATTCTTAATTTGGGTTGTGATGAAATGGATGGATATGGGGAAATAAACACAGTCCTGAGCAAACTGTGGTTCTATACACAGATACAGTGTATCTATGAAGCAAATTACAGTACACATCAAGAGCATTAAAATACCCATATTCTCACACAGGGGCAAAATAACTTCTTGAAAAACAATTTGGCAATATCAATCAAAATCTTTCTTTTTCCATTTCACCCCTCAATACATTCTTAGAAATTATCCTATAAATAAACTTATACATATGCATAAAGATAGATGAACAGGTACATTTAGTTCATCAATTTTTTACAGTAACAAAATACTGGGAACAAATTGAATGTCAGAAGTTTTCATTAAATTATCAGATACCCATGTGTCAGGAAATCATGCACATAACAGTGAGGCATATCTAGTTTGTGACATGGAGTAGTCTCCAAGATAATTAAGAAAGAAAAGGAAAGGAAACAAAGGATAAAGGATATAATTAGTATGCTAACATTTACTTTTGCCTTTTATGAGAAAACATATGTATATTCTTGTTCATGCAAAAACTGTCTCTGGAAGGACTCCTAAGAAACGAAGTTACTGGCTGCCTCTGGTAAAAAGGAAGAGATTGGGGAGAACCAAGCACAGAATTCTTCTGCCCATTGTTTACATTTTTTTATTTTATTTGAATTTTAATCGTGTACATGTATGACACTTAAAAACAGAATACTACTGAAAATAAAATTTTAAGACGGCTATGGTTTTTGTATGTATCACTTTTATATCGTTTTTAGCATTCTACTTAAAGGAAATACCTGAAAATAAGATAGTGATGAGTAAATTATGGAACAGGCAAATATAGAAAAAAAGCAGTCATCAAAGTTAAGATTCTACATTGCTTTTAATGATACTGGAAAGTTATGGTTTATTTATTCATCCATGTTATAAATTTTTACTGAGTACTATTTTATGTTCTAGAACACACTACTAAAATACAAAGGCAAGATACAACATTATCCTCATATAATAATATAAACTGCCTAAATATAAAATAGAAAAATGGAAGGAAAACAAATATTAATATTTGTTATCTGTTAGTAAAAAGATTATTCTTGATATGTATATTTGAACATGTTTATTAGACACATAAGTGGTAATGATAAATGGTTATTCCAGTTTTTATGTTTAGAACAAATTTTGGCTTGTTTTATTACTCCTCTGTGGAATATATTTCCAGGAGCAAAAAAAAGTTGAGGGCTATTCACACATAAAATAAACTGGATCATTGGTAGGAGTCTGCATTATGAGGATCCTGAGCTGAACTTTCAAATGCAACCTTCTTCCTATTTCAGTTTTATGGACAGACACTAAGAACAGGGCATCTGTATCATGGATCCTTCCACTAGTGTACCAACAGTTGCAGCCTCCAGATTTCCCAGTTCATCCTCCTGGGGAATCCCAGGCATTCATGAGTGGCAGCAATGGCTCTCTCTACCCCTGACTCTGCTCTGCATCTTAGCTCTTGGTGCCAGTCTCCTCATGGTGATCACCATCCAACATGAAGCCATGCTGCATGTGCTTATGTACCACTTTCTGGGCATACTGGCAGTTGTGGACATGGGCCTGGCCACCATGATCATGCCAAAAATCCTATCTTCTGGTTTAATGCCAAGGCCATCAGCCTCCCTGAGTGCTTTGCTCAGATTTATGCCATCCACTGCTTCTTGTGCATGGAATCCCGTACCTTTCTCTGCCTGGCAGTGGACAGATATGCAGCCAATTGTCACCCACTTCAATACCCTTCCATAGTCACTGAAGCTTTTGTGATCAAAGCCACAGAATTTATGGTGCTCAGGAATGGCCTGTTTACTATCCCAGTGCCTATACTGGCTTCCCAGTCATGTTATTGCTCCAAGAATAAAATTGACCACTGCCTGTGCTCTAATTTGAGAGTCACCAGTCTGGCCAGTGATGACATCACTGTGAACAAATTTTACCAACTGGTCTTAGCATGAATCCTGATTGGGAGTGATAAGCCTCTGGCTTTTTCTTCCTACGTGTTAATACTTCGCTCTGTGCTGAGGTTGAACTCACCAGAAGCAATGTCAAAGGCTCTCGGTATCCATAGCTCCCACTTCATCCTCATCCTCTTCTTCTACACAGGTATCATTGTGCTGTCACACACCTTGCAGAGAAAAAGATTCCCCTAAAACCCATGCTCCTTAATGTGCTGCACAATGTTATCCCCCCTGCACTCAATCCCATGGTCTATGCACTCAGGATGCAGGAGCTCAGATTGGGCTTCCAGACACTGCTTGGGCTGAGTGAAAATATGCCCACTAAGTAACTCCAGCTATAGAAGGCCATTAAGGGGTGAGGAAAGAACAGAGATTTTAGATTTCACTAGACCTGGCTTATAATCTGCCTTTATCTCTCACTAGGAAAAAAAAAATGGCCACTAAAATCATGAAAACTGTCAGTCTCACTGATCAAAATAGGCATATGAAAATTATAATGTAATTTCCTGTTACTAAAATAAGTAAGAATAGAAAAGTGAAATGTTGCTTACCACAGATGCCATTCTGAGATTAATACTGTTATACACAGCTGGTAGGAACATAAAGTGACCCAAATGAACCAAAAAGCAATTTGACAAAATTTACTGAAATGTTCATAAATGTTCATATTCTTTTCTCCAGTAATCCTGTTTTTAGAAAAATATCAAAAAGGAATAGTCTAAATGTATGCAAAAATTTATTCAAAAAATTCATTAATAGTAATAGAAAATGAAGACTTTAAAACTGTTTACATGAATTGACTGTAACATACATATTTGTGCATTTTTCATGTCATTTCCATAATAAGGAAAATAAATTTATTTTTAAAAGACAGGAATAAAGTTTTATTTTTGTACCAGATAATCTTAATAATAATAATAATAATAATTAATGGTTAACAAGTACTAAGTACTTTTCATAGGCCAGATAACTGAGATCCACACAAACACACACACACACACACACACACACACACAACCTGATTTAATACAATAACCCTGTGAGATGCATATAATATTATGCTAAGGGATGTAGGGCACTGGGAGTTACAAAACTTGCCCCACTAGCATAGTTTTCAAGTAGGGTAGCTGAGATTCTACTCCTTGGAAGTCTGACTGCATAACCTTTGCACTATTCTCCCTCTTACTCTTGCTCTGTTCCAGAATTTCCACATGATCTTGAGCAACTTGTAAAGTCACCCTCTGTTTCAATTCTTCAAGTTGAAAGTGCTAATAATCATAACATTTTGCTAAACCAAGTCACAGCATGCCATAACAAGCAAAAGAGATAATAAAGAAAACAGGCTTTGAGATATGATGTGGAAAAACTTGTCTAATTATGTGGCAAAGTTTTCTTTCTAGGAAAGGAAGAAAATAGTCCTAAAAAATGCCCTAGAAAATTAGCTCCAAATAACCAATAAATTAAATCTAAATTAAATTTTATCATTTGCACATCTAACAAAAATGTGTATTTTTAAGTATAAGAACTCAGATCCATATTCATTTTGTACCTTCTCTAGCCCTGGGACAGGAATTCTGCACATGATAGTTACTTAATAGTTGATTGATGATGTAGTTGGTCAGGGGTATAAGATAGTCTGCTGACCTATGTATCAAATATCCTGGACCATGGTATGAAGAATGACTTCAGAAAGTTTTCACAAGTCCACCTTGAAGAATAACTTCTTAGATGACAACTCAGGACTGAAGCAATACCATGAGTTCATCCTACCAGGGAAGTGAGCAGCATGGGGCAGCATAGCAGATGTGCAAGAAGTCAGTCCATAATGTGGAATGAGCCATCCTAAGAGTAACGATTGGAAATTTACCCATGAGCAGAGACTATAAACTTTCTCCAAAAGGAGCTATTACCTCACCCTTGACCAACAATGACCAATGATTCAGATGTGAAGCTATCCTCCAGTAAGAGAAGGTATGCAAGAGTCACTGAAAAGGGCTTCAACTTAAGCCAACCTCCACTGTTTGTAACCCAAAAGAGTAGAGTAAAAACAACAGCTAGTCTTGAAGAGTTCTTTACAGTTTGCAGAACACTCTCCCAAAATGGATCAACTAATTTCATTCAGTCTTCATAGCAGCCTTCTTAGTTAGGAAGCATTACTATTATCCCTTTTTCACAAAGAAATAGGCACTCATATTGAATCATTTTACAAGTTAATCAGCTGGTAAATAGTAATCTTGAGCCATCCTCAAAGTTGGCTCCAAACTTTCATTCACACATTTTTTTCATCTATTTATTCATTCATTCAAAAACACACAGCACGAGTCTACATATAGGAGCCCAGGTGCAGACCACATACAACAACTCTCTGAGGATGTGTCTCTCAGTTCTTTTGAAAATATGTAAACATCTAACATCCAACCTGTACTCTCAGCAAAAATTCTGAAACAAGAGAAAGATAAGAACAGTTCATTATTCTCTCCACTCTATGTGCCATGAATATAAAAAAAGATGTGCACTGCTTTATCTTTATAAACTATTCTTCTTTATCACATGTTTTATATTTATTCACTTGATTTGCTTTATGTGATTTTAATACCATCACATTATTTTATTTTTAATTGCCTATTTGTCTTGTCTAGTACATTTATTTTCTTTCTTTTTTTTAGTACATTTATTTTCATACCCAGTTGATAATTTAATTTGAAACTGTCTTTTCAAAACAGTATTAGCTAAGTCTTCATTACTGCAAAACAAAGCCACAATAATATATTTCTTCATACCCAGTAGGATGGTTATAAGTAAAAATACAAATAGTAAATGTTGGTGAAGTTATGGAGAAAATCAAACACTCACATGCTGCTGGTGGAGATGTAAACTGGTACAGTGGTTTCAGCAGTCTGGCAGCTCTTTGATTAACCAAGAGTCACCACACGACCCAGCCATTCCACTCTTAGGTACCACTCAAGAGAATTAAAAACATGTATGTCCACACAAAAATGTTTCCATGAACATTTATAGCAACATTATTCATAACAGCTGAAAAATGAAAACAATCCAAATGTGCATCAACTGATGAATGCATTAAAAAAAAAAATGTGGTGTACCCATACAATGGAAAATTATCCAGCTAGAAAAAGTAAAGAAGTGCTGACACATGGTATAACATGGATGAACCTTGAAAATGTTAGGCTAAAGGAAAAAATGCCAGACAGAAAAAGACACATATTATATGATTCCATTTATATGAAATATCTAAAATAGGCAAATCTGTAAGGAGAGAAAGCAAATAATTAATTATCATAGGTTAGAGGAAAAGGGAAATGAGAAATGACTGTGTACAAAAGGGTTTCTTTGGCAGATGGTGAAAATTTCTGTAATTAGAAGTGATAGTTGTGAATATTCACAATATTGTGAATGCACTAGAAGCCACTGAATTAAATACTTAAAAATGATTAAAATGCTGAATTTTTTGTTATTTGAATTTTACCTCACTTTAAGACAACTTCTCTTCTTATGATGGCTCTCCAGTGCCCTCTACTGCCAAAGTTTAGCATCTTTTCCAGAGGACAATGGTATATAACATAAAGGACCCAAATCCATTTTCATAGAGCAAGCCAAAAAACATGTTTTGTAGCTGAGGCACAATAAGTAGATTAACAGCCTATTTCACACCTTTGACTACTCACTCAGCTTCCATGGGCACCATTTCACACACCTTTGAACTCCCACACAATAAAACAACTCAATACTTGTATTTTAAGATAGCTTAAAAAAGTATACATACATAGATAAATGATAGATAGATAGATAGATAGATAGATAGATATGATAGATAGTTGATAATGAACATAAAAGATACAGCTATTCATACAAAGAAGTTCTCATCTTTTCCCCAAAATAACAAGATGCACAATCCTGAGAGTCATTGTATACATTGCTGGAAAAATGACCCTAATTCTTCAAATTCAGTCAGAGTCCAATCAAATATTCTGTTGCCTAAAGACTTAACTATAAAGCTAGCTTCCAATAATTTGTAATATAAAATAAAAATGGAAACAAAAAAGAAGGCTTCATATATAAAAATAGAGGTTTGCATATAAAAAGCAAATACAAAATATTCAAAGCTACTACAGCTCTAATTTCTGTAATTATTGACAAGGTAATAATTGATGTCTATAATATTTATCCCAACTCTGCCAAAACTTGGCAGAGTATCCAAACCTTCATTCCTAAAGGATCTGAATTCTCAAACGTCTTGCTCTTTATTGGTTGGTATATTTTTCTATTAACCCTCACTAGTGGGCATGGAAGCACCTAAGAGGCACCTCAGGGGATATCCTGAGTTCCCAGCATAGTCTAGCTGTCTCTGTTGCATAGAAGCAACCTAATTTCACCTTACTTATTGGGTTTAATAATTCCAAATAATAGATAGATAAACTTCTTATTCTCCTCTGGTTCCATGGAGTAAGGAAATAAAATGGGTCTCAATTATTTTTTATTTTTTTAGTTTTTATTTAAAGTCCAATTATGTAATATTAGTTTTTAGCTTCAGGTATACAATACAATAATCCAATACTTTCATACAACACCTGTGCTCATCAAAACAAATGCACTCCTTAATCCCTATCATCTATTTAACCCATCCTCCCAGTCCCCTTCTGACTGGTAACCATAGTTTGTTCTCTATGGTTAAGAGTTTGTTTCTTGGTTTATCCTCTTTTTTTACCCCTATGATCATTTGTTTTGTTTCTTAAATTCCACATATGAGTGAAATCATATGATATCCACGCTTCTCTAACTTATTTCACATAGTACACTACTGTCTAGCTCCATCCTCATCCTTGCAAATGGAAAGATTAAATTCTCTTTTATTGGCTGAGTAATATTCTATTGTTGTTGGGCTTTTTTTCGTGTCTTCTTTACTCATTCATCAGTCAATGGACATTTGGGCTCTCTATAATTTAGCTATTGTTGATAATGCTGCTATAAATATTGGCATCCGTGTATCCCTTCAAATCAGTGTTTTTGTATCGTTTGGGTAAATACTTAGTAATTCAATTGCTAGATCAGAGAGTAGTTCTATTTTTAACCTTTTGAGGAACTCCTGCTGTTTTCCACCAGTTTTAATTCCCACCAAAAGTGCAAGAGGGTTCCTCTTTCTCCATATCTTCACCAACACCTATTGTTTCCTATGTTGTTAATTTTAGCCATTCTGACAGGTGCACAATGATATCTCATTATAGTTTTGATTTGTATTTCCCTGATGATGAGTGATGCTGTGCATCTTTTCATTTGTCTGTTGGAAGATGGGTCCCTTGATATAAGGATATAAAAACAGAGGATCCAAATTAAAATACTTTCTGTTCCAACCCTTGATGGTATTTGAATCATTTGCTTCCATGACCAAATATGCACTTTGAAATCCGAAATAGACACCTATCACTGTCAGGAACTATTAATACCCTCCACTTGCTAGCTACATGTCAATCTGGTAGTGGCCCTTTGTGGTCTTGCGTCTCTGGTTGTCCCTGTCGACAAACAGAATAATTCTGAGCTTCAGAAGGAATTAGTGGATTAGGCTGATTTATTTATTTATTGTCCATAATTGCATCACTAAAATAATCTCATGACTACTAATCTCAGATAACCTAAGAAGACTCCTCCAAAAAGGGGATTAAAACATCTATTTGTGGGATGCTGGGGTGGCTAAGCAGTTGAGTGTCTGCCTTCGGCTCAGGGCCTGATCCCAGGATCTGCAATCGTCCTACATTGGTCTCCCTGCAAGGAGCCTGCTTCTCCCTCTGCCTATGTCTCTGCCTCTCTCTTTCTGTGCCTCTCATGAATAAATAAATAAATCTTAAAAATGATAATTTTTTTTAAAAAAATCTATTTGTTGATGCTAGGCTGCTTCTGAGTTCACAAAAGGGTTTTTTTTTTTAATATATTTTTTTTTATTTATTTATGATAGTCATACAGAGAGAGAGAGAGGCAGAGTCACAGGCAGAGGGAGAAGCAGGCTCCATGCACCGGGAGCCCGACGTGGGATTCGATCCCGGGTCTCCAGGATCGCGCCCTGGGCCAAAGGCAGGCGCCAAACCGCTGCGCCACCCAGGGATCCCTCACAAAAGGGTTTTGTAAATGAGCAGCAATATACCCATCTTTACATTCTCTTTTTCCAAGTTCAGAGTGTTCCATAATCTTGCACACCATACTGAGATCCATCTTTTTTTTTTGCACACCATACTAAGATCTAGCTTACTATTCTGTCATCAAAGGTCCAATTCAGACCACATTGCCAATTCATTGCTTGTGATTGAAAATATGCATAATTCCATCCTATTCTATTGTCATTATCACTTAGTCCCTGTTATGCTATAAAGAAACTCACTTAGCATATTTACCTTTCATTTTGGCAAGTTCATTGATGAAAACTATTAGATAACAGTCATTCCCAGAGCAACTAACATTCTATTAGGGAAGGTAATTTTAGATATTTGTAAATTTTCTGAGATACCTTGAAATTTCAGGGTAGAGAATAAGTCTATGAAATGCTTATCAATGTTTTTCCTTTGGAAATCTATACCATTTCTCTCCATAGCATTTTCCACAGTGTCCTGAACAACACATTGTTATTCCCAAGTCCTCCTTGGTTGTGACTCCACATTTTTTATCAATATACAAATTTATTTTTACCAAAATTAATAATATAAATAATTCCTGTTCCACCAGAACTGCTTACTTCCCTGACCATGTTTTTTCCTACAGCCCAGAAGCAAATTTCCCTAATTTTCTGACTGACTTTCTTTGGTTATAGCTTGACAATAATAATTTATGACTGGGTATATCTTAATTTTAGCAAGTTACACCTCACTTTGTAACATATTACAAAACCCAAGCAATGTAATATTCTATTAAAGTTGTTAAAACACTACATATCTTTGATCATAGCAAAAAAAAATGAATTTCATACATGGATAAAATTTTGATTCCATTCCAAAACTGGCCAGTAACATATAAAAGAATGAATATGGACAACTTTCTTACTCTATACACAAAAATAAATTCAAAATGGATTAAAGACCTAGATGTGAAATCTGAAGCCATAAAAATCCTAGAAGAGAACACACAGATTGTAACTTGTTTGACATTGGCTGTAAGGACTCCTCTGAAACAAGGGAAACAAAAGCAAAAATAAACTCAGGACTACATCAAACAAAAGCTTCTGCACAGCAAAGGAAACAATCAACAAAACTTAAAGGCAACCTGCAGAAGATAAGATATTTGCAAATGGCATATTCAATAAAGGGTTAGTACCCAAAATATAAAGAATTTATAAAGCTCAACACCCAAAAAACAACACAATTAAGAAGAGGGCAGAAGACATAAACAGACTTTTTTCCAAAGAAGACATAAGGTGGCCAACAGACACATGAAAAGATGCTCAGTATCACTTATTATCAGGGAAATATAAATCAAAACTACAATGAGGTATTACCTCTCACTTGGCAGAAGGCTGAAAATGATAACACAAGAAATAACAAATGTTGGTGAGAATGTGGAGGAAAATTAACAGTAGCGCACTTTTGGTGGGAATGCAAACTGATGCAGCCACTCTGGAAAATTGTATGGAGGTTCCTCAAAAAGTTAAAAATAGAATTACGACATAGTCTGGTAATTGCACTACAGGTATTTAGTATACAAAGAATACAAGAACACTAATTCAAGAGGATACATGAAGCCCTATATTTATACTAGCATTTTTTACTATAGCCAAGATATGAAAACAACCCAAAAGTGTCCATCAATTGATGAATGGATAAAGAAGATGTGGTATATATATACAATGGAATATTATTCAGGCATGAAAGAGAATGAAATCTTGCCATTTGCAACGACATGGATGGAACTAGAGCATACTACCATGCTAAGCAAAGTAAGTCAGAGAAAGACAAATCTGATTTCCCTCAGGTGTGGAATTTAAGAAACAAAAGAAGCAAAGGGGAAAAAATAAGAGAAATGAAGAAACAGACTTTTAGATATAGAGAATAAACTGATAATTATCAAGAGGAGGTGAAGAGGGATGGGTTAAATAGCTGATGGGGCTTAAGGGGTACACTTATCTTGATGAGCACAGGGCAATGTATGGGAAGCGTTGAAACACTATATTGTACACCTGAAATTAAGATAACGCTGTATGTTCACTAACTGGAATTAAAATAAAAACTTAAATACATATTGATTCCATTCCATCACAATATTACTGTGTTTCAAATAATTTTTGACCCTTAGAAACTCTAACAGCAGTCTTTAAGCAACAAAGAAGTAAATGGGAGTTTCATAAGCTAATTTTAGAAAAATTAAAATAAAAATTAAAGTTTTATTTATTAATAGTATATGTAGATAAAATACATGTATTATTAAACAGAAAAGGGTAAAATTTCACTACATATGAACACAAGCATCACTCTTGAAATGCCTCTAGACTGCTTCTCTATTCACTCTTTTCAATATTCATTCATCCACTTGACAAATAGTCATAAAATAATTACCATGTGCAGGAAATGGTCTAGGTCCTGGGGATAGAGCAGTAAATAAAAATTACAAAAAGTATGCTTTTGGGGAAGTTACATTTTTTTTTAAGATTTTATTTATTTATTCATGATAGACACAGAGAGAGAGAGAGAGAGAGAGAGAGAGAGAGGAGAGAGGCAGAGACACAGGCAGAGGGAGAAGCAGGCATCATACAAAGAGCCTGACGTGGGACTCGATACCTGGTCTCCAGGATCACGCCCTGGGCTGCAGGCGGCGCTAAACCGCTGCGCCACCGGGGCTGCCCGGGAAGTTACATTTTAATGTGAAAAAGAAAAGAGAAACAAATAAGTGACTTTATGACATTGGCTGTAGGGACTCCCCTACAATATGTAGGGACTCCCCTATTGCAATATGTGCCATAGAGATAAATAGAGGAGTCAGGACTGCTATTTTAGATAAAAGGATCAGAGATAAGGAACATTTGATCTAAATAGAAATTCTATATCATTTTTTTATTCCAGTGTAATTAATACTAAAATTACAATGTCATGAAAGATAAGAGAGGCAAGTGGTCCTGAAAAAGGAACTGGTCAACAACAAATACTAGAAAGGTTTCAGATAAGATAACATTCTAAAAAATATCCAATATTTTTGGTATTTGAAGTCATTAGCAAGAGCAATTTCTATGTGATGCTGAAGCAAAAGTTAAACTGTAGTGAGACAAGAAATCTTGTGGTGAGGATGAGGAAGCAACATAAAGAGGTTATTCATAATGTGTGTGATGCAGGAAATATATAGGTGCAGTCTCTGGAAAGGATATAGAACAAAAATATATTTTGAGATAGAGAGACTTCAAAATTTTTCTAGAATGAGGAGCACTATTCATCAGACAAGAGTGAATTAATCCAATATAAGGGAAGGGAGAAGAAATGTGTGGGAAATATCAGAAAGGGAGACAGAACATAAAGACTGCTAACTCTGGGAAACGAACTAGGGGTGGTAGAAGGGGAGGAGGGCGGGGGGTGGGAGTGAATGGGTGACGGGCACTGGGGGTTATTCTGTATGTTAGTAAATTGAACACCAATAAAAAATAAATTAAAAAAAAAAAAAAGAGTGAATTAATCCTTGAGGAACCTGGAGTGAAAATCTGTCCATCTCACGGGCTGCCCTGGGACCAAATTTGAATGGACACAAACATTTTGTGACTAAATCCTAAGAGCACTTGGGTTGTATTCCCACTGCAATTCAAAAAAACAAAACAAAACAAAACGGACCCTGGAGGATGTTTGTTATAAAGTAGGAAGGGCCTAGACAGCACCTCACCAGGATCAGGCACCTCACAGATCTAATTTATACAAAACCCCCAAACACCAGGGGTGGCAAGCAAGGACAGGAATCTGTTCTGAACAACAAAGGCTAAACCAGGCAGCTAAAGCCAGGGGAGCAGAAGCAGCTACAGAAGGCATTGCAACCTGAGAGCCTCTTCCAAGACCTTCCTGACATAGTATGTAAACCAGTCAATGACCTGCATGTACCCTGAGAGGTGAGGGGATGGATGTTCCCCACCTTCCTGTAAATAACTCTGTTCCTCATCTCTGAATTTGATTAGTATATGCCTTTTCCTTGCCTTCTATGGCTTTCCTCATTTGATTCTTCACTGCTAGTACCTCCCTTCTCTCAGGCTCTAGATTTTTGTAGAGACTAAATTCTGTGATTAGGAAGCAGGAGAGAAATGAGAGTTCCAAGATTTACTGCTCCAAGATCAGTAAATCAATGATAAACCAACAGGCCTAGAATAATAAATTCCATACCCAAGATTCCTAGAACAAAAAGCAACTTTAAACAAAATACTGCTTTATTACACTCAATAAAAAGAGACACATGACTACTTTTAAAAGACCTCATATTTAACATAAAATGAAGCTGAGTTCCCATTAAATCAACCAAAAAAACTGAAGATGTTTGCCATCATGCTTGTTTTACAATGATCATGAATTTCCAACCGTTTTATTGAGATATGAAACAAAGATTAAGATATATTAATATTTGTAAGGAGGAAAAATAGTGTTGTTTGCAGGCAAATTTTAAAAAGGTATTTGTTGCACTTCTTTTTTTTTAAGATTTTATTTTTAAGTAATCTCTACATCCAACATGGGACTCTAACTTACAACCCTGCGATCAAGAGTTGTATACTCTATGAACTAAGTCAGCCAGATGCCCTGGAAGCAAATGTTTGTTATAGCTAGAAAATCAGAAAAAGAGCATCAATGGGAAAAATTTTAAAATTAATGATAGTTTAGTAAAATGGACGATACACAAGACAGAAATAACAAAATAAATAAAATTGCACTTTAAAAAATAATAAACCCAAAATATTTGAATTACCAGCAACCATTAATTGGTTGAGGTAATACAGAAAAAACTCACAAAATGTTTGAAAGTAGCACAAGTTTAGCAAAGTGAATGAATGCAAAAAGAAATAATAAAAACCAACATAATAACACTAAAAAAAGATAAATTAACTAGATTTCCATAGGTCAGAAATATATATTGGAATACATAATTTTAAAAACATTCATTTAAAATATCTCAAAATACTAATAATCATAAGAACAGTGCAGAAGTACAAAAATTTTAATAAAAAATTTTAAAGATTTAAGTAAAGGCAAAAGAGAATCCACATTTGATGAATAAGAAGACTTGATAGTATAAGAATGTCAACCTTTTTTCTTCCAAAATCAAGGTACAAATTTGGCAGAATCCCAACCAAAATTGCTATTTTAGAACTCAGTATAGGAATTCTAAGTTTACTCTGGAAAATAAACATATGAAAAGGACTTTAAAATTAAAGAGAATAAGTAATATGGAAATATAGTCCTCTTGTGTATTACATTTATTATAAAACTAAAATTTTTAATTCAGTTTGATTGAATTAACACAAAATTAACCAGAAAAAAATTTTGAAACAATTGAGTGCTCACATAGAATTTATACATATGAAAATTTATTATGTTACAGAAGAGGCATAATAATCACTTGGTAAGATATGCATGAACCATTGTTTAATTTTGCAAAATCACTTTATTTACATGTCTCTCTTTAACAGAAAAATCAATTCTATGTAAATAAGTTGTGTCACAAAACCAAAGCTCAACCATTAAAAATTAAAAGTCATTGGGAAGTGAATTTTAGTCAAAATTTTGAGTAAATAATGGTCTTCTGTAACTGTTTTTTGGTTGAATCATGGAATGTTTTGAGAATTTGATGAAAGCTAAACAGTTCCTATCCCCAGGATAATGTAAATATAGACAAAGTTTTTCCATATAAATTTCAGAAATTCACAGATTCCCATGGAGACTACCCATAAATTCTTAAAGAGTTCTATTTAAGTTCTATTAAGAAAAAAAAAAAAAACATTTAAAATTGTGTAAGGTACAATATCCATATGTCCATATATATGTATTTTAAATATGTAAGCAGGATGTAAAACCAAACAAAAACTGGGGAAAATGTTATAAAAGCCATATGGTATCATCTAGTGGCCATTGAAAAAAATGTTTATAAAGTTTCCCAATGCATCAAGAAATTTATTTGTACTACACTAAGAAAAAGCACAGGATGAAGAATTCCACTTACATAAAACTTTGTAAGATTTTCTTTCAGCAAGAAAAATGCTGAAAATTAAATATTCCAAAACATTAAAAGCCGTTACCTTGATTTGCTGGAATTTTGACTTATGGTTACTTTTCTAAATCTTTTGTTTTCTACAAGTACTACTGTTTTGTTTATTTTTATTTTTCAATTTCATGAGTACTATATGTTTATTATAAATGGCATGGTCATTCATTCTTCACAGAGGCGGTGAGGAATGGAGCCTTTATCTTACATTTAATGCCATCAAATGAAGCAAAGGTAGAAATTAAATATTGATATCTAAATATTTGACAAGGGAAGGTATTATTCACAAATAAAAGTTAAAGAAAAAAGAATTCTTCAAGTACTGAAAGTTTCCAAAACTACAATGCCTATACACTTTTTGATACAAACTATTGAAAATAGTATGTAACAATTCAAGAGTGAGTGAACAAAATTGAGAATGTGAGAATGAGGAGAACCAAGTATTTAAAGGACCAAAAATGAGACATTGTTAAAATACTTAAACTGTATAAATGTGTGTGATAAATGCCTATTGCTTTAAATTTTTTTTTTAATTTTTATTTATTTATGATAGTCACAGAGAGAGAGAGAGAGGCAGAGACAGAGGCAGAGGGAGAAGCAGGCTCCATGCACCGGGAGCCCGATGTGGGATTTGATCCCGGGTCTCCAGGATCGTGCCCTGGGCCAAAGGCAGGCGCCAAACCGCTGCGCCACCCAGGGATCCCAATGCCTATTGCTTTAAATCTACACCACAGAAAAACTCTGGAAGAGGTGGGAAGTCTGATGGTAATTTCTCTCCTTATATCTTCTATTAATAAAATTAATTATTTTAAAATATAGTTTTATGTATGTCTTTAACATTACTTTCATAACTAGAAGAGGAAACAAATTATATGATTTGATGCCAGAAATTAAAATTTTGCTGAATCTTTCTCATTTATTAGTGTTTTCAATATATAATTCTTATGTAGACAAATCCTTCAACCTCTGTATCCTTATATGTAAATAACTCCTGGTGGATGAAGATTAAATGACATGAATTTTGCCAGAAATCATTCGTCAACTACAGGCACTGTGTAAAAGAAAAATGTGATCAGGGTTCTTCCTGTGGCTGCTTGGTCTCCTCCAGAAGATTCCAACAATGGAGAAAACACCTCTGCTCTCTCAACTTTGAGTTCTTTATAATGTACAAATCTTCTGCTTTGTGTCTGTATCCCCTCCAACCCCCTCCCTGCCCCCCCCCCCACACACACACAAATCTACCCAGAATTTACAGAAAACAAAGCCAGTAAATCATCACTTTTATTCTGCTAAAATCTTTATCTTAGAATCTATTTTGGCTCTTCTATTATTGCTCTTATCCAAACTTTTTTCAACAGTCCAGACGAGTTGAGGATACATTATGTTTAAAAGGACTTATTGAGTTATTATTGATGAATTTTCTACCTCTACACAAATTTTGAGCCTCTTCTGAGCTTACCACAGCCTATTCTTATTTCTCTTTAATTCACAGGTAGATCCGAGAAGAAGACATCCCTGAGTATGATGATATGGATATCACCCTGGGTATAACCAATAGCTCCAGGCTTCAAGTACCTGAATTCATCCTCCTGGGGCTCCCAGGCATTCATGAGTGGCAGCACTGGCTCTCTCTGCCCCTGGCTCTGCTCTACATCTTAGCTCTTTGTGCCAACATCCTCATCTTAATCACCATCCAACATGAGCCTTCCCTGCACCAGCCCATGTATTGGTTCCTTGGTGTCTTGGCTATAGTGGACATTGGCCTGGCTACCACTATCATACCCAAGATCCTGGCCATTCTCTGGTTTGATGCCAAGGCCATCAGCCTCCCTGAGTGCTTTGCTCAGATCTATGCCATCCACTCTTTTATGGGCATGGAGTCAGGCATCTTCCTCTGCATGGCTATCGATAGATATGTAGCCATTTCCTACCCCCTTCGGTACCCCTCCATACTCACTGAGGCTTTTATGATCAAAGTCACACTGTCCATGGTGCTCAGGAATGGCCTGTTGACCCTCCCAGTGCCTGTATTGGCTGCCCAGAGACACTATTGCTCCAGGAACGAAATTGACCACTGTCTATGCTCTAATTTGGGGGTCACTAGTCTGGCCTGTGATGACATCACTATTAACAGATTTTACCAGTTGGCCTTGGCATGGGTTATGTTTGGGGGTGACATGGGTCTGGTCTTTGCTTCCTATGCTTTGATTATTCGCTCAGTGCTGAGGCTGAACTCTGCTAAAGCAACATCAAAGGCCCTGAGTACCTGCAGCTCCCATCTCATCCTCATTCTCTTTTTCTACACGGCTGTTATTGTGGTGTCTGTCACCCAGCTAGCAGGAAGAAAGGTCCCCCTTATCCCTGCTCTCTTCAATGTGCTGCACAGTATCATGCCCCCAGCCTTTAACCCCATGGTTTATGCCCTCCGGACCCAGGAGCTGAGAGTGGGCTTCCAGAGGGTGCTTGGTTTGGATGACAATGTGTCCAGGAAGTGAGCCAGCTTTAAATGGCTGGCTTTTATAACTGGTATTACAGAAAGAGCACAGGCTTTGGAGGGCAACAGCCCTGAGTTAAAATTCCATGTCTCCCAATTGCTAGGAACATCAATTCAAATTACTTTACTTGTTTTATACAGCATATACTATATGCCAGGTACTGTAAACATTTCACAAATATTAACTCACATAATTGCATAACAACGCTATGAAGCAAGTACAATTGCTATTTATATATTTTGCAGATGAGGCAAGAAAGTTGAGAAACTTGCCCAAGGTCAAATGGGAAGGAAATTGCAGAGTGAGATTTAAACAGTCAGGTTCCAGAGTCCCTGTTCTTAACACTTTCTCTCTATTCAACCTTGCTACTAACATTTAAAACAGGAATTAAGATGACCAAAAATAAAGGAATGATATCTAAATTAAATGAAATTATATTATCACTTCTCAATTAATAAAAGAAAATTCCATTTAAAAGTTGGCAGCAATTTTCCTGTCTGATAGAAAATACAGAACATTTTAAATGCTCTAGAATCACTCTAGAGAACCCCACTAATTCTATATAAGTCAAGAATTTGACAGGAATCATTTTGCCACTTCATAAACTCTTTGACAGTGCTTGAGTTCATTTGATTAAGCACTAAGAAGACTATCCCACCCACCCTCCCAATGCTGCAATTTAGTGGCAGTATAAAGGTCAGCAAAGTTCTCTAAAGTAGAACTTGCCCTATAAGGGAAATGATACAAGTTTCTGGAGAGAGAAAAGAAAAATAATTTGGTAAAATTATTTTTTAGTTATTTTAATGTCAGAATATAGACCAGCAAGGGTGGGTTTTGGGCTCCAAAGTGACATATGACTAAGTTTAGGAAATTCCCCTGACCTAATTACATGGCATAATGGCAGACTTTCACCCAGCAGCATGTCTGAGAATTCAACTCAATTCTAACAGGATCTACTGGGAAACAGCGTCAGATTCCACAGGTTAAGGGTTTAGTCCTACAAGACTGCCCTCCATCCCCTGCTTCAGTGCCAGCACTTCTTTCTCTGGTTCCATTAATTTGCTAGAGCAGCTCACAGAACTCAGAGAAACATTTTACTTACTAGATTATCAGTTTATTATAAAAAAGATATGTCAGGAACAGCCAGATGGATGAGATGCAGAGGGCAAGGTATGCATTAAGTGATATGGAGAACAAAGGCAAAAGAATAAAAAAATTAAACATCCTTATAACTTACAACCCATTGGCAAGTATTTGGGACAGGCAGGGTGACCTTACTCCAGGAACTTAGCTGCCTCCATATTAACACTTGGCTAGAAGTAAAAGGCAACCTTAGCTTGACATTAGCTAGACTTCCAGAATCCTGTAAGTCTTATTTAACACACAAAAATCCCTTTGGAAACTTCCTTTATCTCTACCCACCAAGATGTATGTTAGCAATCATCCTCCAAGCATATGGCCCACTGATATAATCTGAAGGGGTTCATGACTAAATTTTATTAGACAGTAGTAAATGATCTTTTCCTAACAATAGCTAGCTCCTCAAGGTCCTGGAAACCTTACTTCCAAATTCCTTATGCAATCCCCAAACCCGTTCCAACTCAAAAGTATATAATCAGCCACTCCTCACAACTCCAATGCAGCTCTTTCTGCTCACAGGTCCTGTCCTTGTGCTTTAATAAAACTACCCTTTTTGCACCAAAGACCTCTCAATAATTTATTCTTGATCTTTCATTCCTGAAACTCAACATTTCACATCATTAAGGGCACAGAGCTTCCATGCCCTCTCCAGGTACAACATCCCCACATCTCTATCTGTTCATCAACTGGAAAGAGATCTGAATCCAGTCCTTTTTTATGGGGATTTCATTATATTGTCATGTTTGACTAAGTCATTGGCCATTTGTTGACTCAGCCTCCAGGCACTCTTCCCTCCCCAGAAGTAGGGGAGCAAGGGCTGAAAGTTCCAACCCTCTAATCACAAGGTTCCTTCTCCAGGGAAACAGCCCCCACCCTTAAATTACAGAAGAGCTTTCCCAAAATTGCCTAATTAACATAAAAAAAGAGGCCTTTATCTCCCTTATCACAGGAAATTCCAAGGGTTTTAGGAGCTAAGAGCCAGGAACTAAGGCTGAAGGTCAAATACATAGGAAAATATATTACTAATCACAAAATCACAGAGCCCAAGACTGAGAAACTTAAGCCATTAAAACTCAAGGAACTGGAGCACCTGGGTGGCTCCATCAGCAAAGTGTCTGCCTTTGGCTCGGGTCATGGTCCCAGGGTCCTGGGATCTAGCCCCCAACCCCAACCCCTACCATCCCCCCAACCCCCAACTCTGCCAGCCCCAGCTAGCAAACCCCCAACCACCCTCCCACCTCCCCACCCACCCCCCACATTGGGTTCTCTGCTCAGCAGGGAGTCTGCCTTTCTCTCCCCATCTGCCTCTCCCCCAGCTCATTCTCTCTCTCTGCCTGTCTCTCTCTCTCTCTCTCTCTCTCTCTCTCCCTCTCAAATAAAAAATCTAAAAAGAAAAAACTCAAGGAATTATCTTTCTTTTAACAAAGTGAATTAGATAGCAGGGACTTTACTATATCCATAAACAAGACAGAATTGGACCATGTGCTTTTACCCGTTTTTAACAGTGATCTTTGGGGTGCCTGGGTGGCTCAGTCAGTTAAGCCTCTGCCTTGAGCTCAGGTCATGGGATGGAGCCCTGGATCAGGCTCTCTGTTCAGCAGGGAGTCTACTTCTCCCTCTACCTCTGTGCATGCACACTCTATCTTTCTCTCTCTCTCTCTCTCTCTCTCTCTTTCTCTCTCTGGTGCTCAATTTCTCAAATAAATCTTAAAAAAAAAAAAACAAAAAACAGTGATCTTTGTAGAGGCTGCTCTTAGGCAGTGTTGAGCTATGGAATGCAGAAAGGGCTACAGTGACCACCTGGCTGAATGCACACAGGCCCATCAGGTGACCCACCTCAAAATACCCAGACCCTTAACTGACCAATGGGCTATTTACAACCAAGCACAGTTACCTAAAAGGGGAGAATTCCTTTTGTCACCATACCTCCTCATCTAACCCCTTTATTTATGTTTTGATTTTTATTTTCCGTTTTATTTTTTTTATTTAAATTCAATTTATTTGAATTCAATTCAATTCAACATATAGTATAACACCCAGTGCTCATCTCATCATGTGCCCTCCTTAATGCCCATCACCCAGTTACCCTTTCCCCCCACCAACCTCCCCTTCAGCAACCCTTTGTTTGCTTCCCAGAGTTAGGAGTCTCTCATGGTTTGTCTTCCTCTTTTTCTCTACTCGTCCCCCCCGCCATATAACCCCTTTAAAAACAGCTCCCATCCACTGCCTCCTTACAAACAGCTCTTTTTCTGCTGTCTTGTCCACTGCTCCCTTGCAGTGTATTCAGTAAACTTTGATCTACTTTGATCAGCCTCAGGTGAATTTTTTAACCACCATGCCACAGGCTTCCTCCCAATTGTCACCTGACATTTGGGGACCCCCTTTCAATAGGGATAATCACCTCATTTAGACACCACAATCTTGATGAGAGATGGAAGTAGAAAAATGTTCACCTTTAGACTCGAAGTCTGGATAGTCCTTATAGGGATTAAATACGTGCTATTTGCTGCATTCTTAATGGGTCTCACGACTGCCTATACATTAACTGATAGTAATAACCAACTGAGTGATAAGCACCAGAGAAATCTTGTGGAAGTAGTTTTAAAGTAGAAATTCAAAGAAACATTTGTAATCTAATATACCTTACATGTTCCCTCCCTCTTGAGCTAAGCATATAACTACCAGCTTCATACAGCAGAAAGTGCAGCTCTTCTGCCCAAAGGACTTGTCCCCATACTACTCAGATAAACTGATTTATTTGCACCATACAAAGTCTTAAGAATTTTTTCTTGACCTTTGCAGTTGACTTCCCCACAACCATCCCATATATCAACAGGAGCACTGACTGCTGATAAATAGTGGTGCACTAGTAGATGGGTTAAATTGCCTGTTACTCTTTCTGCATAGTGTTTGGACTAACTCCCTGAGATCCTTTGACATTTCAAGGAGATAAAAATAAGTCCCAATAGAATTTCTTCTATTCTGGCCTTCCGAAAGATTGGATTTCCACTTCCACTAATGGGTGATAGGACAATTCAGACAAAGACTCACTGTGAGAACAAGTAGAAATGATGGACAAAACATCTTTAAATGGGTATAGGGAGATTGGAAAACTAACGAGTTAGTAAAAATTGTGTGAGACTTCCTTTCAGCTCCAATTTATAAAAAAAAAAAAAAAGTTTAGAAGTGTCACTCCCATTCTTACATCAAGAAAAAGCTGGAAAACCAACCACTTTTCCCAGATCCATCAGAGAACCAAGGTCACAAGGCTAACTGACTTCCTGGAGCTAGAGGAATACCTTTCCTCTAGGTAGGATATGGCTCTAATAATATCTCTTCTCCTGGGGATGAGACCTTTATCATGGAGAATACTCTGGGATTATTTTACAATGTTAATTTTTCCCTTCCCCCTGCCAGAGCCAGGGAACCACTCTTGGATCTTTATTGTGAGAATCTGCCAGCATTGCTGGATATAAAGTGTGCCCCCCCCAAGACTGCAACCCCCATAATCATGCTTTAGACCACACTCATACTCCAGGATATGTCAAAGTTACCTTTGAAGTACCTACCAGTCTATGTCTTCAGCACTTTGGGCTTCAACTAGCCAGATTCTTTGTATTCACCTGTCTCTTCAAATTTGGGGGTGGCAGTTGCCCTGTAATGTCACTTCTTTGATGGGTCTATGAAAAGTCATTGAATTTCCTTTTTTTCAGCTTTTTTCATTTTAAGGACAGGTGTGATGGTTCAAAGATCTTTACATGTCAGAAGCTCTCATATTAGTTATAACTGAGGCACAAAATAAGTATCCCTGAGTCCATACTCATATAAATAAATGATCTAATAATTAAGTATATAGGGGAGAATAAGCAAGTCTCTTATGCAGAAAATTTCCAAATAATCTATGTAGCTACACCACCCTCAAGTAGGTAAAGCATAAGTCCTCACTTCTTTTTTTTTTTTAATTAAAAAAAAAATTTTTTTTTATTTATTTATGACAGTCACACACACACACACAGAGAGAGAGAGAGAGGCAGAGACACAGGCAGAGGGAGAAGCAGGCTCCATGCACCGGGAGCCTAACGTGGGATTTGATCCCGGGTCTCCAGGATCATGCCCTGGGCCAAAGGCAGGTGCCAAACCGCTGCGCCACCCAGGGATCCCAAGTCCTCACTTCTTAAGCACATAGTGACTTCTTTCCAAAAACCTGTATTGGCTTTAAGTAGGAAAAGGGGGAAAATTTTTTTTTAACCACCAAAACATGTATTTTTAATGCCCACGTTATAGATTTGTATACCTTCTTCCTCAGTATGCTCTTTCAATTACTAACTGTTAACAATTTCTTATTACAAATAAGATTTTTTTTTTCTTTTTCACATTAACTGCTCAGATTAAGACAGTGCATACTGTGGAGAGTGAGTAAAAAGTAAACAGAGAGCAGGAGTCATGACCATGGACTAGCCAGCCCGCACAATGGCACAAAACATCAGAAATGGAAAACATGCTTCCTTACTCTTAGTACAAAAGCTGTCAATTAGGATTGTGTTTAACTGTATATAATGGACAGCAGAGTATAGTGAGTAGGCAAAAAGAGTTTATCTCATGACATATATGTGCACATGCATGCAAACACACACACACAAGGAATCAGGCAGTTTGGAGGTATTAATATGGTTCTACTGTGCCATCAAGTGACCAGCCTCTTTCTACTTTCTGCTCTGACATTCTAAACTATGCTACTATACTCCACATTCAACTCCATATTTCAGAAAAGAAGAAAGAAATTTAAAAGGAAGTCTCAATAGACTTTTACTCACATCTGATTGATCAGAAATGAGATTGATGTTCATTTCTAGTTCCAAGAAAGACTCAAAAATCAAGTCTTTTAGATTTCCAGCCTCTATGATAGTGGAAAGTTATACAAAGGTAGGTTTGAATGGGTACTGGGTATACTAACTCCCAGTAAAAACATAATATACATTACATTCTTTCATGCAATATTTTCAAAAATTGATAAAACATTGGACCACAAAAAAAGTTTCAAAACTTCCAAAGAGTGAATAAGTTCTAGAGATCTCTGAATCAACGTGACAAACTCAACACACCACAGGTTCCTACTCCCACTATAAAACCTAGCAATCACTAAGAATATGCAATAACATATCAATAAATAACATCAACTAATAACACAAAACAAATGGAGAGCTACTGATGAAAGACACACACACACACACACACACACACACAAATAGGAAAACTCCAAAGATGAAAGGCAATTATGATGGAATTGTCGAAAAATGAAAGCCCAAACAGTGCATGGTAGATTCAGACTGAGAAATGTCTAAGAAAAGCAGGGGACCATGAGAAAATCAACCCAGTGATAAATGAGTAGCACAGTAGAAGTAGCCAGACAAGTCTCTCCTGCTGCACTCCTGAACCAAGAAATAGACCAAAATTCAAGAAACAGTGGTGGATGTTCCAGAACATTAGACATTGGGTCATAAAACATAGCAGTGACCCACATAGTTATAAAGGACCATACCCCATGAAGCATGGGGATAACCTGAAGAATAAATCAAGATATTAGCAAACCTCATATCTCTCTTAAAACAGGTTCCATGAAACAAAGACAGCAACATCCCAAGATTGCCTACTAGAGAGAAAACCAACCAACCAGAATCAAAAATGGCTTGGTACAAACTTGACAAAGGTTTCTTCCTGAATGTAAGCCCCTTGTCTCCCTTTTCTTAGGGCATTTGCTTCAGAAAACTTGTAATTGTAAATTCTTTCTTTGCCCCTTTGCAGTGTACATGTCTACTCCTAACCTCTTGCCAATTTTGCAACCTAGGAAATGTCTTTCTCAAGAACATGTGAACTATCTCCTGAGATGTAAACATTGAAAGAGATAGCACCCCATCTCCCAGTCTCTGTAGAGGGTACCAGCCTAATTTCTAATGGTGCCAATTAGCAAACACAGATGGCCTAATTACAGACAAAATCATTGGCAACCTCAGGAATAATTCAATGTACTTGACACATCCCATTGATCAACCTCCCACTGAAGTCCTCCAGTACATTTCCAAGTGCTCATTCCAGGGCTTAAACTCATTCCACCTGACACATTATCCCAGCTCAACCCTATCTTTTTATTAACAGAACTGGGTATTCAGATTTGATCTGTGCTCTCTTCCCCATTGTTGGCAATAGTATAAGAATAATATCAATTTCCACTTGCTCATCATATTCAGTGCAATTTTATTGAACATTAAATACAACCAGATATTTGAGCAAAATCAACGTGAAATAAAAGTCAATAAGCAAAACTCACACCTAAAGA
This sequence comes from Canis lupus familiaris, assembly GCF_011100685.1. NCBI lineage: Eukaryota > Metazoa > Chordata > Mammalia > Carnivora > Canidae > Canis > Canis lupus. Next base: position 29,976,385 of record NC_049242.1, read on the forward strand.
GAGAGGAAATTAAGAATCAGAAAAGCTCCTCTCAAGGTAAATTTCTCTGTGCCAACTCTCTACTTCAGGATTCTAAGGACCCATGCCTTCACATCTAGGGATGATCACAAGCACTGTTACTAGCCCTAGGTAACTACACTACCACTTAGGATCACTAAGTGATCCTAAGTAGTAGTGTCACTACTAGTGACATCCTTATACTAGTCTCTTTATAAGTAAAGCCTTCTCAAATTATTCCAATTCAATGAATTTGAATTATTATATTCAAATTGTTCTAATTTGAGAAATAATTAGCATTGGCAAGAATGTGGAGAAAGAGAAACACTTGTGCACTGCTGGTGGGAATGTAAATTGGTACAGCCACTAATGAAAACAGTATGGAGGTTCCTCAAAAAATTAAAAATAGAACTACTATATAATTCATCAATTCCATTTCTTGGTATTTACCCAAAGAAAATGAAAACACTATTTTAAAAACATGTATGCACCAACATGTTCATCTCAGCATTATTTGCAATAGCAAAGATATAGAAACAAGTTAAATGTCCATCAGTGGATGCATGGATAAAGAAGATACAACACACACACACACACACACACACACAAATACTATTCAGCCAAAAAAACTGAAATCTTGCAATTTACAACATGATGGACATTAAGGGCATTATGCTAAGTGAAATTAAGTCAGATAGAGAAAGACAAATACAGTGTGATCTCACTTATACATAGAAATTTTTAAAAAAAAGTTTATTGATACAGTTAACAGGCAGAGGAAGTGGTTACCAGAGGCAGGGATGGGGTGGCAAAATGTGAGAAGGGAGTCAAAATTACAAACTTGTAGGTATAAAATAAGTAAGTCCTGGGAATGTGATGGACAGCATGGTAACTATAGTTAATAATACTGTACTGCATATTTGAAAGTTCCTAAGAGAGAATAATTTTTGAAAGCCCTCCTCACAAGAAAAAAAAAGTCTGTAGCTATATATAGTGATGGATGGTAACTAGATTTATTTTGGAGATCATTTCCTAATATATACACATGCCGAATCATTATGCTGTACACCTGAAAGTAATATAATGTTATACGTCAATTATACTTCAATTAAAAAGTTTTTTAAATTATTCTAATTTGAGTGGGCCATCTGTTCCCTATTAGTACTCTATCCACTGCAATGCTCATTCAATTAGGCAATATGGAAGTCATTAGCAAAAGCAGTTTCAATATACCAATAGGACAGATTTTTATGGTCATAGATTATAAAGGTGAGGAAGTGAGAGCAATATACAAAGATGATTCTTACAAGAGGCTGAATCAGTGAAAGAAAGACCCTGGTGATGCAGGGTATGACTGGGAAGTGCCATGGAAACACTTAGGCATAAGTGTGTGCAATACAGATTTTTTTTTTTTAATTTTCAGTCTTTGGAATCTTCAACTATTGAGTTGAAAGATTCAGGAAAGTAGAAGACAATTGACACAGGAAAAAAGGACAGTCCTTGCTGCTGTATCACTTGGTTTGAATATACAAACGTGCTCTGACACCAGTGATAAGCTATGAAACAATTTGAAGATAACTGAATTTCACCTTTGCCTTTGTGAAATCCAAACAGAAAACTGCCTCAAGCTGAGAATAAGTGTCCTAAGATACACACACACACACACACACACACTCCTAACAGTTATCAGCTACCTTCCTTCATTTCACAACTTTGAGTTTAGACAAAACTTTTTATCACTTCACCATAGCTCACAAGCTGTAACCCTTCCTCCTACTTCCACAAGCAAACCTCATGTCCTTTTCAAAGTGTTGTATTCATTGCAGTATTTGTATTTCTTTAACCATTTAGCATGTCAAACTCTGCTAAGTTTTGTCCTAGTTTTCTTTTTTATGTGTCACTGATATTTTTTTTAAGATTTATTCACTTATTTTGAGAGAGTATGGATAGGAGAGGGGCAGCAGGAAAAAAGAGAGAATCTCAAGCAGACTCCCCACTGAGCATGGAGCCCAAGGTGAGGCTCTATTTTTCATGACCCAGGAAATCATGACCCGAGCCAAAATTGGTCAGACACTCAACTAACTGAACCACGCAGGCATCCCACTAATGTTTTGAGTACTATGCTCCTAATTCCATTTTTTCCATAAATTCTGTGATTTCTCATGGGGCTTTGCATAGCCCAGTGATTCTGAAGACCTCCTCTATCCCATTACAACAGAATGGACTATTTGCTAGAGTCAGTGGAGAGGAAACCAAGCCTAGACAAGAAAGGCAAACACACAATTTAACCTGGCAGAGCTGGCCATCTGCTGGGCCCATGCCCTGGGACTAGGTTTGTTCTCAGAGTGGCTGAGGCAGGCATCCAAAATCACTTGGGCCCTTCCTGCTGGAGTGAGACAACCTGCTCCAGGAGCAGTTGGGTGACACTGAGGAGTGCTATGTTGCAGGCATGGGGCAGGGCGGGAGGGGGCAGTCACATCAAGACCAGGTGATTTCAGAGCTGTGATTTACATCCAAAACCCCAGGAGTGGTAGGAGAGGGACACATCTGCTCTGAGCAACAAAAGGCCCAGAATAGGCAGCAACAGCCAGGAGAGGGGAAGCAGCCCAGAAGTTAAGAACCAGCCCAGGGGCATCTTTATGGAATCTCTTGCAGGAGTAAGTAAATCAGCCACCATCACAGACACTGGGATGGGACTCAATGGAGGTAGTTCCCCTCTGAGGATTCTGTCCCTGTCTATGAATCTGGCTCACTGTCCTTGGATTTCTCAACTTGCCTTTCCTTACCTTCCATCAGTCTCTTCACCTGGGCAGGGGTTAAGAACTGTATGTGGGGATGAGGGCAAAGAGTTGCTGCTGAGCTCTGATGTGACCATATTGCAGACAATGGGGCTCTTGAGCCAGGGGAATGTGCAAAGAAAACCCCTTGGCTGCCATAGTATCAGGCACACAGGGGGCATTTAGTAAAACTTTGGTGAGTAAATGACCAAGCTAAGTAATTTTTGAATAATAAATTATAAAGCAAAGATTCTCAAAATAAAAGGATTTTATGAATCATGAGTCTCAAATCTTCAATGACTTGGAAATTTTGCAGTATATAAAATGCATTCTTAACTGGTTTTATTTGTAAAAGAAAAAAGCCAACACCACTATCAATGTAAAATATTTTGTTAAATCAGCCAAAAGGGGAAAGTGAGATTGGCTGCTATCACTATTGTTTTATGTTGTTCTGATTAAAATAAAGCAAAAAAATATAAATGAGAGCTATATTTGGAAAGGAGAGCTCCAAATTATCATTTTTATACCACTAATGAGGTCTTACTAGAAAATCAAAGAGAAAAAAACTGAACTAGAAAGTATTTATGGTGGACAATAAAATAGTGAAGTTAATCTAAAGCAAAATAACAGAAATTGACAAATTTCCTATATACTAGCAACAGTTAATTTGAAAATAAACTCTAGAGGGGCAACTGGGTGGCTCAGTCAGTTGAGAGTCTGACTCTAGATTTCAGCTCAGGTCATGATCTCAGGGTCTTCAGATTAAGCCCCATGTGGAGTTCACAGTCAGTGCAGACTGTGCTTGAGATTCTCTCTCTCCCTCTCCCTCTGCCCATCTTGCTGCTCACTTTCTCTCTCTCTCTCTCTCTCGTCTCAAATAAATAAATAAATTCTTAAAAAAAAGAAAAGAAACTCTAGAAAAAATTCCATTAAAAACACTTCAAATACAGTATTTTATAAAGTTTAAAATGTTGAGATATATAAATAATACCTTTTAGTGAAAGATGTAAAAGAAAATTTAAGTAAAATAAGCGGTAAATCAAATTGCTGAATAAAAAGGAAAAAGAATTTAAATTAAAAATAGTCCTACCATATGATTCATCAATTCCATTTTGGATACTTATCCAAGAAAATGAAAACACTAACTCAAAAACATATATGTACCCCTATATTTATTTCAGCATTATTTACAATAGCCAAGTTATGGAATGTGTTAATTTTTATAAATTAGTTTTCATATTTCATAGGATCCAAATTAAATTTGGACATTCTTGAAATCAACAAAAGAATTTAAGGTGCTGCTGGCAGTCTAAACATAAGAGTTTTAAATTTTCAATGTAAAATATTAAGTGGAAAAGAAATCTATATGTCAGATTGATGTGGGGAGCAAAAGCAAAAAAAAAAAATTTTAATTTCCTTACAACTTATAGGTCATTGACAAGTCCTTGAGATAGAGTGATGTCTAGGAACTAACCACCTTGATGTTAACACTTTGCTACGGGCAAAAGAGAATCTTAGCTTAACATCATCCCAACAACCAGGATCCTTTAAGTCTACTATTACATATTAAAATTCCCTTGGACTTGTGTCTTTTGGCTTGGAGAAGGTGAAGGTACAATTGTCTTTGGTCCTCTCAAATCCAAGTTTATCAGACACCATCCACCTCCACCATGCCACCCTAGGTTTGACCCCAATGAGATTAAAGTCATATACCTGGAGTGCAATAGTGGCAAAGTTGGTGCCACATCTGCCCTGGCCCTCAAGATTGGCCTTCTGGGTCTGTCTTCAAAAACGGTTGGTGATGACATTGCCAAGGCAACTGAGGATTAGAAGGGTTTGAGGATTACAGTGAAACTGACCATTCAGAATAGAGAGGCCCAAATAAGAGTGATGCCTTCTGCCTCTGTCCTGATTATCACAGCCCTCAAGGAGTCACCAACAGACAGAATGAAGTGGAAAAACATTTAGCACTGTGGAAATATAACTGTTGATGAGTTTGTCAATATTGCCCAACAGATGTGGCACTGATTTTTAGCCACAGAATTTTCTGGAACCATTAAAGAAATCTTAGAGACTGCCCAGTCTGTGGGCTCTAATGTTGATGGCTACCACCTTGTAACATCATAGATCACATCAATAGTGGTACAGTGGAATGCCCAGCTAGTTAAGAATTATAAAGGAAAATATTTCAATAAAAGATCACTTGACAATTAAAAAAAATTCCTTTGGAAACGTATTTTCTCTCTACCCCCCCCCCCATATGTGTTAGCAATCATCTTCCAAGCATATGGCCCACAAATATACAACTGAAGGGTCTCATGACTAAGGTTTGATTAGACAGTCATAAATGACCTTTTCCTAACAACAGCTAGCCCCTCAAAGTCCTGGAAACCTGGATTCTAAAATTTGGAGACGTATGCTATCCCTAACCTCCTCTAAGTATATAATCTGCCACCCCTCATAACCCTAATGCAGCTCTTCCTGCCCGCAGGTCCTGTCTCTGTGCTTTAATAAAACCACCTTTTGCACCAAAGATGTCTCAAGAATTCTTTCATGATGGTTCGTTCCAAACCCCAGCATTTCCACATAAAAATCTCTTCTAAATCTAGAGAAGTTTTGCTCACTATAGTAATCTCATCACAATTCACAAATAGAAAAATGGAACAGAATAAATAGACCTAGTACATATAAAAACTTACTGCACAGAAAAGGAGGCATCAGTAGCTAATGGGAAAAGAAACTAAAACTACTGTTTTGATATCTGGAGAAAAATAAAACAATACAAATATATTCTTCCTCCTGTAGTTCAAAATCTATTCATAATAAACGAATTATTTTTTTGTAATGAACCATTAAAAACAGTTTTAAAAAAGGTAATGAAAATAATAATCAAAATTCTGAATTGAAGATGATTTTCTAATTCACTCAAGATATACTGCCTATTTTCCCTTGCTATTAAAATAACTTGAAAATGTTCTATAGTCATGCAATAAAGACCTCACAAATGAGGAGGTATTGTTAGGAAAAGTTATATGGTGTTATATGGTGTTTTATGGTTCACCATAAAACTTATATGGTGAAACCAATGTTTCACTTAAGTATAAATATCCAAATATTTAAATGTCAAAATAACTATGGTAATTATAGTAATTAAATCTAGTATATGTTAAAATTCATTTAAGGAAATATATGGTATTATGTATTTTAAAAATAATACTCTAGCCTACTAAAACCTGAAAGTTGGAGGAAAGTTGTTAGTGGTTTAATTATCTTACATATCTCAGTATTTAAAAACAATAAATTGAAAAATATAGGTTTCAATATGTTTTCAATTTAACTTTTGTAATCAAAAAGGAAAAAAAGGTTATACTTTAAAAGAACCATTTTTGTCTATGCTATCCAGAGGAATCTACACATTCAACCCCTATCAAAATACCATTGACATTTTTCACAGAGCTGGAACAAATAATCCTAAAATTTGTATGGAACCAGAAAAGACCCCAAATAGCCAGAGGAATGTTGAATAATCCTAAAATTTGTATGGAACCAGAAAAGACCCCAAATAGCCAGAGGAATGTTGATAAAGAAAACCAAAGCTGCAGGCATCAAAATGCCAGACTTCAAGCTATATTACAAAGCTGTGAGCATCAAGACAGTGTGGTACTGGCACAAAAACAGACAGATCAAGAAAACAAACTAGAGAACCCAGAAATGGACCCTTAACTCTATTGTCAACTAATCTTCAACAAAACAGGAAAGAATATCCAATGGAAGAAGGACAGTCTCTTCAATAAATGGTGCTGGGAAAATTGGACATCCACATGCAGAAGAATGAAACGAGACCATTCTCTTACACCATACACAAAGATAAGCTCAAAGTGGATGAAAGACTTAAATGTGAGACAGGAATCCATCAAAATCCTAGAGGAGAACACAGGCAGCAACGTCTTCGACCTCAGCCACAGCAACTTCTTGCAAGACATGACTCCAAAGGCAAAGGAAACAAAAGCAAAAATGAACTTTAAAAAAGCTTAAAAGCTTCTGCACAACAAAGGAAACAGTCAACAAAACTTAAAGGCAACCTATGGAATGGGAGAAGATATTTCCAAAAGACATATCAAGTTCAAAAAGAGTGTTGCCTGTGTTCTCCTCCAGGATTTTGATGGAATCTTGTCTCACATTAAGATCTCTCATCCATTTTGAGTTTATCTTTGTGTATGGTGCAAGAGAGTGGTCTAGTTTCATTCTTCTGCATGTGGATGTCCAATTTTCCCAGCACCATGTATTGAAGAGACTGTCTTTTTTCCAGTGGATAGTCTTTCCTGCTTTGTTGAATATTAGTTGACCATAGAATTGAGTGCCCATTTCTGGGTTCTCTATTCTGTTCCATTGATCTATGTGTCTGTTTTTGTGCCAATACCACACTGTCTTGATGACCACAGCTTTGTAGTACAACGTGAAATCTGGCATTGTGATGCCCCCAGCTATGGTTTTCTTTTTTAACATTCCCCTGGCTATTTGGGGTCTTTTCTAATTGCACACAAATCTTAAGATAATTCGTTCACTTTCTCTGAAGAAAGTCCATGGTATTTTGATAGGGATTGCATTAAATGTGTAAATTGCCCTGGGTAACATTGACATTTTCACAATATTAATTCTTCCAATCCATGAGCATGGAATATTTTTCCATCTCTTTGTGTCTTCCTCAATTTCTTTCAGAAGTGTTCTGTAGTTTTTAGGGTATAGATCCTTTACCTCTTTGGTTAGGTTTATTCCTAGGTATCTTATGCTTTTGGGTGCAATTGTAAATGGGATTGACTTCTTAATTTCTCTTTTTGAACTTGGCCACAGTAACTTCTTGCAAGATACATCCATGAAGGCAAGAGAAACAAAAGTAAAAATGAACTATTGGGACTTCATCAAGATAAGAAGCTTTTGCACAGCAAAAGAAACAGTCAACAAAACTAAAAGACAACCTGCAGAATGCGAGAAGATATTTGCAAATGACATATCAGATAAAGGGCTAGTTTCCAAGATCTATAAAGAACTTATTAAACTCAACAGCAAAAAAACAAACAATCCAATCATGAAATGGGCAAAAGACATGAAGAGAAATCTCACAGAGGAAGACATAGACCTGGCCAACAAGCACATGAGAAAATGCTCTGCATCACTGGCCATCAGGGAAATACAAATCAAAAAACAATGAGATACCACCTCACACCAATGAGAATGGGGGAAATTAACAAGGCAGGAAGCAACAAATGTTGGAGAGGATGTGGAGAAAGAGGAACCCTCTTGCACTGTTGGTAAAAATGTGAACTGTACAGCCACTCTGGAAAACTGTGTGGAGGTTCCTCAGAGCATTAAAAATAGACCTGCCCTATGACCCAGCAATTGCACTGCTGGGGATTTACCCCAAAGATACAGATGATGTGAAACGCTGGGACACCTGCACCCCGATGTTTGTAGCAGTAATGTCCACAATAGTCAAACTGTGGAAGGAGCCTCAGTGTCCATGAAAGATGAATGGATAAAGAAGATGTGGTATACTTATACAATGGAATATTACTCAGCCATTAGAAATGACAAATACCCACCATTTGTTTCGAGTGGATAGTATTGGAGGGTACTATGCTGAGTGAAATAAGTCAATCAGAGAAGGACAAACATTATATGGTCTCATTCATTTGGGGAATATAAAAAATAATGAAAGGGAATATAGGGGAAAGGAGAGAAAATGAGTGGGAAATATCAGAAAGGGAGACAGAACACGAGAGACTCCTAACTCTGGGAAATGAACAAGGGGTGGTAGAAAGGGAGGTGGGTGGGGGGGTTGGGGTGACTGGGTGATGGGCACTGAGGGGGCACTTGATGGGATGAGCACTGGGTGTTATGCTATATGTTGGCAAATTGAACACCAATAAAAAATAAATTAATTAAAAAAAAGACATATCAGATAAAAGGCAAGTATCCAAGATCTACAAAGAACTTATCGAGCCCAACACCCAAAAAACAAATAATCCAGTCAAGAAATGGGCAGAAGACATGAACAGACATTTCTCCAAAGAAGACATACAAATGGCCAACAGACAAAAAAAAAAAAAAAAAAAAAATTGGCCAACAGACATATGAAAAAATGCTCAACATCACTTGTCATCAGGAAAATGCAAATCAAAACCACAATAAGATATCACTTTACACCAGTTAGAATGGCTAAAATTAACTAGATGGGAAAAAACAAATGTTGGCAAGGATGTGGAGAAAGGGCGACCCTCTTACACTCTTGGTAGGAATGATACATTCTACTGATACAAAGCTGATACATTCCATACTCTGGAAAACAGCATGGAGGTTCCTTGAGAGGTTAAAAATAGAGGTACTCTATGACCCAGCAATTGCACTACTAGGTATTTACCTCAAAGATACAGATGTATTGAAATGAACGGGCACCTGCACCCCACTGTTCATAGAAGCAATATCCACAATAGCCAAACTGTGGAAGGAGCCAAGATGTCCTTTGACAGATAAATGGAAAAAGAAGATGTGATATAAATCAATTGGAGAAAGACAATTATATGGTTTCACTCATATGCAGAATATAAGAGATAGTGTAGAGGATCATAAGGGAAATAGAGGACACTGAATGGGGAAAAAAATAGACAGGGAGATAAACCATGAGACACTCTTAACTCTGGGAAACAAACAGGGTTGCTGAAGAGGAAGTGGGGAAGGAGGTGAGGTAACTGGGTGATGGGCATTATGGAGAGCACATGACGTGGTGAACACTGGATGTTAAACACAATTGATGAATTATTGAAAACTACATCCGAAACTAATGATGTACTATATATATTGGCTAATTGAATTTAAAAATTAAAATAACCATTTTTATTAAGCCATCAGCAATAGTTTAACAAAATGTGCATGGCAGCTAAATACAGAATGCTAAGATTTTAGCTCCAGTGTGTTTATCATTTAAAACTGGAGCAGCCCCAGTAGCTCAGCTGTTTAGCACTGCCTTTGGCCCAGGGCATGATCCTGGAGACCCAGGATTGAGTCCCACGTCGGGCTCCCTGCATGGAACCTGCTTCTCCCCCTGCCTGTGTCTCTGCCTCTCTCTCTCTCTCTCTCTCTCTCTTCGTGTCTCTCTCTCTCTCTCTCTCTCAAATCACTTAATTTCTATGAACTTCAATTTCCTCAAATTTGGAAAAGGCCTCTTTCAAAGGAGTTTTTGTACAAACATCTAAAACCTATCCAAAACAAAACCATTATGGTAATTTCTGTTTTGATTTCTTCTTCTTCCTTGGAAGACCTCTATTCTATCCTTAATTTTTACCTCCTGAGAAATCAGAATATTCAGGACTGAATACTCTCCTACTTTGTCTACATCAAAAATACCTACAAAAATACCACCGAGTGACCTGAAGCTGGTAACTAATTTTGTTTCTTCTGTAATCTTCCTTTTAGGACTATTTTGGCCATCTCAGTTACTCTTTTCTGAACATTTTCCAGAGACAAGAGACATGGTGTAATATCATGATGAAAGGGATTATGAGTGAATCTTATATCTTTAAATTAAATCTGAATCACAGCTGAACACTTAACCAAGTTTCCTTCTTATTTCCCTCTATCTACAGACAGACGCTACAGTTTCAGATGTCTCAAGATCGGGATATCTCCCAGAATGCACCCAACAGCTCAAGATTTCAAGTGTCTAACTTCATCCTGATGGGGCTTCCATGCATTCATGAATGGCAGCTCTGGCTTTCCCTGCCCCTGGCTGTGAGATGTCTTAGCTCTTGGTGCCAACATTCTTATTGTGATCACTGTTCACCATAAGTATAACCTCTAGAGCCCATGTATCAATTCCTTAGTGTCTTGGTTATAGTGGACATTGGCTTGTCAAAAATCATCATGCCCAAGATTTTGGCCATATTCTGGTTTGATGTCAAGGCCATTAGCTTCCCTGAGTGCTTTACTCAAATTTATGCTGTTCATTGTTTTATTAGCATAGAGTCAGGCATCTTCTTCTGCATGGCTGTGGATAGATATGTAGCCATCTGCCACCCCACTTCAATACTCCTCCATAGTTACTGAAGCTTTTGTGGTAAAAGCACAGTGTTCATGGTGCTTAGGAATGTACTGTTGACCATCCCAGTGCCTATAGTGCCCAGAGACACTATTGCTCCCGGAATGAAATTGAGCACTGCATGTGTTCCAACCCAGGGGTTACTGGCTTGGCCCATGATGATATTACCATTAAAATGTTCTATCAATTGGCTTTGGCATGGGTCCTGGGTAGAAGTAGCAAGGTTCTAGTCTTTATTTCCTATGCTCTAATCTTTCAATCTGTGCTGGTTCTGCACTCTACTGAGGCAAATAATCAAGGCTCTGAGCACCTGCCGTTCCCATCTCATCTTCATCTTCTTTTTCTACACAGCCATTGTGATGGTATCTATAGCTCATCTGGCTGGAAAAGCAGTTCCCATCTTCCCTGTTCTTCTAAATGTGCTCAACATTGTCATTTCCCCAGCCCTCAACCCCATGGTATATGCTCTTAGGGCTCAGGGGTTCAGAGTAGGCTTCTGGAGGGTATTTGAGTTAGAAAAGAACGTGTCCCCAAAATGACACAAACTTAAAGAATGTGATATGCCATGTTACAAAAGAGCACAGGTTTTGAAAACCCAGGCTGCAGTCCAATTTCCATCTTTCATTAGGAAATACAATTTGCTAGCCAACAAAAATTCACACTGTCTAGAAATAAAAATGTTGTAAATTAAATAGATATGAGAGGCAGTTCCTGACTAAATGGAACTATATACTTGTTTTTAATGGAATCAATTTACATTTAAAACCTACAAACTTAGGGAAGGGCAAGATGGCTGAAGAGTAGGGTCCCCAAATCACCTGTCCCCACCAAATTACCTAGATAACCTTCAAGTCATCCTGAAAATCTAGGAATTTGGCCTGAGATTTAAAGAGAGACCAGCTGGAATGCTACAGTGAGAAGAGTTCGTGCTTCTATCAAGGTAGGAAGATGGGAGAAAAAGAAATAAAGGAACAAAAGGCCTCCAAGGGGGAGGGGCCGCGAGGAGCCGGGCTAAGGCTGGGGCGAGTGTCCCCAGGACAGGAGAGCCCCGTCCCAGAGAAGCAGGAGCTGCACCAACCTTCCTGGGTGGAAAGGCGCCCGCAGGGAGTTAGAGCAGGACCCCAGGAGGGCGGGGATGCCCTCAGGCTCCCGGGGACACTAACAGACACCTGCGCACCCAGGAGAGTGCGCCATACCTCGTGGCCGAGCTCCCTAAAAGACTGAAGCACGCTCCGCTGGACCTGGAGCTGCTCGGAGGGGCTCGGGCGGCGGCTCCGCGGAGGGGGCTGCCCAGCCGGAGCCCAAATCCAACAGAGCAGGCCCCAGAGCACAGGGCGCCGGGACACAGCCCAGGATCCGGCCTCCCCCCCGGGACAGGCAGAGGCCGGGAGGGCCCAGGACCCCAAGGACGCTCCTGCCCCGAGCTGAGCAGATCAGCGGCCCTGCCCCCGAGCATCCAGGCCCCTATAGACAGAGAGCTCCGGAGTTACTGCGGGAGCTGACTCCAGGGCTCCAGAGCTGGCCGTAGCCACTGCGGTTCTTCCTCCTGGGGCCTAACAGGGTAAACAGCCCCCACTGAGCCCTGCACCAGGCAGGGGGCAGAGCAGCTCCCCCAAGTGCTAACACCTGAAAATCAGCACATCAGGCCCCTCCCTGAGAAGACCAGCTAGACGGACAAGTTCCAGGGGAAGTCAAGGGACTTAAAGTATACAGAATCAGAAGATACTCCCCCGTGGTTTTTTAATTTTTTATTATTTTTTATTTTTTTAATTTTTTTTTATTTTTTGCTTCTTGATTTGTTTGCTTCCCCCACCCTTTTTTTCCTTTCTTTTTTTTCTTTCTCTTTTTCTTCTCTTTTTTTTCTTTTTTCTTCCTTTTTTCTTTACCTTTTTCACTTTTCTCTCCTTCTTTCTCCTCTTTTTCTCCTTTTCCCAATACAACCTGTTTTCGGCCACTCTGCACTGAGCAAAATGAGTAGAAGGAAAACCTCACCTCAAAAAAAAGAATCAGAAACAGTCCTCTCTCTCACAGAGTTACAAAATCTGGATTATGATTCAATGTCAGAAAGCCAATTCAGAAGCACTATTATACAGCTACTGGTGGCTCTACAAAAAAACATAAAGGACTCAAGAGACTTCATGACTGCAGAATTTAGATCCAATCAGGCAGAAATTAAAAATCAATTGAATGAGATGCAATCCAAACTAGAAGTCCTAACGACGAGGGTTAACGAGGTGGAAGAATGAGTGAGTGACATAGAAGACAAGTTGAAAAAAAAAAAAAAAAAAAAAAAAAAAAAAAAAAAAAAAAAAAAAAAAAAAAAAAAGAAGACAAGTTGATGGCAAAGAGGGAAACTGAGGAAAAAAGAGACAGACAATTAAAAGACCATGAGGATAGATTAAGGGAAATAAACGACAGCCTGAGGAAGAAAAACCTACGTTTAATTGGGGTTCCCAAGGGCGCCGAAAGGGCCAGAGGGCCAGAATATGTATTTGAACAAATCCTAGCTGAAAACTTTCCTAATCTGGGAAGGGAAACAGGCATTCAGATCCAGGAAATAGAGAGATCCCCCCCTAAAATCAATAAAAACCAACACCTCGACATCTAATAGTTAAGCTTGCAAATTCCAAAGATAAAGAGAATATCCTTAAAGCAGCAAGAGACAAGAAATCCCTGACTTTTATGGGGAGGAGTATTAGGGTAATAGCAGACCTCTCCACAGAGACCTGGCAGGCCAGAAAGGGCTGGCAGGATATATTCAGGGTCCTAAATGAGAAGAACATGCAACCAAGAATACTTTATCCAGCAAGGCTCTCATTCAAAATGGAAGGAGAGATAAAGAGCTTCCAAGACAGGCAGGAACTGAAAGAATATGTGACCTCCAAACCAGTTCTGCAAGAAATTTTAAGGGGGACTCTTAAAATTCCCCTTTAAGAAGAAGTCCAGTGGAACAATCCAGAAAAACAAGGACTGAATAGATACCATGATGACACTAAACTCATATCTTTCAATAGTAACTCTGAACATGAACGGGCTTAATGACCCCATCAAAAGGCACAGGGTTTCAGACTGGATAAAAAAGCAGGACCCATCTATTTGCTGTCTACAAGAGACTCATATTAGACAGAAGTACGCCTACAGCCTGAAAATAAAAGGTTGGAGAACCATTTACCATTCAAATGGTCCTCAAAAGAAAGCAGGGGTAGCAATCCTCATATCAGATAAACTCAAATTTACCCTGAAGACTGTAGTGAGAGATGAAGAGGGACACTATATGATACTTAAAGGATCTATCCAACAAGAGGATTTAACAATCCTCAATATATATGCCCCAAATGTGGGAGCTCCCAAATATTTAAATCAATTAATAACCAAAGTGAAGAAATGCTTAGATAATAATACACTTATACTTGGTGACTTCAATGTAGCTCTTTCTATACTCAATAGGTCTTCAAGCACAACATCTCTAAAGAAATGAGAGCTTTAAATGATACACTGGACCAGATGGATTTCACAGATATCTACAGAACTTTACATCCAAACTCAACTGAATACACATTCTTCTCAAGTGCACATGGAACTTTCTCCAGAATAGACCACATACTGGGTCACAAATCGGGTCTGAACCGATACCAAAAGATTGGGATTGTCCCCTGCATACTCTCAGACAATAATGCCTTGAAATTAGAACTAAATCACAACAAGAAGTTTGGAAGGACCTCAAACATGTGGAGGTTAAGGACCATCCTGCTAAAAGATGAAAGGGTCAACCAGGAAATTAAGGAAGAATTAAAAAGATTCATGGAAACTAATGAGAATGAAGATACAACCATTCAAAATCTTTGGGATGCAGCAAAAGCAGTCCTAAGGGGGAAATACATCGCAATACAAGCATCCATTCAAAAACTGGAAAGAACTCAAATACAAAAGCTAACCTTACACAAAGGAGCTAGAGAAAAAACAGCAGATAGATCCTACACCCAGTAGAAGAAGAGAGTTAATTAAGATTCAAGCAGAACTCAATGAAATCGAGACCAGAAGAACTGTGGAACAGATCAACAAAACCAGGAGTTGGTTCTTTGAAAGAATTAATAAGATAGATAAACCATTAGCCAGCCTTATTAAAAAGAAGAGAGAGAAGACTCAAATTAATAAAATCATGAATGAGAAAGGAGAGATCACTACCAACACCAAGGAAATACAAACGATTTTAAAAACATATTATGAACAGCTATATGCCAATAAATTAGGCAATCTAGAAGAAATGGATGCATTCCCGGAAAGCCACAAACTACCAAAACTGGAACAGGAAGAAATAGAAAACCTGAACAGGCCAATAACCAGGGAGGAAATTGAAGCAGTCATCAAAAACCTCCCAGGACACAAAAGTCTAGGGCCAGATGGCTTCCCAAGGGGAATTCTATCAAACGTTTAAAGAAGAAACCATACCTATTCTACTAAAGCTGTTTGGAAAGATAGAAAGAGATGGAGTACTTCCAAATTCGTTCTATGAGGCCAAAACCAGACAAAGACCCCACCAAAAAGGCGAATTACAGACCAATATCCCTGATGAACATGGATGCAAAAATTCTCAACAAGATACTAGCCAATAGGATCCAACAGTACATTAAGAAAATTATTCACCATGACCAAGAAGGATTTATCCCCGGGACACAAGGCTGGTTCAACACCCGTAAAACAATCAATGTCATTCATCATATCAGCAAGAGAAAAACCAAGAAACAAATGATCCTCTCATTAGATGCAGAGAAAGCATTTGATAAAATACAGCATCCATGCCTGATCAAATCTCTTCAGAGTGTAGGGATAGAGGGAACATTCCTCGACATCTTAAAAGCCATCTACGAAAAGCCCACAGCAAATATCATTCTCAATGGGGAAGCACTGGGAGCCTTTCCCCTAAGATCAGGAACAGACAGGGATGTCCACTCTCACCACTGCTATTCAACATAGTACTGGAAGTCCTAGCCTCAGCAATCAGACAACAAAAAGACATTAAAGGCATTCGAATTGGCAAAGAAGAAGTCAAACTCTCCCTCTTTGCCAATGACATGATACTCTACATAGAAAACCCAAAAGCCTCCACCCCAAGATTGCTAGAACTCATACAGCAATTTGGTAGCATGGCAGGATACAAAATCAATGCCCAGAAATCAATGGCATTTCTATACACTAACAATGAGACTGAAGAAAGAGAAATTAAGGAGTCAATCCCATTTACAATTGCACCCAAAAGCATAAGATACCTAGGAATAAACCTAACCAAAGAGGTAAAGGATCTATACCCTCAAAACTATAGAACACTTCTGAAAGAAATTGAGGAAGACACAAAGAGATGGAAAAATTTTCCATGCTCAGGGATTGGCAGAATTAATATTGTGAAAATGTCAATGTTACCCAGGGCAATATACACATTTAATGCAATCCCTATCAAAATACCATGGACTTTCTTCAGAGAGTTAGAACAAATTATTTTAAGATTTGTGTGGAATCAGAAAAGACCCCGAATAGCCAGGGGAATTTTAAAAAAGAAAACCATAGCTGGGGGCATCACAATGCCAGATTTCAGGTTGTACTACAAAGCTGTGGTCATCAAGACAGTGTGGTACTGGCACAAGAACAGACACATAGATCAATGGAACAGAATAGAGAACCCAGAAGTGGACCCTGAACTTTATGGTCAACTAATATTCGATAAAGGAGGAAAGACAATCCACTGGAAGAAAGACAGTCTCTTCAATAAATGGTGCTGGGAAAGTTGGACATCCACATGCAGAAGAATGAAACTAGACCACTCTCTTTCACCAGACACAAAGATAAATTCAAAATGGATGAAAGATCTGAATGTGAGACAATATTCCATCAAAATCCTAGAGGAGAACACAGGCAATACCCTTTTTGAACTCGGCCACAGTAACTTCTTGCAAGATACATCCAAGAAGGCAAAAGAAACAAAAGCAAAAATGAACTATTGGGACTTCATCAAGATAAGAAGCTTTTGCACAGCAAAGGATACAGTCAACAAAACTAAAAGACAACCTACAGAATGGGAGAAGATATTTGCAAATGACGTATCAGATAAAGGGCTAGTTTCCAAGATCTATAAAGAACTTCTTAAACTCAACACCAAAGAAACAAACAATCCAATCATGAAATGGGCAAAAGACATGAAGAGAAATCTCACAGAGGAAGACGTAGACATGGCCAACATGCACATGAGAAAATGCTCTGCATCACTGGCCATCAGGGAAATACAAATCCAAACCACAATGAGATACCACCTCACCCCAGTAAGAGTGGGGCAAATTAACAAGGCAGGAAACCACAAATGTTGGAGAGGATGTGGAGAAAAGGGAACCCTCTTACACTGTTGGTGGGAATGTGAACTGGTGCAGCCACTCTGGAAATCTGTGTGGAGATTCCTCAAAGAGTTAAAAATAGACCTGCCCTCAGACCCAGCAATTGCACTGTTGGGGATTTACCCCAAAGATTCAGATGCAGTGAAACTCCGGGACACCTGCACCCCGATGTTTATAGCAGCAATGTCCACAATAGCCCAACTGTGGAAGGAGCCTCAGTGTCCATCCAAAGATGAATGGATAAAGAAGATGTGGTTTATGTATACAGTGGAATATTACTCAGCCATTAGAAATGACAAATACCCACCATTTGCTTTGACGTGGATGGAACTGGAGGGTATTATGCTGAGTGAAGTAAGTCAATCGGAGAAGGACAAACATTGTATGTTCTCATTCATTTGGGGAATATAAATAATAGTGAAAGGGAATATAAGGGAAAGGAGAAGAAATGTGTGGGAAATATCAGAAAGGGAGACAGAACATAAAGACTCCTAACTCTGGGAAACGAACTAGGGGTGATGGAAGGGGAGGAGGGCGGGGGGTGAGGGTGAGTGGGTGACGGGCACTGAGGGGGGCACTTGACGGGATGAGCACTGGGTGTTATTCTGTATATTGGTAAATTGAACACCAATAAAAAATAAATTTATTATTAAAAAAAACCTACAAATTAGAAATAATTCAAACATGCATCAGCTGATGGATGGATAAATAAAATGAGGTATAGCCACCTTTTGGTATATTATCCAACAATAAAAATGAATGAAGTGTTGATACTGCTACAATATGGATGAACCTTTAAAACATCATGTTAATTGAAAGAAGCCAGACATAATATGTCATATATTGTATAATTTTATTTTTGGGAATTGTGTTTAATAAGCAAATCTATAGAGATAGAAGTTGATTGGTGTTTGTCAGGGACTGAGAATGTTGGTTGTAGGAGAAGAGTGATCAATGCTCTTAGATAACATTTCTTTTTGTGGTGATGAAGTTGTTCTGGAATTCTATAATGGTGATAGTTGCACAATTCTATGAATATATTAAAAACCATTGAATTATACACTTCAAAGTGTAAAACAATAGTATGTGCAATACAATTTTATTTTTTAAATTTTGCCAGAAGCTTGTCTAACATTGCAGGCAGCAGACTTTCTTCTAGAGATCAGTATAATAAAAATTAATTATATGTGGCAAGCATATAACATACATTATTTTGTGACTTGACAAAGGCTGATCTTTCTCACTATATACAGAGCCAATTTTTATTTGATCCAAGAAAGCTTTCTGGAAGAGAAGTAATGAGACCACCTGCCCCTATAATCTCTTCATTTTAGATTTTAATATATGCCTTTTCTCAAAGAGTGGATGATGATCCCAACAGAGTCTAGACCTATCTGCATCAAAGATCATAGAAAATTTCTCAAGGGGAAATCTCACCATCAGTTAAGAGAGAGAGTATGTGTTGGGAGGAAGTAGAACTGATGTCCTGGGACCAGTATCAAAATCCAGATGGACAAGGGAGGGTTGCCAGATTTAGCAAATAAAAATACAGAACATAAGTTAAATTTTAATTTCAGAAAAATAGCAAATGTTTTTTAGTAATAGTACATGCCATGCAACATTTGGTATCTACTCATACTTAAAAAATTATTTATTGTTTATCTAAAATTCAAACTTAACTTGGTGACCTAAATTTTATCTGGACTGCCACCAGGTAGTAGATTGCTCAGAGTCCCCACATGGCTGAGGGTGTGAGACTCTCTCTGACTTAGTCTCTCCAACTCTATAGGAAGACTTTGGGAAGAGTATTTTTCATAAGATGAAGCATGTAAGTACAAGGTAAAGGGCTGTCAACTTGGGAGTCTCAGCATGGAGCGTGCTTGGCCAAACATACTGAGGAAATGTATTCATCCTACCACAAAGAAATTTTTAGGAAATAGAAAGTGGTATGACAGTGTGGAGAAGTCATAAATCTTCTTCCTAGGAAACTATAATATTAGAAATAATTATCAGAAATACTCACATCATGGTTCTGGATACCACCCAGTGGAAAAACTACATATTGAGAGACATTTATTGAACAGCTGCCAAATGTTGGGTAGAAGACACAGGACTCTTTTGTTCTTGCATGGAGTGACTCCCATGTAACCTCTTCCAATCCCAGTTGGTCAGTATGACAATTTCACCAGCGAAAGACTGGGTGTAAAATTAGCAGCTTCATTGTCAGAGAGGCTGATTATTTGGAATGAAGAGTGTAAAACCCTTTTCCAGGGTGAAGGGGAAAGCCCTGCAGTCATCCTAGCCAGAGAATGATGCCCTGACTGGGGTTAGCAGCAGACTAGAAGACTGGCCAGATGTTCACAAGGAGATATTAGCAATGAGAGAAGCTTAGAGGCTTTGATTAGCTCTTCACACATGCCCCACTGACTAGAATTTTGTACAGACATTCAAGGGAGAACAAAGAGACCCCAAATTCTCCACACATCCTAAGCTGCCCAGAGGCTAAGTGCAGAAAACACTTGAGAAGACTGATGGAAAATTAAAGCCAGGGCAGACTTAAAAATTGCCTAAACTTTGAATATAAGCACATTCCAAGCTGAACACAAATCCACAGCAGAGGAGACAACTATTACTAAGGTATTTAGACACATCTGATAAATCACTGGTAGCCTACTAAGCTATGCAGACACAAGGAAAGTCATTAAATTCTAGGCTTAATAATAAAATTTTAAATTTAAAACTTTCAAGCAGAGAAGTCAGGTGAGCACTGTGGGAGAGACAGGTTTCACAGATGCCAGGAAAAGTTACTTTAAAAAAACAAAACAGCAACAACACTTGCAGGGGGGTAAAATCAGGAAAAAAATATTTAAAATGCATAGTTTTAAAAAGCTGTTTATTTAAATAAAGTAGGAGAC
Organism: Canis lupus familiaris; assembly: GCF_011100685.1. Classification (NCBI taxonomy): domain Eukaryota; kingdom Metazoa; phylum Chordata; class Mammalia; order Carnivora; family Canidae; genus Canis; species Canis lupus. The sequence goes on from NC_049242.1 coordinate 29,996,546, forward strand.
ATGTAGAGAAAGAAGATAATAAGACCTATGGTGGGGGGGTGGGGGATGGAGGAGTCATCAAAATGGACTCTCAGTGGACCCAGATATTGCTTTTATCAAAGACAGATTTCAGAGAAGATATTATAAATATGTTAAAAGAATTAAAGGGAACCATACTTAAAGAATTAAAAAAGATAGGAAGACAGTGACTACAAGCAGAGAATCTTGATAAAGAGATAAAAACTATATATATATATATAAATATATATATATATTAATCAAATGGAATTTCTGGAATTGAAAAGTAGCATAACTGAGGGGGAAAAAAACAACAGTGAATTTGCAAGTAAATCGAGAAAAAGAATACAATCTGAAGGACAAAGAGAAAAAAATAGTTAAAGAAAAAGGAACAGAGACTCAGAGATCTGAGATACAACAAAATACCAACATATGTGAAATGCAATTCTCAGAAGGATAAGAGAGACCAAGAATGGGGCTGAAGAAAATACTGAAGAATCAAAAACACTTAATAAAAAAACATTAATCTACATATTGAAGAACATCAGAGTCCCAGCTATGATAAAAACAAAGAAATCTACATCTACACACTGAGAGTCAACCTACTAAAGACTAAGACAAAACAATCTTAAAGGCAACAAGAGAAAAATAATGCATCATAAACACACATTACAATTGATAATGACACTTGGAGGCCAGAAGGCAGTAGAATGACACATCCCAAGTTCTGAAAGTTCTTAGTGTCAACCAAGAATTCTATATCCAGCAAATTATCCCTCAAAAATAAAGGCAAAATAAAACAATCACAAACAGAAAAAAAAAAAAAAAGGCTGAGGAAATTCACTGCCAACAGACTTTCCTTATAGGAAATACTACAGAAAATCTTGGAGGAAAGCAAGTAACACCAGACAGTATGTTGAATCCATAGGAAGAAATGAAGAAACTAAAAATGGTAAATATGTGGCAAATATAATGACTGTATAAATAAATATATATATTTTTTTCTCTCAAAACTTCTTTAAAAGACATAAGACTATATAGAGCAATAATAACAAAACTGTGTTGGTGGGTTTGTAACACATAAAGATATAATATTTATGCAACAGTGAGAACAAAGAAGGAGGAGGTAATCTAGATATTCTGGAACAAAGTTCTTATATTTTATCAGAATCAAGTTTTTATTCATGTAAATTGTGATAAAAAGAGGTGCATTCATAAAGCAATATCTAAGAAAATAACCAAAGCACAGTTTAAGAATTAAAGGATTAAAATGGTACAATAAAATTTTTATTTCATACAAAATAAGTAAAATGGTAGTAAAAGCAATAGATGAGCAAAACCTGGAGGAACCTGAGACATACAGAAACAAAAAGCAAAATAGCATATACAAATCCAAACATATAAACAATAACATCAAATATGCAGGGATTAAACACTACCATCAAAAGTACTCAAGGGACGCCTGCGTGGCTCAGTGGTTGAGCATCTGCCTTCAACTCAGGGTGTGATCCTGGAGTCCCTGGATTGAGTCCCACATCAGGTTCCCTGCATGGAGCTGGCTTCTCTCTCTTCCTGGGTCTCTGCCTCTCTCTCTGTGTCTCTTGTGAATAAATAAATAAAATAAAATCAGAAAGAAAGAAAGAAAGAAAGAAAGAAAGAAAGAAAGAAAGAAAGAAAGAAAGAAAGAAAGAAGAAAGAAAGAAAGAAAAGAAAAACACTCTGAAAGTACAAATAGTTTAAAATTTAAAAAGTAAAAATATAAGCTATACAGATAAAAATCGTAAGTGCTGGACTGACTATATAAATGTCAGATAAAATAGACCTTAAAACAAATATTTCTAGAGTCATTTAATACTGCTAGAACAAATACCTTAAAAAGATATATCATCTATAAATGTGGGCACCTATCAATACAGCCCCAAAATGTTTAAAGCAAATCTTACATAATTTAGAGAAAAAAACAGCTCAACAACAATAGTTAGGGATTTCAATATGCCACCCTCAATAATTAATAGAATAACTAAACAGAATATCAGCAAGAATACAGAACACTTGAACAACATTATTGACCAACTTGATATAGTTGATATTTATATAACACTCCATCCAATGACAGCAGAATACACATCTTTCAGGTACATTTAAATATTCCAGGATAAATCAAATACCACATGATAAAACCAGTCTCAACAAATGTTAAAAAAAGTTTAAAGATTGATACCATATAAAATATTTTCTGATCCCAACAGAACTAAATTAGAAATTCAAAACGAGGGCACCTGGGTGGCTCAGTGGTTGAATGTCTGCTTTTGGCTCAGAGTGTGATCCTGGAGTCCCAGGATTGAGTCCCACATCGGGCTCCCTGCATGGAGCCTACTTTTCCCTCTGCCTGTGTCTCTGCCTCTCTCTCTGTGTCTGTCATGAATAAATAAATAAAATCTTTATAAAAAAAGAAATTCAAAACAAAAATTTCAAAGAATCTCCAGATGCTTAGAAATAAAATTACACACTTCTAAATAAACCATAGGTTAAAAAAATTATAATGGGAATTATAAAATATTTTAAATTACATGAAAATTAAAATGCAACATATGAAAATGTATGGAATGCATCTGAAGCAGACATAAATGGAAAACTATAGCTTTATTCTTTTTTTGAAAACTGTAGCTTTAAATATCTGTATTTAAAAAGAAGAAAAATTTCAAATCTGTAATCTAAGCTTCTGTTTTAAGATATTAGAAGAATTAAAACCAAAGCAAGTAGATGAAATAATAAAAAGAGAACAGAAATCAATGAAATAGAAAATTTAAAAAGAATAAAGAAAATAAATAAAACCATTAATCCATCCTAAATATTTATTTAAAGAAAATAATCTGTAAAAAGGTGTGAATTTTATTAAGAAAAATGTTCATTGTATCATTACTCAAAAAATAAAATGCAGTCCATAAAAAGCATATCTACAAGACTTTATAATTTTAGGGGCACCTGGGTGACTCAGTTGGTTGAGCATCTGACTCTCGGTTTTGGCTCAGGTCCTGATCTCATGGATGGTGACATTGAGCCCTAAGGCGGTCTCCATGCTCAGTAGGAGTCTGCCTGGATATTTTCTCCCTGTCCTTCCTCCTACTCATTCTCACTTTGTCTCTGTCTCCTTCTCTCTCTCGCATAAGTAAATAAATAAATATTTTTTTTTTTAGTCTTTATAATTACAATGGGAAACTATGAAATAATATTAATTTAAAAAGAAAACTATAAACTATCTTCAATAAGATATCTCTCTCTCTCTTTCCTTCTCTCCCCCTCACCCCCAACATTTACTATTTGATATGCTTTGGTGAAAGAATGATAAAGTTTTTGGAGTGCCTGGCCTGATCTGCCACATAATGGTGGTTGACACCTAGCTTTCAGTATCTACTTTTCTAAGAAATGTCCTCCCTAATCATATGATTGACAAGAAGGCACGCTCCTTCCTCACAATATTTTGGAGGAGGAGTAGGCATTTGACTTCAACTGAGCCTAAAAGACCATTCTCTAAAATTATTAGGCAGTCACTCGCCAGTGAACAAAATTTTTAAATGTAACACTCGGAAACTATATTTCCAGGCTATGGAGAAAACCAACCTATAGTATGATATATAACTACTACACACAGGAAATAGAGATGATAGTTGGACAGGGCTAGTTCCAGCCCTTCCTAAAGTCTAATATCTTTGCCTTTCCTACAGTATAGTTTTTAAATCTTCAAGCTCATAGGTTCCAATTTTGTTTGCAACCTGTGTTCTATTTTGGTTAGCAGCAACCCAAAAGACAGAACAGTGTCCTTCATGACTTACTTAACTTCCCTATTTTTTTCTCATTTGTACTTTGGGAATAGTCCCTGTTTACCTACGTAACTATGATATTGATAAAATTAAAAGATAGGAGAGGACGATGTGCTTTTTTTTTTTTTTTGATGTGCCTTGAATGTGCAATCCACATAGAGATATTTAGTTACTTTGCAATAAAATTCAAAACCTGGACAAATGATCCCACATACTCTTTGGGTGGAGACTAGATGATTGTTTTCTGTTTTTGCCTCTCTAGTGAAACTATAAACAAAACAGTATACCTAGCACAGGACTAGCACCCCACAGCTGCCTAACAAAATCTGTGTGTCACAGGTCTATAGTAAATGTAGTCTTTCCCAGTGTATTTTTTTTTTAAATGTTCTGGACCATTCACTGAAGGGAGCCTTCAGGAAGCTTATGGATGAATCCACACTTGGGCATCAGCTGCTTGGAAAACAGATTCTGGATGGATGTGGAGCAATGGTAGGAACCATGAGGTGACCAGCCAGACTGGTCCAATGCAGGGCAGGATATGGAGGCTGAAAACCCACAGCAGAGCCACGAGTAATCAGCCCTTAAACTGGGATGGGTGAACAGGAGAGGCAGCAGTAAGGAGAAAAGCTGCATCCTTTTCCAGCAGGTCAGAGTGATTCTTCCACCAATGAAGTCTTGAGATTAACCCAATATCTTTCATTTGTCCACCTGGCAGGAGCATAAGAATAATAGCAATGCCCTATATAGAGTATCTGGCAGCTAAAAAATTACCATAAAGTCTCATTTAATCTTCATAAAATTATTAGTTAGTTATGCTCCTCGACATTCAAAAACTCCAAGAATCAGACTAATTCAGTGGCTGTATTAATAATACAACTTCAAATTTTCACATATTTGACACAATAAAGCATTATTTGCTATTCATACAGAAAGGAAAAAATGATAATATAGCTAGCAGGTTGAATAGGACTACTAGTGGGTTTCCTCCAAATGTCATTTTCCCCAGCTTTATTCAGATATAATTGACATACAACGTTTTATAAGTTTGAAGTGTACAATGTTTTGATTTGATATACTTATATATTGCAGAATGATTGCCACCATAGAGTTAGCTAACATTTCCATCACATCACATAATTACTATTTCTTTTTAGTGGCAAGAACATTTAAGTTCTACTCTATTAGCAACTTCCAAGTATATAATACAGTATTATTGCCATGTTGTGCATTAGATCCACAGAATTTACTTTTTTTAAAACTAGAAATTTGTACTCTTAGACCAACATCTCTTAACCACCACCATGCATGGTAACCACTATTCTACTGTTTCTATGACTTTGGTTTTTTTAGATTACACATATAAATTATGTCATACAGTATTTGTTTTTCTCTTTCTGACTTGTTTCACTGGTACTTTCCCTTCTGTCTGCCTTTTTTATTTATGAGGGCCCTTATGATTACATTGGCTCCACCCACATAACTCAGAATAATACCTGCTGATTAGCAACCTTAATCCCTCTTTGCCATATATCCTAATATTATTGCTTCCAAACAGTAAGAAATTACTTTTTAAAGCTTCAAGCAAAATTTCTCAGTAAATTAAATTGCCAAAAGATAAAAATCATGTTATGAGCGTACTCTCCAATAAACATCTCAGATGGATAACAACTGAGAGCAAAGGTCAAATTAAAGGTGGTACCTTCCCACTAAGGCATCAGAGTCCCAAAGTAGCCTCCATTTAGTTCAGAGATATACATGGAAGTGATAAAGGGAAAAATAGAAAAATTTGGAGAATTATGTCTTTAAAAGATTTGGAATGTGTTTATTGGCACATAAGTGGAACCAAGTACATAAGAAACATACTAGGTTTTTAACCAACTTATGTTGCCAAAAAAAAAAAAAAAATCAAGAGCTCAGCTAAGAAATCCCTTGACTGTGATCCCTGGGTGGCTCAGTGGTTTAGTGCCTGCCTTTGGCCCAGGGCATGATTCTGGAGTCCCAGATCGAGTTCCACATCAGGCTCCCGGCATGGAGCCTGCTTTTCTCTCGGCCTGTGTCTCTGCCTCTCTCTCTCTCTGGTCTTTCATGAATAAATAAATAAAATCTTAAAAAAAAAAAAAAAAAGAAATCCCTTGACTACTTAAGAGTTAATCTAACTCTTGAGATAAAACATTTCAACACCAGAAAATGGACTGAGAAACCTCTGCTGTCCCCAGAAAGGACATATTCCCCCATCTCCCATTTTAGATATGACCTAAGAAGATAAGAGAAAAGAAAAAAGATTCCAGAGAGATGCTTTCATGAGTCACAGTAAGGAATGGACAAGAGAGTTTCTGCTAGAGAATCTATCAAGAAACTTCTTCCACCCACCACCTCCCCCCAAAAAGAGAAACTTCCCCCAAATCCAGGGCACAGAGAGTATTCCCAGTGTCTGCCCAATGGGGACTTCAAAATTGCTATGAATTAATGACCATTGTATGCCTCATATTCATCATCTTTCCAAATGGAAGAAGTTGTTGTTAAATGTTCCTGTCACTCTATCATATAATTAATTAGGGGGTGAGGAGTCAGCAGATAAATTTCCTTTTAAATCATAGGTCTCAGGGCACATGGATGGTTCAGTGGCTGAGTGTCTGCCTTTGGCTCAGATTGTGATCCTGGAGTCCTGGGGTGGAGTCCCACATCAGCTCCCCATAGGGAGCCTGCTTCTTCTGATTATGTCTCTGCTTCTATCTGTGTGTCTCTCATGAATAAATAAATAAATATTTAAAAATACTAAAAAATAAAATATTTCTTAAAATAAATAAATCAGGTCTCTAGGCCAAGAAAAGCCTGAAACAAATCTGATGGAGAAATTCTTGTGTATCAGCTGAAGATCCTACACTTAGAGCTGGGTGAAGTGCCTGGATAGGACTTTGGGGTTTCTACAGTGGAGATGATTTGAATGTGTTCTAATATGGGAAGAAGAGAGAACACAGAAATATTAAGTGATCAAAAGCATGGGTGGATCATGGATACACACTCAGACAGCATTCACTGCAAACCCATGAGCTTCCCTACATTTCCAACCTTCCCTTGCAGTTGAGTTATGGCCTTGTTAAGACAATGTGCTCATCAAGGAAAACGTGAGCAAAAATAACAAATCACTTCAAGACCAGGGCAGCCTGGGGGGCTCAGCGGTTTAGCGCTGCCTTCAGCCCAGGGCGTGATCCTAGAGACCCATGATTGAGTCCCACGTCGGGCTCCCTGCGTGGAGCCTGCTTCTCTCTCTGCCTGTGTCTCTGCCTCTCTCTGTGTCTCTGTGTCTCTCATGAATAAATAAATAAAAATATTTTTTTAAAAATCACTTCGGGCAGCCTGGGTGGCTCAGCGGTTTAGCGCAGCCTTCGGTCCAGGACGTGATCCTGGAGACCCCGGATTGAGTCCCACATACGGCTCCCTGCGTGGAGCCTGCTTCTCCCTCTGCCTGTGACTCTGCCTCTCTCTCTCTCTCTCTCTCTCTCTCTCTCTCTCTCTCTCTCTCCCTCTCTCTGTCTCTCATGAATAAATAAATAAAATCTTTTTTAAAAAATCACTCCAAGACCAAAAAAGGAAATAATTTCTCTTCCCTGCTTTCACAACTTAGAGAAACGCATGTTGATATGCCGACACTTCACAAGACAGAGGGATCCATAATTTCAGGTTACTTAATGGAGAATAGATTCTGTTGATATACACTATACTTTAAATGAGAGAGAAATGAACTTTATAAATTCACTGAAATAAAGTATAGCTTAAACTATCCTAATACAGACATGTTTATTTTGAGATGCCATAAGACTTATAACTAGAGATGTCAAGAAACAGTTGAATATATGATTTTAAAGAAAAATTCAAGGCTGGAGATACCAATTTGGAGGTCATTCTATTTTAGAAATGGAATTTAAAGCCATACAACTGTCTCTGATTAGGGGAGAGAGTATGGATATAGAAAAAGACACAGAATCACAGGATATTACCTTATTTCCTCTTTTTAACATCTGAGTATTTGTGTGTTGTACCATATTCTCTATTATCACTGTGGACTCATAACTTGTTCTTGGTTCATGCATCCAACTCAGACAACTAACTCTGAGGGCAATGCCTATGTCTATGTCACTCAACCATTTTCTGCATAAGTTAAAAAATTTATTTTTTAAAGCTAGTTTTTTGTCTTTTAAGATTTTATTTATTCATTCATGAGAGACAGAGAGAGAGAGAGAGAGAGAGATTGGCAGAGACATAGGCAGAGGGAGAAGCAGGCTCTGTGCGGGAGCCTGATGTGGGACTAGATCCTGAGTCTCCAGGATCATGCCCTGGGCTGAAGGTGGCACTAAACTGCTAGGCCACCGGGGCTGGCTAAGAAATTTATTTAATATAATAATAGTGATAGTTCCTTGCATATAAAATGTAATCATTTTTCAATGATTTCAATCCTTAGTCTTTTTCAACAGCTTACTTTAAAAAAAAAAAAAGCATTTTTAATGCCTTTTACCTAAATTGATTTATACAGCATTTGTGGTTATGATGGCAATAATGTTGGAGATGATGATGATGGCTATCACACAGTCTTGGATGGTAAGCAGAAGGCAGAACAGCCTCTGAAAATATCGGAAATCTCACATACATCAAATCTAAAGCATCTTGCTTGGGTAACGAACTTCAAGTTAGAATGAGAGCTAATATTGAACACCCCCAGTGCTGAGCAATGTACCAAGTAGTTTCCAGATTTTAATCTTTACAAAACCCTTACAGCATAGGTACAATTGGTTCTCCTTATTGGTTAGGACTAAATTTCCAAAAGGTGGGAATCTAACTATGGTCAAAAATCAGGAAGTAAGGGAGTTAGGATTTGACTCCAAGTATATTTTATTCTAAAGCCTATTTGAAGCCTTTGTGCTTCAAAACACTAAAGTACCAAAACTGGGGTCTTGATTGATAAGTTCTTTTTTTTCTCCTGCTAGTAAGAGAAAACTGTGAAAGAAACATAAACTTTCTCAAGACTTCCCCACAACAGATAACATGAGCCATACTGTCCCTGATTTGCTTGGTTTTTGCTCCATAGATGATGGGATTAAGCATGGGGGAAATTAATGCTTAGAGATTTGCCAGAAGGATGTGGATATGGTGGGGGATATTCTTGCCAAATCAATGGGTCAAGAAAGTAAAAAAGGATGTGATGAAAAAGAGAATGATTTCAATGTGGGAACCACAGGTATTGAGAGCTTTGTGCCAGGAATCCTGGGAAGGAAGTCTAAACACAGCTCGGATAATCAAAGTGTAATATCTACCAAAACTGGTGCCATTGGCACTGAGAAGCCATACAAGATATTGACAGTGATGTCAGCACAGGCCAATCTGGCCACCCAGATATGCTCACATTATAAGTGGGGGATGATATTTATTTGACAGTATGGCAGTCTCTTCAACAGGAATATGATCAGGAACATGTCCCAGTGCTTCATTCCCAGATTGCCAGAGTCATTTTTCCAATTGCCATAGGAGTTAAGATGGTTATGTATCTCAAGGGAGTACAAATGGCCACATAGTGGTCAAATGCCATGGCCATCAGGATACCTGACTCAGCCACAAAGGCAACATGTATGAAAAACACCTGAGTGATGCAGGCATCAAGGGCAATCTCCCCAGCATGAAACCAAAAGATAGCCAGGGCCTTGGGAACAGTGGTGGTGGACAGCAGGATATTAGTGCCAGCCAACATGGATAGGAAGACATACATGGGTTCATGGAGGGTGCATTCACTGAAGACAACAAGGATGAGGGCTTCATTTCCCAATACTGCAGTGATGGACATGTGGCAGAAGGGGATAGAAAGCCTGGCATGGTAGTTTCCCAGTCCCAGGATGCCAAGTAGGATGAACACAGTGGGATGGAAGGTGTGAAGTTAGCACCAAACATACCTACTTTAGGAGTCTCTCTATGAAGACTACAGAAAGGAAGAATCAGTGGGCAGAACCAACAATAACTTTCACTAAAAGTTGAACATTAGATAATTAAATCAATCACTAATGCCTTGACTTAGAGTATATAATGCTATGCTTTTATTTCCTACATTATCATTATAAACACAAATATAAATATAAGTTCCTGCTCACACCTCAGCAATGTCTAGAAGCCATACATAGCTCCTCATTCTCACTTACGTGTTCCATCTCTGGCTTTAAGCATCCTTCACTTGTTCTGGTGCAACAGCATCTTAAATAACTGAGTTCTCTATCTCCCAGTTTCCCATCCTCAACCCCTCCATGTCCATGAGCTAGCTATGTTACAGCCTGGCTGCTATGCACAAAACAAACTGAAATCTTATCAGATTTCCTCTTATAATCTTTATATAATGATTTATTCATCACAAGATAAAGCCCAAACTTCTCAAGCATACAAAGCTTCACAATCCTCCTGATACTCTCTTCTCTAGCTTTTGTTCCATTTAGGCATTCTGATATTAAATTACATGAAAGTTAAATAGATCATGATCTATTCTCCACATAAACTCTGAGTTCTCCACCTTTCATGATTTTTCTCAAGCTTTTCTCTTAAGCTGTAACATACTTTTCTACCTTTGATGTTTGTTAAACCCCTGAGCTCCCAATTCACAGCTTAAATATTTATCATCTGAGAAGTCTTCTCCGGGTTGAAATTCTGGGCTTCCAACTTTCTGATATTGACAAAAAGCAAGTTTTTTACACTTCAGAAATTTAGCCTAACCTGTGAAAATGAACTATTCATATTTACCTTGCAACGATTAAACCAAATACTTTCTTTAAACTGCCTACTATAATGCCTAGAATAAAAATGCTACATAAATGCCAGTTATTAATAGTCAGCAGATCAGTACAACTACATAGAGAGCCCAGAAACTAATATATTTGAAATTTTAAATGTAATAAAATACCATTTCAATTTAGTGAGTAAAGGAAGGCCTGGCCAATTAATGTCATTGGGATATTGAGCAATGATATTTTTGTAAAAGAATAAAGCCAGTTCCCACCTTACTCACTAAACAAAGAGAAATCTTAGATAAATTAAAGATGTATATATATTTTTAAATATGTATATTTTTAAAATAAAACCAAAAAATATTAAAAATTAAGGTGAAGGTCTTAGGGGAAAACAAAAGAAAATTTTTAATTTTGGAAAGATTTAAGTTAAGAACATGGTATTTCATGGACAATAATAATTGAATGATATAACTATGCAAAAATGTAGACAAGAATAAATTCTAGGAGAACAAATAAAAGTTCTAATAGAAAAGTTATAACACATATAATAGACAAAAGACTAATATCCTTATTTACTAAAAGTTAGTATAAATGAATGAGCAAAAAACAAAAAATATGCAAAGAATCAAAATAGGCAATTCACACAAGAAAAGTGGCCATTATACACATGAATAGATACCCAAAATTTAAAGAAACGAAAATCTGTCATTTTGAAGTATCATAATTTTACTGTCAAATTGGAAAACATAAGGAAAAAATTAGCCTCCAGTGCTGGTGACACAGCATGAGAACATATAGATATTTCTACAAGGATATTCATTGTTATACTGTTGCTTAATAAAAGAAATTATGACAACATCTATATCTGTTAATAGAGGAAAAATAAATTATGGCATATACAGTACAATAATATGTTTTGTTTCCATTTTTAACAAAAAAAGTATCAGCCAAGGCATACAATTAAGTGAAAAAGCAAATTGAAAATTAAAATGAATACAATAATTCTTTTCTTCTTTCTTGTATCAGTTATAGCACTTTACAAGTACAGAAAAATCCAATCTTACTTTGACTTGAAAACAGAAGGAAATGTCTTTCTTCTGAAACTGAAAGGTATGTTTCTATCAAGTTTATAAACAAATTTAAGCAAGGGCCATATTTTTTTCTGACTCAGATCTGCCTCCAGGTGTTGAGTCTCCTAAGGCCAAGACTAAGGTGAGATGAATGAGAACTTACCTCCGTACAAAATGTTAAGTGTGCAAAAACTCAGTAAATAGGATAAGTAATATTTTAATACAATTTTCAAATCAAAATTATTGCAAAATATCCATGATGAGGAAGATAACAAAATTTTAAATAAATAAATTCTAGGAGAACAAATAAAAGTTCTAATAGAAAAGTTATAACACATATAATAGACATGATTAACCATGCTGTACTTAGCCATATCAGAGCCCAAAGTAAAAGGGAAAATGGGAACACTTCTATATATATGTTTTTATGTGCTTTTATTTTTTTTTAAGATTTATTTATTTATTTTTATTTATGATAGACACAGAGAGAGAGAGAAAGAGGCAGAGACACAGGAGGAGGGAAAAGCAGGCTCTATGCTGGGAGCTCGACATGGGACTCGATCCCGGGACTCCAGGATTGCGCCCCGGGCCAAAGGCAGGTGCCAAACCACTGAGCCACCCAGGGATCCCATTTTATGTGCTTTTAATGGTTAATTTTTTCCCTAATTTTATTTTCAGACCATTATTTATGAGTTTCTCCCATTAAAGCCACTAAAATTATAATAAATTCTAATTTGTATATAAATAGTATATTTAAACTTAATGTCGTGAGTTTTAGTATACTTACTTTTTAATTGTGTTCAATTTTTTTCAACAGTGTGGACAGTGTTCCATTTTTATAATTTTTTAAAGATTTATTTCTTTCTTTGACAGTGTGTGTGCGTGTGTGTGTGCGCCCATGTGAGTCAGGGGAAGGGCAGAAGAAGAGAATCCTCAAGCAGACTCCCCACTGTGGAGCTTAACATGTGTGGAGCTTAACATGGAGCTTGATCTCAAGACCTATGAGATGATCTGGGCCAAAACCAAGTGCCAGACACTTAACCAACTGAACCATCCAAGAGCCCCCAGTATTCAATATTTTTTTAAACCACTGTTAATTCTGGAAAAATATTTGTTATACCCCCCAATCCTGCATAGTAAAAAACATATGTAGCAGTTCAAGATGTCAAGATGTATGTACTTACACTACATTATCCAGAGGAATCAAGATCTGATCTGAATCAATAGTTTATTAAGTTTATGCCAGAAAAACCTACAATTCCTAGGAATGAAATATTTATCCCCTTCCTAGAAACTTGCCCCAGTTCAAGAGAAAGTTCTTCCTCGACATATGAAAGAAGCTGACAGATAGACTCTGGAGTGAAATAGGACAGTATTTGAACCTCATCCATAGGAATCTCTGCAAGGAGAGAGCTTCTATTCCACTCTTTAGGGAGCATCTGCTTTAATCAGACAGAAGCAGACCCCAGCAGGACCAATCTCCAGAGATCACTCATCAGGAACCAGAGTGGGCAATCTAACTATGCCCTACCTATAGCAGTCAATACATACTGCATCTGTTAAAGACCCCATGTCTCTGGCGAAAATATGGGCAGAGTGGATTTGAGTTGCTGCTAGTCAATACATAGAACGTTGAAACCTTGCCTACACCAGGTAGACCTCAATGTACATACAAACCTGTGAAGATGTAGAAATAAATCAAAAGGAACTAAGTGGGGTGTGTGTGTGTGTGTGTGCATGCATGTGTGTTCAAATGATTTTCAGTCATAAAATTAGATAATATTTAACAGTGAAGGGTCCAGAAGTCAACCACTTTATAACATTTAATATTAATCAATCCATAAATATACATAATTAATCCTGTGCTAGATGTTGGAACTATGACGATGGGTAAGACTTATTCTTTGCCCTCACAGAACACAAGCTCTGATGGTTTCATAGAGTAATTAATATTCAGTTGAAACATAAATGTTATTACTATGAGAGCCAAAGGACAAAGTAATCACCTCTGACTTGGGGGGATTGACAAAGACTTCTAAAGGGAACTGACATCAATACTCTACCATTTCTCAGCTGAGTGGCCTTCGTTATTCATCCTCTCTGACACTTGGGTGCCCCTGTGTATATAACTGATAGCAAAGATACTATCTCATAAGGCTATGTAAGTATTAAATAAGTTAATACATCAAAGCATTTAACATGGCTCCCAGCATTGATTAATCCCTTAATAAATATTAGCTATTGTCTTAATTATAATTATTAATATTATTATACACTAATGCATTACTATATAGTGGTATGTTTTGAGATAGAAGTGGAAAGGTAATTTAGGACTACTTACTTTAAGTTAATGCTTGGCTTAGGAATTACCTTGTAGTCCTATGATTTCTAAACTGTGGTTAATGGAACACTACGTTATTTTAGAGGTGTAAATTGATGGGCTATCAGAAAAATGAAAAACAACAAAGATATGGACACAAATATCTATGTTCACATTACTATGGGATATGATGCAAACTCTAGCTTTCCCTTGGACAGCCATGTGAATAACCCATGGAGTGTCAGTACATTTCACTTATTTGACCATGGAACTTTTTTATAAAGCATCTATTATGATATCTGCTATTTCTGCAGAATATTCTATGGAAAACATTTCTGTAAATAATGAAGATTGCTTGAAAGTATTTGACAGAAGCTCTGCCTTTTCAAATGTTTAACTTCAAGTCAATTTATAGTTTACCTATATAATATACCTATATAATTTATAGGTTACAGTGTAAATGACTGAAAACATGAAATCATTAAGAAGCTAATGTTTTATCTGAGGTGAAAGATGATAACAGACATAAGTAATTGGTACAAACAATGTGAAAAAGAAAACTAACAATACTAAAACCTTAGCATTAATGAAATATTTCTCAGATACTTACTATGAGCCAAGGATTAAGTACTAGCTATGTGGTTTATTTCATTTCAACCCTATGAGGTATTATTGCTATCCCCATGACAGATGGAAGAAATGAGAACTAAAAATATTAAATATGTTTCACACATTCACACAGCTAGAAAATAATAGGGACATGACTTTAATCCTGACAAGACTCCAAATATTATCCACATAACTATTTAGTGGTATAATAATCAATATTGGTAACAATCATTAACTTCTTGAGGAACAGGACAAAGAAGAAGAGGTTGAGTAACTCCCCAGGGTTTCCAGCTCAGCGACGTTGATGCAATCAGCATAATCTAGTTCCTAAGAAAAGGAATTGAACAGGAAGAAAAGCTAGCCTCAATGGGAGCTCCATTTCCTGGAGGAGATATCCAGTTGATAGATATATTTATCAAAAAAGAGTTCTAGGATGAAGAGAGGGATGTTGAATTCATTTGTGTAGTTGAAGAAATGAGTATATAGGCTCTCTTCTGAAAAAGCATGAAAGAATGACAGGCAAGACTAAACTCCAAGAGATTATTACTTTAATGTTGCTAAACTGGCCAGGAATAATGTGCTATAATTCCTAATACTGAGAAGGGTCAGAGACCAGTTTAGAAAAGAAAATCAAAAGTGCCCTGTTTCCTCTTACCCTAGTCTATTCCCTGGTCTCTGTGTTACAACAAAGGTGTAAGTAAGATGCTCCACAACCCGCAGCTTATTTGCCTCCCTGACACCAACTGCCTTTGTGAGGAACTGATTTACTCACCACTGGTTTGTGGACTAATTCAGCTGATCATTTGAGTGCATAATAGAAATGCATGTTCTAACATCAGGAGGTAATTGTGCTCTCATTCATTTTTCAAAATTTATCATGTGCCAGGCATTTTATAATGCACTGAAGTACAAATATGAAGGATACTCACTCTTCTGATTTCAAGGAGTTAATAGTCAACTAGGGGTACAAATAAACAACTCGTTATAATTCACTATATACATTTTGGGATTTGTATAAGGTGCAATCAGTATACAAAGATACTAACCTTGGATTGCTTGGAAAAATCACAAAAAGAGTTTTCAGGGAAGCTAGTTCTTTAATTTAAAATTTGAAGAATGAACAGTTTTTCAGAGGGCTGAAGGGCATGCATGACTGTTTTTCAAAAACACTTGCTATTGTAAAAGTGAGGAGAGAGCTACTTGAGTCTGTATAAAAAATCAATGTACATTTAAAGATTTTTTTAAAATAACTGGAACCCCTTCAAATGTTAAATATAAAATTATTCTCATCCTTGTATTTATAACCTGCTTTCTGGTGTGTTTAGTTCTCTGTGTTTCTGGAGTATGTCTGGTCTACTGAAGGTATCAATATTCACATCAGAGGCATGTATACTTAGTTATTATTTCTGGGTTATAGAGGAGGGATATGAGAAAAGAAGATACAGAAAACAAACAAACAGGAGAAGGAGGCAAAGATGTAGAGTCAGAAGGGGAAAAAAAGAAAAGTTGGAGGAGGATGACAACAAAGAAGGAAAAGAAAAAGGAAGAGAACTAAAAAGCCCTCTCTGTCCAAAAAATTTCTATATTCCATGCCTTGTTTCCTTGATAAAGCTTGGAGTGCAGATTCGTGGAGAGCCATTAGCCCAGAGGGGAAGCACAGCACCAAGTCTTGATGTCAAGAAACCGGTGGGCTACACCCTCCCGGATCTGCTTAGTCTTCACACCATAGACGATGGGGTTGAGCATGGGTGGTACCACCACATAAAGATTGGCCAGCAGGATATGGACATGTCGAGGAATGTTACGTCCAAAGCGGTGGGTCAATAGTGTAAAGAAGGATGGAACATAAAACATGAGGATGACACAGAGGTGGGAGCCACAAGTGCTGAGGGCCTTGTGCCGGGCATCCTGGGAGGGCAAACGAAACACTGCTCGGAGGATCAGTGAGTAAGACACAGCAATGAGGATCACATCCAAGATGACCATGACAATGGGCACTGAGAAGCCATACCAGATGTTAATGGTGATGTCAGCACAGGCCAACCGGGCCACTCCAATATGCTCACAATAGGAATGGGGGACGATGTTGGTCCGGCAGAAGGGCAGCCGCTTCAATAAGAAGATCACTGGGAAGATGATGCAAAAGCTTCGGGTGACAATGGCCAGAGCAATCCTTCCCACAACTCGCCATGTTAGCACTGTTGTATAATGCAAGGGAGCACAGATGGCCACAAAGCGGTCAAAGGCCATAGCTAATAGGATGGCTGACTCCCCTACAAACATCACATGGACAAAGAAAACTTGGGTGACACAAGCATCAAAAGCAATATTATGGGCATGGAGCCAAAAGATGGCTAGAGCTTTGGGTACAGTAGTGGTAGACAGCAGGATGTCCGTGATGGCCAGCATAGAGAGGAAGAAGTACATGGGCTCATGAAGATTACGATCTGTGATGATGACCACTATCAGGATGGTGTTCCCCAGGACAGCAGTGATATACATGAGGCAGAGGGGTACTGATAGCCAAATGTGGTAAGCCTCCCACCCAGGGATGCCCAGTAAGACAAAAACTGCAGGGTGGAAGATGGTAAAGTTGGTGTGAGTCATGATGCACTTTAGGGTTCTTTATAATGACTCAGAAGCTGAAGAGTCTGCTGAAAGTGACAGAAACAGAAAAGACCTCTGAGTGTATGCAGAGATCATAAAAGATACGATCTCTAAACTGTGGGACTCTCCAGGCAAGTTCTCCTGAGAATGCTCAGTTGGGCGTAGGAATGACTTCTGACCCATGGTGCCTCATTACCATGTAGAGCTTCTGTGCCAATCATTCTTCAAGAACTAACAGAGGCTTCACCCTGCCTCTAGCTACTCTACTTCCAAAGTTTGGCCCCATTAGACTTTTCTGATCTCATTCCACCATTTCCACCCAAATGACATATGCTCCCTTGATTGTTTTATACTTTTCCCTCCCCCAAGATCTTGCTCCTTCTCTATTTACTTGGATTTCCCCTTCTCTTCCACTTCTACTTACTCAAATTTTAACCTTAAAATACCTTCTTATATTCATTTGGGGATTATAAAAAATAGTGAAAGGGAATAAAGGGGAAAGAGAGAAAATGAGTGGGAAATATCAGTGAGGGTGACAGAACATGAGAGACTCCTAACTCTGGGAAACGAACAAGGGGTGGTGGAAGGGGAGGTGGGCAGGGGGTTGGAGTGACTGCGTGACGGACACGAGGGGGCACTTGACGGGATGAGCACTGGGTGTAATGCTATATGTTGGCAAATCGAACTCCAATAAAAATATATGCAAAAAATAATAAAATTATAAGATATTTAAAGTAAAAGAAAAAAAAACCTCCTTAAAATATACCACTTTGCAGTGGCCTATGTTTATAACAATGTACCTCAACAGTGAGACAGCACAGGCAGGGTGGAAAGAAGGGCAGCAATGCCTGAATGACTGTTATTGAGCTTCCAGAAAGGAGGTTGCTGTGTATGAATAAGGACTTTCATTTCATTCAATGGCTTCTGAGGGCCCCATCTCAGCCTTGCTAAGGGTTCTCAGCAGGAGGGTTGTTGGCTCATTTAGGAAGAGGGATGAGAAAAGAGGAAAGTCACAGGCACCAAGAAGCACAGCCAAAGTCTCATAGAAAGTACTTCCCAGAACCCTCAGAGAATATCTACATGAGCAAGAAATAAAGATCCATAATGGTGGAAAAGGGGCAGGGAGCCATACTGAATGGGAAGGAGCAGGTATAGTAGGTGAGGACACCAAGTTCTGGAGCCAGACTTCCTGGGCTAATATTCCAGTTCTTTCCTGACTAACTGTATGATCTTGGGCAGTTACTTTACTCCCTGTTTTTTCATTTGTAACATGTGAGTGACAATGAACTGCATGTGGTAATCAGTAAGATTAAATGAGTTAGTTCAGATAAAGTGTTCCAAAGGTTATTATTCTTGTTATTATTATCTATAAATCTCTTTGGCTATCATCCCATTATTTTTTCAAAAGGCAAAACACTTCAATGAATATTCAACAACATTAAAATCTTATTATTCACCTAAATATGACCAAAGGAAATTCCTTTCCAAGGATAAAGAAGAGTCAAAGGAGAAAAGTGTCCAAGGAGAGAAAAACAGCCTCAGAACAGATCTCTCAGAAAGACCCAGTGTCTCAGAACCAAGACCCGAGGGCTGGGTGGTACACCAAGCAGGTCCACCACTGACAGAGTTTGGTTGGGTCATAACTAGCTGGCAGGTTTCCCTTAAGTGCTTTGAAAAACACCCATATATCTAAGCAGAAACAGAGACTGTCTCCATCACTTATAGAATGCTGGGGGCAGGGCAGAGTGATGGGAGTTGGAGTTTCAGCTCTAGAACCAAGGAGACCCAGAAGTGAGCATCAGTGAGCATTCAGTCCAGGCTAAGGAGAAATGAAGCCATTTCTTCCCTGTAACCCCTGAGCAGATTTTGCTGTCTCCTTTCCTCCTGGTATCTTCCTTTCTTCCTGCGAGTCCCAACCAATTCTATTTTTTAGTTATGCCCCTTCTCTCTTTAGGGGGCTATGTAAAAGCCTTTTATATCTTCATGCAGTCTTAATTTTGGAAGACTCTCCTGACACAAGAACATTAAAATGCACTCACAAACTTCATTAGGGATAATTGTTAGACAACTATATAGAAGTTGAGTCCATTACTTTTCTGCCTAGTTGTATTATGTAGATATTTATTTAAACAAATAGTAATTTATTTTGCCATTTTCTTTGTACATATGCTTCAGATCTCAAATGTTTTTCACCATTCTTGGGTTTTTTAAAAGGTACAGGCTCTACACACTGAAGTCATGTCCCTAATGGATAAAACAGCCTGCCCCTGGCTCCACATTACAAGGGTGGCCTCTGTTTGCACCACAATATATTGGAAAGATTAGTTATGAGATCTGTCACAAGAAATTCCTTTCAATACATAAGGTACAAAAACTTGTGAATGTTTATCTTTTCAATAAATTGGAATAAAAGCAAATTTATCTCTCTAATAACCTCACTCCTGCTCACCTCCACTTAAACCCAGAATGTAAAATGTTTTCATAATCTAAAGCCAGTGTTAGCTATACTGCAGAGGTACTGATATACCCTTAATTCACTGACATAGTAACTTGTGTTTTTTAATAAACATCTCAAGGAAAATTTCCACCTACCCATTGTTTCACTTCAAATGAGCATTTTAAAGATTTTGTAAAAAAAAAAAAAAAAAAATCTGTGTAAACATATAGTGGTGTAACATGTGTAAATATCATCCACCATATTCTTATGTTGTGATGGCGAAAATATGGAGAACACTGCTCCAAGGCACAATCTCTTGTTTCAATCTCTATACCTATTCTACAAAGTACAGGATGGGAAACAGAATAAGAAGGACTTTCCTGGCTTATACACACCTGACACCCAAATTACCAAGAAAAGTTTCCTCAAGAGTCCTCCTCACTTTGGGACTGGGAGTTCACAGGACTAAGCACAGAGTCTGGCACATCATAAGTACTTAAGAAATATCTGAACAAATGAACCCTGGAACTGGTGAATTAATCTTTAAACACTAACTTTGTCTGTTTCACCAGAAGTATTGACCAAAATCTGAGGCATTTTCATGAATAGCTTCCATTGATAAATTCTGTCTTGATATGGCCTGATGCTGACTGCTCTGTGAAGTACCATCAAACATTTACCATGGGTGTCCGGCTGGCTCAGTGGGTAGAACATATGACCTGACCTCAGGGTTGTGAGTTCAAGCCCAAATTGGGTGTGAAGCCACTTTAATTTTTTTATTATTATTTTTTTAATCAAGAAAAGTCTCTTCCTTCACATTCCCCAGTGCTTTTCCTCCCCCATTCTGCATTACCCTTCCTAACTAGTGCAACCTCCTGGTCCAACTGACATCTCCCCCTGTGCCCACCTTCCTCACCCTGTACTCTGCCATGCTGCATTCCCTCTCTCATCCTTTGTCTCATTCCCACATCTCTACTTCCTCTCTCTCAGCTCTAGTCTCTGGCCTTCACAGATACTCCTAAATACACACATGCTCACACTCACAGTTCTGTCCACCCCTCCCCTGCCACCTTCAATGCTCTTAAACTCACCACCAAATCATAGTATCAGCTGAAGGACTGAGAAGGTGGTAGAGCAAAGCTCAAAGCATTGCTTGTTCTGAAAGAAGAGGAATGAGAAGAAAAGAGAAAGCTGGAGATTGATCATGTTGGCACGAGGGGATATCACTATTCCTGCTCTGTTCAGGGTGCTTATATTTAGACTAAGAAGACACATGCTTTCTTCTTCTGGAGGCAGGTGTCAGAGTCACCCCTGGGATCATTAAGCATGGAGCCAATGAACCAAAGGAGAAAAGAAAACTCTTCCCCTAATGCCAACAGGGAACACTAACTCTAGGGAAAATTAGTAACTCCAGACAAAATGCACAGAAAATATATGAAGACATAGCATAAGAGCAGTGACAAAAATCCCAGTGATAAAATAATAACATAATGACAGTTAACATCTAATGAGTCCTTATTACATCCTTGTCCTTATTACATCCTTGTCACTGTGTTAGAGCTAAACATAAATTATCTCATTTAATTCTCACAGCAATCCAATGAGATAAGGACTATTATTATATTCATTTGGCAGATAAAAAGATAAAGGTTTAGAGAGATCAAGTAGCTGATAAGAAAAAAAGACAAACATCCTCAGATGAGCATGTCAAAGTGTTCAGACCCAGTCTAGAAACTCTGATTAAAAGAACTAAGAGGAATAATCTGGAAGCAACCTTGGAAGATCAATCACTTATGGTAAGTTTAAGAAAAAAGAAACAGTAAATTAAAGATTGATTAAAATATTTATCCAATAAAAGCAAAATTTATTTTGTGTGAGCACTTAATTACAGTACTCTAAAATTTTTGGGAAGAGAGTACTTCTTCCCAACTCATCATGTAACTTTTGGAGCAAAAAGTTGCTAGGAACCCAAAAAGGAGAAAAGAAAATGACATCAACTGAACAATCCCATTTTCATGTATTTACCCAAGAGAAATAAATCATAAACCCACAAAAGCCTTGTACACAAGTGTTCACAGCAGCTTTATTCTTCTTTTTTTAAGATTTTATTTATTTATTCATGAGAGACACAGAGAGAGAGGTAGAGACACAGGCAGAGAGAGAGGCAGGCTCCATGCAGGGAGTCCTATACGGGATTCGATCCCAGGACTCCAGGATCACACCCTGGGCAACGCTGAGCCACCCAGGGATCCCCAGCAGCTTTATTCATAGTAGCCAAAAATAGAAACAACTCAAATGCCTATCAACAGAAGGATGGATAAAAAAAAATTGTGATATATTTATACAATGGATCCTGTTCAGTAATTAAAATGAAAAAACTACTAAAACATGCATCAACACAATTTAAACTCAAGATCATTATGTTGAGTGAAAGAAGTTAGATACAAAGGCTACATACTGGGATCCCCGGGTGGCGCAGCGGTTTGGCGCCTGCCTTTGGCCCGGGGCGCGATCCTGGAGACTGGGGATCGAATCCCCACGTCGGGCTCCCGGTGCATGGAGCCTGCTTCTCCCTCTGCCTGTGTCTCTGCCTCTCTCTCTCTCTGTGACTATCATAAATAAACAAAAATTAAAAAAAAAAAAAGGCTACATACTGTATGATTCCATTTGTAGGAACTTCAACAACAGACAATTAATCTGTGGTGACATAAATCAGAGTGCTTGCCTCCAGGATGGAAGGAAGCAGGGGGAGTTTCTTCGGTAAAAATATTCTACATATGGAGATGTGTGAGTTTCATGTGTGTCTGAATTTGTCAAAAGAAGGATTTAAAAAAAAAAGAAGGATTTTTTTGAGCATCAGAAACAAAGATCCCATTTAGAATTGCACCAAAAACCATTAGAAACCTAGGAATAAACCTAACCAAAGAGGTAAAGGATATGTACTCTAGAAACTACAGAGTCTGGCACATCACAGGTACTTAGGAAATATCTGAACAAATGAACCCCTGGAACTCATGAATTAATCTTTCACCATTAACTTTGCCTGTTTCACCAAAAGTATGATCAAAATCTGAGGCATTTTCATGAGTAGCTTCCATTGATAAACTCTGTCTTGATACAGCCTGATTCTGACTGCTCTATGAACTGTCATCAAACATTTACCACAAGTAACTTATAAAAGTTACTGGCTAACTTATAGAAGAAATTGAGAAGGACACAAATAAATGAAAAAACATTCCATGCTCATGGATTGGAAGAACAAATATTGTTAAAACATCTATGCTACCCAGAGCAGTCTACACATTCAATGCAATCCTTATCAAAATACCATTGACATTTTTCACAGAGCTGGAACAAATAATCCTAAAATTTGTATGGAACCAGAAAAGACCCCAACTAGCCAGAAGAATGTTGATAAAGAAAACCAAAGCTGGAGACATCACAATGCCAGACTTCAAGCTATATTACAAAGCTGTGAGCATCAAGGCAGTGTGGTACTGGCACAAAAACAGACACGTAGATCAACAAAACAAACTAGAGAACCCAGAAATGGACCCTCAACTCTGTGGTCAACTAATCCTCAACAAGCAGGAAAGAATAACCAATGGAAAAAAGAAGTCTCTTCAATAAATGATGCTGACAAAATTGGACAGCCACGTGCAGAAAAATGAAATGGGACCATTCTCTTACACCATACACAAAGATAAGCTCAAAGTGGATGAAAGACTTAAATGTGAGACAGAGTCCATCAAAATCCTTGAGGAGAACACAGGCAGCAACCTCTTTGACCTCAGCCACAGCAACTTCTTGCAAGACATGACTCCAAAAGCAAAGGAAGTGAAAGCAAAAATGAACTTTAAAAAAGCTTAAAAGCTTCTGCACAACAAAGGAAACAATCAACAAAACTTAAAGTCAACTTATGGAATGGGAGAAGATATTTCCAAAAGACATATCAGATAAAGGGCTAGTATCCAAGATCTACAAAAAACTTATCAAGCCCAACACCCAAAAAAACAAATAATCCAGTCAAGAAATGGGCAGAAGACATGAACAGACATTTCTCCAAAGAAGACATACAAATGGCCAATAGACACATGAAAAAATGCTCAACATCACTTGTTATCAGGGAAATACAAATCAAAACCACAATAAGATATCACTTTACACCAGTTAGAATGGCTAAAATTAACAAGACAAGAAACAACAAATGTTGGTGAAGATGTGGAGGAAGGGGAATCTTCTCACACTCTTGGTAGGAATGCAAGCTGATACATTCCATACTCTGGAAAACAGCATGGAGGTTCCTCAAGAGGTTAAAAATAGAGGTATGCTATGACCCAGCAATTGCCCTACTGGGTATTTACCCCAAAGATATAGATGTATTGAAATGAAGGAACACCTGCACTTCAATGTTCATAGGAGCAATGTCCTCAATAGCCAAACTGTGGAAGGAGCTGAGATGTCCTTCAACAGATGAATGCATAAAGAAGATGTGAGATATACAGAGATAGATAGAGATAGAGATGATAGATAGATAGATAGATAGATAGATAGATAGATAGATATAGATATAGATAATGGAATATTACTCAGCCATCAGAAAGGACGAATACTTACCATTTACATCGATGTAGATGGAACTCAAGGGTATTAGACTGAATGAAATAAGTCAATTGAAGGAAGACAATTATCATATATGATTTCACTCATATGTGGGATATAAGAAACAGTGCAGAGGTCATAGGGTAAGGGAGGCAAAACTGAATGAGAAGTCATCAGAGAGGAAGAAAAACCATGAGAAACTCTTAACTATAGGAAAAAAACAGGATTACTGGAGGGGAGGTGGGGGGGGAACTGGGTAATGGGCATTAAGGAGGGCATGTGATGTGATGAGCACTGGGTGTTATATGCAACTGATAAATCATTGTACACTACATCTGAAACTAAATATGTACTTTATGTTGGCTAATTGAATTTAAATTTAAAAAAATTTTAATTAGAGGATCCCTGGGTGGCTCAGTGGTTTGGCGCCTGCCTTTGGCCCAGGGCACGATCCTGGGGTCCCGGGATCAAGTCCCGTGTCAGGCTCCTGGCATGGAGCCTGCTTCTCCCTCTGCCTATGTCTCTGCCTGTCTCTCTCTCTCTCTCTCTCTCTCTCTCTCTATCATAAATAAATAAATAAAACCTTTAAAAAAATAATAAATAAATAATTTTAATTGAAGAAAAGAAACAAAGAGCAATGACAGGAACAGAAATATGGGTAAACTTTTCTTCTCATGAGTTTTTCATTTTGCATGCAGTGTTTAAAACAAATATTATAATACCATCTGATATGCAAGATAATGATATTTAAAAGTGGCAAGAGCAAAGGGACATCTAAATGGAACTATGGTTTTCACACTTCACTAAAAGTGGTAAGAAGTTGATACAATACCACTGGACTATGAGTCACATATATAAACATTGTAATAAAACCACCACAAAGAAAACTATACAAAACCATACACTCAAAATCCTATAAATAAATCAAGAAAGAATCCTAAAAATGTTAAAGTAACCCACAGAAAGGTGAGGAAAGAGACACAAAAGAAACAAACAGAAAACAAATAATTAGATGGCAGACTTAAGCCATAGCATATTAACAATTATCTTAACTGTAAATTATCTCAATGTACCAATTGAAAAACAGAGACTGAATTTAAACACACACACACACACAACTCAACTACATACTATTTACAAAAAATTCACTTCAAATTCATGCTGAGATAGGTTGAAAATAAAAGGATGGGAAAATACATATCATGCAAACATCACAAAAAAAGTAGCTTTATTAATAGCAGATAAAGTAGACTTCAAAGCAAATTACTAGTAACAAAGAGACACATTACATAGCAATAAAAGATCAATTCACCAGGAAGATACGATGATCCTAAATATGTTTTGCTTCAAAACACATGAAGCAAAAACAAAAAGAACTGAATAGAAAAATAGACAACTCATCATTGTATTTTAGAATTTCAACAACCGGGCAGCCCCGGTGGTGCAGCGGTTTAGCGCCGCCTGCAGCCAGGGGTGTGATCCTGGAGACCTGGGATCAAGTCCCGCATTGGGCTCTCTGCATGGAGCCTGCTTCTCCCTCTGCCTGTCTGTCTGTCTGTCTGTCTAAATAAATAAATAAATAAATAAATAAATAAATAAATAAATAAATAAATGAATGAATCTTTTTAAAAAAAGAATTTCAACAACCTCTCAGTGTCGAAGTCCTATATCAGCAACTGATAGAACTACTAGATGGAATATCAACAAGGAGAAAGGAAACAGGATCTGATTGAAATATATAGAACAGTTTACTCAACAATAGAACACACTTTTTTTCCAAGCACCCCTAGACATTTATCAAGGTAGATCTTATTCTGAGCCATAAGACAAACCTTAGCAAAATTTTTTGAGTCAGACATCATTTGAGTCAAATGTCTAATATATAACATTTCAGATATGTATACAATTATACATATATAGTTAGGACAAATGCTTGAAAAAAGTGTATAGTTTGGTCTTTATATATATATATATAAATATATAAATATACATATATATACATATATATAGCTAACATATAGTAGAAGCATGGAAATAGGCATACTAAAATATCCACAGTAAGTTCTTTTTTTTAAAGATTTTATTTATTTATTCATGAAAGACCCAGAGAGAGAGAGGCAGAGACACAGGCAGAGGGAGAAGCAGACTTCATCCAGGGAGCCCCATGCAGAACTCAATCTCAGGTCTCCAGGATCAGGCCCTGGGCTAAAGGCGGCGCTAAACCGCTGAGCCACCCAGGCTGCCCAAGTTCTTTAAAAGATTATATTAGGAGTGCTGTTTATTTTTCTTTTTTGCTTATTCTTACATTCTAATTTTTCTACAAGAGTACATGAGTTGCATTATAAAAATTTTGAAGTTTATCTTTTAGAAGCATATGTATATTCAACTGAATTTTAGTGTTAATCCAGGCTATTTTTTAAAATTTCTCTTTAATGTGTGTGGTGAGCCATTTGTTAAATCAAAGGATGTGTGATAGCATAATAATATTGACTACTGACTTGTTCACATTATTTGAGCTGCTTTCATCAGTTTAAAAAACAATGCCATTGAAATGCGTACTTTACTCACTTAATATTGTTATATATTGTGGAAACTAGAAAATGTTCCCTGGGTCACAAACATGAAAAATATTAAGGATAAAATTTTAAAATATGCTATATTTTGAAGGACTCCATTTTATTTTTAAGGAAAATGGAACTTTTTGCTGTGCCACTAATTTTTAATTAACTACCACATAACAGCAACATTATCACATTCAAGTACCAAAAAGAAGCATTATTACATCATTGGAATATATTGGTCTACAAAAGAAAAAGTGGGGAAGATAAAACACCGTATATTAGTAATCGTTGTGTTTTCTTTTGTTGAGATCATGGCAGCTCTACTTTTACCTAATTAAATTTTTGTAAGCATTCCCTAAAAAACATAATATACACATTTCTAAAATTATGTGGAAAAATATTAAAAACTGTGATGGTTAGGTGCACCTGGGTGGCTCCATCAGTTAAGCACCTGACTCTTTGTTTTGGCTCAGATCATGATCTTGGGGTCCTGAGATGGAACCTCATGTTGGACTTCATGCTCAGTAGGGAGTCTGCTTGGGATTCTATCTCCCTCTCTCTCTGCCCCTCCCACTCATGCTCTCTCTTTCTCTTAAATAAATAAATAAATCTTTTTTTTTTAAGAGTGATGTTTAATTTTATATGTCAATGTGACTGAGCTAAGGGATGCCCAGATAGTTTGTAAAACATTATTTCTGGAATGCCTGGTTGGCTCAGTCAGTTAAGTGGCTGACTCTTGATTTCAGCTCTGGTCATGATCTCATGGGTCATGAGATCAAGTCATGCATAGAGCTCTGAGCTCAGTGTGAAGTCTGCTTGTACCTCTCCCTCTGCTCCTCCCCCTGCTCGCACCCTCTTTCCCTCTCTCTCTCCAAAATAAATAAATAAATAAAATCTTAAAAAAAAAAACATAATTTCTGGTGTGTCCATGAGGGTAAGCCTGGAAGACATTAAAATTTAAATCAGGAGACCAAATAAAAGAGATTGCCCTCAGCAGTGTGTGGGGGCATCATCCAATCTACACAAGAGCCAGAGTAGAACAAAAAGGCAAAGGAAGGGCAAATTCACTCTTTCCACTTAAGCTGAGACATCCATATTCCCCTGCCCTCAGACATCTGTGGTCCTGGTTCACAGGCTTTTGGATTCAGGTTGGGACTTTACACCATCGGCTACCCAATTCTCAGGCTTTCAGACTCACTACTAGCTTTCCTAATTCTTCAGCGTGCAGATGGCAGATCACGAAACTTCTCAGCCTCCATAACCATCTGAGTCTGCCCAATAATAAATCCTCTCTTAGAGATAGATGATAGATAGATAGATAGATAGATAGATAGATAGATAGATAGATAGATAATAGAGATAGAGATATATCCTACTGGTCCTTTTTCCCTGGAGAACCCTAATTAATATATGACTCATTTAGGGATGCCTGGGTAGCTCAGCGGTTAAAGCATCTGCCTTCAGCTCAGGGTGTGATCCTGGGGTCCCAGGATTGAGTCCCACATCGGGCTTCCTTCAAGAAACATGTTTCTGGGGCAACCCCAGTGGCACAGCGGTTTAGCGCCACCTGCAGCCCAGGGCATGATCCTGGAGTCCTGGAATCGAGTCCCATGTCAGGCTCTCTGCATGGAGCCTGCTTCTCCCTCTGCCTGTGTCTCTGCCTCTCTCTCTCTCTCTCTCTCTCTCTCTGCATCTCTATGAATAAATAAATAAAATCTTTTAAAAAATTTATAAAAAAAAGAAACATGTTTCTGTCTCTGCCTCTCTCTGTGTGTCTCTCATGAATAAATAAATAAAATCTTTGAAAAATATATACATATATGACTCATTTATTTACTCATTCAACCAAACAACACACACGTGCACAACACACACACACACACACACACATAGACACACACACTTGAAGTGCCACCATGGATTGAGGAGGGGGTTGATACAGAATCTGGATAATATGTAGTCCTTGTTCTGCAATATCACAAAACTCACAAGCAAAGATGATAAAAATATGATAAATCCTTAATGAAGAAGTACACAAAATTCTATGGTAAAATTGGGCAGGAAACACCCATTGCTTCCCATGGTGTTAGGGAATAACATATCACAAGAAGAGATATTTGAATTGAGTACCTAAATCCTTGAAAGGAGTATAGGAGTTCAAGATAAATATCAGACATAGGAAGAAAAATGTGCAAGAGAAGCACTAAAGAATATGACATACTCCCTGAATAAGGAGATATTCATCATAACCAAGGAATATTGTAAGCTTCAGTAGAAAAGTAGAAAATCAATCCAGATTAAATTAGACAAATTGGGGCTACACCTCTGTCAAATTAAAAGAATTGAAATCACATAGATTATGTTCTCTTACCATAATGGGATCAACCTGAAAGGCAAAAACAAAGAGAACAGAAAAATCTCTAAGCACTTAAAATTAACACCCTTTAAGTAAACCATGTTCAAGGAGGAAGTCATCAAAGAAATTTTTTAAAAACATACAACTGAATGGAAATGAAAATATAAAATATCAAAATTTATGGAATATTACTAAAGCAGGGTTGAGAGGGGCTTTTTTTGCATTTTTATTCAGACATAATTAACATATGTCTTGTCTCTTAGCAACATTCAAATATACAATACAGTAGTGTAAACTATAGTCATCATGCTGTACTTTACGTCCCGTCCCTAAGACTTATTTATTTTAGAACTGGAAGTTTGTAACTTTTAACCACCTTCATCCATTTCACCCAGCCCCTACTCCCCCCACCTCTGACAACCACCAATCTGTTCTCTGTTATCTATGAGTTCAGTTTATCGCTTTGTTTTGTTTTCAGATTCCACATATCATTGAGCTCATGAAGTATTTATCTTTCTCTGATTTATTTCACTTAGCATAATGTCTTCCAGATCCATCCATGTTGTCACAAATGGCAGGATCTTTCTTTTTTATGCTTAACATTATCCCAATGTGTGTGTATCACATTTTTAATCTACTCATCCACCAATGGATGAGACTTCTATAGCACCAAATGCATATATTAAAAAAAAAAGAAACATCTCAAATCAAGAATCTAAGTTTCTATCTCAAGAAACTAAAGGAAAGAGAAAAATAAACCCAAAGCAAACAGAATGAAGAAAATTACTAAGTTTAGAGCAGAAATTAATTAAATGGAAAATGAGAAAAATAGAAAAAAAACAATGACCTAGAAAGCTGGTTCTTCAAAAACAATCCATAGAATTAATAAATCTCTAGCAAAATTGACAAACATAAAAACTAACAAGATTAAAATCAGTATCAGGAATGAAATGGAGATTATATCACTATACATTTTTTATTACTACAGATAATAAGGAAATATTATGAACAACTTTATGCCCATAAATTTGACTATTTAGAAGAAA
The DNA here is from genome assembly GCF_011100685.1 of Canis lupus familiaris. NCBI lineage: Eukaryota > Metazoa > Chordata > Mammalia > Carnivora > Canidae > Canis > Canis lupus. Next base: position 30,026,730 of record NC_049242.1, read on the forward strand.
CCAATCCCTCCATAAATCTTTTCAAAATTTAATTTTTTGGAAATTTTATTTAAATTTTAGTTAGCTAACATACAGTGCTAGATTGGTTTCAGGAGTAGAATTCAGTGATTCATCACTTATATACAACACTCAGTGCTCAACATGACAAGTGCTCTCCTTAATACCCATCACTCATCTAACCCAGAAGGTGGAAAAAGGAGAGAGGGAAACAAGCCATAAGAGACTCTTCATGAAAGAGAATACTGAATTTTTAATTAAAAATCTTTTGAAAAAGAAATCTTCAGGCCCAGATGGTTTCACTGCAAAGTTCTATCAACTTTAAAGAAGAATTAAAACAAATGTTTACACAATCCCTCTCAGAAAAAAAAAGAAGAAGACACTTCCCAATTCATTTTATAAGGCCCATTTTACCCTGAATCAAAAATAGATGAAGACAGTGGAGAAAAGACTACAGATCAGTATCTCTTAAAATTGCTCAACAAAATATTAGCAAATCAAATCTAATAAAATATTTTTAAAATTTTACACCACAATCAAGTGACATTTTTTTTCCAGGTATACAAAACTAATTCAACATTCAATGATCATTCAGTGTAATTCATCAAATCAATAGCCTAAAGAAGAAAAATCAAATAATCTTATCGACTGAAGCAGGAAAAAGTGTCTGGCAAAATTCAATATCCATTCATGATAAAAATTCTCAACAATTTAGGAATCAAGGAGAACAGCCTCAATTTAATAAAAGATATCTACAAAGAACTGACAACTAACATCATATCAATATGCTAAAGGACTGAATGATTTAGCATTCAGTAGGTAGGTCAGGAATGTAGCAAAGATACCCACTCTCACCAATTTTATTCACATCATACTTGAAGTTCCAGCCACTGTAATAAGACCAAAATAACAACGACAACATTAATAATAATAATAATGCAAATGAGAAAGGAAGAAATAAAACTGTCCTTATATACAAATGGCATTATTGTATACACACAAAATCCCAAGGAATCTTCAAAAATATGTATATTCCTAGAATGAATAAGTGAATTCAACAAAGTTTTAAATCAACACACAAAAATCAGTCACATTTCCACTTGCTAACAAAAAGCATATGAAAACCAAAATTAAAGATACAATACCAGTGAATGATGGCAAGAAATCTACTATTTCAACCCTTAAACCCCCATAGAAACATCAATTATAACAGCCACTCATAGACAAAAATACCTTTGTGGGAGCCCAGGAATCCGGCTGAAATGTTCCATTACCCTATTGGAGCAAAAGAAAAAGATAAAGAATAAAGACATTAAAGAGGGTACAATATTAGAATAGTTTCACTTTAACTACATCACTCCTTCCCCAAAACAGTAAAGCTCAGTGACAAGAGAGACTCGCTCAGTTTACAACCTCTCCCACAAGAAAAGAGAGAGTGAAGTCAGCATCCAATTTCCCCCGCCTCTTAGGACACTGCCCAAGAGGCCACTTCTGCCTTGTCCCACTCAGAGCATAAGGAGATCAGCTTGGATGAATAGTCTGGGGACAGCTATGACCAGGGGAAAGGGAGAGGGGCTCTTAACCACCAATGCAATTATCTCAGCTAAAATTCTTACTAACTGGCTTGCAGTCTCCACCAATAGCCCATCCATGAATCCTGAAGAACACCTCACCTGTGGAAAACCCCCACAATAGCCAGTGTGTGCCCCCATATTCATGAGTGCCCCTATAGCCGGCACCCTGCATTCCTCTACACATAGTGTGTGTGAGCATCCATAGATGGCACACAGATATCAGCAGTCAACCAGATTCAACTGGCATGGAAGGGAGTACACAATACTTAGGGTACCACCCTAAGAAAAATAAATGGGAGACTCTCAGCACCCAGCCTGGCTTGGTAGGATCAAAAGAAGACACACAATCCTAAGAATTTCTCCTCAAGAGAGAACAGGAAAAGGGAGTAGACGTATCCTTAGAAAAGGTCTTAGAGATCCTTAGAATCTCTGACCAGGTGGACGGGTGAAGATCTTTCTCTCCTGAAGCCAGTCAGCAAAGACTGGAGGAGGTGAGTGCTTGTACAAATGCGAAGAGAGAAACTCAAAGCTTAGGACAAATTAAATGAAAATACAACATAGCAAAATTTATGGTATGCAACAAAAACAGGTCTAGGAGGGAATTTTATAGCAATAAACACCTACATCAAGAAAAAAATTCTCAACCTAAATTTATAGAACTAGAAAAAGTACTAAGTCCAAAGTTAGCAGAAATAATAAAGACTGGAGCAAAAATAATGAAATAAAGACCAGAAAAACTATTTTAAAAAGGTCAACAGGGGATCCCTGGGTGGCTCAGCAGTTTAGCTCCTGCCTTTGGCCCAGGGCCTGATCCTGGAGACCTGGGATCGAGTCCCACGTCAGGCTCCCTGCATGGAGCCTGCTTCTCCCTCTGCTTGTGTCTCTACCTCTCTCTCTCTCTCTCTCTCTCTCTCTCTCTCTGTGTGTGTGTGTGTCTCATGAATAAATAAATAAAATCTTTAAAAAAAAAGTTTAAAAAAAAATTCAACAAACTAAGAGTTTATATTTTAAAAGATGAACAAAATTGACAAACCCTTGGGTACATTAAGAAAAAAAGAGAGAAAACTCAATAATAAAATCAGTAATGAAAGAGGTGATGAATAATTATGTGCCAACAAATCGGATAACCTACAAGAAATGGATAAATTTCTAGAAACATGCAACCTACCAAGACTAAGTCATGAAGAAACAGAAAATTTGAACAGACCAATGATGAGTAAGGAGGTTGAATCAGTAATCAAAAATTTCCCAACAAAGAAAAGCCCAGGATCAGATAGCTTCATTGGTGAATTCTCCCAAACATTTATAGAAGAATTAATATCAATCTTTCTCAAACTCTTCCAAAGAATTGAGGATAAGGGAACACTTCCAAACTCATTTACAAGCCCAACGTTACCCTGATACCAAAACCACACAAAGACATTATAAGAAAGAAGTAGTACAGGCCAATAACGCTGATGAAGATAGATGCCAAAACTCCTCATTAAGTTACTAGCAAACTGAATTCAACAGCACATTAAAAGAATAATACACTATGATGAAGTGGGACCTATTCCTGGGATGCAAGGATGTTTCAACATATCCAAATCAAAAAATGTGATACATCACCTGAACAGAACGAAAGGAAAAAATCATGATCATCTCAATAGATGCAGAAAAAGCATTTGATGAAATTCAATATCTACTCGTGATTTTTTTTAAATTCTCAATAAATTACATATAGATGGGATGTATCTCAACATAATGACAGCCATATATGCTGGGTACAGCTAACATCATACTCCACAGTGAAAAGCTGAAAGCTTTCTCTCTAAGATCAGGAAAAAGACAAGGTTCATACTCTGAACACTTCTAACCAACATAGTACTGGAAATCTTCACTAGAGCAATGAGGCAAGAAAAAGAAATAAAAGGCATCCAAATCAGAAAGGAAGAAGTAAAATGGTCTCTGTTTGTAGATGACATGATGTTATAGATAGAAAATTCTAAAAGCTCCACACAAAATACCCTGATAAAGAATAATAAAAAAGTTCAGTAAAGTTTCAGGATACAAAATCAACATATAAAAATCAGCTGCATTTCTACATGCTAACAGTGAACTATCCTGAAAAGAAATTAAGAAAAAAATACTATAAACTTGCATCAAAAAGAATTAACTACTTAGTAATACATTTAACTAAGGAGGTAAAAAAATCTATACACTAAAAACCATTAAACACTGATTTAAAAACTTGAAGGAGACACAAATAAATGGAAAGATAACCCATCTCCATGGATGGGAAAAATCAATATTTTTAAATATTGATCCATACTACTGAAAGCAATCTCCAGAGTCAGTGCAATCCCAATCAATTCCAATGCATTTTTCACAGAAATAGAAAAAAAAATAATTCTAAAATTCATATGGAACCATAAAACACTAATAAGAGCCAAAGCAATCTTGAGCAAGAACAACGCTGGAGGCATTGCAATTATTTCAAATTATATTATAAAGCTAATGTGATCAAACAGTATAGTACTGACATAAAAACAGACACATATACCAACGGAACAGAATAGAGACCCTAGAAAGAAACCCATACATATACAATCAACTAATCTTCCACAAAGATGCCAAGAATCCAAATTGAGAAAAAAAAACTTCAATGACTAGTATCGGGAAAACTGGATATCCAGATGCAAAAGAATCAACTTGGACCTTTATCTTACATATTACAAAATCAACTCAATATAGATTAAAGATTTAAATGTAAGGCTTGAAACCACAAACTCCTAGAAGAAAACATAGGGAAAAATTTCCTTGATATTGGTCTTAACAATGATTTTTTGGATATGACACCAAAAACACAGTCAACAAATGCAAAAATTAATAAATTGGATTACACCAAACTAAAAAGCTTCTTACAGCAAAGGAAACAATCAATACAATGAAAAAGCAACCTATGGAATGGGAGAAAATATTTGCAAACCAAATAGCTGATGAAAGGTTAGTATTCAAAAAATATAAGGAACTCACACAGTCAATAGCAAATGAAGAATCAACTTAAGTAAAAAATGGGCAAAAATAAATAAATAAATAAATAAATAAATAAATAAATAAATAAATAAAAATTTAAAAAAATGGGCAAAAAAAAAATGGGCGAAAGACTTGAATATGTCTCTAAAGAAAACACACAGGGGTACCTGGGTGGCTCAGTTGGTTAAGCATCGGCCTTCAGCTCGGGGCATCATCTCTGGGTTCTGGGATGGAGCCCTGTGTCAGGGTCCTTACCCAGCAGGTAATCTGCTTCTCCTTCTCCCACTCCCCACTCCTGATTCTCTCTTCCCCTGCCCCCGTCTCTCTCCCTCCCACTCTCTCAAATAAATAAATAATAAAATATTTAAAAAAGAAAAGAAGACACATACACACACACAAAAAGCACAAAAGTAGATACATAAACAGCCAACAGGTGTGTGAAAAGGCTTTTAACATCACTAATCATTCAGAGAACTACAAATCAAAATCATAATGAGATATCACTTCATACCTGCTAAGATGGATAGCATTTTAAAAACAATAGATAACAAGTGTTATCAGCAATGTGAAGAGAACCATAGTACTTGGTCAGAATATAAATTGGTAATAGCCATTATGAAAACTTTATGGAGGCTCCAAAGAAAACAAAAAAATAGAACTACCATGTGATCCAGCAATCCCACTTCTGGATACTTATCCAAAAAAATTAAAACCAGGATCTTGAAGAGATAGCTATGCCCCCATATTTGTCATAACATTGTTTACAATAGTCAAATAGTGGAAATAACTTAAATGTTCATCAATGAATGAATAGATAAAGAAAATGCGGTATAGACATACAATGGAATATTACTGAACCTTAAAAAGGAAGGAAATCCTACCATTTGTAACATGAATGGACATTATGCAATGTAAAATAAGCCAGATACAGAAAGACAAACACTGTGTGCTCTCACTTATATGTGGAATCCAGAGTAGTCAAACTCAGAATCAGAGTATAAAATGGTGGCTGCAAATGGCTGGGGAAGAGGGAAATGGGGAGGTGATGGTCAAAGGATACAAAGTTTCAGTCATACAGATAAATAATTTCTATATATCTACCATTCAGCATAGTGCTATAGCTAACAATACTGTCCTGTGTACTTAAAAGTTGCTAAGAGTATAGATCTTACATTGTGTTCTTATCACACACACACACACACAAACAATAATAAAGAGGACAAGAAAAAACTATGAGAGGAAATTGATTTCTATGGCCTTGATGGTGGTGATGTTTTCATGGGTACACCCAAACTCATCAAGTTGTGTACATTAAATATGTATCACTTTTTACATGTTAACCATACCTCAAAAAAAGCTGGCTTAAAAAATAATTTACAATCACTCAAAGAAAATGAAATACTTAGGTAAACTTAAAACATGCATAAGATCTATATGCAGAATATTACAAAATGCTTGTTTAAAAAAAAGAAGACATAAATAAATGGAGAGACATATTGTGTGAAAGGATACATTAAAGATGTCAATTCTCCCCAAATTGATCTATAAATTTTAATGAAATTCCTATCAAAATCTCATCCAGGATTTCTTGATAGACATAGACAACTTATTCTAAAATTTATATGGAAATATAAAAAATCTAGAATAGTTAAAACAGTCTTGACAAAAAGTAGAAATAAAGTAAGAAGTATTACTCTAGCCATTATTAAGCCCTATAATATAGCTATAGTAATCAAACAAGATGGTATTGGCAGAGGAAGAGACACATAGATCGAAAGACCAAAAGAGTGAACCCAGAAACAGACCCGCAGAAATATGCTAAATTGAGTTTTCACAAAGGTGAAAAGTCAATTCAATGAAATAGCCTTTTCACCAAATGATGTTGGAGCAATTGCATGTCCATATGCAAAAAAAAAAAAAAAAGCAACTCCACCTAAATTTTACACCTTATACAAAATTTAACTCAACATGGATCACAGGTAAGTAAAAACATAAAACTATAAGAACTTTTAGGAAAAAAACATGAGAGAAAATCTTAGGGATTGTCTAGGCAAAGAGTTCTTAGAGTTGATATCAAAAGCTCAGCCCATAAAAGGGGAAAAAATAAATTGGACTTCGTCAAAATTTAAAATTTGCTCCACAAAAGACCCTGTGAAAAAAAGATGAAAGACAAGCTACGGACTGGGAGAAAAATATTTGCAACCACATGTTTAACAAAAGACTGATATCTAGAATATATGAAGAACTCTCAAAACCCAACAGTAAAAATAACAATCCAATTCAAAATTGGCAAAAGACAGGAAGAGATATTTCACTGAAAAGGATATACAGATGGCACATAAGCACAAAAAAAATGTCTAACATCAGTAGCCATGAAGGAAATACAAATTAAGACCATGATAAGATATTCAATGCCCACCTCTTAGAACAGCTAAAAATACAAAATAGTGACAACACCAGATGCTAACAAAAATGAGAAACACCGAATCACTTATACATTGTTGGTAGAAATATAAATGGAACATCCTTTCTGGAAAACAGTCTGGCAGTTTTCTACAGAACTAGACATGCAACTACCATATAACCCAGCAATTGAACTCTTGGGCATTTATCCCAGACAAATGAAAACTTATGTTCACACAAAAACTCATACATGATTGTTCATAGAAACTTTATCAGTAATAGCCAAAACCTGGAAACATCCCAGATGTCCTTCAACAATGAGTTGTTCAACAAACTGTGGTATATCCATACCATGAAATATCATTCATGGACTACTGATTCAGACAACAATCTCGAGAGAATTATGCCAAATCAAGAAAAGCAATCCCAAAAGGTTATATTGTGTGATGCCATTTATATAATATTGTGTAAATGACAAAGCATAGAAATGAAGAGGTAATAAATAGGAATAGACTACTGATTCATACAAAAATCTCGAGGGAATTATGCTAAGTCAAAAAAGCAATCCCAAAAGGTTATATACCATATGATGCCATTTATATAATATTGTGTAGATGACAAAGCATAGAAATGAAGACAAGGTAATCAGTTGCTAGGAGTTTTAGAAAGGGATGTAGGAAGAAGGGAAGGAAGTAGGTGTGCCTGTAAAAGAGCAAATAAAGGGATGCTAGTGGTAACGAAATTGTTATGTATCTTGACTGTATTAACATCAACTTCCTTGTTGTGATATTGCATTATAGTTTTGCAATTTGTTACTACAGAGGGAAACTAAATGTTACGCAGGATTTGTCAGTATAGTTTCTTACACTGCATATGAATATATAATTATCTCAAAATAAAAAATGTGTTGTGGGACACCTAGGTGGCTCAGTGGTTGAGTATCTGCCTTCTGCTCAGGGCATGATCCCGGATCCTGGAATCAAGTCCTGCATCAGGCTCCCTACAGGGAGCCTGCTTCTCCCTCTGCCTATGTCTCTGCCTCTGCCTTTGTCTCTCATGAATAAATAAATAAATAAATCTTTTTTAAAAAAGTGGCTTGTGTATGTGCATATACAGCTATTTTAAAAGAATACATTAGCACTATATCTATTGACCTGAAAAATATACTATTAATATTACTATTAACTAATAGTTGGAAAGAGGACAAGATGAAGAGAGAGTATTGAATTTTTTTATACATCTTTATAACTCTGATTACAGTAAGCACCTCTGAAGTTTGAGGATTTAGGAAAGAGACAACTAAGAAAAGATAGTTTGAAAATATTTTTAGATTTTTTCAAAAAGGTAAATAACCCAATACAATGAAAGTCAAAGAATATGAATGTGTGAATATGACTGTGGGATGCTTTTACCACACTGATATTCAAGTGGTACAAAGTTTGCAAAATGAGGCAAATGCAGCTCTTATCTACAAGGAAGTGGTGATGAGACCCCAAGGTGAGAAGAAAGCCGGAGGCTCAGTGCTGACAGACTAAGCACAAGAAGCAATGGGGAGAAAGATAACTCTGTGACAACATATTCACCAGATTCAAGAGACAGTCCACACCTAGACTCCCTGGACTACCAGACAATTTTATGGCTTTGTTCCCTCCACACAGAAAGATGGGCTAGGAACGCAAACATAACAGTGACTATCAAATACAGAGAGTGGAAAAAAAAATATATATATATATATATATATACACAGAGAGTGGCACTAGCACTGTTCACGTTGCAGAGGAGGCACATTTGAGTGAAGTGAAAACTGAGACACAACTGACATTTGCAATGAATCCTCAGCCCGTCAGTGACAGAGTTACAGTGAAGCAACTTCTACAGTGTTTTACATTGCTTTCGGTGCACAAGGGAAGGAAGAGAGGAAGAGAGAGGGCTGCTGGCCAGGGAATTATGGAATACTGAGTGTCTTAAGAGAAGCTGGAGGACACAGCTGCAGGACTTTGAGGAAGGAACTTTGTGATGCAAAATTCACAATGGCAACTACAGAAGAGAGGCAGAAATAGCATGTTATTTCTTCATTACAGAAGCTGTAATGAAGAGAAAGAAGGCATTGAGTTGGGTGAATGCAAGACTATTCAAGTAAGCTTAGAGGTTAGGAGAAAAGCTATCTTATTTACCTACAGATTTTAGGCAAAGCAAGATGGCTGGTCCTTCAACTTGAATATGTGCATTGATCTAGGGAAGGAGAAATGCAGGCTAAGATGAAATGAAATTGCCTATGATCAAAAAATGGAAACCAACCTGATTTAGTTTTATGAAGCCAACATAATCCTGAAATTATATAGTCATTAAAAGAATCCATTTTGGACTCACACTGACCTGGATTTTTTCTTTAATGAAGATTTTATTTATTTATTCATGAGAGGCACAGATTGAGAGGCAGAAACATAGGCAGAGGGAGAAGCAGGCTCCCTGAGTGAAGCACAATGCAGAACTCGATCCCAGGATCCCTGGGATCACAACCTGAGCCAAAGGCAGATGCTCAACCACTGAGCCATCAGGTGCCCCCACACTGATCTGGATTTAAATCCAGACTCATTTGAAATTTTGTGATCAGAAGTCAGCTATTCACATTTTAAGGAGTTTATTTGTTAAATGGAAATAATGATAGTACCTACCTCACAGAGACATTATATTGAATGAGATGATACATGTAGAGTGCTCAGTCCAGTGCCTGACTCACAGTGTTCAGTAAATCATAACTTGGTAGATAATACCAAAAGTTGGCAAGGGTGCAAAATAACTAGAAATCTTATACAATTTTGGAGTGCATAATGGTACAACTACTTTGGAAAAGCATTTGTTAGTTTCTTATAAAGCTAAACACACATTTACCATATGATACACCAATACCATTCCTAGATATTTACCCAAGAGAAATGAAAATATTTCTACACAATGATTTTTATGCAAATGTTCACTATAGCTTTATTAATAATAGTTAAAATGTGAGGACAACCCAAATGTCTATCAAAAGAATAACGGATAAATAATTGTGGAATATTCATACAATGCAACACTACTCACCTGTAAAAAAGAATAAACTAAAAAGAAAAAAAAAAGAATGAACTAATGATACCTACAACAAAATGGATGACTCACAAAAACATGTTAAGTGAAAGAAACCATACACAAAATAGTACATACTACATGATTTCATTTATATAAAATTCTAGAAAAAGTAAAACTATAAGAACAGGAAGTATACCATTAGCTGCCTGAGGCTGGGGCTGGAACAAGGAAGCCAGAGAATTAACTGCAAAGACTAGCAAGGGAACATTTTGGGATGATAAAAATGTTGTATTTCTTGATTGAGATGGGGCTTATATGGCTGTATACAATTGTCTAAACCCATCAAATTATACACTTAATATGAATGCATTTACCCCAATAAATTGATTTTTAAAACTATAAGAAACCAAGAACAAATTTTCAAAAGATGTACATTAACATCTGGAGAAATCTTTAAATTTTATTGAATAAAATATAAGGAAACTAGAATAAACAGTAAGATATAACATATTTTGAATGGAAATATTCCATATTGGATGGCTATTGATGCTCCTAAATTAATCTATAAGCTGAATTCATTCCCAGCTAATCCCATAGGATTTGGAATTTAGCGAAGCAATTCTAATAATTGTGTAAAAGAATGAAGGCATCAAAAAAAAAATCCAAGATGTTTCTAGAAAAACACACACACAGAGAAGAATAAGAATGACTTACCTGCCAGATATAAAGATAATTACAGTAGTTAATATTGGTGAGGAGTTAGCAAATAATATTAATGTTATAAGGACATAGCCTAGATCAAAGCTATTATATATAGGAACTTAGTGTATAATAATTGTATATCACTGCAGAAAAGTGCTGGAAGAACCAAGTTTCCTTTTAAGAAAAATAAATAAAATTAGATCCTGGTCTCATGTTACACACAAAAATAAATTTCAGATGGATTAAAATAATTAAACATAAAAGATATGTAAATGCCAAAAAATGTATGATAATATCTTTATGATCTCAGGGTAAGAAAGAACTTATTAAATAATACACAGAAGTACATGGCCTAGATGTGCTTTTTATTAAAGTTCAAATTAGTAAGACAAGTGACACCATAAACAAAATTAAAAGATAGTTAACAGATTGGAAGTTTATATTTCCAATATAAAACAAAGGATTAGTAACCAGAATATACAGAGAAAGAGTACAAAAAATATATAGGGGGGGAAGACAGCTGAACAGAAAAATGGACAAAAGATAGATCAGACAATTTATAGAAGAACTATAAATGACCAATAAATATATTAAAAATATAAATTAAAATGAGTTAATATTTCTAATTAACCAGATTTGCAAAAAGGTAAGAGTCCGATAATATAAAGTGTTGCCAAGGATGTTAAAAAATAAGATCTTTCATAAAAACTACAAGGGAGAATATAAGTTGGAACAACTATTTTGAAGAACGATTTGACAATATCTGCTAAAGATGAAAATGTGCATATCTCATGACCCAGCAATTCCACTCCTAGATGTATAGTCTAGAGAAATTTTTATACATGTGAAAAAGCAGACATGTACAAAAATATGAAATAGCAGTATACACAGCAAAATAGGCAGGAACAGTAAGTCCACCAATAAGTAAATAAATAATATTTGGCATAATCAGATGCTATAAAACTATGTAGAAATGTAAAGGAATGATAAACATCTGTATATCTGCATAAACAGAACTCAAAACATCATTTCCTATATACACTAAGAAATAATTTATGTAAATGTCAAAGAGCACCAATTAGCAAAAGCTTTAAAAACTGAATTAGAAAGATACACTGAATTCATGATAATTGCTGTTTCTAAGGTGAGAATGAAATACAATAGGAGATAAAAGAGACTTTAATTTTATCTTTAACTTTTAATTGCATTGATTAAAAAGGAACTGAAAGCAAACTGGGACAAAATGGTAATAATGATCAGTTCTAGATGTCTGGATAATATGTGCACTTGTTATTCTTTATAATTTTATATATATATTAGCCACTTCTCAAATAAAAGTATAATGAGAAAAGAAAACACAACAAAGTATATTAGAAACACAGGTATCAGTTATGAGACTGCTGCAATATTCTAAGATAAGGCTGTGGGGTATACAGTGGGACATTTTCCATTGGGGATGAATGCTCTTAAGGAAGTGGGCCTTGGTGGCTGTGTGAATGTAGTGAAGAGAGGCTGGTTCCCCATTCACAATACTGTGTTTGGCATGTAATGAGTTCGTAATAATGTTTACTGGATTCTGTGGACGACATTAGTATTTTCCTGGTTGTAAGAGCTTCAGCCATGCAAGTGAGCTTGGAGGAAGGGAGGTGATAGTAGGAAAAGATAAAGGCGCTACCTATTACCTCAGAATAGATCTTTAGGGAATTAATTTCTTGAAAGATGGCCCCAAAAAACATAGTCAGTTCCAAAGTCCCCCTTCTAAGTGCTACAGAACCTTTAGAGGGAACTACTCATCTTTTGCAAAGAAAGTCTTTGGAAGACTATCCCAGCACTGGTCTCAATAGTGGTCAGAGATAATTAATCTGAAAAAATGCCTCTTCTGTGCCTCACACTGAAGGAAAAGAATGATTGGACAAGGTAAGGCATTGGGGGAGGTGTTTAGCATCATGACCCAATTTTTCTTATAGTGTCACCTGGGAGACCAAGACAGGAACTATAACAGCATGTCCTCAGCATGCAAGAGAACACTGGAGTCACTACTACCTATGGCCAATGATAGAGTGAATTGAAAGGACTGATCCCACTGCAGAGGAAGGGGAAATGGATAAGGACACCAGACAATATTACAGGAAAATTGATTAAAATTAGATCTGAGCTATCCCATACCCCTAACAGAACCTGAATCCTACCAGATCCTATTATAACAGGGAGAACAGTTAACCTCATAAGTTTATAACCTCAGTGCCAGAATATCTACTATCTGGGGTATTTGGGTATTTTAAAAAATATTTTATTTATTTATTCATGAGAGACACAGAGAGAGAGACAGAGACAGAGACAAAGACAGAGGCAGAGACACAGGCAGAAGGAGAAGAAAGCTCCATGCAGGGAACCCGACATGGGACTCGATCCCAGGACTCCAGGATCATACCCTGGGCCGAAGGCGGCGCTAAACCGCTGAGCCACCCGGGGTGCCCATATTTGGGTATTGAAGGAACTTAATGACTTCAATTTTGTTGGGCTTAAAGGATCTGTGATTTATCTTATGAACAATCTTTTGTATAGTTGGTGCCCAGGATAGGCATATGTCAGCAAAAAAGTTCCATTAGTGTTCTCTTGAGGCTTGGCACTCAAGGGCATTTTTTCCCAATCAATCATCTCCTTCACAGCTCTGTATTCACTGCCCCCAGCTCCCAAGTGCTACTCTCCTTCTTCAGCAATCCTAGGACAACCTTTCAGGTACTGATCCTTTTGGCCCAAATACCCTAGAAAATACCTATTTTTGTTCTAAGTCTCAGCAGAAAAGTTTAAAGCAGTGGCTAAGAGCAAGAATGCAAGGGCCAGATCCAGTTACTGTCTAACTGCTACTTAAGAATTGTGTGACCTTGGATAAGTTTGTGCCTTAGTTCTTTATCTGTAAGATGGGGGAAATCATTATACTTACTGCAAATGCATGTGGCAGAAATAGGACTTAGAGCAGTGCCTGCACATAGAAAACTCCATAGGACATAGCCATTACTGTAATTCAGAAAATTTCCTAACTCTCCAGGGAGAGGGAAAGGCTTCTTTCTCTGTATTCCCACTATATCTGTACTAACCTGAATTAATGCAATTACTTATGTAGCCTTCCAATAACTTTGCATCACTATGTCCACTAGACAGTGAGCTCCTTGAGGGCAGCAAGGTCTTGTTATTGCCATTGTATCTTCACCATATGGTACAGGGCCAGGTACAACAGAGATTCAATGAGATTGCTATAAAGCTGATTTTGAAAAGCAAATGTGTTTCAAACAATTGACACATTGGGAAACTCAGTATAACCTGTGATTCCCTCTGCCAGGAACTACATGAATGCACAAAACTGCATTCAAAACTGCTGAACACAGCAGCAAAAGAAAATCCAACATGCTCACACCTGAAACATCTATCACAACTTAGGTTATGAAATACATCATGCATATGTAGTGTTATAAGATTCCACCAGATTTCATATTATAATAGTCCCCTGCTATCCACAGGTTATACATTCCAAGACCCCAGTGGATGCCTGAAATCAGAGATAGTACTGAACCCTATATATACGGCATACCTCAAAAATACTGCTGATTCAGTTCTGGACCACTGCAATAATGGAAATATAGCAATAAAGTGAGTCAAATGAGTTTTTGTTTCCCAGTGCATATAAGGGGTGTTTATATAATACCATAGCCTATTAAGTGTGGAATAGCATTATGTCTTAAAAACAAAACAAAACAAAAAACAATGAGACTAACTTAATTTAAAAACTTTATTGCTAGGGGTGGCTCAGTGGCTCAGTCAGTTAAGCATTGAACTCTTGATTTTGGTTCAGGTCAGGATCTCAGGGTCATGAGATCAAACCCCCATGTCAGGCTCTGCACTCAGCAGGGAGTCTGCTTGAGATTTTCTCCCTCTCCCTCTATCCCTCCCCTCAGCATGAGCTCACTCTAAAATATATATATAAATCTCTGAAAATCTTTTTTTTAATCTCTGAAAATCTTATTGCTTAAAAAATGCTAACCATCACCTGAGCTTTCAGTGAGCTGTAATCACTGATCACAGATCAACATAACAAATATAATAATAATGAAAAAGTTTGAAATACTACGAGATTTACCAGAATGTGCCACAGACACAAAGTGAACAAGCACTGTTGGGAAAAATGGCACCGATAGGCTTGCTAGAAGCAGGGCTGCCACAAATTTTCAATTTGTAAAAAATACATTATTTGTGAAGTGCAATCAAGTGAAGCACAATCAAATGAGGTATGCCTATATGGTGTTTTCCTATCTTACGTGCCTATAATAAGGTGTAATTTATAAATTAAGCATAGCAAGAGACTAACAATAACTGATAATAATGGCAATATGCTGTAATAAAAGTCATGTGAATGTGCGCTCTCTCTCTCTCTCTCTCTCTCTCAAAATAACTTACTGCATTGTACTCACCCTTCTTCCTGTGATGATTTGAAAGGATAAAATGCCTACATGAGGACACGAAGTTAGGGGGATAATAACACAGCATTGTGACGTAGTGTTAGGCTACAATTGACCTGATGATTCATCAGAAAGGATCATCTGCTTCCCAATAGTGGTTGAGGGCAGCGGGCAATTGAAACTGCAGAAGCGAAACCACAGATAAGGGGGACTATCATAGTCTCCCCTTCTACCATTTCTCAATTATTCACAAGCCTCTAATGGTTCCACAAGGAAAACTCTAGGTACTAATGTGTCATATTTATTGGTGTGTTTATGTGCTTTCTAACCAGTTAACATATGTAAAATGGTGCCATTTTTATTAGGGTCTTATCCTTTTTTAAATGTGTCACTGACAAGGTTTTTGAATGTTGTACCCTATTGCCACCTTTCCCACAAGCCTTGTTTTTATTACATTATCTTGCACACTGTGCTGATTTTTAGGATAGGTCTCCTTAGAACAGAATCATACCCAGTGGACTCATGGCTGATGGTGAATAACTTTTCTTTCTCATCTCCATGGATACCAAAGGCTCCTGAAACTGTAGGAGCCACTGTTAGTCAGTAAATGCTGTTTGGGCCAGCAGTACTATCACACAATTAAAAGCAATAAATATTTATTCATAGACAACTAGATGCCAGGCACTGTGATGAGCAGTAGAGATGCTGGCTAATAAAAACTGCCTACAACTCTTTCAATCTGGGGATGGGGGTGGAAGGGAGAGAGACGAGTAATTACAATAGAGAGGGATCAATGCTATTCAAGAATATAGCAAGGGCTTCTCTCCAGACTTCAGGGAGGCAGCAAAGACTGGAAAGAGGAAGTGTTCCTCTTTCCCAGATCTCTCCACTCCTATAAATCAGTCTCTTTCCTTGTTGTCCCCACCTCTGCCTCCTTCCTCTACTTCCTGAGTTATCTTGCTGTCAGCTCTGAGCAAGGAGGCAGCAAAGGGAAGAGTTAATGTGGCACAGGTGGGAGGGGTAAGGTCCCTGAGGGGAGCAACTAAGAAGCTTCATAAAGGGCCCCATAGGCATTGGTCAAGGTAAAGAGAAGGTGCCAACACACAGTGCTCAGGATCTTTCTCCAGTCAAGTCTTCTGGGGTGCTCTCCTCCTGTTCATTTATCCATTCAATGTTTATTCATCTTCTGCCGTGAGCCAGATTCTGGGTGAAATCGGTTCTACTCACCTGACCTCCTCCTACATCAGAGATGCTTCTTCCACGTAAGGCTGCTACTCTGGGTTGAGTGCCATTTCCTCCCCCTTTGGAAGCTCCACTCCCTCAGGTACCCCAGGAATAAGACTTTAGTGGGACCCCTTTCTGGATTGTGAAGAAGGAAGGGAGACAGAGAAGTTCCCTTTTATGCTGCCATTTCTTTGTCAGTGCTTTTTGCCGCCCAACTTCAACTCTCCAGCAGGTGTTCAAGTTCACTACTTCAGCATCAAGGTAAAAATAATGTAAGCACCCCAAAAACCCAGGTTTTCTCCTGTCACGTGAGGCTTCCAGCTTCACTGCAGATCCAATCTTCCTCCTCTTGTTTCTCCTCTTCTCTCTACTCTTCTTCTCCAAGGGTTGATACCCAGAATGTTAAAGCTGGACAACACTACAATCATTGTGTCCAGCCCCACTGTACAGCTGAGGAAGCTGAGGCCCAGGAGCTCTGCCTAAGGATATACAATCAAGGACAGTACAGCCTGGGGCCTGATCCCCCACCAGCTCTGGCTTTCTCTCCACCTTAAGGAGACTGAGATGGACTCTACTTTGGATCCTGAGGAAGAAAAACACTAATCTCAGCCCCAACTATACCAGCAACGGCAGGTGACCTCCAGCTATACCAGCAACTGCAACAGTGAGGCCCTCATTTCTCAATACCAGTGTCCCTCCCCCCCCCCCATTTGTCCCCCTACAATACTCATGGGCTTTTAGGCACAAAGGATTCTCCCATCTAAGCTAGGGTAGTGACTTTAATTATTTATCCAAAACCCCAAACAAAGGTTATAACCCTGTGACCCCCCAACCCTGCACTCCCCCTACACATACCCCATGGATGGGTCTGTGCCCCTGTAACACCCTCCAATATCTCTCCCCTATCAGGAGTCATGCCCCCATGAGCCCTAAAGCTTTGCCCCCACAGGATGGCAGAAGGTCCACATCCCAACTCCACCTTCCCACGCCCCACTTTCTTCATACTGACTGGCATTCCAGGGTTAGGGGGTACCCAGACCTGGCTGACACTGGTCTTTGGGCCCATGTATCTGCTGGCCCTGCTGGGAAATGGAACACTGTTGGCATTGGTGCAGATAGACTCCACACTGCAGCAGCCCATGTTTCTACTCCTGGCCACACTGGCAGCCACAGACCTGGGCTTAGCCACATCTATAGCCCCAGGGTTGCTTGCTGTGATGTGGCTTGGGCCCCGGCCTGTGCCATATGGTGTCTGCCTGGCCCAGATGTTCTTTGTTCATGCACTGACTGCTGTGGAATCCGGTGTACTGTTGGCCATGGCCTGTGATCGTGCTGTGGCAGTAGGGCGTCCCCTACATTACCCTCTCCTAATCACCAAAGCCCGTGTAGGCTATGCAGCACTGGCACTGGCCCTGAAAGCTGTGGCTATTGTTGTGCCTTTCCCTCTGCTGGTGGCGCGATTTGAGTACTTCCGAGCCAAGACCATAGACCATGCCTACTGTGCACACATGGCAGTGGTAGAGCTGGTGGTGGGCAACACACAAGCTAACAATTTGTATGGGCTGGCACTTTCACTGGCTGTGTCAGGCATAGATATCCTGGGCATCGCTGGCTCTTATGGACTCATTGCCCACACTGTACTGCGGCTGCCTACCTGGGAGGCCCGGGCCAAGGCCTTTGGCACATGTAGTTCCCACATCTGTGTCATTCTGGCCTTCTATGTACCTGGTCTCTTCTCATACCTCACACATCGCTTTGGTCGTCACACCATCCCAAAGCCTGTGCACATTCTTCTCTCTAACATCTATTTGCTGCTGCCACCTGCCCTCAACCCACTCATCTATGGAGTCCGCACCAAGCAAATCAGGGACCGGCTCCTGGAAACCTTCACATTCAGAAAAAGCCAGCTCTAATGAGCACAAAACAATGGAGCCTGCTGGTGGAGGTGAGGGAACATTCAAGAGAGTCTAGAGCCTGGAGGTGGGGATTATGTCATGTTTGTCCCACTGTCTACATATGACTGTGATAACCATTCAACAACTATTTGCTGTGAAGTCTCTACTATCCATTATCACTAGCATCTGCAGACTTTAGCCTATCCACATATCTTGCTTGGGAGGAGTGAGGTAGGGGGCTACACGTTACCATGCAGGGAAATAAGATCAGGAGTTATCATGGCTTATAGTACATGAGATTTAACTTAAAGAAAACTCTCCTCCCTAGCCCCTCCATCATTTTAACCTAAGTCTCCCCGTGTTTCCACACAAAAGCTCCCCTACAGATGCTAGACCTGGGGGTCTAGGAAGAGTGATGCTGCCTCAGGAGGCAAGTGTTTGGGTACTTGTCTGGGATCATAGTCCTCTCCATTTCTGGAGCCAGATTCTATTTTCATCCTGTCCTTAGGGAAGGAATTACAGGCTTATTCCCCACATTCTGAGAATCTGGATAATGCACCCAGACTAGGGTCCCAAATTTGGCCAGCACACTGATCTTTGCCATTCCCAGTTCAGAGAATCCTCCTTGTCTAATGTGTAATTACTCCCACTCTCCTGTCAATATCTCAAGAATTAATTGCTAGAATTTCTCTTCCTGGGCCTAAAGCCTCAGGAGTCAAAGGTCCAACTGAAAGAAATTTTTATATCCCAGGAAATCATTATAATCACTTCACTTGCTTGCCTGACATCCAGTCACTGTGGTCTCTTATGAAGTTGCTCTTCTCTGCATCCTCAGCCAGGAACGTTGAATTCTCAAATAAAATCCACATCAACACCCCCATTTGTCCTAGCTAACATCACTAGAAGCATATGATGTTGGTGATATATGATTAAATAGGAGTATTTCCCACTGCTGTGGCTAGCAGAGAATAGAGGTATTACACAGGAAGCATCATGGTGTTGCCCAACAGGAGATTAACTCAGTTAAGAATCTATACTGGAAGGGACATTGTGCAAAAGCTCTTTCACACCAGCATGGAGCCAAAAATGAATATAATATCAGACAAAAGGCAGGGATTCACCATTATAAGATCTGAGAAAGCTGCAGGCCGCACAAGTAGACCCAAGCTCTGGGGAAACTACCATAACTGCAGGTCTTAAAGTCAGCCATGAAGACCTAAAGTGAAGTGCAGTGCTGACCACTCAGCACAGATACCTGGGCCAAACACCATGGGATACCACACAGAAGAGGAGGCTGCAGATCTGAAAAAGCAGGTGACATCCTCTCCAGGGCCACATGGGGTCTCACCAGGTTCTCATTAACCAGGAGCTAAAGAGATAGTACAGAGTTCTACATGATTTTCAGAGGTGTTGTCACACTGAGGAAATCTACAGTTTTCCTCAAGTGTGGGCTTAGTCATTCTCAAAACTAATCTTTTTCATGAAGTTCTGAGTTAAAAAAAACTCCTCAGGTAATGATTTTGTGGATAATTGTGACAAAATCTAATCTTAATTGGTCATGAGTCTTTAAGATGTCCATATCCTTCTCTCAGGGATTCTTCTTCAAAAAATCTATCCTGACAAAATAATTAGAGATGTAAACAAAGATGTATGCAGTAAGATATTTATTACAACATTATTATAAAGAAATGTATATGTGATATCCCCTGTCACACATACACATTATGCACATTTTTTGCCTTTCCCCTGTGGTACATGAAAAGGGAAATCCTATGCAGTCAATGTTCATAAGCAATGAATTCTATCACCTTCCCACCACAGGAGACCTCCTGTCTAAGGCACCTTCGTTCCCTGGTTGTGCACAGCTCCCCAAGGCAGCTGATTTCAAAGTCGTGCATTATTCATTGCAAGAACCTTCTTTCTTCAGGCCAAAAATCCACCCACTTGGACATTAGTATTTTGTTTTGGATTGAGATCACACACCTACCGTGTGATGTGTTTAGAAAACTACCAGCACTCCCTTACTCCTCACAACAACCTGAGAGTAATCCCATGGTCCCTCATCCACAATTCCAAAATAAAAAAAAAATATCTGAAGAAACAATAGCTTTTTCATGACTTTGGTTCAAAACCCAACCTGAAACATCATGATGGTATCTATAGTATTTTATTTATCTCACTTGGTGTGAATATTCATACCTTTAGCTGCAGAAATATTGATGTGTTTGATTATAGGGCACTGCCCTAAACCTCACTGGAGTACTCCTTTATATATGATAAAGGCACTATATTCCCTTTCTAAAACCTGAAAATCTCAAGTCCAAAATATATCTACCCCTAAAGGTTTCAAATAGGGACTTGTATAGTTATCCCTGTAGCCTGAGAGTAGTGAAGAGACTGGTTAGGGCTCTTTATTCCTCCAAAGGCTTGGCTATCAACACTATTCTATACTGCCCTGGAGGTTCTTACAGAGAACCTCATGTTTCCTAAATAACCAGCCCCTGCCTGTTTGTTCCTCTCGTGCTCTGCAGTCGTCACCACTCAGATATGATGCAGATGATCTGTGTCCAGGGAAACCCCAGTATGTGCCACACTAGAGACAACCCCATGACCAGGTATGGCCCAAACAGCTCAGCCCTTAGGCTCAACTCCATCCAGAACTCACTCATTTGTTTTCCTTCAGCAACTTTCAATCTCAGACTCTATGAGCCAAAGGGAAAAATAGACTCAGTTAATGTCAGGGTAGGGCAGTGTGGAATGCAGTGAGCTTAAAGAATTATGATCATCAGCAAAAGAGATGAAGACATGGGCTTCTGGCTGAGGAGTTTATCTATACCCAATTTTACCCTTTTAGCCTCCTCTATGAAAATCTGAAAAAATCCTCTTCATATTTCACCAACAGCCCATCATCCCTGTCCCTACCCTATTCATTCCCTTTTCATTCTAGAACCCCCTCAGGATATGGATGTACACCATCCCCTGCCTATGTTTATCAGTAACTCTCATGTCTGTACCTTTGCATCTCTGCCTCCTTGCACTGTTTGTGTCCCTTGTCCTGGTATAATGTCTCTCCCCAACTGCTACCTCACTCAGGATTCCTTTCTGAAGGGAACAGAGGTACCAACTATACTACACCAAAGACCACTCCTAGTGCAGAGCTAAGAGGGCACTAGAGTAGAAATTTGGTTTTGCCTGCCCTGATAAGAAGTTTGGGGTTTCTCATTTGGTCTACTGCAGCATTTCTCTCATCCTGCCCACTTCCTTTTCAGTACACGACTTTGCATGTCCACTGAGCAGGCACCCTCCCACCATACACTCAGGAGAGCAGAAAGGACACAGCAATTTCTCCTTCCACGAAAAGGAACTACCATTCAAATTTAAATTTAAAAGCTGGAATCAGGCCAACTTGGATTTGAATCCCAGATCCTCCATTAACTCACTGCATCCCTTGTATTAATCTACTTAACCTCTCTGAGCCCATCAATTCACTTGTAAAATGAGGAAATAATAGTACCTACTTCATGGCATTACTAAAAGGATTAACCAGGGTAATGAATTCAAAGTGTTTGGCACAGTCTCTAACATACATGACTTAAACAACTCAACAAATATTTAATATCAATTCCTCTCCTAGAGCATAGTCCCCTGTCCACTGTTAAATCTTAAACACCTAGCACCCACACCCTTAGCCCTGTCTAGAGAGACCACTTCAGCCAGATCAGAGGATAGCCAAATTCATGGGACAGCCCTACATGTTAGGCCAGAATAGGAAAGAATGCTCCCCATACAGAAGTGGTCTTCCTGAAGATGCAGAAGACTCTCTAGAGGGACTCAAAAGAAGACTTTGTGGACAGATAAATGGTAGAGTGGGAGAGTAGCTACTAGAAAGGCTCTCCAGAGTGGTTCTTCTCCAAAAAGCCACTCTTCTTATCCAGCAAACACCGGGTTGAGATCTCTGGGACAGACACAAGGGGAAATCACACAGAGATTAGGACTGCAGTAGGAGAATGCCAACTAGACACAGATTAGTTTAGGACAGGGAATGGGGCATGGAGAAAAATTTCCTCAAATTTACCTGGATAATTCTGGCTTCCTGAAAGTCCTCTTCAGTTACTAAGGCAACATTATCCCAATTAGATTCTTATCCACCACATTGTCACCACTCATATGCACCCTCCTACACACACACCTGGTTTTCACTGCAACTGTAACCTACTCATTAATAATAGGCTTCAACCTAAGCTGCACCTAAGAATTGCCTGAGAGGCTTTTAGAAATCCTAATGCCTAGGCACACTCCAGACCAATTAAATCAGAATCCCTGGGGGTAGGATCCATGTATTTGTAGTGTTTAAAGCTACCAGATAATTCCAAAGTATGACCAAGGTTAAGAACTACTGCTTAGTTCTCAGTTTAAGTCCTGATTTATATTTCTCCCATGTCCTTCAGGACCCCTATCTAACCTCACAAGGAAGTCATCTGCAGCTGATAAGATAGTACAGCAAACTGCTTCAGGAGGCTACTGAAGGGGGAAATCTGATTCTGCTTCCTTAAATAACTCAGGCCAAGAAATACACACACACCTGCACTCACACATGCACACACAGACATATACAAATGCACCCAGACACACCTGCATTCTTCTCCCCTAAGGAGGAGAATGGATAAGTGACTTGAGGGTATGGTATCAGGCTATGGGCATAGTGAGGCTAGTAAAGTGACTGCCCTTTCCCCACCCAAGGCCCCATTATCTACAGGACCTCTATGACCTCATGCTATAGTAGGTCAAAGCCTGAGGCCTGGGGCCTCACCTCCTTGGGCAGCTTGGGGTTCCTGCAGCAGCCACTGCCCTGCCTAACCCCTCCCACAACCCACCATGTTAGTTGGTACCCCCCACCTGCTGACACTGGATGAAGCTGATGCCACGTGGGCTCTCATCAAGGATAAAGTAAGAGGGCTAAAAAGAAAGTAACAAAGTGTAACCTAGATGAGTCTGAGCAACTTATGAGTAGGAAGGGGTGGGAAGCCTGGAGACAATAGTAACTAGTATTTACTCAGTGCTTGTTCACATGCCAGACACTGCACTAAGTGCTTTGCACACAGTCCAATTTCGTTATCACAATTGCAAAACTGGAAAAAGTTTCCTTGAAAAGCAATAGGAATCAGTGAGAACAGAAATAAGTGCTAAATCAATGTAGGACTTAGGTCAGGAAGACTTCCTGGAGAGTGACATTCTAGCTAGGCAAGGAGAAATTATTCTCATGGAGAGGGAAAAGGAATTCCTGATTCATAATTGGTGCTTAATAAACACCTGAGTTAACGAGTAGGTGGGCAGGTGAGTGAGTGAGTGAATAGTGTCCTAATTAAAGGTAGAGCACATACAAAAGCCAGGAGAGGAAAAGGAAAACTATGTATTTGTGAACTACAAATAGTCCTCTAGAGTAGAGTTCAAATGAGTAGTAGTGAAAATGAGGCCAAAGAGGTACAGGGGCTGATCACAAAGGGCCCTTTAAACTTTCTAAAGAAACTTCGACCTCTTCACCTTTAACTTCCACAGAATGGAAAATTTGGGTTTTGAGCAAAATATGTGGATTTTCAGGAGCAGGCAGATGTCCCACCAAATCAGGATGGCTCAATTTCTGAATTTGGAGAATTTAGGGATCGGATTCCAGTTATGTAATTTGAAGAATAATGAATTTCAAACACTCATTGAAGGCAGCCAAGCAAGTTTAAAAAAACCATCCTACAGTAGTGCCTATCAGACTCAAAGCAACTTTAATAGCATGTAACTCCAGCAGCTCACCACAAAGGTCAGCCTCCCAGGGAAGTAGAAACAGAAGCCAAGGCCCTCCCAAGTTCAAAGTACCTGGTTTCAGCTGTGTAAAAGGTTGATCTAGACAAGATCAAACATTTCATTAGGATGAACGTTAATGTGATCATCAACTAGTAAAAAGTTACACGATCTCTGACCATCAGAAAAATTCCCTAGTTAAAGGCAAAATTATCAGGAAAGGCAACATAGACATTGAGGATAAATCACTGGTAATATTTTCCAAAATCAAGGCGCAGGACACCTCTGAGTGACCTGGTTTCCTCTCTCCAGAACTGCTGAGAGTTTACTGAACACTTTGTAGAACATACAGCTAACCAGAATGTGGCTCAAGAGTTCCTCATTCAGAATCCAAACCAGCCAAGGTACCTCCAGGAAGACAGTCTTCCACACTCACCTTCCCAGGTTGCCCCTGGGAGATCTCAATTTGCAGGCCTCTATGTCTCACAGAACTCACCCAGAAGTAAAAGTGCAGTGAGAACAGGTAGTGGTCTCAAATGGTGACTCTACCAAGAATAGTCACCCTGGCATAGAAATGAGTGCCTTATTTTCCCTATTTTAGTATAACTACTGGGGGCCTCAAGGGTAAGAAAGAGGGACTAATAATAAATCCCCCACAAAAGGCAGTATCTATACTCTGGGAAAAAGCCTCCAACTAAATCAGGGATTCATCTTTAAACAGACACTTGGACCATAAGAACTAGGATTTTTTTTTTTTTTAAGATTTTATTTATGAGACAGAAAAAGAGAACACAAGCAGGGAGAAGGGGCAGAGGGCAAGGGAGCAGACCCCCAGCTGAGCAGGGAGCCCAATGCAGGGCTCAATCCCAGGACCCTGAGATCATGGCCTGAGCCAAAAACAAAGATGCTTAACCAAATGAGCCACCTAGGTGCCCCAGAACTAGGAATTTTAAATGTCAAGATCCCATTAAAGTATCCCCTTCTGGGGACACTCCTATTTGTCTTATTTGTATAGGATACTAGGGACCAGCTAGGGTAGCATTCTAAAGCTATATAGTGACTACACTTTCTTTGTCAGACCATTCTATACAAAAATGCCAAACCACCAGTGCTCTGCTGTCACCCCTAGTAACCCAAATGGACCTTCTCAGAGCCCTGTCCTTCAGCCTGATGCCCCCACCAGAAAGAATTCCATGTCTCAATGAAGCAAAGGAGAGGAATGATGGGAAATTCTTCCATGCAGATTCAGAAAGAGCACCATTTATTTCCTTGCTAGGTGACAAAAGACATGGACTTCAAGCTATCTCAGCTTGTTTTAAGTGCAACTATATCAGTTAGCTACTCTCCTCTCATGCTATGGGGCAGCACTTCCAAAACAGCTCTATGTAGCAAAATCCAAACTGGCCTTAAGGGATCATTGATGAATTCTACCAGAAGACCATCAAAGTGGCCAATGCCAGCAATAGGGAGACAGACATGTTGGAACTGGGGGCTGAGGAAGAGGAGTAGAACAGAGCATTTTCAGAATAGGTCTCAAACAGAAAAGGGACCCAAACAGGGAATTTTCTGTACTCTCTAACAGAACACAGAGCCAGAGTCTCGGCCAGCAATATCTTTGGTGAGTAGAGAGCAAACCTACGTACAATTACTAGAGGAGATCTTACAAGGTTTCCAAGTTGGTCATGAAGTTAAACTTTCCAGAACTGGATTACCAAACCAAAAGCCAAGATAAGAAGGACAAAACCAACAGGCACTAGAATCCCTAAAAACATATTGGGACCAGCATTACAGAGATGAGGCCTCAAATCCCTAACACTACTCCTTGCAGCCAGAGCAGATGTTGAAGAGTGGTCATTCCAAACCTCTCCCTGTGTACCCACTGTAGTGAATGACATCACCCATCTAACCAGTCATCTAAGACTATTCCTTCATGATTCCTTTTCCCAGACTCCTTAACTGACCAACTTCTACTAATTCTATACCCTACAGATCGTCCTCCATGATTTTAGTTGAAGGCCTCACCATGTTTTGGTTGCAGTATTATAATACTCTTAACTGATCTTTCTCTCTCCTTATTTTGTCTTGCTATTCAACATTAACTTTTTTTTAAAGATTTTATTTATTCATGAGAGACACAGAGAGAGGCAGAGACATAGGCAGAGGGAGAAGAAGGCTCCATGGCGAGAGCCCGATGTGGGACTCGATCCCGGAACTCCAGGATCACACCCTGAGCCGAAAGCAGATGCTCAACCGCTAAGCCACTGAGGCATCCCTCAACATAATTTTCTAAAGCACCTTTCTGATCCTGCTCCTCTTACCCAGAGCCCTCCAAGTGGTTTTCCATTGACCTCAGTATCATATCCCTATCACTTAGCACACACAAGATCTTCCATAGTCTAGTTCCCGTATTCCTGTCCCTCTTCAGACCCTATGTTTAAGTACTAGGAAATTATGCGTTCCTGAATTGCCCTTCTTAGTTTATAAGTTCAGGTTTTTTAACTGGCTGTATCCTCTCCCTGGATTGACCATCCTACCTAGCTAATTTCCTCAAAGCTCAAGTATTACCACCTAGGAACCTTCTCTGATCCTCTTGTGTCAAAGACAAAAGGTGTTAAATCACTTCTGGTCTCCTCCACACCTTGCTATTATTTTATTTAGCTGACTACTGTTTGTATTTTTGTCTCCTCCATTAGACTAAATCTCATGTTTTTATGTATTCCCAGTATCTGCAGGGTCTGGCACATGGTAGACATTCAAGGGTTTGCTACAGGACAGAACTAGGAAATAAGGAGGAAACCTAACAGTCTGAGCACATTGTGGAGATATAGTTACAGTGAACAGTGGGAGGGTCAATCTAGAGTAGGCTACCAGGTAACTCCTGACTCAGTCCCTGACCTATAAACTGGCCATCTGCAGGTTATCGAGGAGCGCTTTGGGCCCAATGTAGTGGCAGTCCCTTTCCTGTCGGATGCAGCCTGCTATGACCTACTGGGTGTGCTAGTGAAGCAGTCCCGCCCAGCCCACACCCGCCTGGCTTTACCAGGTCGGCAGGGTCGGCGGGCACTACAACCAGTGGGGCCACTACCGAACCTCCTGGAGCAGGCAGGGTCTGAGGGTGCCTTTGCGCACTGCACTCGGGAATACTCACCAAACGGCAGAGCAGAGATAGCCTATGAAGAAATGCGACTGTTGGATGGGCAGCCCTGCCGGATCCGCCTGCACATGGGTGGCCTGCGCAAGAAGGTGGCCTTCCTGCTGCTGCCACCAGGGCAGGTGAGCCTACAGCAAAATCTTCCCTGGCTCCGAAGCACCCACAGCATCTATGTCATCTACCAGGTCTTCTCCTGTTCCTGGCTGCAGCTCGGGCTGTTACCTACAGCCCATGAGCCCCAGCTGCTTCGGTTACAGCGGTCACTGCCTGTTGCCTTCTCCTGCCTCAAGTTTTCACTGCAGCCCAAAGGAGTGCTGGGACCGCAGAAGCCTCTGACCAAAGATCCACTGCCCCATGGTGCCAACTGGGTCAGACCCAACCTCGGCATCATGCCATCTCTGGCCCCTACATCCGCCCCTGCCAATACCCCTGAAGCTGCTGATGTGCCCCCACCTGTCCCAGCCCCACCTACACCACCTCCACAGGAAAGGCCAGGAGGCAGACCCACCAGATTCTCCTACAAGGGTCGAAACCCCTTCCGCAGGAGGCCCCAGATGTTATCAGGTACTAATAGGGGATATGAAGCTGAGAGGGATGAGATCGGGTGGAGGGAAAGAGCATAGGGAATATAGGAATGTGTGCCCCAGGAATGTGTGGGGGCACCCTTAACTCCACACTGGATCCTGGTAAAGGGGATGGAATGAGGGAGCTGGGGGGCAATGAGGTGGAAGCCTGGTCCTGGTGAGGGGGTGGGCACAGCACAGAGGGCCAGGGAGGGACCAGGGAGGCAGAAAGACCAGGGCATGAGTCAAGCTGTGACTATCCCCAACCCTGGCAGAGAACTGGCTCTTCAGCCCCCGCAGCCCCCCACCAGGAGTCCAGGGTGGGGGCCCCGGGGACCCCGACCGGCACTCCATGTCCCTGCCCCTGCTGCAGGGTCTGTCCTCAGAATTCGACAGCGACGAATGAAGCTGAGGCGAGAGATGCAGGGGGCGAGGCCCCCAAGATCTGGCATAGGGATACTGGTCCCCAATAAACATCAGCTGCTGCTCCCCCAAACCATGCTGGGCCCATGCTGCTTCTTCCTTCTGGGGGATGGAGGAGAGTTCCTACTTTCTTCCCTAGGCTCCATGACCCCCTCATCCTTTAAGGGCATAAGAAGCACCTTGAAACCTTAGTACCAATGTCCCCATGAGAGAGAAATTACCCCTGACCTCCCCATTAATATACAACCTTCCTGGGGCTGCAGCCCCAGAAAAAAGGGTGGGAAAGAAGAATGAGCACAGAATAGAGATTTCCCTTTTATACATATTGCAACAAGTTCTCCATAAAACATTCATCGGAAATAAATTAAAAAGTCCTCTTGCCACTGCCTCCAAACATAAAAAGGAGCCTACACCCCGGCCCTGGCCCAGGCCACACGAGGCTCTGATTGTCCATGGAAGAAAGTTAAGGATTGAGGGGCCCAAAGCCTGAGACAGGAGGGCCAGATCCCTCCTCTGAAGTATCCAACAAGAAAGGCGAGGTGACAGCATGGGCCTGGGAGATGGCAGCCAACTCCTTGAGAAACTCAGGGAAAATGACTGCACAGTAGACCGCATTCTTGACTCGCAGAGCCTCACCTTGGCGCTCAGGGGCCCCACCCCGAGGGGGCAGAACTGGAGTTGAAGCCCCAGGGGAGCCCCCACCTAGGCCAAGTCCTGCGCCGTCTCTCCCAGGCTGAAGAACCAACTGTGCCGCCTGCCGGGCCCTGGTTGGACTGTGTGCATGCCGCAGGAGCAACTCCCCCAAGGATGGCCTCCGGCTCTTCACTGGGAATAAATGGGTATCGGGGATTGTGAAGGTGCTGGGGTCAGGCACACTCTCCCCATCTGAGAGAGATGCCCCCCTCCCTGGGTTCATGGACGTCTCAACTAGGACTCGAAAACCAAAATGCTGCCTGCCGAACCTTCTTCCCTCTATCCAGCCTCCCCACCCAGCCAACCATCCGTCAGTCAACACTTGAGCCACTTATTCCTAACCAAGACCCCTTCCTCACACCCTCTCACCCCAGGGACTCTCTCACTACTCCCTTTCCAATCAATATTCTACCATCACTAAGCTCTTTCTCCTTAGTCCATAACACACCCTTACCTTATGCTCCTGAACTGGAGCCAACCACTTCCACCTTCCCTCTGCCTGCCTATAACACATGACCCATATCCTCTGCTCCTTCCACAACCACAGGGCCATATATGCAGTCACAGTTCAGGGGCTTTACCACTTCTCTCAAACTCCACTAACCCTCCAGAATCTGTTTTCCTATGCCCCCACTTTGCCTACCACCAATCCCTCTCCTCTATCTACCAAAGCACCCTTTCTAATTCACATCAGCTTAGACAACTTTACATGGCCAGACAACTTCATCTCAGCTTAGACTCAAATAAACCATTTAAAATATTGCCCTCTCTCCTATAATTTTCTTCCTAGATTCCTGGATCTGGATCTTTGTCCAATATGTAGGGCCTAGACTCTGAGGATCTAGCCTCTAGAGCATGCTACAGTTCCCATTCTCTATCTCTAACATTGGCTACAGAGATATGCTACACAGATCTATTAAATATGGCATTCAGAAGCCTTCACAACCAGGCTCACATGCCCCCTCCGGCCCCTTCTCCAAACTCTTTATACCTTCCCCTGCCTTTGTACCCACACTATCTGCTTTTCCTGAAATCCTCTAGGCTCTTTTCATGCTTTGGTAGCCCTCTCTACCTTATTTTTACTCTCCTTACTGTTTTCATCCTTGGCCTAATCTCATTATCCCCACCCCTCTGAGAAACCTCTTCTGATCTACCCTCCACTGGCTTCCCATTTCACTGCCTTTATCACACTGTATTGAAATAACTTAAGTATATATAGGTCTTCTATCTCATATAGTAATCTGTAAACTCAAGGGTTCAGACTCTTATTTACCTCCACAGTGAACACAGTACCAGTACTATGGACATAAGACACCTTCACAGTACTGTACCATGGGGGAATCATGCTAAGGAACTTCAGCCGTATAATAACCATTCTGGTACTGTCTTCCCAACCCACATCTCTCAAGATCCTCCATTTTATTGCTGCTCTCTTGCTCTTAGCAGATTATTTTGCCTCCTATTTTAATTAGCAAATAAAGGACTTCAATTTCCTGACCTTCCTCTCTGCACCTCACAACTCCATGGATACATATCATTTCCACCTTTTATCTATCCTTATTTGCCTGGACGGGAGGGGGAATTTTTCCCATCCAAAGTTAATCCTTTCCTCGTGCACTAGATGCCACTACATCTACCACCTTTGGGACCTTGCTTTCTCAGTTATGACACTTCTCTAGTCACTCTCTAGACTGACTGTCAGCTCTTAGAAAGCAGATGTCTCATCTTGTATCTCCCTGAGCTTCCTGTTCCAAAGCCAACGGCCAGCACATACGGCAAGTAGACACTTGCATATTTAACTCTTCCTTCTTCACTATATATCACAACCATTCACCAGATTCTGCCAATACTTCCTTTCCATTTCCTACCTTATCCAATTCTTCCTTTCTGTTTCCACTATTCTAATTCAAGCCTTGCTGGTCACAGCTGCAATACAGCAGAAGCCTCTTGACTCTATTTTCTCCTGTCTCTAATTCACCTAGCACATGAACTTAACATGCTTATCTCTCCAGTCTCACATCTACAAACCTCCAGTGGGTTCTCACTGCCGAAAAGATCACAACTTCTACTCCGCTCAATCTCTAATCTGAGCACCTACTGCTCTGGCCAAATCTTTCCAGCCTTACTACCAACTATTCCACCACCTTCTAAATCCCCTGCTCCAACTAAATAGTTCCTACAGTCCCCTGGACAAAAGAATAAAGCCATCCCATTCTTTTGCCTACCCAAGTCTTAACTATCTCTCAAAGACCATGTCAAATGCCATGTCCTTTCCCGAGCAGTAACAATACCTCAATCTAGAGACTATTCTGTCCCCTTGCCTGTCCTCAACTCCTAAGCAGTTTTTGCTGGTGCTGCTGATTTGGCTCTTGGTGGATGTAACTGTATTTTATCCTCTGACCAGAGCCAAATAAACAAACATCAAGACTCAATTTTCTGCAATTCCTCACTTCATGGCACAGAATTCACTCTTAAGAGCTCAAAACTAACCTTGGCTAATAAGCTATCTAGGGAAGGTAGGGAGAGGGGTAGAGTGGTGGGGTAGGCCTCACCTAGGGGATCAGAGCGGCGGGGGGCAGGTCCTGCTGTAGGGCCCTCGGCCCAATCCAACTTGCCACGGGCAATGAGGTACTTCTTGGCTTTGGACAGCAGTGCTGGGAAGTCTTCCTGGGAGGCCGCAAAGCTCTCAATTTTATTCTTCACAGAACCCAGCACCTATGAAGCACAACTTCATGACACTTCTGTGTGGCTCTAGACTGACAGTCCTTTCTAGTCCCACTGAGCCTGTTCCCAGTCCCCCCAGGGCCACTCCAGCTGCGGGCCTGGCCCACCATGGAGCCTGGACGCACCCATGCATGCATGCATCGCACACCTGCAGCAGGGACTTGACACTGGGCTGGAAGACCATGTTGGTGTTGAGCAGGAAAGAGCGGAGCAGGGGCTGGGGGTGACAGGCCAGCTGGGCCACCAGCCCCGTCAGCAGGAAGTTGACATAGACGGAGTTCTGCAGCATGTTCTCGAGTTTGGCAAAGAGCACAGCCATGAAGGGGCCTGGGGGAGGGTGGGCACAAGGATACAAGGCCTGAACACAATGCACATCACACTCATTCCTCCCAAAACCAAGAGACCGCCCCCAACTAGATGAAAATTTTTTGTATGTCAGTCTCTGGGTATGTTTAAATATCCTGTGATCACCTACTTTGGAGGAGATAAAATGGCAGACACCACATGGACTCATAAGAGTCCAGATGCCAGCTTTACACACACTCAAGATGAAGAGTCAGATCATAGGCTCTGAAGTCAGACAGACCCGGGTTTCAAATTCCAGCTTTATCTTTTACTAGTTATGTTACTGGATGAATCAAAATTCTCCAAGCATGGTTTCCCACTTGGCAAAATAAAATATACCCACCTCACAAGATTATTAAAAGGATCAAAAAGATATTCTTACAAAGCAGTTAGCCCAAGATCTAGCAAATTCTAAGTACTCAATAATAACTATAAGCTACATAACCTCTCCCAGTTTTTTAAGCTTCACCCAAGAGGCACAAAAGAAAAAAGAATGAGCAAGAAAGTGATTGGAACCAAAAGAAGAATCAGGTTACACACATGACAAAGGATAACACCACATATGGGTCAGAAGAAAGCAAGAATGAACCGTAGCAAAAACAAAGGTGACTACACAGGCCAACTTCAATATAGGAGAGAAATCTCTGGAAGCCCAAAAAGAAATCAGCTGTGTTTAGGAACTGGGAACCAAGAAGGCAGAAGAGAATTCATAGGAAAAAAAGAGTTTAGTTCACAGCCAGAGGAAAATGATTCAGGGGAGACTCTGCCAGGTGAGAAGATAACAGAAGGGATTAGAATGATCTGCCAGGAGAATTGGTCTCAACTGAGCTAGATCAAAAAGCATGAGGACTCTAGAGCCATCAAGGTCTATCTGACCAGGGATCTGTAAGAAAAGGAAATTATACCCAAAAACTGCACTATGAACTAAGGAGAACAATGAAGGGAAAGAGGCAATGAATTCTGAAAAAGATCCTAGAACATTCGCCACTCCAGATACTAGTCTTAGCTCCATACAACTCTAGCTTAACAGGGTCCCAAAGATACCCCATAACTTTGTCCTTCTGTTTCTCTCATTGGGTCACTCTTGCAAGAGAAAATTCAAAAAGCTCAGATAAGTTTACAAAGAAGAAAAGGGACATAAGTTTCAATTAATGCTTGCTTCAAGAATGTGGTAAAACCTACATACCACCTTTCAAGGATATTGGGCAGGAAGGAGCAAAGCCTAAACAAATGGAAAGATATTTTCTAGTCTGTAAGAGGGAGTTGTGATGACTCTAGAGCAGTTGTTTTGGTGCTGTGCAAGCAGGATGGCAGCATATCCCAGGCCCAGTTAGGACTGGACTGGTAACTTGACTACATGATAACTTGACTGCAAACAACCAGAAGATGGGTGGGTACCTTGGTCAACTTATATCTGCCATGCACCCAAGAGATGATAATCCTAGTGAAAAGCTACCACGTGCTGAGTTTTCCCAATGCACCAGTATCAACAGTACATGGTTTACATCTATCAGTGATGCGGATGGACACTAATTCAAGGTATGTCTAATCTAAAGCACTACACTGCTTCTCAGAGGTGTTTTTTGCCCATACAGTAAGAGGAGTAAGGATAAGAACCAGATAAGAGGTGGGATGGTAGAACTGGCTCTCAAACAAAAATCAAAGAGGAGTTAGTTAGCCCAGCCACTCAGGTCAAAACTAGCTCCAGGGTCTCTGGAAAGACCAAAGAACTCAGCTGGGGACCTCAGGACCACACTTTGTCATTTGCCCTCAAAGAGGTATTTCACTCTATCTGCTTCAGTCCTTACTACTAACCATAATTTTTAAGAAAGTCTTACTGGGTAGTCACAGCAACCAACAAG
This sequence comes from Canis lupus familiaris, assembly GCF_011100685.1. Taxonomy (NCBI): domain Eukaryota; kingdom Metazoa; phylum Chordata; class Mammalia; order Carnivora; family Canidae; genus Canis; species Canis lupus. The sequence continues at coordinate 30,060,614 of NC_049242.1, forward strand.
GTACAAGGACAGGGACAGGAAAAACCTGAAATTGAATCCTTCTCTGAGGAGACTGGGAGAAGAAAGGAGGCCAGGGCAGAGTAGAGGAAGAACACCAGAAGAGCTGATCCTGGGCCACAGAAAAGTTGACAAGAGACCCAACACCCAGACAAATATAAAGGTGGGAACAGCAGGGAACAGCATGGCTTACAGGTGCCGCACATACAGGATAGCACGTATGTCCTCCATATATATTATTCAGATATATTGCTGTGATTCACCAGGAAACAGCAAACACAGAACATCCTAATCACAATCCCAGGAAACGGCCAGATTGGGGAAGAGGAGGAACATGCACATAGGACAGACATACAAGGCTCAGACATAAATCAATACTCAAACCAGCACAAGCATGAAGACATACAGACAGACACAGAGACGTAAGTATAACATGAAATGGATCTGGAAGGGACCCAAGCAACATGATGAGGAGCTAGGCAAGTACACAGTAAAGACATGGCCAAGAAGTCTCAAAAATCAGCACAAACATGTCGAGTACATGCAGAGAGTACACAAAGGAGAAGGCCTAGGCTAAGTAGCTTACCAGTGAAGGGTTGGCTTGGCAGCTGGTTGAGAGTCCGCAAAGGGCTGCTGAGGAAGGGGCCAGGGGGCTCAGGGGGACAGGTGAAGCTCTCATAGGCCTCCTCCTCCTCAAGAGGTAGTGGAGGCTCTAGCGGGGGTTCTGAGCCAGCCCCCCCATTGCTCAATGCCACCTCCAGTTCCCGGAGTTCCTGCCCAAAGCCCTCTAGTCCTGCCATGCCCCCAGAGGTGCCCTCCAGCAGCTCCCCAGCTCCCTCCTGAGGCACCCGTCGAACTTTCTTTGCCCCCTCAGGCCATGGTCCTGGCACCCCATTGAGCTGGGGAGGAGGCAGGTGGCTAGGGCCCTCCCCTGCACCCCCAGCAAGCCCCCCACTCCCCAGCTCTTCCTCCTCCCCTTCCCCCACATTGTCCCTGTCCTCCTCAGGCAGTAGGCTGCGTTTCTTAGTCCGGGAGCCAACAGGACTAGGCTCAGGAGGGGGCCGCTCGCCATCATAGGGGGCAGACCAGGTACGGCAGGCTCGGACACACCGGTCCACACCACAGCGCGCCTCACGCAGATACTCCAGGTAATTGTCTTCCAGCTCACCAGGCTCCTCCACAGGGCTGGGCCTTCGGCCAGGGCTGGAGGCTGGGGATGCAGCAAGCCCTGGTGAACGAGGGGCTGGAACTGGGGATTCTGAGCCACCCAGACTCTGCTGTCGCAGGAAGAGGGCCAGACGAGATGGTGTGGAGGGCCGGGGCACTGTCACCACGGAAGAGGAGTCAACACTTGGGCTTCCAGGGCCTACACAGGGAAAAAAACATAAGAGGGATCAAAGAGACAGAGGGCTAGGAGGAAGGACAAGACACCTAGGGAGACTAAGAGACAAAGCAATGAAGCAACAAAGACATGTGACCTATTCAGGTAGCTGATTCTCCACCCTCCAAATTAAGCTTTTCCGTATTCACCACCCCCTCTCACCATCCCCAACACCAAAGAAACAATGAAAAATAGAAACAAAAAAAAAAAGAAAAATAGAAACAATACAAGACTGGAATGAAGAAAAAGAGCAGCTTTGCTCAGAAGCTAATTTTCTTTGGTGGGGTTAAGGATCTACCCTGCAAGACCCCTCATCGACCTCCCCAAAGATAGAATGCCACTCATGGCCCCATCCTTCCCCCTACCCTAGCCCCACCTTCTTGTTAGACTCCCCAGAACCCAAGCCATACCCGTGGTGTCCTCCCTTCTCCCTGCCTCTCTGCTAGGCCCACCTCGTGCCCATGAGGCATGCTCTGGACGGGGTGGGCTAGGGGCACGATGCCGACAACAGCGTGGGATTAGGGAGAGAAACTTGTCTGCTGCTCGTCCATAGAGGTCCACATCACGTACAGCTGGCTTCTGGCTCAGCATCACATGGTTACACGGGACAAGATACCTGGGAAACACAGCAGAAAAAGGACACAGGATAGATGAGGAAGGACCAGGCTTGGCAGAACATTAAGCCAATGGAACTACATGGCTAAGCCAGGCTCCAAGAGGAAAGGCCTCAGTAACCCCAATACAACCCATTGCCCAGCAGTGCACAAGGCCCAGAGGGGTCAGGATCAGCCATCCCTCAGCCCTGTCCCCACAGGTACCTGAGAACCAACTGCAGCAGGACATCCTCACAGCTGAGGTTCAGTAGGGTCCTGAAGAGACTCAGAGAGACCATGCAGAGCTGGGAGGGGGGGGGGGGCGGGGGGGAGGAGGGACGGAGTCACCATAAGAGCTCTCTACCCTCCGAGATATTTACCGAATGGGAACCCCCCCAGCCCCAGGCCCAACCAACCACTCCTAGAGTAACAACGTGCACAAGGCCCAGCACATAATAATCAAGTATTAAATAAATGCTCATATGGGCTTTGTAGGCAAGACATCAACTGTTCGCAGACAGGAATGAACCATGTGTCAGATTCTGTATTTCTACAGACCACACACGTCGGCAGACCCTCTGGCTATATATACCTGTTGGCAGAGCTTCCAACAATACTTAATGGAATGAACACCTATGAAGAGAGACCCTGAGAAATGCGGGGACTGAGTGAGTGGCTGCCAGGAGACAACAGCAATGTAATAAGTGAGGGAATGCCTGTCAGTGGAGACTGCAGCAGCACAGAAGCCAGAGGGAACCTGGAAGAATCCCAGCTGGGAAGTGGGCGGGGCTGTGAACAAGGAGTCTGAGTCACCTTCTCCAACAGTGGTGTATCTCTCAGGAGGTAGAAGAAAAAGAAGCTCAAGCACAGCTGACAGGAAAAGGAAAAAATAGGTGGGTCCAGAATAGAGGAAACCATTTGTTTTAGAAAATAAGAAGGGTAGTTCTTCGGTGGCTAGGCTAAGAGAAGAGAAGAGAACAGACACCTGTAAGCACTCCCTGACTCCTCTGAATCCCCACAGCACTTTCCCTCTACTTCCCATATGGCACCTGGAGCTCCCTGAAGACAATTATCGGGTCTTGGGCCAGGGCACAACTGCACAGTCTAGGCACTCATCATTTACTACATAACTGTGGAAGGATTAAAAGCCAAATGCAGTGGGAAAGAGATGAGACAGCAGTTTACACTTTGGACAACACAGATGTTCAGATTTACCCTAAATGACCATTTTAACTAGCAAGGAAAACATTCCCACTCACTGAAAGGTTGTTTGGTAGGTATAAAAATAGCCCCCCAAAGATGTCAGGCCCTAAACTCCAGAACCTGTAAGTATTTTACCTTACAGGACAAAAAAGTATGGTTATGGTTACGGAATTTGAGATGTGGACAGTAGCATGGATTACCCAGATGGACCCGTCTAATCACATGAGTCCTTAAAAGCAGAGAGCTTTTTCTAGCTGGGTCAGAAAAAGGAAAAGAAATCTGAAGCATGAGAGAGACTTGATCCACCATTGATGGCTCTAAGGATAGAAGGGGACCATGAACCAAGGAATTTGGTTGGCCTCAGAATCTGGGAATGGTCCTCTGCTGACAGCTGGCAAGAAAACGGGAATCTCAGTCCTATACCTAGAAGGAAACAAATTATACCAACAACCCTACTGAGTAGGTAAATGGATCCAGTCTTAGAGCCTCCAGAAAGGAACACCGCCCCACCAAACATTTTGACTTTAGCCTGACGAAATCCATATCATATACATATATATGATTACAGAGCTGCAAGATAATAAATTTGTGTTGTTTTAAGCCTCTATATTTATGGTAATTTGTTATGACAGCAATAGGAAATTAAAACAGATAGGTGCACAGACAGATGAGCTAGCATGATTGATGTTAAGCCACAGAAGACAAACTTAAAGAAGTTCAAAGTCGGGGCAACAGGATCAAGCCTAAAAAGGCCAAACAGTGGAAAGGAAAGCAACTACATCCTGAAATCAGAAGTGTTCCGGTTCCTCGAAGAAGCAGGAACCAAGAAGAAATACCCCAAGAACTTGAAGGCTCCTGAGACCAGAGGACCAAGACTAATAGAAACAAATGCCAAAAACGAAAGACAATGGGAGAGAACCAAAGAAGTGAGGATAAGATTAAGACAAAAGCAAGATGGATAGGTAGAGCCTGGCATAGGGAAAAGAAAAATCAACCTTAAGAAGGAAATCAATAGTCCCAAAACACAAAGAGGACATTCCATCAGGCCAAACAGATATAAGACCATAGTCTAACTTTAGCATAATGAGAAATAAAACTTTTTTGGTATCTTTATAAAATTAAAGCTTTGACACCAATTCCCTGTTGATTTTTGCCAATAATAATTTCTCCATACATGTATCATAATTACTTTTTGGAATAATGTAAAGACGTGTATGCCCTGTATATTATAATTCAAGAGATCTCAGGCAGAGTCTAGAAAATACTGTTGTTGCCATTTTTAAATTCTGAGTTGTGCACCTGGTTCAGAAACACTGGTCTCATCAGTCAGAGTGGAATATCTCATCTGTAACCTCAGTTATTCAGAAATCTCACCTATACAAAATATAGCTCTCCTGAAACCTCACCTACCACAAGGCTGACTACCAGGTATCTCAATTATCTTGAAGGGTTTTTCCATAACCTTTAGTAATCCAAGGACTTCTATTTTAAACATCAGGACCTAGGGAACTTCAATTATTTGTAAAAAGAAGAATAAGATACAAAAATAAGAAACAAAAATGGTTCCAGAGCCAACCAAATGCCGTAAAATCCATAATTAAATGAATGCTTTATTCCCGTAGAAAGACTCTGGGTCTTTATTACTTGGAATCTACTTACTCCTATTTCATATATATTTCTGCTGGTTAAAATCCAAACTTTTTACCATAGTCTACAAGGCCATGCCTGATCTGAATCTTACCTACCTTTCTACTTTCATATTATTCCCTTCTTTCCCTTGCTCACTACATCTCCAGTCATACTGGTCTTGCATTTCCTCAAATACATTCAGCTCATCCCCATCTAATGTCCTTTGCATGTTGCTCCCTCTGCCCAGACTCTTATATCACTTGTTCTTCAATAGGCAAACTCTCTCATGACCTTGAGGTCTTAGCTCAGAGAGGTTTCTGACCACCTTATTATTTTCTAAGCACCCTATTTAGTTTTTTCATAACAATGACCACAATTTTCAATTATTTTATTAATGGGCTTATGTATCTATAAAGGAAGCTCCATGAAGTCAGCACCCATGTCAACCTTGTTTACCATTTATCCTGAGTATAAATGTTCAGAAAGGAATGTTTAAGTAGGTAGGTAAGTGGATGGGTGCTCCAAGTTATAGCAGTTCAAATGCAGCAAATCCAAAGGGGAGAAAAACTAAGCATATCAGTAGCAGCAGGATCACCTATCAAAGCAGACACAAAACCTGGAGAAGTGATCTCAAGTCACCCACAGCAGGCCCCAGAACAATACACAGCTAAAGAGAACCTCAGGCCAATGCTACATTACAAGTATAGCACAATGGCAAAACCTCTAGTCACGAGGAGCGGCCAGTTATCCAGAAAAAGTAACTGTGTTCTAGATTCATATATTACAAAAGCAAGGGAGTAGATTAAAATCTGTACCCAAAATGGTCAAAGTTTAATACTGTAAAGTAAATGCCACCTAACTTTGAAGTGATTGCTGGAGACAAAGGCCAAAGAAGGGCAGACACACCCTCCCAGAACAACAGTCAGAGAGAGAAGATGGCTCACCCAGGTAAGCCAGGACAGAGGTAGGGGCCATACCCGGGAGTTGCTGCCAATTCGGGCAACGAGGGTGTCAAGAATGGTATGGGTGTCATGCCGGTGTAACAGCAGGAATCGCAGGAAGGTACGGAGCAAAGCAGGCTCTGAGATACTCCGTAGGAAAAGTTCCAGATAGGCGGTACTGGCGATCATCTCTTCCACAGACGTCTGGATGAAGGGAAGGGAAAGTTTGGAAATTTAGGGCTTCCCTGCACATATACTGACTCATTTTCCTTCTAAGAAGGAGGCAGGAGCAGACAGGATAGAAGGGAGGAGGACCCAGCCCACTGCCTCCCACACTGGTTCTGGTATTTAGGTCACCACCCCTTAACCTAATACCCTAATCTACCTTGCCACCCATAACTCTCACCTTGTGCAGGGCAGGGCCCATGACAGGCACTAGAAACCCATTATGGATATAATCAACTAGCTGCTTCTGCACCAAAGGATGAGCCACCTGTAAGGGTGCAAGAAAGAGGGTGGAGGAATGTGAGGTGGCCACTGTCTGGGAGTGGAATGTACAAAGCAGGCACCCTATCCCCAAAATGGCAGAATAGAACTCCAGGGAATATGCCCCCTTCCCCCGCAATATCCCCAGAATGACCAAGGGACCAGACCTCCTGGGAACCCATCCCACCTGAATGACTGCATTGCAGAATTCTAGGGAACTCATGAACAGCGCAAGTGCTGGCACTCCCAGCCAGTCCTCCCGTCGCAGGCAATGCCAATCATCCCCTGGAACCTCAATCTTTCGGGGCAGTGAGGAGTATAGGGCACTCAGCCCTGTGGCCAGCACCTGGGGGCCATCCCCAAGGACAAGTTACAAAAAGCGCAGACAATATAAAAATAGGGAATCAGGGGAGTTACTAACCCAGAGTTTTGACAGGAGTAGGGGAAAGAGCTATTCCTAAAGCAGATACTTAGTTACTGAATGTGCCAGGACATCACCTGGGAACACTGGCCCATGAAGAACCTTAGTACCTGTGCTATCCACCTAAGCCCATGTTTCATCCCCACCCCAACCCCAGGTACTTCTTTCAAACCCAAGGGGTCACTACCTAAAGGAGAAGGACCCAGTACATAGCCCCTCCACGTCTTCTGGATAGCGAGTGTCTACACACCATACCCCACCCCCATCCCAGGAGGTGCTGACCGGGCAGAAGTACGAGTGATCTGCAATGTAGCGGCCCACAGTGGGACTCCCAGCTGACAGAGCCATGAGCAGGAGTAGGGCGTCACGAGCCTGCTGGCCCAGCGTGCCCTCTCGATGGACGAAGGGAACAAGGCGAGAAAAGAGGAGAAGACGGGGGGCAGCTCCAGGCTCAGGAGGTGGCTGTAGGAAGAACTCGAGCAATGAAGGCTCCCGGGCCAGACACACACATAGCTGGCTGAGAAGTAGCACCAGGCCTTCATCTAGTGCTGGGCTACTGGGCACAGGGCGGCCACAGGCATCCAGCAAGGTCAGCAGAGCCTCACGAACTGGACCATGTCGCAACAGTGGCTGGCGAGCTTCGCTCACTAGCATCTCAAACAGTTTCAACTGCTCAGCCCGCCGTTCCTCAACCCCATCCCCAAGCTCATCCCACTGAAGCTGCCACGCCAACACACGGGTTAGCAGGTCCTCACGCAGAGCAAACTCCAGCAAGGGCCCAGGGGCCGTGGGGGCGGAGGGAACCGCACGATCTTCTACCAGCAGTGTCAACATCTGGTAAGTGTGGTTGCGCACAGCACTGAGATCATCTACACCCCCAGCCGCACGAGGTCCTTGCCGCTCCAGGATTCGCACCACCTGAAGAAGACAAAAGATAGAAGGAATCTAAGATGTTATGATGACTAAATGGGATGGTGAGAGAACACAGCAGGTTAGAGGATTCAGGTAGCCAGTAGATCAGGCCATTTTGCATAGAATCTCCTACCTGAGACCAGTGATTCTTGAAGACCATGAGGCAGGTCTCAGGATCAGCCATGACAGGGGTCTGCAGATTGGCCCCCTGAGGTACACGGTGCCCAGGGCCCCGGGAGGCCAATCTGCTCAGCCAGTTCATCCTCTCCATGAGGCAGGCTGGGCAGGGCCAGTGGCCAGAGGGCCACTCTCTGAGAATCTGCCAGCTGGAGGCTTTCTCCACTTGTATCTCTAGTCTGCTTCATCCGGTCTGTAGGAGCCAGTAGCTGGCCATGGAGCCAAAAGATATACCAGGCTAGAGTAGTAAGCCCAGAGGTCACTGCCTAGTCCAGACCTGCAAATCTAATTCAGAGAGAGAGAAAGGAAGAGATCAACAGGAGTTTGCCTCTCTCCACTCCCCAACAGGCAGAACTCAGAGCCACCAATCCACTGAAAATTCCACTCATGCATAGCATCTTAAACAGAACTCATTTCTACCACCAAACCTGTTACTCCTCCAGCCTTCTCCATCTCAAGAAATGATACCAACATTCACCTACATGCTCAGGCCAAAAACTTGAGGATCCTCCTTATTTCTTCTTTTCCTTAATTCTAATACCTAATTCAACAGCAGCAAACCCTATCACCTATACCCTCAAAGCATATCTTACTATTGCAATTGTTTCCAATCTGGTCTCTGTGCTGCCAGTCTTGCCTCCCACCTCACCTCCCTGACAGGTATTTCTTTTTCTTTTTCTTTTACTTAGTTACTTAGTAGGCTCCACACCAAGCGTGGAGCCCAACTTGGAGCTTGAACTCAGGACTCTGAGATCAAGACCTGAACTGAGATCAAGAGTTGATACTTAACTGACTGAGCCACCCAGGCACCTCAGAGCAATATTTGTAAACTAAATTATGTTACACCTCTCCTCTTGAGGTGTATACCCACTGAATACTCTCCAATGATTTCCCATCACACTAGTAATAATCCAAATACCTTACCGTGGCTTTTAGAGCCCTATATGATCTAGTCTGTATTCACTTTCTACCATCCTCCTCCTCACTCATACTTTTCTCGTACAGGCCTTCTTGAATACGTTCTACTCCCTCAACCTGGAATGCTCTTCTGACCTTCACATTGTTCACAACACTCCATTGTTTCTGAATGCAATTTCCTCAGAGGCCTTACTTAATTCTATCTAACTAGCACATCTTTACTCTCTAGCTTCCTAATCTTACTTTCTTCTTAGCAGGTTTCACTATCTAAAGATACTTATTTGCTTATTTATTTGTCTAGCTTCACCACTAGAATACAAGCTCACTGAGGGCAAGGTTTACCTGTTTTGTTTACTGTTGTATCCCCGGTACCTAAAGCAATACCCAGGGACTCAGTAAATATTTGCTGAATGTACGAATGCTTAAGTAAATAAATGAATGAACAAATGAATGAACGATCAAGAAACCCAGTCTTGGGGCACCTGGGTGTCTCAGTCAGTTAAGTGACTGTGGCTCAGTTAAGTGACTGTGGCTCAGGCCATGATCCCCGGGTCGTGGGATCAAGCCCCCTGTGAGGCTCCCCGCTCAGCAGGGAGTCTGCTTCTCCCTCTCCCTGTACACCTCTCCCCGCCTCCCTCTGCACTTTTCTCATGCGCTCAAGCTCTCTAAAAAAATAAATAAAATCTTAAAAAAAAAAAAACAAAAAAAAAACAGTCTTGGCATACCTGGCTGGCTCAGTCAGTAGAGCATGCTACTCTTGGCCCCAGGGCCAACGTGAGTTGGAAACCCACACTGGCTGTAGAGATTACTTAAAAAAAAAAAAAAAAAAAAACTTAAAAAAAAAGAAAGAAATCCAGTCTTGATCCGACTCTAACCATCTGGGACGGCTGAGGAAGAAATTATTTTGTACCTGTCACAGTCCTTCCCTAGAAGCCTACCCAGTAGGAAATTACCCAATAGACCCTTAACTAGCTGAATATACTTAAGAGGTAGAAATCTAGAGCCAATCAAAAGAGCAGGACATTCATTTCAGCAAAGAACACAGGGACACATTCCCATATAGAGATACATATACCCCACTCCTGCCAGATATATACAACACTCACTCCTGGGGACATGACATGACACCCTCCCTAGAGAAAGGGGAAAGGTACCAAAATAGCTGTTGGCCTAGACCATAGCTCACAGCTCCTTCTCTATCACACCCCTCACCCCCTCAGTAGTATTCAGAGGAAAGGTGTGGTTCAGTTGTCCTTCCTCTTTAGGCTCAACAAAGGCTGAAGGAACCAGAGACCTGGCACCGCCTCACACTTTGCCCTCAGGTTATGTTAACACCATCCCCTTCCACCCAGATTCTCCATTACCAACTCACAACTAAAGGAAGGTAGCAACTAGGCTTAAGGAAACCTTTGAACAGGAGATAGTCTTCTATAACAAAGGGCAGAGCCAATCCTAAACAGCAGGCAGGACTCACTCACTAACTCTGTAACTAAGTACATCCATACTGATAAAGTACTGAGCACACTGCTAAATAATCAATGGAAACACAAAGACAGATAAAAACAGTTGGAGAACATAAATAAAAACTCCAATGAATATTACTAACAGAGGTATTTACAAAAAAGTTACAGAGACATGAAAGAAAGCAACTAATTCTGCCTGAGAGACTATAAGAGTTTCCAGAAAAGAGATGATGTCTTACTTAAGTCTTTAGCAATGAGATACTGGCCACAAAGGGAACAGAGGGAGAGGCCTTCATATTAAAACAGTATGTACAAAAATACGGCACCATGAAAGAACATGATAAACTTGAAAAACAGTTCCGGGTTTGGGGTGGCCTAATCAAAGACTACTTAGAGAAGAGAGATACAATATTTAGTTGAAGGGTAAATATGGGTGAAGGTTATAATTATCATTGAGTATCAAGTTTAGGTTTTATCTATTGACACCCTGGAAACAAAGGAGGTTTTCAGACAAAGAAATGACAAGATTAAATTTGCTTTTAAAAAGATGTCAGATAGCAGTATAAGATGGAGCAGAGAGAGGCAGATGGCAGATGAATTAAAGTGGTAAGAGCAAGATTAGAAAAGATAAATCTGAGATTCACCTTTATCTTAGCCATGTCCCAGGTGATAATGAAATTATTTACACCTGTAATATCTATGCCAATAATAGCAAGCTCGTGCAAAAGGGATCAGATCACTCCTTCTTCTTCACATTACAGTGCCAACACAGTGCCTGGCATTCAACAATGTTTGTGGAACTAAATGCTAAATTAAAAATAATTATAGTTAACATATATCGAGCACTTACTATGTGCCAGGCTCTATTCTAAGCACTATATGTAGTAGCTCATTTAAACCCCATAAAAACTCTAGATGTACTATTATCTCCATTTTACACATGAGAAAATCAAAACCTACAAAGAGTAAATATACTAAGTCAGCTAGCTAAAAGGAGGAAGACTGGGATGCAAATGCAGATACTCTGCATCCACTTAATTTAGCCAGGAGGTAGAAGCAACAAGACCTGACAAATGGAGGATAAGAGAAGACTCTAATATGAACTATAGGAGATTCAGTAAAAGATAATGCCATTAATGGGTCAGAAACATATAACAATAGTATAAAAGTGTTTTAGAAAAGAGGATGAATAGCTTTGTTAAGCTTTGAGACACCTATAGGATATCCATAATGTTCAGAAAGCAAATAGAAATATTATCCTTGAGCTCAAGAGTGAAATCAAGACTAGAGATATATACCCAGGACTCAAGAGTTTATATAGGTGGTAGATGAAGCTATGCGATGGATGGAATCAAACAAAGACATCAGCAGATCTTGAAAGGAGCTGAGGATGACATCATGAGGAAAACCAGAAATTAGGAAAGCAAAGGAGGTGTCTTTGAAGACTGTGAAGGTAGCCAGAAATGGAAGGAAAAATCCAAGAAATAATGATAATCTAGAATTCAAAGAAAGGAAGTTTCAAGAAAGTGGAGACTGCCATAATCATAATGTATAGTCTACGGAGAGACTAAGTAAAATAAAGATTGAAAATGATCAGTCAGTTTTAGCAATCAAGTTTTAGATAAACTTAGGAAACTAATTAGTTAAAGAATGACTAAGCCACAGAAGTATAAGACACAATAACAGGAAAGTCAGTGACATAGGGAGGGATGAAAATAGGGCAATGGCTTACAGAAGCTAGGAGGGATGGGAGGAGTCAAGAGAAATAGCTTTTACTCTTTGGTTTGGTTTTATTTTAGGATGGAGAGCCTCAAAGATGTTTGTTAAGTGAGGAAAAGAAGTATGAAGAAAATAACAGGTTGTAGATAAATGAGCTGGGGATAACTGACAGAAAAATCAGATACAGGACTAGTCTGAGAAAAAGAAGTATTACTACCTTCTCTGAGAAAGGAGGAAAATAGTAATAAAGGAGGCGTGCCAGTTCAGGTAGATCTGAAACAGGGAAGCTAAAATCTTCCCACCTAACCTTCCCTCACTCACTCACCCAAGAGAGTAGGGGTGAGGCAGAAGAGGAATGAGAAGGTGATAGAGCCACAGAACGGATGTTCAGTCTTTCACACATGATTTCCTATAAACCATCAGTCATACAGTCTAGTAGCTACCAGCGGCAGGGATGTGCTTAGCCATCTGCCCAAGTCCTTATGCTACCAAGTAAGCACCGGCTGGGGAAGGCAAAGCCAACAGTTGAGAATACTGGTAAGAAATGTCTTCTTTTACGGGCTCTCTCACTGCTAGTAGCCCCAGGAGACTGCATCCTTCCTTACTGGTTTCCTGAACTCTGCCCATGCCTTTGTAAAACAATCCCTTTATTAAATTCTTCCCAAACCAAATTTGTGCAATCTGCCCCCTGCAACTGATACAAGAGCATTACTGGTTACGGAATGCTTCTCAATCATATCTCATTTGAGGACTGAAAATAGAGGCCTGACGGTCAAGTAAGAGTAACACAAAGTAGTAGGTAAAGAAGGAGCTCTGGTTTGAATCTCAGTCCACCATTTTCTAGCTGTGTGACCTTAAATAAATCATTTCACACATGGGAGCCTCAGTTTCCTTACCTAAAATTCCTGATAAAATAAGTATTGTCAGTATTTTAAAAATTAAATAAAATAATCTATGTAGGGGGGCACCTGAGTAGCTCAGTGGTTGAACATTCTGCCTTTGGCGCAGGTTGTGATCCTGGAGTCCTGGGATGGAGTCCCAATTGGGGGACTGCTTCTCCCTCTTCCTATGTCTCTGCCTCTCTCTGTGTGTTTCTCATGAGTAAATAAACAAATCTTTTAAAAAATAAATAAATAAATAACCTATGTAGCATGCCAGGCATATAAAGCAGGTGCTCTGTAAATGACATTTTCCTTTCTCCTTTCCCTTTCCTGATCCTACCTGACCAGGGTATCCTCATCCCTGACTTAGAGGAGATCTAACCTGCTCTGACACATCCATCCCTACCACCTCCCACTCAAACTCTGGTGAGCTGAAGAAGAGCCAAGCATCCAGTTTCAGCAAAGTAAAGCTTTAACATGTCCAAAACTAAACTGTCTTCAGCTCCTAGAATTCAATTCCAAAGATTAACAACCAACTCCTACCTTGCATATAACTGGAGTGCCCACTTCTGCTTCACTGCTTGACCAACAAAGGGCACTGCTCACAGACGCAAGGGGAATAGCCTCCAGGACCTTTCTTCATCCCCCCACCCCCACCCCAACTCCAACTCTACTCAAAGAGAAGAGCCACACTGAAATCAGTGTCTCAGAACACAAAAGCTAACATGTAACCCGGGCCTCCTTCACATACTGCAAAAACACAAAAGAAGACCATAGCTTGGTGTTCCTGTCACCTACTTAAGACTTTCTCATTCCCTGTTAACCGTACAAAGTTCAAAACGAGACAAAGAGAATGGAATTAATACCCTATTACTGTGCCCTTTCCTCTCATTACAAAGCCTAGAAAAAAAGAGTTGACCCCTCTTTCCAGATTTATCTTCAGGCTCAGCCACAGAGGAAAAGGAAGAAGAAAGAGCCAATCTGTCAGAACCACAAACAGCCAAGGTCAGTCACTCACCTTACAGCACAAAATATGGCCTTACAGGCACATTCAGCAAGGGTGTCCACCAACCTCAGAATAGCAGGCACAGGGCGGGAAGTGGCTCAGTCTTACTTATGGACCTTTGCCCTGGGAGAGGCAAAAGAGGGAGGGAGCTATGAGCAGGGATACACACCTGCAATACCTACAGCAGACAGGAAGACCAAAATGACCTTTCAAGAACAGGTCAGTAAAATCCTGGCATTTCTTTCCCTACAATAGCTCTTTCTAGGCAAGATGACTGATTACTGACATAAGAGGATTGAATAAGCCATTATCCTAAATACTGAAAAGTAGAAAGATCTGATTAAAACCTCATAGGAATACAAATGGTAGGGGGTGAGGGGCCAGGAGAACCTCACAGAAGCCTCCTAACCTAGAGCTCAGCTTACACATAGTCTCCCTGCTTGTCCATCCCTCATGTATAGGACAAATGGGCTATCAGTGTGTGATCCCAACTCACTCCCTCCCCTCTCCCCAAGAATCTCCGTTTCTTGCAGGGATCTCACCTGACTCCAGGACACCCTTTATACAATGTGAACCTCAATCACAGTGACTCTCCTTTACAGCAAGGAAGCTCCATGTCACACGTGGTTCTTTCTCCACCCCTCTTGGGTGATGACAAAGATGTCAAAAAGAGGAGGAGAGAATGAACTAGATCCTAAAGAACAAGGAAAGTTCACTGGGCAGAGAAGAAAAAGTATTCTTAGTAAGGGAAACAGCTATTACAAAGATCTCAAGGCTCAAAAAAGTAACATGTTTGTTAGGGAACTGTGAACAATTTATTCAAGCTAGAACACAAAATAGGGAGTGGCAGGAGACAAGGCTGGAGAGGTGAGTTCAGGCCAAATGATGCCATATTAAGGAATTTGGATGTTGTCCTACAGAACACAAAGAGCCAAAGTTTTTAAGCAGAGGAGCTCCATGATTACATTTGTATTTTTAGAAAGATCATTCTAGGGACAGACTAGAAAAGAGCAAGTCTGAAGGCAGGAGACTGTTGGGGGTGGAGGGGAGTCCAGATGAGAGACGAGGAGGAAGTAAACTAAAGCTTTACAGTGAAAATGTAGCCATGGAGATGAAGAGGAAAATAATTTAGAGGTTAACATACTAAGATTTTAGTAACTGACTAAATACAGGGGGTGAAGGAACAGAAAGAATGAAGATAACAGTGAAGCCTTTGCCTGGACTGTGATACAGCATGTGGTACAACAGCACACTCTCAGAGCAAAGACAGTGAGTTCTATTCTGGACATGTAAATCTGTAATACCTGTGGAGATATATGGCAGAGCACTGAATATATATGACGGGAACACAGAGAGAGATTATATCCTCATGATATGCTTTTGTATTTCACACTCTCTCTCTAAATTAAAATTATCTTTTCATGTATCTACCTCTCCCAACCTGAGTGAGAATTCCTTGAGACCTTAGACGACCATGTCTCACTCATCTTATCTCATAAAATTTAAGTTTCAGACTACATACTGAAAAAGTATTTGCTAAATGAATAAATGAATTCATATATGAATGAATGAATTTGCTTTCCTAGCACTCAGCAGAGTACCTGGTGCATAGCCAAAGTGGAGTAAATGGTTACATACAGCACTCTAAATATGTTTCTATCTCTACATCACCATCCTCATTTATGTTACTTCTCAGATCTACCACTAGTCTGTATGTCTAAGTCAAAAGCCATTTTACTTACTGTACTACTATTTCAACAGAGTTCAGTATAGTTTACCAAACCCAGTGCTTTCTCCAGAACACTCAAGAATTTGGACAGTCCCTAAGAACCCTCTGATGACTTGACTAATCCAACCACCATCACAATGTGATCCAGGTACTACGTGATCTGTTCCCATGTCATTGCCACAATATTAAACAGAACCCTCATCTTGGGCAGCCCCGGTGGCTCAGTGGTTTAGCACCACCTTCAGCCCAGGGCCTGATCCTGGAGACCGGGATCCAGTCCCACGTCGGGCTCCCTGCATGGAGCCTGCTTCTCCCTCTGCCTGTGTCTCTGCGCCTCTCTCTTTCTGTCTCAAATGAATGAATGAATGAATGAATGAATGAATGAATGAATAACGAACCCTCATCTCTGTGGCACTCTCAAAATCTCTTTAATCTCTTTTGGAACCACATTAATTATAAATCATTAAAAAATGCTTTTTGCCAATATAACGTCCTCCAGGTCATCACAACTCTTCCCAAACCTAACATGTCTTTTACTCCACATGGCTTCCACTCTCTGCTACAAATCTTCTTTCCCCAAGTCACTCACTCTCAGGAAACCAAAGTTTGGGCTCAGCTTTGTCACTGTCACGATGTGACCTCTGGTTTATGAATGATTCATCATCTATAACATAAGAATTCCTGCCCTTGCCTACTTCACAAAGTATGTAAACCCAGTGAAATGTGAGATTGAATGAATGCTGTTCAAATGTCAGAAGTTATCTAGAATTACTGTCTAAACACAGGCTTCCTAAAAACATAACAACAACAGCCACACCATCATCACTCTAAATTTCTGCATTTCAGGAACCAGTAAAAATAATTTCTAAAAATTTTTGAAAATAGGCTTGTTACTTTTTATTTCGGCAAATAAGACCATTTCTTTAAAGCCCACCATCTACTGTCACCGTTATTTCATCAGTCAGAAAGCACTTTAACACTAAAATAATCATCTCAGAATGAACTTATCCTTATGGAAAACTCATGTTTCATGTCATCTTCCTCTCTTTCCTCCTGGATGGATGAAATCTTTATCGTGGACTGACACTATCCTTGGCCCAATGTTTAGTAGTCACTGCTCCAAACCCTGTCATGATACATGTCAGTTACAGGGTTTTGCTCATCAGGGTAGGCGGTAAAGGGTTCCACCAGCAACAAAATGTTTGGCCTCCAGAGAGAAGCAATGGAAACATACCACGGGTCAGAACAGTTGGTTCTGAGGCTGAGACTCTAGAACAGAATGGCAACTTGGGCTTTGGCTGCTCCTCATTCTCAAGAGAATAGTCCTGATGGGAAAGGCCTAAATCTCCCTGAGGTCGGGGAAGGATAGTATCTGGGCTCTATGGTCAACTGCCACTAGAGAGGACAATTTAGTGGTGAAGTGCCATCCCAGCTGTCTGGAACTTATAAAATGTTCATGTGAGTATGGGTTGGCAGGGAGAAAGGGATCTGTAACATACTAATAATAAAGTGAATCCAAAACTGTGTCATGGACAGAGGAATGAGTTGCAAAGGGACAGGAGAAAACTTCTGCGGGCGGTATATGTTCAGTATCTTGAAAGTGGTGACGGTTTCACAGATGTAAACATATGGCAAAACTCATGTACAGGTTACCTATGAGCAGTTTATTGTATATACATTTACCTCAGTGAGGTAGGATTTTTTTTTTTTCTGTGAGAAACTGAGAGCAAACCCATTCTGTTTGAGACCCTAAATATAGTGTTGCATGTAACAAACCACGTGACTTTCACGAAAGTAGAATTAGCTACTGAAAACGGTTAGTCCAACTTACATGACAACCCTCGGAGTCCCGCAGCCAAGCATAGGTGTAGGTGAGGGGCAGCAGGGGAGTAAGGATGCCCAGAAGCAGGTGGAGAGAAAACAAACGAGAGGCTGTCACAGCCAAAAAAAAAAAAAAAAAAACAACTCCATGCGAGGGACCATCTCCAAGTCTGGAGTCCCAAAGAGGAACTTGAGAAACTGGCAGTTTCAGTGATTACTCTGGTTGAAAACTAAGCCTCAAGAAATGATTTTATCATAGTTATTACTGCTCGTGACGCCTTCATTTTTCTGTCCTCGAAAAGCCAAGTGCACGACACTCGCACCCAAGCTGTCCTACTCGGTCTGCAGCTGGGCAGGACCCTGGGCAGGACAGTCCATCCAAGTAGGCTCCGGAGCCAACCTCAACGTTACGGATCCTCGTCCCTTCCCGCACGCCCTACCCTCAACTCCCGCATCCACGCCCCAGCAGCCCGCACGCTCCTGCCTTTGCCCTCTCCTCTCCCCTCCCGCACAGGCCGTACCCTCACTCAGCTCCCAGGGCTGCCCTCACCCCTGCCCACAGGTGCCTCAGCCCCTCCATAGCCGTGTTCACAAGTCCCTTCCCTTGGCCCCTCGAGAAGCACCCCCAGCCCCTCCTCCCTTGCCCGCTCACCCTCCGGCTCTCCCGTGCTCTCCTACCTGAGACACTCACACCGGCCCCTCACCACATGCCAGCCCCTCACCCTGTCCCCTCACAACCAGCAGTCACCAAGTCCGCTGCCGTCTTTCGTCAGCTCCTCAGCCTCTCACGCGCCTCTCCGGGCCCTGCGGCCCATACTTGCCGTTCACTCACAGAACCCCGACCCTGACCAGGCCCGATGGCCGCAGCCCTGCTAGGTGAGCTCAGGCCGCCGCCATCGCTCCTCAGGCGCACCAGCCGCGCCCCGCCCCGCGCCACACGCAACCCGCGCCCCCGCGCACCCCACGTAACCGCCCAGCGACGCACCGCTGGGCAGTGGCGTGCCAGCTCATTGGCTGGACCCGTCCAGAGCCGGAGCGTCGAAGCTTGTTTCCTGGCAACGGCCGAGCGCAGGGGCGGGGCCGCCGACGGCATTCCGAGCAAGGAGCCCCGCCTCTTCCCCGGGCCCCGCCCCCTCGCGCCCTAAACCCCACCCCTCTGAAGGACTCCAGCGTGTCACAGGGAAAGACTGCTGGGGAGGCGGAGGCCCGTAGGGCGGAGGCGGAGCCTGAGGAGGAAAGGTCGAACCGGAGGGCAGAAGGCGGGACCTGAGGGAGGGCCGCGACTCTAAGAGGCAGGGACAGGCCAGGGGCGGGGCTGAGGAGGGAGCTGAGCCCGGGAGACTCCGTGGGGGGCGGAGCCAATGGTCCTGGGCGGTGCTGAGGGTGGAAGAGTGGGCCGGGGGGCGGGGCTAGAGCGAAGGGTGGGCCTGCGGGGAGGAGTCAGGGGGGGGGGGCGGGGCCTATGGAAAAGCTGAGCCCAAGAGAGCGCTGACTGCAAACAGACCAGGTCGTTTTTGCCCCAACTGCGCGCAGGACTTGGACAGTGCCGGGGCGATGACCTCCCCTTCCTAGCTTCCCAACACCCGCTGTCCCGTGATTCGCCTTGGACACCGTCTTGTTCAGTCACTCAAGGAGCAAGGAATAAGCACCCCCACCCCAGGCAAGATTCCAGATCAACTAGAACCCATCTCTGTCCTGCAAGACCTCAGCCCTTTTTTTTTTTAGTTTTTTTTATTGGAGTTCAATTTGCCAACATATAAAATAACACCCAGTGCTCATCCCGTCAAGCGCCCCCCTCAGTGCCCGTCACCCAGTCACCCCCACCCCCCGCCCACCTCCCCTTCCACTATCCCTTGTTCATTTCCCAGAGTTAGGTGTCTCCCATGTTTTGTCACCCTCACTGATATTTTCACTCATTTCCTCTCCTTTCCCTTTATTCCCTTTCACTAATTTTTATATTCCCCAAATGAATGAGACCATATAATGTTTGTCCTTTTCCGATTGACTTATTTCACTCAGCATAATACCCTCCAGGTCCATCCACGTCGAAGCAAATGGTTGGTATTTGTCATTTCTAATGGCTGAGGAATATTCCATTGTATACATAGACCACATATTCTCTTAAGACAGACCATTGCAATATAGTGTAATAATTGCTATCAAAGAGCAGCACTTAGCATGGCTTGTGTGTATGAAGGGAAAGAAGGGCGAAGGGGCTTAGGAAAACCATCAGGAGTAAATGATGTCTGGGGCACCTGGGTGGCTCAGTAGTTGAGCATCTGCCTTTGGCTCAGATCATGATCCCAGGGTCCTGAGATCGAGTCCTGCGTTTGCTTGTCCCTCTGCCTATGTTTCTGCCTCTCTGTGTGTGTCTCTCATGAATAAATAAATAAAATCTTCCCAAAGAAAAATGAGTAAATGATGTCTAGGAACAAGCAAGAATGTGGTAAACTAA
This sequence comes from Canis lupus familiaris, assembly GCF_011100685.1. NCBI lineage: Eukaryota > Metazoa > Chordata > Mammalia > Carnivora > Canidae > Canis > Canis lupus. The sequence goes on from NC_049242.1 coordinate 30,080,346, forward strand.
GATACAGAGATGAAAGTTTCAGATCAGGTCTGTGATTTATTTCAAAGTATTGTACCAATGTTAACTCCCTGGTTTTGATCACTGTACTCTAGTTATATAAGATGAGAACAAGGGAACATGGCTAAGGAGTTTACAGGAACTTTCTGTACCTTTTTTGCAACTTTCTGCAAGCCTGAAATTAGTTTAAAATAAAAAGCATTTAAAAAGAAGAAATGGAAGTTTCAGCCCAAAGGATCAGTCATACTAAGGCAAGGAAGAATGAACAACAGGTGGGAAGGTGCTCTGGGAACTACAATCAGTACAGCATGCCTGGAGCCTAGACAACATGCAAAGGAAACACAGCAATGAGGCTGAAGACATGGATAAAGGTCAGGAACAGGAGATTTGCATGCCATGTGAAGGAGTTCAGATTTTATCCTTGGGATAGCATAGAACTGTAAAGAATTTTATACATGGTCAAACTGAGAAGGCCCAAACTGAAGTAATAAAGTTACAGAGAAATGGACATGTAGATATTAGAAGGTAGGGCACCAGGGCTTGAGGACTAGATGAATATGAAAGGGAAAAAAATTAAAAACTGATGCTTAGTTTATATAAGTTTATTCACAGGCAAAACTCAACTATGGTATTAGAAGTCAGGCTAGTGATTACACTTGGAAAGCACAGACTGGAAGGGGGCAGAGTAGGGTTCTTGTGAAGGCCACTTACATGGGTGTGTTCACTTCATGAAATTCATCAATCTATATACTTAGGAGATGTGCACTTTTTAATATATATGTTTGTTCTGGTTACTATGCTGCATAACAAATCATCCCAAACTAAGTAGTGTAAAACAACCACCATTTCTTTATGCTCATAGATTCTGGGAATTCAACCAAGATACAGCAAGAATGGTATATCTCTAGTCCATAATGCCTGGGGCCTCCTATAAGACACCTGAATGCCTGGGAGTGACTTGAGGCTGGTGGCTAGAGTTATTTGAGTCTTCTTCACTCTTTTTCACATGTCTGATGTGAACAAGGGCTGGGACAACTCAAAGGCTGAGCTCAGTTGGGACTGCCAAACACAGTACAGAGACACAACTGTTCTTTGTGGCTTGCACTTCTCACAATGTGGCAGCTAGGTTCCAAGAGGGAGTATCCTGACATGGAGCTTCCAAACAATGAGAATTCCCAAGAGAACCAGAAGGAAGTTGCACAGCCTTTTATGATTCAGCCTCAGAAGTCACTCCTGCTATATTCTATTGGCTGACACATTCATAAGGGAGGAGTGTCAAAGAATTTGTGGCCATTTTTAGAAACTGCCACAATGTCATGACATTAATAATAATGAGAGTAATAATAATAAATACTAGTGCTAGATGTTTGGGCTGAAGGCCAGAAGGAGGGATTACAAGAGAAAGAACAGATAAAGGAAAATAGCTCAGTTATAGATCCAATGGGCTAAAGGTGACTGTGGAATATCCAAGGGAGGACATCCAGTGAGCAGTTAGAGGTATAGATCGAGTTCCTGAGAGTCATTAGGTAGGAAAGGAAATCCTTTGGGTGACTAAGATTGGCCAGAGAGAGCTAGGAGCATGGAAAGAGAGAAAGGCCTAGGTCATAGTCCTAAAAAAAACACCAACACAGAAAGGATGGGCAGACTGGCTTACAAAAAGACTGAGAAAAAATAAGTAAAAACCAAGAAACTGTGGTGTCACAGAAGCTGTGGGAAAAGAGGATTTCAAAAAAAAATAAAATGTTGGAGACTATAGACATTTCTTCCATGAAATTCTTCAAAACACATATCTGACCATATTACTTAACTATCCAAAACACTCCACAGGTTCTCCATTGCCTTAAGATAAAACCCTAGCTTTATAAAATGGCTGAGAAAGTTCTCCCTGGGCTGTCCTCAGCCTGCTTCATCTTGCACCACTAGCCCCTCACATTCTCTACAGAAACTATTTGATGTCTCCCAATCACCCTTGTTTTTTAAAGCCTCTATGCACTTTGCCTCTACTGCTTGCTCTTTGTTCTCCCATCTCTAGACCTAACTCCTGTTCATCCTACAGAACCCAGGCTCAGTTGGGACCCTCCTTATAGTGTAATGGCTGTATGTATATCCACCTAACAGAGAAACCCATCAAACTGATATGTAACTGCCTCTCGACCCGATTATTTCCCCTACCAAACTCTGAGTTTCTAGAGGGCAGGGAGTATGTTTCATTCATCTTTTATCCCCAACATTGAGCATAATAGTGGCCTGGTACATACATAGCAGGTATTCTGATTATGACTGAGAAAAGATGATAGAAGTGAAGGGGACATCAGTATGAGGGAGAATTTTTAGGACTTTACTGTTTGTTTTGCTATGGGAGAGATTTAAGCATGCTCATAGAAAGGGGAAAATTAAGAAGGTTGAGGATCTAGATAACATATGAAATAGCTAATGGGATCAGGTACTAGAGGTAATAAGAAAGGAATGAGGGCAAAATCCCCAAAGAAGGGCCCCCATCACACTCATCCAGTAAGATTGAGGTAAGGTGGGGTTGCCTGGGTGACTCAGTTAAGTGTCTGACTGTTGATTTTAGCTCAGGTCATGATCTCAGGGTCAAGAGATCAAGCTCCAAGTTGGGCTCCATGCTCAGAGGGGAGTCTACTTCACATTCTTTCTCTCCCTCAGCCCCTTCTCCTGTTATTCTCTCTCTCTCTCTCTCCCTCTCTCTCTCCAATAAATAAATAAATCGTTTTTTAAAAAAATTGAGATAAGTTGGGTGCAGAAAATGAAAACAGAACTCACATTTGATATGACAAGCGTTCTTTGTCCCAAGAGACTAGTTCAGCACCTGACATAAGTGAGCTATTCTGTAAATAGTTGTTAAATGAATAAATAATGAGGCCCAAGCAGGTAATTTACACAAAGTAAAACAGAATGACTGAGCCTACACTGGCACCCGCTTCTGCTGACTTAGAAGACCCCTAAGTAGTTCAGCTTGGCAGGTGAGAGAAGAAACAAGGCCCAGGCTTACCTCTGAGGTATGCACCCCCACCTCCTCCAGGGACCTCATTAGAGATGTTTAGCTGGGCAAGTGTAAGCCCAGGCCCTGGGAGACAGGGCGGGGCGCTGGAGCCACACCGCCTCTGCCCCTTCAGTAAGGGCTGGCCCTGGTTGTGTTGCTAAGAGCTTCAGAAGTCAGGGAAGAGTCACAGCTGGAGATCAAGGGCAGCCTCTTCAAGGCAGGCAAGCAGGCAAGCAGTAGCCCCCACCTCCTGAAGCCACCCATCAATCAGCAGAGGCCCTGGGTATCTCACATCCAAGCATCAGGCCACAGAAGCATGAACCAGGACAGCAAAGTAAAGACGACGGAGTCCAGCCCCCCTGCCCCACCCAAGGCCAGGTGAGAGATCCCGGTCCCTGTGTCACATCTTTCCACCTAACTGAATGGAGTCTGATTCTTATTGATGCCCCCAGTGACAAACTCAATATTGAATGTCTGGTGAAGAAAATGAAGCACTGCTTCTCCTCTTCTTTCCACAGGAAGTTGCTGCCTGTCCTCGACCCATCTGGGGATCACTACTACTGGTGGCTGAACACGATGGTCTTCCCAGTAATGTATAATCTCATCATCATCGTGTGCAGGTTCGGCAGGGTGCTGAAGGAAGGGTCTTAAGCAGAGATAAGAGCTCAAGAGTCAGGCCAAGGAAAGGGGCAGGCCCTTGGTCAGGACCCAAGGGAGAGGCAGCATGGTAGAGAGGACCCAGGGCAAAGTGCTGAGTGCCTTGGGGAGATTGCATTACACAGAGGGTGTTCTTGAGCCAACCTTTTCTATCCCTGACATACAGAGCCTGCTTTCCTGATTTGCAACACAGTTATCTGGTGGCCTGGTTAGTGCTGGACTACACAAGTGACCTGCTATACCTACTGGACATCGTGGTGCGCTTTCACACAGGTCAGTGAGCCCAAGGCTGACCCTTTGTCCCATGTTACCTTCCTAAAGATGGTCTTTGAGGCACAAGGAAGTGACCCCCTCCCTGATAGCAGTTTTGCATGCCTCCATGCTCACAACACCCCTATGCCCATCCCAGAAACCCTGGAGCAAGTTTATGTCCATCCCTATCCTGTCCCCGTGTCTGTCTCCCTGTCTTACGGTGGCCCACCCACACTCAGCCTTATTAGTGAGGTAAGCGGTGCCTTGACTCAGCCCCATACCTCACCCCATCTCATGGCTGATCCCAGCCTGTCTCCACCTCCTCCTCCCCAGGATTCTTGGACCAGGGCATCCTGGTGGTGGACAAAGGCAGGATTTCAAGTCGCTACGTTCGCACTTGGAGCTTCTTCTTGGACCTGGCTTCCCTGATGCCCACAGACTTGGCCTTCCTGCGTCTGGGCCCACACACTCCTACAGTGAGGCTGAACCGCTTCCTGCGTGCGCCCCGCCTCTTTGAGGCCTTTGACCGCACAGAGACCCGCACAGCTTATCCAAACGCCTTTCGCATCACCAAGCTGATGCTTTACATTTTTGTTGTTATCCATTGGAACAGCTGTCTATATTTTGCCCTGTCCCGGTACCTGGGCTTCGGGCGTGATGCCTGGGTGTACCCTGACCCCGCACAGCCTGGCTTTGAGCGTCTGCGGCGCCAGTACCTCTATAGCTTTTACTTCTCCACGCTGATCTTGACCACTGTGGGTGATACGCCGCTGCCAGCGCGGGAGGAGGAGTACCTCTTCATGGTGGGCGACTTCCTACTGGCTGTCATGGGTTTTGCCACCATCATGGGTAGCATGAGCTCTGTCATCTACAACATGAACACTGCAGATGCAGCTTTCTATCCAGACCATGCACTGGTGAAGAAGTACATGAAGCAGCAGCATGTCAATCGCCGACTGGAGCGGCGAGTTATTGACTGGTGAGGATGCTGGGGTCCCAGACCAGAACAGGGAGAGGTGTCCTGGATAAAGCCTGAGAAAGGTGGCTGGGTCCTTACTGCCTAGCAGGCCAGGCAGGGCAACTAAAGCATGGCATTCATTGAGAGGTTCACTGGGCAGGGCTTAGAAAAGAATGTCTTCCACTAGTTGCATCTGGACTTAGGGGACTGGGTTGGATAAGAGATTATAGGGAGAGGAACTCATACACAAGGAAGGATAACCTGGAATAAAAACTGCCACTGCCTGGTAGGGCTCAGAAGTCCCTGGAAGGGCTAAAGGGAGAAGAGCAAGACTTGCCAGAGGATGGCCAACAAAATGGTTGACTATGTCATAGTTGTCCATATTATGGGATAAACAAAAGGAAATGTCAGCAAGTAGAGGAACTCAAGCAGGGGGCCGTTAAATACAGGGTTTGGTGATTGAAGTAGGTAGCAGTGGGATGGTACAAGGCATCACTGAATGGTGGGTGGGGTAAAGTTTGACCGTAGGTAAAAGGTATCTTATTCATTGTCGACTGGAGGCTTTCAGGCCCTGGGTAAGGGAAAAGAGGTCAAAACATATCTGTGTAGTGACCCTGGAGTGAAGATATTCATCAGCCAACTGTCAAGTATTCCCATGACCCCTGTGAGATCTCAGTGTGACTGGGCCCTTGGCTGAGGCTTAGCTGAATCCTAACGGAAGGAATAGAGTTAGGCATCTAAGGAGCTGGTGAAGAACAATTGCTGCCCTTGTCCCCAGGTACCAGCACTTGCAGATCAACAAGAAGATGACCAACGAGGTAGCCATCTTACAGCACTTGCCTGAGCGGTTGCGGGCAGAAGTGGCTGTATCTGTACACTTGTCTACTCTGAGTCGGGTGCAGATCTTCCAGAACTGTGAGGCCAGCCTGCTAGAGGAGCTGGTACTGAAGCTGCAGCCCCAGACTTATTCGCCGGGAGAATATGTCTGCCGCAAGGGGGACATTGGCCGGGAGATGTACATCATCCGTGAGGGTCAGTTGGCTGTGGTGGCAGATGATGGCGTCACACAGTATGCTGTGCTTGGTGCAGGGCTCTACTTTGGGGAGATCAGCATCATCAACATCAAAGGTAGGCACCCCAGTGTTTGTTCCAGGACAGGGCTGGGAGGGGACAGCAGAACCCTGCACTGACACTAAGTGGTACTCCAGGGCCTACAGATTAAGGAAACCTGCCCCCTTGCCTGAGTCACTAGAAAAGCAGGACACAGAGGGTCTGTACCCTGAGAAGAAGCCGAGCCAAGGTTAGCATACAAGGTGGATCCTTGGAAAGAGGAAGTAGATCTGCTCTGTGGCTGTCAACCCAAGGCACCAACAGACCAGTGGAAAGTGACAGAGATGATATTTATTGCCACACTCACCACTTGCCATGTTCAAAGTGCTTCACAAGTACCAACTCACTAAATTCTCACAGTAACTCAGGTAGGTACCATTACCTGTATTTTAAATGTAAGGAAATAGGGGTACAGAGATGTTTGGGAAACTGTCCAAGGCCATTGAGATAATAAGTACACACACTTGGAGTCAGTACAAGAAACTTTCTCACAGCCAGATGGAAAGGAGGTTAGAAGGAAGGCATTGCCGTTCTCTCCACCAACTCCAGGCCAGGCCAAGTACTAAGCGCTGACACGCCGATTCCTTTTATCCACCTGCGCAGTAGGTGTCGGTATGCCTAAACACAAGCAAAGACACTGAGGCCCCAGGAGATGGGGGGACATGGCAAGGAGTGAGTGCGCTGTCACTGACTGAAGCCACGGGGCTGTCAGCCTGGGGATTGCACTCTCTAATTGTGCCAAGGGCCTCACATCTGGCCTCCAAGGACCCTTCAAGCTCCATTTCCTGGATGCGGTCAGCTGCTGTCTACCTGGTTTTGGACAAGTCATTTCCCTTTATTAGGCCTCAGTTTTCTCATCTATCCAATAGGGGATGATATCAAAAACCCAAAGGGCAAAAAATAAATAAATAAATAAATAAATAAAAATAAAAAAAATAAAAAAATAAAAAAATAAAAAAAAAACCCAAAGGGCTATTTGTGAGGATTAAATGAGTTCTATGGATAAGGCATCAGCACAGTGTCTAAAGCATAGCAAGTGTTCACAAAGGGTAGTTCCTCTGAGCTTTGCAGCATTCGGCCTAACGTATCTTCCCCGCAACCCCTCACCAATACCTTCCTAAAAATGTGAATACAGCTCCCTTGCTCAAAATATTTCAGTACTTTCCCACTGCCCTCAGAATAAGGTGTAAACTCCCTGTAGTGGTTTACCACACCCAGTGTGCCCTGCTCTCCCTTCCTCTTTCCATTCTCTTCACACTTTGTACTTCAGCCCCTCTGGACTGCTTACAGTTTGCTGCAGCCACCTGTCTCCTACCTACATCTCCCTCTGCTCATACTCCTCCCTCTGCCTGGATATCTCTTCCCTCCCCCAGCCCTCCCCCTCTGACCCCTGCTCAGTCAGACATCACTCCCTCTAGGCTTCCTCAAAGCTTCTGCCAGCTTGTCAGGGACTCTTTACCAGTCTTCCCACAGCATTGGATGCACACCTCTACACTGCACCAGCTATATACTGTTTTGTTACTATTCCTATCCCATTAGATGTCTAACACCTCTAGACTGAATTCTTGCAGGCACATCACTATTACCCACCCATCTCAGGGCCTGGTCCCCAGTAAACGAGTAAATGAAAGAATTAATAAAGCAGAAAGAGAAGCCTGAAAGCACAAATACGGAGGTAGGGGTCCTGGTTCAGGAATGAAAAACCCCTGACACCTATCCTAATTAACTGTCCTGCCATGTGTCTGCCCATGGGCCACAGGAAACATGTCTGGGAACCGCCGCACAGCCAACATCAAGAGTCTAGGTTATTCAGACCTGTTTTGCCTGAGCAAGGAGGACCTGCGTGAAGTCCTGAGTGAATATCCAAAGGCCCAGGTTGTCATGGAAGAAAAGGGCCGTGAGATCCTGCTCAAAATGAACAAGTTGGATGTAAATGCTGAGGCAGCTGAGATTGCCCTACAGGAAGCCACAGAGTCTCGACTACGAGGCCTCGACCAGCAACTTGATGATCTACAGACCAAATTTGCTCGCCTCCTTGCTGAGTTGGAATCTAGTGCACTCAAGATCGCTTATCGCATTGAACGGCTAGAGTGGCAGACTCGAGAGTGGCCAATGCCTGAGGAAATGGCTGAAGCTGATGATGAGGGCGAGCCTGGGGAGGGAACTTCCCAGGGTGGAAAAGGCAGGACTGGCCAGGAGGGACTCCCAGACCCAGAGTGACCCATTCCTATCCCTAGGACCCCTACTTCCAAGGGAATCCAGAGTTGTAGGAAAGCCTGCCGGCAGAAATTCTGCTATCCTGTCTGCTAGGTTCAGAGATGGGAATGAATTGGGGGTATAAATGCTCACCTAGAGATATAGGAGTATAGCACCCATTCGCATCCCACTCCCCAGCGCACCCATACACACATAGACACACCCATATACACATAGACACACAGACACACACATAGACACACAGTTGCATATACACATATTGCACTCAAGACTGCATTCCATATAAAATACTCTCGAGTTCCCATTTTCAGAACACATATGCTTTCTCACAAACATAGGTATGTCTTATACCCACATAATACATATGCATTCATGCACCTCATAAAGACCCATATACTGAGACACACACCAATAGACACACAAATGCCCTCCACAGGTGTGCACACCCTTGTGAACACACAGAAACACACCCAGAGCCCTTTTCTTTACAGATATCCTTTAAATGCCTCTCACAAGGGAGTTCACAAATGTAGCCTGCAAGTTGCACTTCAATAAAGTATTTGCCTCCTCATTAAGCATTTTTGGGAGTGACAGGAAAAGGCAAAGCCAATAGAGGGCCAGGATGAATTCTGTCTGAATTCTGAGTCACCCGGAAAAAAGAGCATGTGCTGTGTAGTAGTTGGTAGATTTGATTCAACAGGGGCCTGGGATACATGATAAATTGAGAATCAGTGCTGAGCCAAGGCAAAGCAGGATCATGAATCACATGATGTAAGTGTGCACATGCTCTCATAGATAATAGTCACATATACACACTGACCATTATATTTCATTCCAGAGTATGTATCTTTAACTTTGTGAACTCTGAGTGATTTGACCTAGCTTAGTGGACCAGAGTAGACACCTCTTCTCCTTCTTCCTTCCTCTGGCCCAGTCCTGGAGCCTGAGGGCAGAATAGAGCTACTTCATGTTCAGGACTGATTTCACAGGGAGGATAGTTCACAGGGCCACTCACCTAGCCCTGCTCTACTCTGTCAGTTGTTGGAGCTGGCTTTGGTGCTGGCAGAAATCCAACCGTCCCTCTATATGGTATTTTTACTTTTTTACTTTTGGGGGTTTACTTTTTTTTTTTTACTCTTTGGGTTTTTTTTAAAGATTTTATTTATTTATTCATAGAGACACGGAGAGAGAGAGAGGCAGAGACACAGGCAGAGGGAGAAGCAGGCTCCATGCAGGGAGACTGACGTGGGACTCAATCCTGGGTCTTCAGGATCAGGCCCTGAACTGAAGGTGGCGGTAAACCGCTGAGCCACCCAGGCTGTCCTATATGGTATTTTATAATACAGAGCGGCAGATAGGGACTAGGTGGAGTAGAACATCATGATTGGAAACCACTGGAGATTAGTGTTTGGGGAGTTTTTAAGTAACTGTGGCATACTTGGACAGAGGTCTGCAGACTTGGGGCAGAGAGAGTGTCATGGGGTCTCTGGGGGGAATCTCCAGATCATAACCACCCTAGTCACAACTTGAGCTCCTCCAGGGCCTGGCCAGTCTTTGGTCTAAGCTGTGCCAGGTGGTGTTTTAAAACGTACCTTGGATTTAATTCATCAGTATGACTGAGTGATGACACATAGCGGTCAATGCCACTGAAAGAAGAATTTATTACTTACAGTCCCCAAGAGGAAGGGGCACACCACCATGCAGGGCCACCCAGGGAAGCACCAGGGTGATGAGAAAGCAGAAGGAGCAAGGGAAAAAAAATGGGCAAAAAACTCTTTTTGCTAGTTCTGGAAAGTTTTTAGGTGGGGACATCCACTTCCTGGGCAGGAAGATTTGGGAGCTTATGGTTGGATAGCTAGTAATACAATTTTCAAAAACCCGTGAAAGTGAGACCACAGATCAGGTTGGCCCATGATTACAGAATATCAAGAATTATTATTACAGGTAGTACAAGAGAATGGAGGGTAGGGCCCTTAGTGCTGACAGGGCAGGAGGTGTGGGAGTATCTGCTGATGTTTAGTCATGGAGACATTCCCTCAGAACTGTTGGTGTCCTCAAAACTGAACAACCTTTTGAATATAGTGGATGCAGATAACACAGATGCACCCAGACATGAGAGACTTGGAACAAAACTTTCTCACAGAACCATAGGAACTGAGGCTGTGGCTGGAGTCCAGGTGTCAGAAGGCACTACAAGTCATTGCATTAATTCTTTTAAAAATATGGGGTTATTTGTCATCTCTTCCTCACAAAATATGAAGGCTGGCACTAAGTCTATCTTGTTCATCTCTGTATCTTCAGGGCCAAAACTGTCCCTGACACATAGTATGTCCTCAACTATGTACTTGACAACCAAAGAGATGGGAGTTGAAACAGATAAAGACCCAAAGTTGGAGAAAGATGTATGTCGATTTCTTAAGAGATGTACCTACCGTCTCTGCCCTCAAACTGTGTTGAGCTAGAATGGGTGGATATCTTATACAGGCCATTTTTGTGTACCTGATGGATTTAGGGAGCTGAGAATAAGCTTTCCATTGACACACTACAATGTGCACACTTGTCCCAAGAGAAGGAAGGCTCTCTTAGAACAGGTGGCTCCTACCACCCCCCATAGAATCCTGTCTACAGCACGAGGAGGGTGGTAACTGACCATCTTTCCTGTCCCAGATGGAGAAACAAAACTCTTCTGGGGCCAGATGTGCATCTAGCTCTGCCTCTGCTATTTCAGGATGCGGAGGGTTCCTCAGGGTGGAACCACCATGCCAAAAGACATCTTGAATATCAGCAATTCCAAGCTGGCATCCTCTATTGCTGGAGTGATTTCCATCACTGCATGACAGACACTGTTTTGACAACTTGGGATCAAACTGGGTTGAATTAGGTCACAACAGACAGAATATTAATATTAGTTACTGTGTATTAGATACCAGGGTAAGAGTATATGTGGCAGGAAACTTTATTGAGATACTCATTTGGGTTTTGTCCATTTCATCCTTCCTCCCATCATAAGAAAGTATCAAAGTCCTTGTATCCTCTAGACTTAAAGCTTTTTTTTTAAGTAGGCCCCACGCCTAGCATTGAGCCAATTGTGGTCCTCGAACTCACAACCCCAAGTTGAAGACCTGAGCTGAGACCTAGAGTCGAATGCTTAGCCAAATAAGCCACCCGGATGCCCCAAAACTTGTTGAATTACAGAGTCAAAAATAGAGATTTTCAGAAACTCCCTGCCATATCTTTTGTTGGTGACAACCAGGATTCTAGGTGAATTGTGCCCAATTGTCTGTGAGACCTTTAGAGTTGAAGAAGCAGGAGCTTCTGAGCCTAAAGAGAGGGGATTCCCCAAGACTAAGAAAAGGAATGGGATTCTTGAGCATTATATTAGTTTTCTTTTGCTGCTATAACATGTTACCATGAGTTGAACAGCTTCAAACAACACTTGTTTATATTTCAAAATTCTGGGAGTCAGAAATTCTGGCACAGTGTGGCTCAACTAGGCCCTCTGTTCAGGACCTCCAAGGCCAAAATCAAGGTGTTGGGTGAGCTGGTCTCTTTTCTGGAGGCTCTGGGAAAGAATCTGCTTCCTGGATCACTGAGGTTATTAGCAGAATACAATTCCTTTTTGGTTGTAAAACTGAGACCTGTTTCTTTGACACATGGCCCCTTCATCTTCAAGCCAACAAAGTTGTTCTTGTAAAACTTCCTCACTCTTCAAATCTCTTACTTCCCCTTCTATTGCAAGGCTGAGAAAGATGTCTGTTTTTTAGAGCTCATATGGTTAGACTAGGTCCACCTAGATAATCTAGGATAATCTCTCTAATTTAAGGTCAGCTGATTATTAATCTTATTTACACCCACAAAGTCCTTTTTTGCCATAAGCCAGGAGTAACACCAGAGGACAAGGAAAGGGAAGCCAAAATTCCACCTATCACAGGGTTTCTGGGGAGGAAAACACCCTGGACCCCACTTTCACAGGGGCCCAGAATAAGGAACAATACAAACTGAGTCCTTGAAACTGGAGAAAGATTACACTGGCTCAGTGGCCCTGGAGCCTCAAAGCAGCACCACCTAGAGGGAACACAGCCTTGAGCAAGGTGCATTCTCTGTATAACCCAGTACGGTCTCTAAGCCCAGGCCTTCCTCTCCCCCAAAGATTCTGTCCAACAGAAAACCCACAGAGACTTTTTGCAAGAAGCTAAACTGTGGGAAAAGAGAGTGGAAAAGAAAGCCAGAAAACACAAAGTGAGATTAAAGCTTCCATAAGCTGGGTGGTTAAAAGCTTAGATGAGAATTGTCTGATTTGGGGAATCAAGGAAAGATTCAGTTTTTTTTTTTTACATACTATTATGGAATCATTTGTAACTGCTATCTCATACATTACCTCATTATCTCTTATAACAACGTTAGGAAGCTTAAATTATTATTAGGCTTGTTTTTCCAGATCAGGAAACTGAAGTCCATAGAGCAACTAAAAATATTAGATATGACTTATTGAGAAGCTATTATATTCCAGGTCCTGGATGAAGTGCATTGTCTCAACTAATCCGCACAACTACATGAGAAAGATGAGACTACTTCCACCTCTTAAAATGAGGAAACCAAGGCTCTGGGAGATCAGAAAATCTGCCCAATATCACAGGGGTCCCAAATCACATGGAATACAAAACCTAGGTCTGCCTTACTGTTTCCTTTAGGGAGATAAGTAAAGGGACCACCTCAGCTGAGACTGAGGCCAGGCAAGCTCCTACCTTTCTTAAGAATGACTACTGCGAGCAGTAGCAGTATTGGGGGTAACCAAGAGAGAAGAAGCCAGTAGTGTGGAGCAAAGCTTGTGAATCACCAACAAGCCTGCCCAATGTGCCGAAGTGTTGGTATCAGGGCTGCAGCCAAAGACAAAGGACCACCCAGTGCTCTGGAGAAGAGCACAGCTCTCGCATCTGCACACATGGAGCTGTGGGAGGAGGGCAGAACTTTTGGAGTGGCTGCTAGATTCCCTCAAGGGTGAGCTGTAATTCTCCTATACGAACGGTCCAAGGACCTGCTCCTGAGAGCCCAGAGGCTTCTTGCTTAGCGCTTGTCTCTCCCACAGAATCTAGGCCTCACCCACTTCTTTCCTGGGATCATGACCTCAGGGCACCTTGGCCTGGCTAAGATTTGAAATGTGCACTCCTCCTCAACATTCCCAGTTAGCTACACCCACACCCACCCACCCCACCCACACACACACAGAGGCTTCTTCAGCCTCCCCACTTTATCTTTTTCTTTCTGAGAGCTTGGCTGCTCGCCCAAAAGACAGATGGAAATTAAGTATCAAGCTTGGGAGGAAATCAGATTCATAGGGAAAAGGGCCATCCAACCCAAGGAAAGATCTGGTGCAAACACTAGGTGCCAGGAGCAGAAGGCAAGGTGGGTGGATTCGAGCTTGAGGCTGAAGCTAGGGTTTGGCCTGAATCTCTGATCAGAGAAGGATGGTTAAGCCGAGTTAGAGCTGGGGTCAGAGTCAAGGCTTAAGACAGGACAAGTATTAGGCTGGCCTAAAAGCACAACAGATGGGAAAGAGCTTGGAACCAATCCAAGTCAGATTTTAGTTCTGAAATATCAATTACTTGCTGGGGGACTCAGCCTCCTGCACAATCGTTTAGTGTTGTTGAAAGAAATGCTTGGAGAATTAAAATGTAAATGAGATAATGACTGTAAACTTCCTGCTGATGCCTGACAAATAGCAAGTGCTTAATAATGAACAGTGGCTATGATGATTATTCCTACCCCTCTAGCAGAGGCAAGGGGGGCACAAGTTGTCTGGCCCAGCTCAGCCCGGGGCCTCTGGCCTGTACTGGCAATGCCAGGTCTGGACAGCAGAGGGCGCAGGGCTCCCCTTCCCTCCCTCCTTCTACCTCCTGCCCTGGCCTCCTAAAGCTGGCAGAACTAGAATCTTAGGGACAGAGAAATGGGATCTTAGGGACAGAATTGTGGTCTTAACTGGTTTGTTAAAACTCTTGATTTTTTAGCAAAGCCTAAGATGCAGCAGTGATGATGCCAAAAGCCGTTACAGACGAAGTTGTGCCAGGGCAGACGCTGAGGCAGCCCTGCTAGGGGCCGCCCTACTGAATGGCTGAGAACATTCAGGATGCCCTCTCCTACAGGGTGGAAAATCCTCGTGCTTTTCATCAAACACGCATGGGCCCTCTCTGTGTCTGGCATTGTCATTCCAGTTTGAGTATCTTCGCTTGTTGTCCTCAACCTTGCTGTTCACCAACAGGTGTCCGAGGGCCCCACCAGTTAATAACTCAGGTGTGTTCATAGAAGCCCTCTCTCTGGTGAGTGAGCCTTCCTGTGGCTTTTTTTAGCTTTCAAATGAGGCCCTGACCCAAGAGATTCAGGCCCCTCTTGGCCTACTCACGAGAGCCCATGTCTGAAGCCAAGTGTAACCATCAGTGAGAGCCAGCCCCTGTGTGTGCGCTCTGCTCTCCCTAGGACAAGCCCCGGGCTCCAGAAGGGGATACTTTCTGTCATTTCTTTCCTCTGACCAACATCTCTGCCTCCTCTGGCTCCAGTCCGTCTGTCTTCTCTGCCTGTTCCCTCTTTAATTATCCCAAGAGAAGAGCCTCCTACGTGGGCAGGGAGTGTGTGGGCAGCAGCACAGCACAGAAACATATCTGCACATCACAGAAATGCAGACAAGAGAAGGCCTTGAAAGATGTGGAGAGAAGGCAACTTAATGAGCCACAGAGGGAGGGACTGAGCCAGTGGGTGAGTGGGCATCTCAAGGACTAATCTGTGACTGGTTCCGCTCCTAGCACTGGATCCCAGCTTGGGGGAGGGGGTGTGTGCAGTGTGTGTCAAAGCCAGAGGTGCTGGAGGCAGACCTATCCCACCACCCTCACACCACTCTGTGTGTGAATACTGGGTTTCCTGGGTAAAAGCACTGATAAATTTTGTGGGCCTGCAAGATCCCTAGAATAAGCAATACCTTATAAAGCTGGTTATCGGACTGTACATTAGGCTCTATATTCTCCTCTCTTTAGTTGTTTCCCCAGAACATTTACTGAAGTGTTGTTTAAACGTTCCCCTCTTATCTCAATTGTGATACAGAATATTGAAAGAAGGATCATGTGCCCACACTTGAGCCAGTGTGGCAGTAGCTAGGTGATCGAGACTTCCCCAAGGGAAAGGTAAATTATTCTAGCTATAAGAGTCAAACTAGGTGGGCCAGCACTCCCCTTCAAAATACACACACACACACACACACACACACACAGAAACCAAAAAACCTGACAACCTTGGCAGATCAAGGCTTGAGTCACAATAGCAACTTCCCTCAGAACTGATCTTGGCCCTATGTCAGGACATCTTCCACTTGCTTCCTTGACCTCTTAGGTTTCTGACTTGTTCTGGGATAAGGGTCAAGGACTCTTTCCTCTTGGCACCCATGTTGAGTTTGCAGTTCCCTCCTTGCTCTGATCCTGAGCAATCCCAATCTCCCTAAATGCTGACTTAATCCCTGGCATAGATGGAATTTCCCGGTTTTGAGAAATGAACTTCCACCCTCTCGGCACCTCATTTTCATACCCTCCTCTGCACACTTTATTCTCCCTTCTCCACTCTGCCTATCCCTTGGAAGTGTTTTTTTTTTTTTTTTCCTCTAATGAACCATCTTCTTGAAACAATCTATATTCACCACCTCTCCATCACCCATCTGCATTTAGAGGGGACAGTATGAGCGAGGTACAAGGGTGATGAACAACATGGAACACACCATGAAACTATAAGCAATTCAAGGTTCTTTGAGGATAAAGACAGCAAACAAGTAATGAGAATAGTGTAGAGAGTGGTTTGAGAACCTGTTGGAGGAAATGGCAGGAGCCAGAGCCTTGGAATACAGGCAAGCAAAAGGACAATTATAAGACCTGTTTTGGGGATTCCTGGGTGGCTCAGTGGTCTAGTGCCTGCCTTCGGCCTGGGGCATGATCCTGGAGTCCCAGGATCGAGTCCCACATCTGGCTCTTTGCATGGAGCCTGCTTCTCCCTCTGCCTGTGTCTCTGCCTCTCTCTCTCTCTCTCTCTCATGAATAAATTAAAAAATAAATAATATAAAAATTAAAAAATAAAACCTGTCATTGTAAGAATTACCATAACAAGAGGTACAAGGTGTTACAGAAGACCATAGGAGAGGTGCCTAACTCCGGAAAGCTTCTCAGAGAATTTTCATCCTCAGTAACCATCTTTCAACATCAGCTTCTTTGGACACTCTCCCAAGTCCCATGTTAACTAAAGACAGCAATCCTCTAAGGATGGTACACCCTCTACAGAAAGGCGTGGCTCCTCTTCCTTTCACAACTCAGATTTGGTACACAGATTTGGGGCCCTCTGCACTCACTGATGCAGCTGCTTCACTCTCAATACACCCCTGCTCCTCGTCACTCCTCGATATGTTTTTTGCACTACTCTCTTTCCTTTTTCACTGCTGACAACTCCAACTTTCTGAAGCCGACTTATTTATTACTCATGCTAGACTTTGTTTCTTACTTCATAGTTCTGTCTTTTCAACGTCCCGCTAAGATTTCATGGCCCATCATTGTGCCTTGGTCCCTTTGCTTTTCCATCCCACCCAACTGGCAAAATCTCAACTTTGGATGAACCGAACAATCAACATTCTTCATGCTTGCATCCCTCTGAGCTCTGCTGGAAAAACTGATACCACTAGAAATTCAGTCATTAACTCTTAGGTCGGTCCTCAATACTTTCCCAGTTATCTTATTATATTCCTCCAGCGTCTATTTCTCCTTTCCCATTTTATACAGGTTTCCTAAACCACCTTGACTACTAGAATTTCAGTCCTCTCCACACACACACACACACACACACACACACACACCCATACATACACCACTCACTGATAACCAGATCTCCAACTCCACAGAGAAAATAGAAAAATATAAGACAGCAGCTCCCATTAAATCTATGCATCTACTATGTTAATTAAGATGCAGAACAAGTTGTTATGGCAAGAAGAGAAAATATGTAGGGCCTTAAGATTGCAGTTTCTTTTTCATACAAGAAAACATGGGGTAGTAAAATGGCTTGAGTATAGGAGACCCAGGCTCCTACCATCTTATCACTCTGCCATCCCTAGTGTGTCACCCTCATGGCATGACTGAAGATGGCTTGCCCTCACATTCACATTCAACCTACAGGAAAGGACAATGAGGAAGAAGCAGTCCACTCCTCTCCTGTAAAAGCTTGATCTTGAAGCTGTACTTATAACTTTTGCCCACAACCACTGTCCAGAACGTGGTCATAAAGCCACACTTAGCTGCATGGTGTCTAGAAAATAATAATTGTTAGCTGGTTGGCAGTGACTTATTTTCCATCTATGATTATTCTCTTCTAACTTCCTCTTACAATTGAGTCTTTACCCCTATTGAAAGATAGAACCTTCCACATGTGCTGTGGATTCCATACCTCCCCTGCCTTCTTAGAAATCTTGCATTAGAAATTAACTTCTCATTCTCTCTCCTCCCCTTCCTTTCTCTCTCCGTTTCTCTCCTCTTCTCCTTCTCCCTCATCCTTCTTTCTCTTTTATTAGTTTTCCTTTCTTTTTTATGATGGCTGTTCCCCTTCTTTTCCTCCCACCTCTCTGTCTACTACTCTTGGTCTCTTTCCCAGGCCGGACTTTCTC
This sequence comes from Canis lupus familiaris, assembly GCF_011100685.1. Lineage (NCBI taxonomy): Eukaryota > Metazoa > Chordata > Mammalia > Carnivora > Canidae > Canis > Canis lupus. The sequence continues at coordinate 30,098,217 of NC_049242.1, forward strand.
AATTCAACCTTTAAATACGGTTTTTTCCCAGACTTCTGACCTGGCTTCTCATTTCTTCTTATTTAACACACTATCATTTTTTTTTTTTTTAAGAACACAATGAATCGCTTTTATTTCCGTATGCATCCACATCTCAGCATTTAGTGGTCCTGAACAGAAAAGTGGAAAAATGCAGCAATTTGCCAGGAAGTCAAGCCCGCCAATTTCGGGGATCTGCTGTGCACACTGAGTTCTTTCTCGATCCCTGCTGAGGACCATGAGACGCAGCAGCACCAAAACCAAAGTATGCACCAAATCCAAGGTTCTTTTCGTTCCAGTTGTCAGATTCCAAACTAGACCCAAATGGATTGTAAGATGACCACATGAGAACCCTGTTTAAAACTTCTTCAATTGTTAAAAGCAAAAGCAATTACAGGAAAAGAAAACAATTCATTCAGAGGGATCGTGTGTGCTTACAAGTGTCTTCTGTGGCCTTTCTCCAAGTTTTACCACTAAGCACTTTGAGAGCTGGCAGGTCTGAATACCCCTGGTGACTGTTCTTTTCACTTTATCAAAACCTGAGCTAAAAAACGGCATCAGCTGATGATGACTGCAGAGGGTGGCAGGGCTGAGGACCCAATATTCATTCCCAGGCTGGTGGAGAGTGAGTAAATGTGGTTCCAAACTAAATGAGGGAAGTCAGAGACTCTTTCCAACCTTACCTGATGGCTTCTGGCCAAAGCAAGGAAGTATTGGGTTGTGAGGGTGCAAAAAGGGACTTGAGGAGGAAGGAAAAAGCACCCCTCGATTAAGGTGGGGGAGAAGATATGGGGAAAGCCCTGAATCCCTCACCAAAGGCCAATTTCAGAGGGGAGCAGAGGGGAGCAGAGGGGGTTACAAATCTATGCTTCGGCCGAGGGATTAACACACTATCATTAATTCTATGGTTTGCATTATTTCCTATGCAACCTGTATATTCAGCTTCCTACTGGAATTCCTACTTAGATGTCTAATAAGCATCTGAAACTTACCATGTCCAAAATGGAACAGATTCGCTGGTGGGAGTTGCTGTCTGATAGTTACTATTTTCTCTGTGAAGTGGGAGGACCGGGTTATTTATTGTGAGTGAAGGATGGTATATGAGCATGGAGGGGTGGGGAGAGGACATGAGAGATTTTACGAGCCCAAAAACATTGGAAAAAAATATTGTGTAAAATGAGAGAAAGAAGGTAGTCAGAGAAACTCAGTAAAACTTTTGCTCATTCTTAGAAGCATCATAGTATGAGCACCTGAATTCCAATGCCCCAAATCCCTGGCTTTGAATTGTAACTTTTTCACCTAGTAATTTTGTGGCTTTGGGCAAATTTCCTGAACTCTCTTAAAGCCACAGTTTTTTTCAGCTAAAATAGTGATCAGTCATATTGTACTTAAATGTACAGTGCTTGGTGAGGATTAAAACTAATGTGCTTTGAACAGAGTAGGTGATCATCAAACAATTCCTATCCAGTTACCAGAAAACTTATGCGTGTTAAGTGGCATCCTTCTCCTTCACCCTCCACATGGAAGCATCCTCTAAATTCTGCCTACATCCTAAGTAGCTCCTGGGTCCATATTATCCACTACTTTCATGACTTTAAACTGAAGCTTTGAAGCTTCATTGAAACTGCTGTTATATGTCACCTGAGTTATGTCATGGACTATCAACTGGTCCCACCCCTTATGGTGCCCTCCATCTCAGCTGCCATAGCAGTTACTCCAAGTCTTTCTAAATCCTAACAAATTTCCAGTGCTTCCACTTCTTCCTTGCATCGCTTGCAAATGTGTTAGTTTTCTATTGCGACTATAGCAAATTACCATGAATCTGGAAGCTTAAAACAACATCCATTCATTAGGTTGCAGACATGTGGGCCAGAAGTCTGGTAGAGTATGGCTGAGGATCCTCTGCTCAGGGCATCACCAGGCTGAAGTCAAAGTGTCAACCAGATGAAATTCTTTTCTGGAGGCTCAGGGATTGGTGGGGGGATACCCTTTTCTAAGCTCATTTTTGTCATTAGCAGAATCTTGTTCCCTGTGGTTGTAAGACTAAAGTGCCTATTTTCTGGCTGGCTGTCAGCCAGAGGCTGCTCTCAGCTAGAGGCCACTCTCAGGTACCTGCTCTGCACCCTGCTCCTTCATCAAGCCAGCCACAGTCCCTTGCATTCCTTGCCAGAGTGGCCCCCTCCATTTTCAAACCAGCAACAGTGTGTGAATTCTTCTTCAAATCTCTCTGACCTCCTCTTTTGCTGCATATCAGAGTAAATTCTTGTGATTTGGCTAGGATGACTTGGATAATCTCTTTACCTTGAGGTCAACTGATTAGTAACATTAATTACATCCGCAAAATCTCTTTTGTCATATAACATAATCATGGAAGTAGCATCTCATCATATTTACAGATTCTACCCACACTCTAGGGAAGAAGATTATACAAAAGTGAAAATCCTTTGGTGCCATTTCATAATTCCACCTACCACAGGAGGGGAAGCCAGGAAAAACATCCCTGAGAAATTCTGATACCTTGAGCTGAGATGAGAAAGATGAGCAGGAGTTAATTAGATAAGGAAGGAAAGTTTTTAGAGACCATGTGTAAAAGTCATATAACTGGCAGACATAAACTCAAAAAAAAATGGACTCAAGAAAGGCCAGTGTGTCTACAGGGGAGAGAACAAGATGCATAGGGACTTGAAATAAGGTGGTTAGAGAGGTCAAGAGGAGCCAGATCACACAGCCTTCAGAGACTGTGAAAAGATTTTCTCTATCCCCAAGGCAAAGGTCAGAAGAGTGGCACAATCAGATTTGTGTTCTGCACATATCACTCTGGCTATAAGGTGGAGGATGGATGTAAGGAGGCATCTGTAAATGTGGTGGACCACTGAAGAAGCTAGGAAAGCAGTGCAAGAAGCAATGGGATAGTGTCAGCGCAGATATAAGCAGATGGATTCAAGGAACACTCAGTGGCTAAAATCAACAGGACTTCATGATTGATTGACTACGGGAGGGAGGCAGTTATGTTCCCCAGGAAGCAGAGTCTAAGACAGAGATTACTGTGGAGGATGTTTACTAAGGAGTGCTCTTGGAGTCAACACCTGTGCAAGAGCAAGGATGAAAGAAGGACCGGGTGAAGGGAGAAGAGGAGCAGTGGCTCAGTCCCCACAATGGCCTAGGTCAGACCCTTGAGGCACTAAGCTGAGCAGTCACTGGATGCAGGATGCTTCAGGAAGGGAACATGACCTCGCCTGAACAGGCTTTTCCTCGGCTCAGCCAACTCCCACAGGGGCTGGAAGGTGCAAGCTGACTTCCCGAAGCACTCTCTGCAGCTGCAGAATAAAATCCCTCACATTTGGAGAGGAGTCTGGGCTTTTTGTCATAGCCTCTGCTCCGGTGGAGCATAAGGGAGTAAGGCAGCCAGGCTGATTCCTAAATTTCTGACTGGTGCATCTTCGCAGATGTACATCCAACCATATGTCATAATGGTTGGCTTACCTGTCACTTTCTCCCCAGGAGAGCTGGAGCTACTCGGGCACAGAATGTAAGAGACAGCTAGTAAACAGCCCTATAGTTGGCACATGCTTTGCTGAATAAGTGAATGCCCATCTCCTCCTATTTCCACTCCTCTCTCCCTCCTACATTTCCTTTACTCCCCGCCCCCACACCCTGCCGTCATCCAATGTGGGAAAAGTCCAGCAGGTTATCTGAGGTGCCACCTGTGCTGGAGCTGAACAAACAGCAAATCAGGCTCTTCTGGTCCAGGGCACTCTGATGGGGAAGGCAACCAGTGCCAGGAGGAGGGGAGTGGGGGGGAGACAGGTGACAACATCCCCACCCGCCTCAGGCTTAAATCCTCCTTATAAACTCCGTGCTAGCTGGAACAGGTCCTCTCCAAAATATAGACTGGATAGGGCTCTCTGAATTCCCCAGAAACTCAGACCTCATCCACAGTCTAATCTGCTCTTTGACCGGTGCCCCCACCTCCAACAGATACTGCTGGGAGCCCATGAGTGGAATTTCAAGGTCATATTGGAGTTTCCTTGGAATGAAGAATGGAGGGCCAGCACGGCTGAAATATAGTGGAGGCAGGTCCTGCCAGAGGAACTGAGCCCACCACCTCAGGCTTGTGTTTGTCCCCTTAAGCTTTGCTCCCGCTGCATCCCAGGGATCTGGCCCCTTTCCGGTCCCCTCTCCTGGGAACCTGACCCTCCCCCCCATGGCTGCTCCACCTGCACTGGGAGCAAACAGGGAGGGCCAGTGTGTCGGTGAGGGTGGGCGAGGGTGGGCGCTGCCTGGAGACCATGAGAGCCAGCCGCCCCCTTTCCTCTTGTGCCCAGGGCTGGGCCGGGATTGGAACCAAGCCCCACCATCAGCGCCCCCCCTCCCCCGTTCATTCTAAGCTGTTCTCACTGCTACCCAGGCGGCCCTGACCCCCAAGTCAGACTCTTCCTCCGCGCAGCCTTTTTGCGAGCCAAGATTGCCCGAGGACAAGTGCTGCCCGCCAACACCCCCGCACACACCCCGCCCCGCCGGCGTCCTTGCCCCGGGGCGGAGGGTTCCTTGGGAGCCTGGGTGTTGCGCCCCAAGATAGGAGGCGGAGGGTGTGGGGGCAGATGCAGGGGCAGATGCAGGGGCCGCCCCAGCCCCTTGCGAAGAGATTCAGGGAACTATGAGAGCGATAGTGTCACGGTCACTGGGGCCACTGCGGCACAGGACAGTAACCCGCGGCTGATGCCACCGTGTTAAGTGCCACCTCCACGTCCCCTGACCCACCAGGGGGAAATGCCGGATCCCACGGCAGCCGCGCCCTAACTCCTCTTACCCTCTCCCCCCCCCGCACCTCCCTCTCCGCCACCCCTCCATCCACCCGTAACCCCCACCGCTACCCTCGCCCATACACGCGCGCACACACACACGCACGCACACACACGCACACACACGCACACACACGCACACTCCCAAGAATTCCACCGAGGGACGGTGGCGAAGGGGAGTGGGCGGGAAGGAAATCTCTAGGAGAAAACCGGGGAGCCCGGGGAGGGGGCGAGCCTGAAGGCCATCGGGGGGCGGGGAGCGCGAGTCCCGAGCGTGGGAGGGGGGCGGGGAGTCACCTGGCGGGACCGCGGCGGCCGAGCCCGGCGGGGAGGCGAGCCTAGGCGGGGCGCGCAGAGGAGGAGCGGCGGGGCAGGGGCCAGGGCTGGGGGCGGGGACCAGGCGGGGCGGGAGCCTCCGCCCGAGCCGCGGCGCGAGCAGGTGGAGCCGCAGCGGGAGCCCGCCCGGCCGAGCGGAGGGAGGCGGTGGCTGGGCCGGGGCCATGGAGCTGCTAAAGCTGAACCGGAGCGCGCAGGGGTCCGGAGCCGGGCCGGGGGCTTCCCTGTGCCGCGCGGGGGGCGCCCTCCTCAACAGCAGCGGTGCGGGCAATCTCAGCTGCGAGCCGCCTCGCCTCCGCGGAGCCGGGACACGAGGTGGGTGCCCCCCTAAACCCCCTCCGCCAGCTCCTTCTCGCTGCACCCCACACCGGTAGAGGCCCCCACTGCCTCCCCGGACGCCTACACCATCCCCTCAGTACTCCCTCGGTCCCCAAACAGCCCCCCCGACACTTCTGCCCCCCCCCACCCCCCCGCCCGTGCCCTCCCCAGCTCATTAAAAACTCCATCACAGCTTCACACCACCTGATGGGAGCCCCCTCACACCCGGGGCTCCCGGCCGCACCCAACACAGAGCCCCCTTCTAGGCACAGACGGTCAGGGGGCAAGGACCTCCTCTTCCCTCCAGGTCTCTCTTCCTTTTAAATCCAGTTCACAGAGCCACAATGGGGAAGGAAAGAAAAGAAAAGAAGGCAAGACTGGGGAAAGAAGAGGGTTGGAGGAGGGAGGGAGCACTCTGGAAGGCTTAAATGGGAAGTCAGTTATAATCTCCTGTGTCCCCCACCCCAACCCCCAGCCTCACCAGAAGAGAGCCTCAAACCTGAGTTAGGCTGGACATGGGGGGCTGCTCCCTAGAGCTGCCTGTCTCCATTTCACTCCTCAAATCCTCCAGCCTCCCAAGGTGGAATTCTAATCAAGACTCTGTCCCCTCTCTCTTCTGTCTCCCAGGCCCTTCCAAGGCCCCTCTCCAACCTGCCTCTCTTTAGGTCTCATCTTCTTACAGCCTGGCTTGGCCCTTCATCTCCTATCCATTGTGCCACCATCTCTTCCCCACCCCCAGTGGTTCCACTTACTCAGTCCCCAAAATGACTTTCACTCCTCCCACGGGCCAACAGCCGCATTTTGTTGATAACCCAGCTCACAATATATGTTTTCCCTTCCTAAACCTTTTCTTTCCTTAAATGTCTCCTGAACACCTGCTGTTGTAGTTGAGCAAGTGCTGGGGACATAGGGATGAAACAGACCCAGTCTAGACCCTCTTCTGTCCACAGTCAAGTGCAAAGGGAGACAAACCAGTGAGAAAATAACAACGTGAGAAGTCCCAGGAGAGGGTCTGAATTGTGGGCATCCAAAGGAGATGGAAACCAAGAACTTCATAGACGAGGTGAACCTGGGAGCTCGGTCTTGAAGTCAGCCTCCTGAGAAGTAACTGAATAAAAATTAAAAAGATGAAGGAAAGCCAAACAAGTGAAGGGGCAGGAATGGCATAAAATAAAATAAAATAAAATAAAATAAAATAAAATAAAATAAATAAAAAACCAGCATTCTAAGCCGAGGAACAATATGATTAAGTGCCCAAAGTTTAAATCTATGGCACTTTCGTTCGCTGTGTCAGTTTCTGAGTGCCTGAAACATACAGTATAAGAGAGGGAAAATGAGCACTCGGGATGAAGACCAGAGTTTATGGTCTAGAGGGTTTATGAAGAGCCTCATAGACCAGGCTAAGGAGTGGGGATTTTTTTTTAAAGATTTTATTTATTTATTTGAGAGAATGAGCACGAGCCAGGGGGAGGAGCAAAGGGAGAGGGAGAAGCAGACTCCCCTCTGAGTAGGGAGCCAGTGCTACCAACCTGGGGCTCAATCCCAAGACCCTGGGATCATGACCTGAACTGAAAGCAGATACTTAACCCACTGAGTTGCCAAGGTACCCCAGGAGTGTGGATTTTTTATTATGAGGGTAATGGCAACTACTGAAAGGCTCCACAGTACAGCCAGGATTAGTTCTATAGTGTAGAGGATGGACTGGAGTACAAGATAGGAAAGGTGGGGGCTTGGGACGCCTGGGTGGCTCAGTGGTTAATCGCCTGCCTTCAACCCAGGGCGTGATCCTGGAGTCCTAGGATCGAATCCTGTATCGGACTCCCTGCATGGAGCCTGCCTCTCTCTGCCTGTGTCTCTGCCTCTCTTTCTCTGTCTCTCATGAATAAATTAATAAAAATCTTTTTAAAAAATGAAAGTGGGGGCTGGGGGGACACTTTAGAAGGCTACTATATTACTCTGGTGAAAGATGATGGGGGCTTAGACTAAGGTATTCACAGTGGGGATGGAGAGAAGTGGGTGGATTTGAGAAGCACTTCTGGAAGGAATCAACAGAATTTGGTGATTCATTGGAAATGGAGAGGGAGGAAGAGGTCAGGGGATGACATCTAGGTCTCTGGCTTGGACAAATAGATTAATGTTGGTGCTATATCATGAAGAAAACAAAGGAACAGAAACAAGTTTGAAGGAGAAGATTATAAATTCAGCTTGGAACCCACTGAGTTTAAATGCTGGTGAGATGCCCAGGTGTGGTTAACCAGTGAACTGTTGAATCTGGTCAGGATCTTAGGGGAGAGGTATCAGCTGAAAATACAGATTTAAAATGTCTTTGCCTACAGGAGTTAATGGAAGCCACGGGAATAGATAAAATCATACAAAGATTATATAGGATAAAAAGAAAAGAGGTCCTGGGGCAGAACCCCAAAGGAAATTGATATTTTTTTTCAAGATTTTATTTATTTATTCATGAGAGACACAGAGAGAGAGAGAGAGAGAGAGAGAGAGAGAGAGGCAGAGACACAGGCAGAGGGAGAAGCAGGCTCCATGCAGGGAGTCTGACGTGGGACTTGATCCCAGGTCTCCAGGATCAGACCCTGGGCCAAAGGTGGCACTAAACCGCTGAGCCACCCGGGCTGCCCAGGAGATTGATGAAAAGGCAAAGGAAGGAGAGTTCATGACGAAGCCATCAAAGAGATAAGAAGGCAAGGAAAAGAGTTCAAGCAGGGTGGGATACATGATGTCAAATGCTGCTGACGTAAGTCAATACGGACAGAACAGCATCCTTCAGATCCAGTAAGGAGGAAGTCCTAACAAGGAGGAGTAATGGGTGTTAAGGCCTGACTTATAGTAGGTTGAGGTTTGGGACAGTGGGGAAGGGGATTATGAGAAGTGAACCAGGTATGTAGACAAGACTTCTGGAAGAAATAGGATAGTGTCTAGAAATAGCACGGAGTTGAGGAATGTTGTGTGTAGTAAGGGAATTGTCTTTGTGTGTGTGTGTGTGTGTGTGTGTGTGTGTGTGTACACAGTAAAGGCACGAGTCTTTTTAAAATGTTGATGAAGAATGGGCCGAGAGAGAGAGGCTGAAGGTGTAGCAGAGAGCAGGGATAGTCATCAGAGCAGGGGACCCTGAGAAAGCAGAACATGAAGTGATTCAGAGCACAGGTGCAAGAATTGCCCTTCCTCATCTGGATGTTGTCGTCTACACAGAACTGTATGTTACCCAGGCAGTTACCCACGAAGACCCTTAGCCACTCACTCGGATATTACCCCCACAGATGCATGTTAGCCAGGCTCACTCCAGTGTTACCAGTAGAAATGTGGATGTTACCCACATTAGTCTTATATGTTATCCACACAGACCTGAGTGCTAATGTTCACTTGGATGCTATCCACAGAACAGCAGCTGTCACCCACAGTTACTTTAACATTGCCCACAGACATTTAGATGTCAGTCATCCATCAAACACACTTGCTTTCATTTTATTATCCACACATAGATATTGCCCGTGCTCACTTAAGCAACCTTTTCCAGATATTACTCATAAAATCATAGATGTTACCCTCATATGTTCAGATATTCCACAAAGACTCAAATATTACCTGTGTTCGCTCAGGTACTCAGTTATTTTACTCAGTCATATTAGTATCTCACTTAACACCTTAACATGTTAACATCTCACGTCCATACCCACTTAAACATAGCCCACACATACTTGGATATTACTTCTGCTTTCTCAGCTACTACCATCATCACTTAGATATTCCCCCAATTACATTCAGACCTCTGAATGTAATCCATGTTTCCTGAAAGCTGTTATCTACAAAATGAGATGTTATCCACAAACATATCTACAGATACTACCTCTGCTCACTCAGATGTTACAATTGCTCTTGCTCACTTCAGCAGCACCTATACTAAAATTGGAACAAATGTTACAGCACTTGCTCAGATATTATCTAAATCTACATGTAACCCACACTCAATCAGGCATTGCCTACAGACACATAGCTGTTACCCACCTCAGACCTTGTCCACAAAAATAAGCATTACTCTCACCCACCCAGATATTATCTCAAAAACTAGTTTTATCCAATTTTCACTCTGATATTGCCTATACATCCTTCTATACTATTCCTGCTCCCTCAGGTAGTGCCCATTAACATTCAGATATCCCCATTTTCCCAGCTATTACCCATAATCAGTTGGATGCTATCCACGCTCACCACAGCATTACCTTGACATCTGTGTTCATGAGTGACCGGATCCAGTATACCTGTGGAAGGTAGGATTTGAGGAATCAGCAGCTTCAGTGTTATTTCTTATAAAGTACTGATTTTTGTTTTATGGCACATTATCTGGGTTTTTGTGCTCATACTTCTCTGTCATCATCTGGACAGAACAAATGCAGATCCTCTAGACCCCAGAAGCAGAAATGAACTGCCAAAGTCTTTTGAATTCCCTGGCTCAGCAGGATGATGCCCACAGGTAATCAAGGCACTCATATTCAAAAAATGCCTCTCCCATTCTTCTACCCCTACATTAAGTTCCTAGTTGTTGGGGATCCCTGGGTGGTGCAGTGGTTTAGCTCCTGCCTTTGGCCCAGGGCGTGATCCTGGAGACCCGGGATCGAATCCCACATCGGACTCCCAGTGCATGGAGCCTGCTTCTCCCTCTGCCTGTATCTCTGCCTCTCTCTCTCTCTCTCTCTCTCTGTGACTATCATAAATTTAAAAAAAAAAAAGTTCCTAGTTGTTGAAGCCACTGTGATCACTCCCGTTGCACCATACAAATGCACACGGATGCATACACGTAGACAGAAACACACACACAAATCTTCATTCCAGTTGCTTTTTTGTGACTTTTGAGAAAACGAATAGATATTTATTTATTTATGTATTTATTTACTTACTTACTTAAGTAGGTTCCATGTCTAGCATGGAGCCACAGGACTTGAATTCATGACCCTGAGATCAAGACCTGAACTGAAATCAAGAGTCAGATGCTTAACAGACCGAGTCACCCAGGCACCCACTAATAGATTATTTTTACAGTAGTTTCAGATTTACAGAAAAAAATGAATGGAAAGCACAGGAAGTTCTCTGTCTCTCTCTCTCTCACACACACACACTCATTCCCCTATTTTTAATATCTTATATTAATACAATACATTTGTTACAATTGATAACCCAGTATTGATATATTATTAGCGAAATTCCATAGTTTACATTAGGGTTCATTCTTTTTGTTATATATTCTATGGGTTTTAACAAATATATAATAACATCTATCTACCTTAGTACCATACAGAACAGTTTCACTGCCCTAAAAACCCTGTGATCTACCTTTTCATCTTTCCCTCCCTCTCCCCAGACTTCTAGCTCTAAGATTTTTTTTTTCACATCTCCTAACTGTTCAACAGTAAAGACTAGGAAAGATAGTGGTGGCTGGAAATAAGGGAATGCCCAGCAAAACAAAAAAGTGATGGGCAATTTTACTGAGACTCTAGTTTTTTGGAGTCCCCATGCAGATTGAGAACTTCATAAAAGTGGGCATAGTTTCATCTTTGCTCCACCAACTTCAGGGATATACATGGGATACATCTGTTGGATGAATGAATGAGAAATGTGCTTTCCATACTCAGAGTGCTATACCAACTTGAATTGTGGTTATTGATTCCAAAACTAGTTAAAGGGGTGCCTGGGTTGCTCAGTTGGTTACGGGGCCGGCTCTTGATTTCAGCTCAGGTCATGATCTCAGGGTCTTGGGATCAAGCCCCACATCAGGTTTCCTACTCAGGCTGCTTGAGATTTTCTTTCCTTCTCCTTCTGCTCCTCCCCCATTCTCTCTCTCTCTCTCATATAAATAAATAAAACTTTTTTGAAAAAAGAACTAGTTGAAAAGAGACATGCAGAGGAGGATCTGAGAAAAATTGATAGAACTAGAGAGATTAAGGAAAGGGTGGGGGGAGAAGAGACACAAAATGTGCAGGATAGACTACCAGCTCTTTTTCTGGGTCCAAGGACCTCTCTGACAGAGCTCTCCCTCCTAGATGTTCTTTATTTACACACACACACACACACACACACACACACACATCAAATTTGCTACACATAAGCCTTCCTTGCAGAGAGGGAGACATGTGTCTCCAGAGAAACAGAGGCAGGCAGAGAGAAGGGGGCATCCTGGAGCTTTAGAGGCACAGAGGGGAAGCAAGAATGGGGAAGGACAAAGCAGGTGCATTTGTGTGGAAAGTGACAGAGATTCATTCAAAATTCATTAGCCAGCATGTGTGAACATGGGCACATGTTTTATGGGCAGGGCATTATGCTAAATGCTAGGGATAAGCTGAAGAACAAGATGGGCTTTGCCCCTGTCGTCAAGAAGCTCACAGTCCAGTGGAGGAGATAGAGGGCTAAACATAATACAGTGAGCAATGCCACCCTGGAGTACAGAGAGGCAGAAGGAGGCACTGAGATGGAGATTTGATTGGGAGAAGGAGGCAGCATGATGAATGACAGAGGGGTGAGGAAGTAGTAGGAGGCAAAGCATTTTAGAGATCTGGAGACTGGGCTGCCATTCTGATTCAGCAGCACCTTACTTGGCTGTGTGATCTGAGCAAGTAATGTTTCTGCTGGGTTCTGTTCAGGAATCTCTTGTAAATAGCATTCACTAGATGCCTACACCCATTTCAAATAAATTGGTTATTGTTATGAAAACAGTTAAATTCAGAGCCTAAGGCAAAAGTCAATGTATGGGACTGCAGAAGGGGGTTGCCCCTCTGGGCCCTTCCGTCCCCCACAACCTTGAAGGCTCTGTCCTTGCCCTCTCTCCCTTCAAGCTCTGGTCTTCCTCATGCTGAGGCCGTGGTTTGGGTGACTGAGACCAGTTTAATTCAATTCAATTTTCCTTTGATCTGCCTGGCTGTGATATAGAGACCCAAAGACGAATCCATCCCCCAATAGACAATGACACAAATGAATGGGGTCAGCCCTCTGTCTCGCCCAGCAACACTAGTGTTCCTCCTGTGAGCTCCTACAGCACTTTGTATAATCCTCAACTTCACTCCTTATCACACTGTGTGGCAATTATCTGTTTATATATCCAAGTTTCCCTCTACGCTGTGAGCTTTCACATGGCAGAGAATTTGTCATGTTCATCTCTTTGTCCCCAGCGCCTAGCACAAAGGGAGTCCTCTGTAAATGTTTGTTGAGTGAGAATGAATGTTTGGAGATAATTAAAATACAAGGCAGAAAAGAAAAAGCATTCTAATAGATATGTAAGGAACATGCATGGGTCAGAGGAAGAGGAGATTAGCTCCAAATGAGGTGTCTAGAAAAGCCTTACAAAAGGGGGGGCAGTTAATCTGAATCTTGGAGGGCAGTGGTGATTAAGAATTTACCAGATACAGGAAACAAGTTTGTGATGGGGGGAGGGTATTAGTGGGGCTGGTGAAAGAACATTCCAGGCTGAGAAATCAATGTTAGCAAGGGGGGGAAGGCATGAGCATGCTTGAAGCCTTCAAGAAACTGAGTCATCCAGTGGCTTAAGTGGGTGCATTGCAAGAGGAGGAGGGAGGTGGAAGAGGACAGTTGGCAGAGAATATGGAAAACATGCAGAGGGTTGCAGACAGAACAGAGCAGGTAAAGGGGTTGTTGTTGTTGTTGTTGTTGTTGTTGTTGTTGTTTTAGACAAGTAGGACATGACCTCACCTGTGTTTCAAAAGGTAATGGGGTGGTCAACAGTGTCAAATGCTACAGGGGGAACAAGTAGAACAGTCTGAGAAGAGAACTTTGGATTTGGCAGTTAAAGCTTCATGATCTTGGGGAGAAATGTCCAAATGGTGATGGAGGAGATAGATAGGGCACTGGACTGTCATGGACTGAGGGGTGAATGAGAAGATGTAAATAGCCCTTTCAAGAAGTTTAGCTGTAAAGAGAAACAAGAATTAGGAACAAAGCTTGAAAAGAGACAGACTTTCTCAAGAAGAGGAGGAGGCAAGCCAATTTCCCTAAGCCTCAATGGGTTAGCAGCCTGAAGGAGTCAAGTTCACCATCCACTGCGTGGGAGGAGGTGCTCCTGGGATGCAGAGGGATCTGGCTGGGTAGTAGAGGTGGGGAATGAGTGGGCTTGGAGGGTCTGGCTGAGTGGGACCCAGACTCCCTGCTGCCACCTCTTCCTTTTCCTACCCAGAATTGGAGCTGGCCATTAGGGTCACCCTTTATGCAGTGATCTTTCTGATGAGTGTTGGAGGAAATGTGCTCATCATCGTGGTCCTGGGACTGAGTCGCCGGCTGAGGACTGTCACCAACGCCTTCCTGCTCTCACTGGCAGTCAGCGACCTCCTGCTGGCTGTGGCTTGCATGCCCTTCACCCTCCTGCCCAATCTCATGGGCACGTTCATCTTTGGCACAGTCGTCTGTAAGGCAGTTTCCTACCTCATGGGTAGGTGAGACACCCCCCCCCCCCCCCGCCTCCTATCCTAAAGTCCTTGGCGTACATGGGGATCTTTCCCAGTGGGGCCTGAGAAAATCACACTGGTTGAGTGTGTAATACAAGTTTCCTAGGTGACCCCTTCCTCTTCCCTTGTTTAGGGGTGTCTGTGAGTGTGTCCACACTAAGCCTTGTGGCCATCGCCCTGGAGCGATACAGCGCCATCTGCCGGCCGCTACAAGCACGCGTGTGGCAGACGCGTTCCCATGCGGCTCGTGTGATCATCGCCACTTGGATGCTCTCTGGACTGCTCATGGTGCCCTACCCGGTGTACACCGCCGTACAGCCCGCAGGAGGGGCCCGGGCGCTGCAGTGCGTGCATCGTTGGCCCAGTGCGCGTGTCCGCCAAACCTGGTGAGGGTGCCCATTACCTATTCCTGGGAATTCCTTTCTCCATCTCCATCAGGGGTTTACTCCCATTCCCCAGAATCTTCCTCCAATTCCCTTTCCGCACCCACCACCCTGGAATTCCCATGTGGGGCTGCTCCCCAGTTCTCCAGCCCTTTCCAGCCGCACGCCAAAAAACCACTTCCTCCTCAGGGGCCTGGTCCCCAGCGCTAGAAACAAGCCCTGGCTCTTCCTCCATCTGTGATCATAGGTGTGATCTGCTCTGTCTCCAGGTCGGTACTGCTGCTCCTGCTTTTGTTCTTCGTCCCAGGCGTGGTTATGGCTGTGGCCTACGGGCTCATCTCCCGCGAGCTCTACTTAGGGCTTCGCTTCGACGAGGACAGCGACAGCGAAAGCCGAGTCCGAAGCCAAGGAGGGCTGCGGGGTGGGGCGGGACCAGGTGGGTGAGATCCAGCCTTGGGAAGGGGCGGGGCCCAGAGTGGGTGGACCAGAAAGGAGCGGGGGGGGGGGGGGGGGGGGTTGGGGGCGGAGAGGACGCAGCCGGCTCTGACCCCCCGGCTCTGTGCTCAGGTCCTGCCCCCCCCAATGGGAGTTGCCGGCCGGAGGGCGGGCTGGCTGGCGAGGACGGCGACGGCTGCTACGTGCAGCTTCCGCGCTCGCGTCAGACCCTGGAGCTGTCCGCGCTGACCGCGCCCACTCCTGGGCCCGGAGGTGGCCCCCGGCCCTACCAGGCCAAGCTGTTGGCCAAGAAGCGCGTGGTGCGGATGCTGCTGGTGATCGTCGTGCTTTTTTTCCTGTGTTGGTTGCCACTGTATAGTGCCAACACGTGGCGTGCCTTCGACAGCTCTGGTGCACACCGCGCACTTTCAGGAGCGCCAATCTCTTTCATCCACTTGCTGAGCTACGCCTCAGCCTGCGTCAACCCCCTGGTCTACTGCTTCATGCACCGTCGCTTCCGCCAGGCCTGCCTTGAGACGTGTGCCCGCTGCTGCCCCAGGCCTCCACGAGCTCGCCCCCGGCCCCTTCCAGACGAGGACCCTCCCACCCCTTCCATTGCTTCACTGTCCAGACTGAGCTACACCACCATCAGCACGCTAGGGCCTGGCTGAGGGGTAGGGGGAGAGTGGAGGCTGAGACGGGACACACCCATTCCTACAGGCAGGGACCCACCCAGACACACAAGAGAGGTAGATCCACTGACAAAGGAGACTACACCCCAAAGCATGGACTAATCCCAAAGCACACACAAACACACACATATACACAAGTGGCTTACTTGACACAAAAGAAACAAACCAGACTCCCACACAGGAAATAAAGCACACTGTTGATAGGGAACTGAGCCTGGCACATGGAAACATGGCCCTGACCTTAGACACACACACACAGCATCCCTAGCAGTGGACTATCCATACATAGTGGAAACTCTAAGAGAATCTGGGCTGCCTCTCATATACACATAGTAATGGCACTGATTCTTTAGGGCTCTGGAGCCTGGCACAGTACTGACTCCTGAGATGCTCCAGAGTGCCCCCAGTTTGACCTCACAGTGCCCTTCCCCATTTCAGCACTGAAAATATTAACTAGCCTAATCTCACACCTCCCTGACCAACAGCCTATTTTGCACTGAAAAGGCCCTTAATTCGTTTCCAGTTAAATAGTATGGCCCTGCCCCTCATCCCTCACCCAAACTCAAGAAATAAAAATGACTTGGCTTCCTTCCTGAACTTCCTTTCTGGACTTTTTCTGGGGGGCAGGTGAGGGGCGCAGGATTTTGTAGACTCTTCCCAGTCAGGTCTCTCTTTTCGCTGCTCACTCTTGTGCATGACCTCCTGCCAAAAAGCCCACAGTCTGAGGCTCAATGGGGATTGGGTATTCTCCTGGGTTGTCATCCTGGACCCACGTAAAGGCCAGGGTCATACACAGTAGCTGGGGATGGGGATGGGGGTGGGAAGTCAGATATCCATGATTCATCACGATTCCTCAGCACATTCTCCTGAAATAGTGTCATTGCTATATTAATAGATACTAAAATTTTATTGAAATGATAAGAGGAAGCACTGTATAAAAAGACTCAGTTTGCAACACCAGGGTTCAGATCATGATAGCTATACAGAAGCTAAAGAGTGGGGCCTCTTTAATGCACTCTTCTCTGGTGTCAGAATCTGGCCAAGCTTCTGCCCCATGGAATCATCTTTACTGGCCAGCAACAAAGGGGGGAGGCAAATGCTGGATCCGAATAGGAGGAGTCCCAGAGCCTAACCCCCTTTTGACTGTAACTCAGATCCAGCTCCAGAAAGAGGCAGAGACAGCAACATCACCCCTCCCCACACATAATGACAAGCAAGAACAGATGACCTCACCAAGGAACATACTTGGATATTCAGAAGTATGATATGTTGGGAGGCTTTCTTGATATTTCATCTTGTAGGATGGGAAAACTGAGACTGAGAGAGCAGGAAATAAAGCTGTTCAAGGTCATACAATAAATTAGAACATGACAGGAAAAGAAAATCCAATTGAAGTAGACACAGAGCTGGAGTTGGGAAAAAAGCCATACTCATCAGGAGGCAGACCCAAGTTTTATGGGGCCTGGAGCTTATAAAATTGGGTGCCTTTTTTTTTTTTTATGAAAAAGACTACAAAACTACAGATACAAAATTGCTAGGACCTTGGAAGTTGCCTGTGTAGTGAAAATCCCTGAAATTTAACCCTCGTTAAGCTCACAGCCAGTACCACCTCTAACTCCACCCGCTAACTGGGCTGGACAAAGTCTGAGTAGAGTGGAGGACAGTGAGAAAGGAGAGTGGTCTTCTGTTTACCAGTGCTGAGGCTGCTCCCATCCATCCTTTCTACAGGGCCCTGGGCTGCAAGAGGCAGGACACGCAGGAAGAAAAGGAGGGAGAAGGCGTTCCAAGCTGTCAACTACAACAGTACTGGTTAAAAATAGAATCCCAGCTGGTCTGACTTGCTGAAGACAAGATATTGGGCCTTTCTCTCTCATGCCAACTTTTCCAGGGGGTGGAAATAGGGTTGCTCACAGGCTTTGCCACACTCAAAGGGGGATTGCCTTGATGAGGCTGCTCTACTGTCAGCCCCTCCAGCTGGGGCCTGGGCTCCTGATGACCACCAGATGGCAGTGGGAAGCTCCGTGGGGGTAGTGCTCCAAGTTCAATTTCAGCCTAGAGTGTGAGCCTAAGTACTGTGGCCCAGCCTAGTCTAGAACCTAGCATGGCCTGAATAACACTATTTCACACACAGTGCAGCCCTTTGGTCTATGAGGTACTTACATGTCCATCACCCTCTAACCCCGGCCCTGTCTAGTTACTCGAATGTGGAATCTCAGGGACTTCTCATCCATTTTCTATCTCTTGAAATCTGTTGAACATTTCAGGTCTGGATTTAATATTGCTGTCTCCACAAAGTGCTCCTTGGTCATCCTCACAAAGCTTGTCTGCTCCTATAGTACTTACTGCTTTCTCTCTTCTATCATATTTATTTGTGTTCCTGCCCAATTTCCCATACTGGGCTGGGAACAGCATGATGTGGTGGGAAGATGACAGAGCCTGGGCTAGAAGTTGGGGTGATGAGAGGAGGGTGGGAAATCCAGCACTTCTCAATGCCATGTGACAGGCATCTTACAAATACCAATTCACTTCATTCTCAGAGCTCTCCTGCAGCATATTTCTCTTTATTCGACAGATGAGGAGGGTGAAGCTGAGAAAGCTTAGTGGACATGAGGTCCTACAGTTGGAATGTAGGCACACTGAGCTCAGGGGCCTGCCCCCAACACCTTTACTCTCTCCTGGCATGCTGTGTTGTCTTTTAAGCCTTAAAGACCTGGGTTCCAATGGGCCTGACCTGCCTTTTAAAATTTGTGTGATTTTGTACAAGTTATCTCAGTGAACTCAGTCTCAGCTATAAAACAGGAATGATTACATTAACTTCTGTGATATGTGATTTATAGTAAGACATACACATTCAGTCTTTATCCTCTTTCCTGCCACAGAGCCCCTATAACCCATGGAATTTCCTAAGTGATGAAAGCCAAAAAGGTGCCTTTTGACATGTTAAAGAGCTGACTTTCCCAAAGCCCCTAGGTCACTTTGAGAAAGGGCTGGTTGCAGTGACATATCTGATAAAGAATTAGTATCCAAAGTCTAAAGAACTTACCAAACTCAACACCCAAAAAATAAATAATTCAGTTAATGAGCAGAAAACATGAACAGACATTTTTCCAAAGAAGACATACAGATGGCTAACAGAAACATGAAAAAGAGGTTCAATATCACTTGTCATTAGGGAAATACCAATCAAAACCACAATGAGATACCACTTCACACCTGTCAGAATGGCTAAAATTAACAACACAGGAAACAACAGATGTTGGTGAGGATGTGGAGAAAGGGGAATCCTCTTACACTGTGGGTGGGAATGCAAACTGATGCAGCCACTATGGAAAACAATATTTTTAACTCAAAAAGTTAAAAATAGAGCTACTCTATTACCCAGCAATTGCACTACTAGCTATTTATCCAAAGGGTACAAAAATACTAATTCAAAGGGGCACGTAACACCTTGATATTTATAACATTATCAGCAATAGCCAAATTACAGAAAGAGCCCAAATATCCATCAACTGATGAATGGATAAAGAAGATATGATATATATATATATGATATTACTCAGCCATTAAAAAGAATAAAATCTTCCCATTTGCAATGACATGGATGGAGCTAAAGGGTATTATGCTAAGCAAAATAAGTCAGTCAGAGAAAGACAAATACCATATGATTTCACTCATATGTGGAATTTAAGAAACAAAACAAATGAACATAGGGGAAGGGGGAAAAAGAAAGGGGGAAGCAAACAATAATAGACTCAACTATAGAGAACAGTTGATAGAGGGAGGCAGGTGGGGGATGGGCTATATGAGTGATGAGTATTAAGGAGGGCACTTGTGTTGAGCACTGGGTATTATATGTAAGTGATGAATCACTAAATTCTACACCTGAAATCGATTTTACCATGTATGTTAACTAACTAGGATTTAAATAAAAACATGGGGAAAAAGTGGGCTCGTTGTCAAGAAACCAATCAAGTGATGGCGGGTTAGACCTTTCAGCCCTACCCCCTCTCCTTCAAGGAGGGGAAAGGGTCTGGGAATTCAGTTCAAGCACCAATGGTCAATGGTTTAATCAATCATGCCTACATAATAAGGCCTCTATAAAAACAAAAAGGACAGGTTTTGGAGAGCCTCCAGGTTGGTGAACACATAGAAATTGGGGAGAGTGGCTTAGAAGACTTGGAGAGATCATGGAAGTTCTATCCCCTTTGCCCACACCTTGCCCTATGCATCTCTTCCACCTGGCTGTTCCAGGTGTTCTTTTATAATAAACTGATGATCTAGCAAGTAAAATGTCTCTCTTGAGTTCTGTGAATGCTCTAGCAAATTAACTGAACTCAAGGAAGGGATTTTGGAACCTCCAATCTATAGCCAGTTAGGAGCACAAGTGAAAATTTGGACTCACAATTGGCACCCAAAGTAAGGGGGCCATTGTGTGACTGAGCCCTGAATCTGTGGGATCCAACACTATCTCTAGGTAGATAATGTCACAGTTAAGTTGTAAGATATCTAGCTGGTGTAAGAGCTTTGCTTGGTGGTGTGGGAAAAAAATACATCATAACTGGTGTCAGAATCGTAATTCACACTGCCATTTTGAGAATTATATAAAACAATGCTCAAAGTGCTTATCACAGTATCAGGCACATAGCATAAGAAGGGTTAGACTCAAGATTGCTTGAGGATCAGCATGCAGAAGAGCACCAGGAAACAAGGTCCTCTGCAGAGACCACTCCTAACTCAGGGGAGGAGAACACCGGGTCCAATAGGAGGCTCGGGGCCTGCTAAGAGATGGTATTAGAATATGGTGGAGTCAGGCAGAATTTAAA
Organism: Canis lupus familiaris; assembly: GCF_011100685.1. NCBI lineage: Eukaryota > Metazoa > Chordata > Mammalia > Carnivora > Canidae > Canis > Canis lupus. The sequence continues at coordinate 30,118,483 of NC_049242.1, forward strand.
TCCTGATCTGCTTGACCCTAAAGCCCACGCATCCTGAGCCCATGCATCATCACTATGAATCCTAACTCTGATGTCCTAGAGGGGTCATTCAGGGATGGGGAGTTAGGAGCAATTGGGAACCACTCAGACTCTTCTCAGGACTCAAAGTAGAAAAACAGGCAAGTTTATAACTCCCTGCAGACCTAGATCCTTCAGCAAGCCCCACTTCTCAAATCACCATTCCTGGAGGAAAGCCCCTGAAGATTCATTTCCCCAAAACAAGAGGGGGGCAACTGTCCTGAAAATCTTACCCCCTCAAACTTTACAAGAAAGCAGGTTTCCTGGCTAACCCTTAGATCTGGGGTCAAACCGGAGAAGAGGAAGCATCACAGTGAACATGAACAAAGGAGGACCTTAGGCCAAAAGCTGGCCCCTTTCCTAGACAACTCAAACCAGAGTCTTGGATGATCATACACTCTAGTTAGTCAGGTCTGATTAGTGAGAAGCAAAGGATGTTTTATGGAAGGACTTTGTTCCTTCAAGTTATTTCTGGGATAAAACAAGTGAGGGGGAGGAAAGCAAGTACAAAGATTGAAGAAGAAAACAGGCCCCAGCTGTAGTCAAAGTTCTGTTGCTGATATAATGCCTAGAGGAGGGACCTCCTGGAAATGATGGCCTTTGTAGATTCTAGCAACATTCCTTTAGCTGTTTCCTGTTCTCTGAGCTTTACTTACTATCCCCCAACCTACAGAGGCACTTGGTCAGACACATTCTTGGTCCATCACTAGCACCATGCACAAAGGTAAGTACCTTCCCCTTGGTGAAGCCTGATCTTTTGGAAACAGAATCTAGCCCAGCCACATAGCCACATTTTGAGGGAAGAAAATAGTTTACCAAATAGGCCCACTGAAGGAGCACTTTGTCTTAATCAGTTTTGAGCCCCAGAACCCACCTAGGCATGTAAGTAATAAAAGATAAGACGTGTAAATATGTATTTGAGGAATACATATTTGAATGATTATGCTGGTTTGAGTGATAAGGCTGTCCAATTTCCGGGGTGAAACAAGTAAGCTTTGAGCAATGTGGGAAAGGCCGAAGCACAGGACATTCCCAGTCATATACATGATCCTATCTATCTACGTTTCAAGAAGCAGGGCCACATCTTGTGTGTAGGCGGGGAGAGGCAGGTGCAAAGGCCCCTCCTGAAGACAGACAGAGCCTTTGAAGTGGGACTCAGTTTGTGAGCAGGGAGAAAATTCCCTTTTTCTCAAACCAGAAGTAATTCCCCAGTCCCTGCAAATTTAGTAATGGATGACCCTTTGGGGCATTTGAAGGCCAGCCCCAGGCTGCCTAGATGGACCTGTAGGTCAGCCCAGAAAAGGCAAGAGCAAGAGCAATGGGGTGGTTGAAGCAGAAAAGTCTGGCCTTAAGCATGGAATGTTTAGTTACTACAGCCAGAGAGATGGTGGGCCCTCCACACACGTCAGGGAAGAGCTGCCCCACCAACGTGGAATGGTAATGCTGCAGGACCAGTGAGAACTAAACAGCAAATATGGGAATCTAATGAGAGGACACCAAAAAGCAGCAACAGTATGGGAGGTAATGCCGGTTTCCTGGTGTGAAAACTGGTCTCACTGGAAGGATCTGGTATCCAGTCTACCTCAATGCTACTTACTAACTGTGGAACGATTAGTTTTGACTGGTAACTCCCTTTCTGAGCCTCAGTTTCCCTCAACTGCAAGTATCCTTGACCTGGGGATATCTTATGCTTTGCCATGTAGTTGTGAGGGTCACATGAGATGGAGCAGCTATCTCCCCTGGAAAATGTACAAGCCCAGGAAGATTGTTAGAAGCCCTCACACTGAGGCAATTCTAGCACCCACCTCCACGTGTAACCCAAAGTGAAAATAATACTGAATCATATAGCATCATGTGATGAAGTCCAATAAACTTCTGCCTTCCCCATGATGAGTACTTCAGAGACTTTTATTTGAGATGCCAAAAACGGATTTACTTATAATTTTTTATTAGTCTTATATGCACACAACTTAAAGAGTCAACTAGTTCTACAACATTAAGACAATTAGCAGTCCCTGCCCGGCCCCCTGCCTTGCTCCTTTCCACTACTCTTTCCCCAGAAGGAATCACGGTCAAATCTTTTATCTTTTTTTTTTTTTAAGTATTTATCCCCATATCTTTTAATAACATGCTAACATTACTTCTTGGTTCTCCTGGTTGGTAGTATTATCTACTGACTACCCACCATGGAAGATAAGGGTTTCCTATTTCTACCACCAGCCCACCAGAAATATAATACTCCTATACCCCCCTTTCCACCCAATAAAATCATAACTTTTGTTATCGTGATAACTAGCCTCCAAAGTGATCTTGAATGATGCTCACCTCCTTGTATTCACAGTCCTCTCTCACGTAAAGTAGAATTGACTTGCATCACCAACAAAATACCAGAATGTTTAAAAAAGCAGAACCCATACCTGCACTTGTGGGACTTGGCCTCATTCTCCTCACCACAATCACAGTCCTGTTGGGTCCTATCTTTATTTTACATTCTTATGTTTCATTCATCATGGATTTATTTTGCACTAATTTTTATTTTTCTTAATATTGCATTAAAATTCTCATTATCCTAATCACTAATTTTTCTGGTGCCTTTTAAATTTTGCACCCAAGACAAGAAAGCACCTCACTCACTTGACCTTAGTCCCAGCCATAACATATTGTAATAGCTTCTAGAGAAAGGATGCCTGGAAGATAAATTGTTTTAAACTTGATTGTCTATATATGCCTAATTCTACCTCACACTAGATTCATAGTTTGGCTAGGTATCTGATTTTAGGTCGGGAATTTTTACAAATATTTTGAAGATGGTGTTCTTATGAAGTTCAAAGTCATTTGACTTCTGATCTTTTGCTTTACATAGTGACTGTCAACTTTGGAATTTTGTTGGCTATACATGTCAGTCCTATTCACAGTAGGACAAGATTTAATAGCTAAGGATAACAGTCAATGGGAAGTTCTAGGCAGTGGATGGAGCTTGTCAAGTTGGAGCTTCATTGAAGGGTGATCTAGTTGGGCTGTTGGAGAACTCTAGATGCTGGGATATTTAATTCTTTCTTCTTGGGCTGGTCAGATCTCCCAGAGAAAATTTTTCATATTTTCTGGATAGAGAATAAAGGTGTGGGTCCCATCATCTGAGGAACCAATGGGAGAAGACAGCAGGGTGGAGTAGGGTGGGCTATGAGGTCTATACTGTGCTCATGTGCTCTTGAGCATCCAAGTGTTTTGTGGTATCCCTGGCCTTCAGTTGTTCCTGAAGGATCTTCAGTCTTACCTTCTCAAGCCAGATCTCCTGTTTCTGTCTGGTAAGAAAAGCAGTATCTTCTTCTCAAAAGCTTTCAACCAATCTTCTTTTATTTTCCCTCTACCTCATTTTCAAAGATACCTTGAACATCAATTTCTAGACCTTTTGAGGGTTCTATCATTCAGCTGTGGCAATTCTTTGCTTACTTGTACCTTACATACTGTTGTAGGTTCTATTAAGCCATGAGACACCTGTCCATTTTTCAGGTTCCAAAATGTTGTCATCTCCTCTTTCCTTACCATTTCTGAGGATTTTTGCCTTTAAAAATCCCTTTAAAGTCAGTTGCCTGGGTGGCTCAGTGGTTGAGCATCTGCCTTCAGCTCAGGACATGATCCCAGGGTCCCAGGACTGAGTCCCACATGGGGTCCCTGATGGGAGCCTGCTTCTCCCTCTGCCTGTCTCTCTTCTTCTCTGTGTCTCTCATGAATAAATAAAATCTTTAAAAAATAAATAAAGTCAGTTAAGGGATCAGGCAATGCTCAGCATGGTGCCAGAGAGTAACAGAGCATAGGAGATGGGGGATGTGTTCTACACTTTGGCCTAGGATAGATGAGGAAGTCCCATTTCCTAGCTCCTTCTCACTTTCACTCATATTTCAAACAATGCATTAGGAGGGAGGGGAAATCCCTTTACAATAGTTTTAGTGGGATTTAAAAGGATAGCAAAATAGAATGCCTGTGTTCAAAGTATAATGTTTCCTGGGAGGTACCTTAGGCCTCTGCTTAGTTTTTCTACGGAATTACCCAGCTTGGATGGATTGCTTCTGGAGGTGAAGTCTGGCCTTGAAAGAAGCAAATGCTGCAGGTGCTTATGGAGGTACAATTTCATTATCAGATTTAGTGTGTTCCTCAAATAATCACTTGAATTTTAACAGTTACAATTTAACAGGAAAACAATGACAACATCCATTATTTTATCCAGAGGGCTCCCATGGACCGGTACTGGGTTCTGCTGGTCTGGTCTTTGCCTCGGGTAAGTCTGTAAGTCATCTCAAGGGCAAGGCCTGAAAGAGAGACGGACCCAAGCCAGTTCAGGAGGAGCCGCAGAGATACGAGGTGTGCTTAGGGGACGTGATTCGGTGCCAGGCCCTGCCACACACCTTCGGGCGCCCCGCCCCCTGGACCGCCACCCACCCGCGGGCGCTGGAAAGCGTTGAACTTCCAACGTCTGGAGGTGAGAAGCGGGACCACGCGGGGAAAACGGCTGAGGCCAGGACGGTTGAAAGGAGAGGGAGAGAGGCTGATGCACAGAGGGGTCGCTGGCTGAAATGGGCTTTGGGGACAGGGAAGCAGCAGAAAGGACAGGAGGGTGAGGGCAAGGAATGGGACCCCAGGAGGGGATGGGAGAGGAGGGGGGGCGGTGTAAGTGAGTGATCCACAGGGAAGGGGGACAGATGGGCAAGCAGCAGAGGAAAGCCAGAGAATGGGAAGATCTCCTGAGGGGGGTGGGGGAGGGCTTGGTAGGATTTAGGAGCTGAGCCACTGTGCTCACTCACTCCAGCGGAGGGGCCCTCACCAGGGACAGGAAAAACACGTATTGCTGTGGAGTCCAGAAGTAGCTGCCTGGGTAAGTCTTGATTCTAATATGTTTTGATGACTGGCAGGCCTCTCACTCAGCAGGACTTGGAAGACACTGCTGTAACTATTGGGTTGTAATTGTTGGGAGCTGGCAAAATGCAGATAGCTGTAATCATAATCCTACTTCCTAATCACATAATGTGTCCTTAAACCTTTGAAAGTGCTTTCCCCTATTCTAATCCCGCCCCTGCAATGACCCTGGTAATGTTAGGGGCTGGTTTTGCCTTGTCCCCCCCTTTATACAGGCAAAGAAGTTAAAACTCGGGTGAAATGATTCGCCCAGAGTCCTAGATCAAGTAAATGACTGAGAAGAAACAACAGATTGGTTGACATTTTAGTGAAGCCAGTATTGGCCAGTCTGGATTAAAGATAATTATAGCAGGATGTGACTCTGTGACAAAAGGTAACAGAAGTGATAGCTTGATGAGCCCACAAAATAAAGTCCCCAGACTCAAAAATCATCCCCTCCTCACTGGTAAGTCCAGGAAGCAGATGCTCCTCGACCTGGGCCTGAAGTTTCCAGATCCCTCTATAGTATCTCTGAGGTCCCTCTACTGGGCCTGCCTTGACTCAGACTAATAGTCAATTTAGAAATTGGGAACCTTACTCTGTTTGGGCTGCTATACCAGAATACGGTAGACTGGGTGGCTTATAAACAACAGAAATTTATTTCTTACAGTTCTGGAAGCCGGGAAGTCCAAGACCAAGGTGCTAACAGGTTTGGTATCTGGTGAGAGCCTGCTTCCTCAATGGCCATCTTTTTCTGTAATGTCACAAGGTGGAAGGGCCAAGGGAGCTTCCTCAAGCTTCTTTAATAAAGGCATTAATTCTATGCATGAGGGTTCTGCCCAAATGATCTAATCACCATCAAAAGCCCCCCCCCCCCCATCTCCTAATACCATCACCTTGGGGGTTAGGTTTCAGCATATGAATTTGGGGGGAATACATTCAGACCATAGTAGACTTAGAAAGGACTCACTTTGCTTGGTAGTATCAAATGTGCATAGGCATAATGGTTACTCCTTTGTTTTTAGGAATGAAGCAGTGCTATAGCCTCCTACCTTGTGTCTCAGACTGGCATGCCTGCCCTCCCTGTTGTTTTATAACGTGCTTAACCTTTCCTCTGTCTGATGTGCAGGATCTACATAACTTAGATTTTTAATCAATTTAATCTATTGATGCTGAACCCAGGAGAGGATTCGGGGATTCTGGGATGGTGGGTAGAAACCAGCTACAAGAAGGTCTAGAGAAAGAGCTTTCCAGGTAGACTGAATAGAGAAGGAAAGGTTCTAGGGTAGGAATGACCTTGGTAAATTCAGGAGACAGAGGCCCCAGGAGACCAAAGCGCAATAACCAGGGGGAAAAAATGGCTTAAAATGAAGTCAGGGAGTAAGGCAGGTATGCAACTGCTGTTGTAGGGAAGAGAGCTTGGAGTCTAGGGCATTAAATCTGGGGAAGGGTGGGCTCCATCAAGTCTCCAATTAAATGCTGCAGAACAGCAGAAGAGGTGAAACAAGAAAAGCCAGGCCAACCTGGCTGAGCCTCCTAAATGAAGATGATGTGGGGTGAATGGAAGGAAACAGAAAGACCACTAGTCTGCAACACAGTGCCAGTGACCTCAAGAACCGTACTCAGAACCATACCAACTTCTCAAAGCTAGAAAATAAAGGGTGGCTGAGGGGATATTTAAACCACAAATCCAACTCAAAGCTGCAGACCCTTGTTAAGTGACTCCTCTCTGGAGGACTCTGTGGGGCATCCACCTCTGAGGCTGGAGATGCACCTCCCCACTGTACACTCTATAGAAAAATGGGGAATCTTTTACATTGTCGATGGTGGGACAATATAAAAGTTTATTATTCACTAGCTCAGGGGTTGTCCTCTAAAATTTTTTTTAAGATTTTATTTATTCATGAGAGACACAGAGAGGCAGAGACACAGGCAGAGGGAGAAGCAGGCTCCATGCAGGGAGCCTGACATGGGACTTGATCCTGGGTCTCCAGGATCACACCCTGGGCTGAACGCCGCACTAAACTGCTGAGCCACCTAGGCTGCCCCCTATAAAAATTTACAACCAGACTATAGAGAGGAGTTTTAACTGACTTTCTGGTGGTAGGTATGGTTGCAGTGGAGTATAATAAGCAGTGGAGGGATAAAAAAAGGTACTGGAATGTAACACCACCTGGTGATTCCAGAGTCCTGATGAGCTTCTATACAGCCCTCACCTTCAGTTACACTTCAGAGAAAATGATATAACTCTCTTAAATGTTTTTTAAATGTTTGTGTTACCCCTTCTGCCTGAGGTTTCTGTACTGTTACCACCTTATATCAAGCCATCATCCTCTCTCACCTGGGTTATTAAAATAACTATCTTTCTGCTTCCACACTTGCATCCTTACAGACTATTCCTCAAACTGCGGTCTGAGTGGATCTTCTAAACACTGAATCAGGACTTCTTTTTCCCAGTAAGGTGGACTAGGTTATTTGGATCAACTCTCTGACTGAAAACAACTTGAGAGAGAAAAACTGGACAAAACATAAGAAACATTTTCTTAAGGTCAACGAAGGGATGACAAAACAATAAGGAATTATCAAGCCCAAAGTGAGTGGTAAGAAGGCACGGGAACCCACTTTTGCCTTGAAGGCACTCATACATTCCCCAAATTAGACAGTTTTGACTGCACTGTGAGTCCCACTGTACAAAAATCAAAGGCAGGGATGGGCAAAGTAAGGAGTCTAATAGGAGACTGTGGTCAACAGGTTCTAAGGTATCTCCCACCCCACCCCCAAGTGTAGGGAAAGGGACTTCTGCCTTTAATCTTAACAATAGAATATGGCAAAGTGATGGAATATCATTTCCATGATTATTATGAAAGTATCCGTCTTGAGACATGGACTTCTGTAGACAAGTGGAAGGGGACTTAGGGCAGCTTCTAGCAAGAAACTAAAGCTGCAGATTCAAAAAACCCTGTGAATCCCAACAAAAAGGGAATCAATATCTAGAGTCATTGTAATCAAACTAGGAAAAGCTTAAAAGCTGCTAGATAAAAGGATAGACTATGTTTTAAGAAAGGTGCTTTGTATATAGGAGACACTTAATAAATATTTGTGAAATGAATACACAATCACATGTAATTTGGGAGCTTTTATGCTTACTAGCTGTATGACTTACATCCCTTGACTTCTTTGTAACTCAGCCTCTTAATCTGCACAATGTAGATAATAAAACCTACTTAATAAGGACAATTGTGAGGGTTACATTCCTGGTGTAATTAGGTATTCCTGTTCTGCACAGACTCTTTCCCAGATTTGGGTTTCTGGTCTATTCTGTGCAAATTTACTCTCTAATCTAGGTCTCCAGTCCAGGCTCTCTTCCCAGTTCCAAACATCCATCTTGAAATACTTCTACATCTAAAACATATTTCCTTCATTCCCTTTTAAAGGGCTGGAGGCTTCAGAAAAACAAGTCCTATTGCAATAACATCTGTTCAGCTACAGGGGGGAAAAGGTGAATGAACAAACATTTAGCTCAGGGCATATAATTCCCTGACTTAAATAATACTCAGTAGTACTTTCCCAAATTCTGTCATGATAAGAATTACCTGTTGCAGTTGTTTGTAATATAACTTTTGATTCTCTTCCCCCTGAACAATATGACTCGTTGGGTTTAGGGTAGAATCCAGAAATCTGACTTTTTAGCAAGCACCCAGGTGACTCTCACCCTCAGAGAAGAGTGAGAATATAACTAGATGGTGAGGACTTTAAAAAGTAAACAAGCTACTGATTAATATGAACAGGTATTTCCTACCCTAAGAAAGGAGAGAAGGAAGCACAAGAGGCTGGGCCTATCAAGGTATGGATATAATATGGCTCATGTCTGGACAGGCTCACTAACTTTTGGAAGACATAAGTGTGCGTAAAATATAGTAAAGCAAGCAGACTATACTACCATCAGATGGGCGGTAATGGACAAAATAGGAGCTCTGATTGTAGGGACGTGGGCAAGCTTTGTGAAGGAAGTGCACTCTGAGCTAGACTTCCAGAGTTCTTTCAGGTGAATATAAATAGGAAAGGGAATTGCAGGAAAGAAAAAGTTTTAAGCAAAAGAATAAAGGCAGAAAATGCACAAGTTGGTTCCAGTTAAGGCAAGAAAACTGAGCTATTCCTTCCATACGTACAGGGGAAATGCCTGGATGGGGAGGTAGAATAGGGCCAGGTGGAAATGAATGGGCAGTCTGAAAACGCAGTGCAGAAGACCTGAGCAGATGAGGGGTTAAAGGTTGGGTGAGAACAGGGAGCAGAAACCTGAGGACTCTACCACGAGACTAGGAGCCTCTGAGACAGAGAAAGCCCAAGATGAGTTCCTGCCTCAGGATCCCTGATCCTCACCCCTTCAGAGAGCACTTTCTGATTCCATATCTGACTAGCAAATCCTGAAGCTTTAGCCCCCAAATGCCAAAACTCTCACATTCATCTATCCCAGTAGTGGATGGAGACTCTGTGATCCGCAAGTGAGACTTGAAATGTGCCCCAGCCTGTTCCAATCCCTACCCCCAAAAAGTCTTGGAATACTTTTTTTCTTTTTCTTTTTTTTTTTTTTTTTTTAAGATTTCTTTATTTGTTCATGAGAGACACACACAGAATGAGAGAGGGAGAGAGGCAGAGACACAGCCATGCAGGGAGCCTGACATGGGACTTGATCCCGGGCCTCCAGAATCAGGCCCTGGGCTGAAGGTGGCACTAAACCACTGAGCCACCCGGGCTCCCCCTTTTTTTCACCAGCAATTTCCTCTGCCCAAGAGGTTTTTCCTCACTTCATCTGACTAATGTGCTCATTTGTCAGGTCTCTGTTTAGACCCTTCTAACTCAGAGAACCCTGTTCTCCCTGCTTGGTCTAAATTGTTCTCCACCTGTTACCTTGGAGATGCCCCTTTGGACTTCATAGTTTACAGAAATATTGAAGATGACATTCTATTTTTTTTTTAAGATTTTATTTATTCATGAGAGAGACACAGAGACACAGAGGGAGAAGCAGGCTCCATGCAGGGAGTCTGATGTGGGACTCCATCCTAGGACTCCAGAATCATGCCCTGGGCTGAAGGTGGCACTAAACCGCTGAGCCACCCAGGCTGCCCCGAAGATGACATTCTTATTTGTGTTTGAGGCTCTCTTCCTTCACACAGTAAGCTCTGTGGGCCCATCTGTCTCCCTCACCACTCTCTGCTCAGTACCTACCCCAGGGCAGTCTCTCACCGTTAATATTTGTTTGTGGGGGAGGGGTAAGGGATTGTGGCCTTTTCCAAGATCCTCTGCATTCCCAGAACCTCATGCGTTTCCTGCATCCTTCTCCAGAGCTTGTGCCTGGATTCAAATCCTGACGTCAGTATTCACCAGCTGGGGTGTACTGAACAAGTGGTCTACACTGCTTAAACCTCAGTTTCCTTTTCCTGTAAATTTGAGACTATGACAGTTCCTACCTCACAGAGTCATGAGGAGGATTATAATAAGAGATTCCATGTAAAACAGCCAACAGAGTATATGGAAAATAGCAGTTGATAAAGGTTAGCTGCCATCATTATTGTTGCTAATAACGAATCACCTCTCAGATTCAAGGTATCAGGCTTTTTTTCCACAAGAAAGTTCTCATTTTATTAATATACTTAGATCTTATAAATCAAGAAAATGCAGTAGAAACATGGGTTCTAAGGATGAAAATCCACAGAAAACTTTAAAATTTTTCTGAATATCTAAATATGATCAGAGTAGAGAGGAGGAAAGGGGTCACAGTCTGGGTCTCAGGTACTCCCATATCTTCTTCTCTCTAGTGTTAAGGAAGAAGGAAAAGCAAACAGGCAAGTGCCCCTTCCTGGGAGGGGAGGGTTGGGGCAGTGACGTTAGGCTCCCTTCTCTGTGGGAGGTTTCTGCTTCTCTGGCTGACACAGCCTGCCATGACGCCCTCCCTGAATGCCAGCTCTTACAGAGCACACGTGTAGTTCTTTGGAGGTCACATATCTATCTCTTATCACACCCCTTAACACACCCCTTACCAGAAGTTTTTTTCTGGGACTTAACCAGTGATGTCTCATGCACGCAGTCCAAGAATTCCTGTGTGGCTCTTGCCATTGTTTCCTCCATTCCACACCTTGGAGTACTTCCCCTGTCCTAGGACACTGCTGTCACTGCTGCTAGAGTTTCACTACCTGGGAGCCATGACGTTTTCCTCCAAATGTAAGGGGGACACCCCACTCCCCACTCCATGCCACACAGATCCAAGATAAGTGGGGTGGTACTGTTCTCATACGGGGATTTTACAATGGGATCCTCCAGGGAGATCTAGCTGCTAAAGAATCTAAAGGGCCTCCCCTGGAAGTGGTCTCAGAGCATGACCAGGAGTGAGTATTGGGCTTACGATCCTCTATTCCACAGTCAGTCCATTTTTTTCCCCTCTTTTCTACCTTTTCTTCAATTTATTCCCTTCTTGGGGTGTCAACAGGGCCAACATCCCCTGGAAAGTTGTTAGAAATGAAGACTCTCAGGCCCATCCCCAGACCTTCTAATCAGAACCTGCATTTTAACAAAATCCCCAGGTAATTACTAAAGTTTGAGAAATACTGATACATAGGACACAATTTTTGAATTCTCCCAAAGGGGAATTTTAGCCAAAGGAGCTGAATTTCCCCCCATTTTACATATGCTGATTATTGTACAGGCATTCCTTGGCTGCTGAACTAGTCAGCCCAGGGGGTCTGCCACAGTCATTCTGCGGAGATTCCACATAAGCAGCCCCATACCTGTTCTTTAGAGATACCCTAGTAGTTTAAAAAAAAAAAAAAAAAAAAAAAAAACACACCCCACCTAACCCAGAATGATAGGTTATCTTCTTCTTTTTTTTTTTTTTTTTTTTAAGATTTTTATTTATTCATGAAAGACACAGAGAGAGAGAGGCAGAGACATGCAGGGAGCCTGATGCGGGACTCAAGCCCAAGACTGTGGGATCACACCTGGGGCTAAAGTCAGGCGCTCAACCTCTAAGCCACCCAGGCGTCCCAATGATGGGCTATCATACACAGGTAAATGGTAAATCTTGAAGGAATGTTGAAATCATCAGTACCTGTAACTCGATAATGCCTTCTTCACATATGTCTTATGATACTTCAGTATATTAGGGAAGGAAAATGATTGTAATGTACCTGTTTTGTTAGTGATGTACACATTCACTGTGCTTAGAAATACACAGCACAACTTACACTGAAATTGTAAATTCACATGATCCTTGAAGGTAGTTCTCTCCTGGAGAGCTTGTATAACTTGTATCAGAGATTGGTCTGAGGACATGAATGCTCTCAGAAGAAAGGCTGAAAAGGGCTCTAGCTGGTGTCCACCTGCCACCCCAAGGTGCAGTGTTTCTAGAATTCATCCAGAGGTTCTTTGGCATGCTTCCTAGGATATAAGTCTCATAAAATACAAAGAACTGTCTTGTGAATGAATTCTTAGAATTTGTTGCATCCTCTGGTTTGATTTCTCCCTGATTCTGACCAGCTAACTGGATGAGCTGGCATTGTTGTTTTTCCTCCTCTGATAAACCGAGCTCTAGAACTTGCTGTCTGAGGAATCTCGTGGAATATTCAAAACAAGAAGATAACCCCCACCACCACCAAAAAAAAGAACATGTGAAATCATGCTATTATTTTCCTGCTTGGCTCCTGTGTCTATGTGGTTGACAAGTTTCTGAAAACCTGCAGGGTCTTTTTCTGGCTTGGATATGCTGGGGATGGAAATTTCTGAAGTCCTGTAGAACTATTTTAGGGCAACAGTGTGGTTGGCTTACTAGAGAATCAGGAAAGAGGCGGTCTTCTTTGGAGCAAACTGGTTTACCCATTATGTTAAAAAGCGTAGCCTCGATAGGATGTGATCATAAAGCAAATTCATTTCCGTCCCTGCTCCCTCTACTCAGAGGCTGGTTCTTCAGGTGGGTACCTGTAGTTCTTGAAGACACTTAGAAAAAAGGTCCTCCAGCCAATTTTAGTCATGAAGTAGTCTCAGTCGTTAAAACGGCCAGTCCCATGTAATAGTTAAAACTCTGAATTTCATTTAAGGCAAGTATTTCTCCTTCCTCCACTTCCCCAGTTCAGGTTGCTTCAGGCTGGAAGCCTGCCGTTGTGGAAAGCGAAGTAGGGGCCAGAGGAGCTGGGTAGAACAGCTGGCTTCTTTGCTTTCCTACCTAATGCTTCTACTGCTCCTTTCCCACTCCCTCTAGGGTGTGGGTCCTACAAGGACTTCCGGGCTTCTGGTGGAGGTGGACTGAGGAAGGAGGGGGAGGTGGAGGGGGCTTCCTTTAGGGGAACTGAAGCGCTTGGTGATGGTGTTCCAGGACCTCAGTACATGTTCAAAGTGGACCCCTCCTCTTACGCCGCTCTTGGGTAGGGGTGGCAAGGTGGAGGGAGGGTTGTGGAGGAGTGAAGGGCTTGGGGATGGCTCCACTGAAAACACTGGACAACAGCACCTCCTCTGCTGGCCACTTGCTCCACTGGCTTCTGCATTTGATTCCAGGCCCCTGTTGCCTAGCAGCCTCTGGCAGGCAGCCCACTTGTGCAGGGGCTCCTTAAAAACAACCCTCACGTTCATTTTCTCCCTTCCCCCATGTGACCCACGGGGTGCATGTGCTTTTCTGTTCTGCATTAAGTAGTGTACACACTCCTCCTCCTACCCTGACTCCAGCCGTGGCCTTCTGCTTTTAATTTTCTCTGGCATGCATCCAGTACCAGTCGATCTGGTCCTCTGGATTCTAAGGAGCACGGTTTGCCAACTAATCTTTGAAAACTCCTTCTGAGACTTGAGAGGAGGAGGAGCTCACCTCCCCAAGAGGGAGGAGGTGAGAGGGGAAAGGCCACAGTGCTGTGACTATGTTTCCCAAAGTCTTTTTTCAAATTCCTCAAACCTCACTTGAAGGGTTGAGGAGTGCGTGTTAATCTCAGGGTCACAAGGCTGTCTCCAACAAGCAACCTTGCAAATCCTCGCAGGTGGTCTCTCAACCTGCCTTTGAAGTCAGGGGAATTGTCACTGTTTTCTCCTTTTCTCTGGATCTTGTCTGCATCCAAGACATCTCTCATTTTAACAGGTGCTTTCTAGCTCCACTATGCACCCATAGGATTTCATTTTAAAGCCCCTCTAGGAGAAGGAAGCATCTTTATCTTTTTCAACATATGAATGACAGATTGCCTTCCTTTTTGTCTTTCTGTCCTTATTAACTGTTTATTACACTATATTTTTGTGAGAATGCCTTTTTTCCTTTTTTTAGCCGTTTAGAAATGAAATTGGACAATTCACATAACTCAGAGTCATGCTTCAGAGAAGTAAGGGAATCCTTCTGTTTTTCTTACTGAAAGTAGTCGAAGGCAAATTCTTTTAGCTTTATGGGTGTTTACATTAGAAACTGAAGTTAGGGAGATTTTTAAACAAATTCAAGCTTAAAAATATACTTTTTTAATTTTTAGCTTTTCACATCAGGATTCAGACATATAGGAGAAAGGTTGAAACATAGGAGAAAGGTCGTTTTTTTTTTTCCCAATGTGGGTGGCCAAGCTGAGGATAATGTGGGTGCTAAGTGGGAGTTCCTGGCTTGATTGGATGAAAGCTGTGGGGCTGGTTGGGCTTAGGGGGAAGAGATAAATATTATCCTGGAGTAATGAAGTGGGGCCTGGGAGTGGCTGAATTATAGGCAGTTCCAGTCGCACCATATCTTCCTGGCCCAGAGAATGGCACCAGCATCTTAATGATAACCTTATGTAGGAAAAATTTTGAGCTTCAATAATACTATGTATTATCTATAATACCCTCTTCTCAATATCTGATTCTGATTTTCCTAGAACTTATTTTACAGCTCAGAGTTGTAGGTAGCAGCAATGCAAAACACCTGACCCTGACACCACTCCCCACTCTCTACCACATACACAATAAACTAACTTCGGCTCCATAATGCACATGCATTTCAGTATTCCTAATCCATAAATATGTCTGTTCTTTAGATTCCCCTTTAAACTGGTTATAACACCTTATCTACTTCCTCATTAGTGAAGATTTTAAATAAAAATCTTTAATATGTATATGTGCAGGAGAGTCATGCTTTTTTCTTATTTTGAAAATGACCTTTTTTCAGCTTTAGAGTTCTTTCCCCAAGATGCCCAAAGGATTCATCTGACAGAGGCAGGTAAACTTTGCCATCAGAGAAGTGCATCTCCTATAGGCTGCTTATACCTGAGTACAGCTCTTGGCACCTGGAGGTGAATCCAAAGTGACAAAGCATCTTTGCTATTTTTCTAATTTTAATTTTCCTCTCTGCTAATTTGATATTTTGGTTTTGGTTCATTTATAGCCACTACTCATTAGTAGCAGCAGTGATGGAGAATTTGCTTTTAGAGTCTGACCCTGTGGTGATCTTTAGAAATGGCTTAATGGATTACAGAGATCTATTCCATGCTGAGTGAGAAACAATGGAGAATCCGGATGTTAGTCCTTTTTGTTTGTCTGTTTTGAGCCCAAATCAATTAAGAGTTCTGTGCCCATTGGGAAGGAAACTTTCATACCAGGGCTGGTGGAATTTGGGGTTTCTGGTCCTACTCTTAACTGAAATTGCAGAATTGAAGCAATAAGCTCTCTTTATGTGTCTCTCTGTCTATGTGCCTATAGTTCAGAAAAGCTTTCAACTCTTTATTTTGTGATTAGATAATATTTTCCTACCACCAGAGGGTATTAATACATTTGATTACCAAGAACTCTATTCTGATTGTCTGATAGGAATAAATAAGTGCTTATATATAAAGCAAATATTCCCAAAATTCCCAGAAAGCAATAAAATTGAACTTCTAATATTTTAAATGTGCTACATTAAAAAAAAATTCTTACAAAAACCAACTCAATAACATTTTAAGACTTCAAGTACCTAAATTTAATCTTCAGAAAATAAAACTAGTTTAATATTTGGGGTTTAATAATAACAGCTATGTTTTCTCTGATTTATTAGTGTTAAGTATAATTCCTAACAACATTCTACTTTGGTATTCTTTTTTGTAGATCTTACTGATCAAAATAAGTTAACATTCTTCATAATGTTTAAGATTATGAAAAAAATGGAAATTGTGTTTAACTAAATTGAATCATTATTCTTAAAAACTTTTTATTTCAATGGTAATTTTTTTTTATACTATGTCAGCTTAAAGGTAACTTCCAAGTTATCTTTAAGGTAACTTAAAACCTTTGTGTATGTGTATATTGAAAACTGCAAGCTGGGGGAGTGGGGGGTCTTAACTCTGACATTTACCATATTAGAAATTGAAATTGAGAAAGGTTTATAATTCTTATTTATTGAACCACTTGAAAATAGCAACAATGAATGCATTGCATATTAATATTCTTAGGAATCTTGTACAACTAGTTCCAACATTGCAAATGCCCTGACATGGGTTTTAGAATAACAGATAAGTTTGTTCCAGAATATAAAATGAAGGACAAAACTTGGAAATAATTTATCATTTTAACATGCACAGTTCAGTAACATAAAGTATACTCACATTGTTATACAACCATGACTACTATCCATCCCCAGAAATGTTTGATCTTCCCAAGCTGAAATTCTGTAATTACCCAATCCCCCCAGTTCCCAAGATCCTAGCAGCCACCATTCCACTTTCTGTCTAGAAATACATTTTAATTGTCTTGGTTTATAAAACCTGAGTCTGAAAAGCTACAAAATGTGTTAAAGTCTTTGCAAAGTTTGCTTGGTTTTGATGGTCTGTTTCCTTGGTTTACTGTTTACCCCCTTTTCCTGTAATATGAAGTTCTCTCTTCTGTGTAAACTGTCTAGATTACAAAATATTGTCTTACCAGAATAATTTTATGTGCTTTATGTTAACTTTATTATGCTCTTGATTATTTTTATAAAGCAAACAATGTTTCTTTACTTATGAAAGAACTAAGGTTCTTTACAGTCCTGCCTATTTTTAGATGTTTTGTTGTCACTTTCAGATGGAGCCAACCGTTGTTCCTTAGGTACCCATGGTACTATGTCAACTGTTCATATCTCTTGACAACTTTTGGGGTTTACCTTCCTAAAATCCAATGATTTTTTCTTTTACCCTATAAAAGAAAGGTGTTAAAAATAATTAGAGTTTATTTGTTATGTTACTGTTGATGATTTTCATGGAAAGAGTCGTTCAAATTAGAAAAGATGCTCAGCCTTCCCTAAGTTAAATTTATATAGGTAAAATATTATTAATGTAAATATTTTAGAGCCTAAATGCTTATGGGAATACCCTGACAATTTGTCAATGTTTCTAGTTATCAGTGTCCAGATATGTTTCGCCTCATGTTAGCAACAAGAATGTGGTATGACCAATATAAATTTCAGTTATTATTTTAAGTGTTTGCTTGGTTGGAATCTTCTTTACTTTGGATCTCTGGTTTTCATTTGGGGATAAACATCAGACTTAAATCTATAGGGTTTTATTAAAATGCTGATGTTTAAGACCTACTCTAAGTCTCTTTACTTGATATTGTCGATATATTTTTGGTATATTCTTAGTATATTAGTATATATATTATACCTCAGGAATTTTGTACATCTCAAGAATTTTTCCTCTGTAAAAAGTGTGCTCATCCATTATTATAAATCAGATTTCATATTCAATGTATTTTTGGAAAATGGCCTTAATTATCTGTATAGACATGTTGACTAAAGCTTTATATTTCTTTTGGATCATCTTTGTTTTGCATGACATAGAAATAACCAAAATTCTTTGTCAGTTGCATCAGTCTTGTTATGAACACTCCAGTAATTGTCACAGTCATTTTAAGTCTCTGGCTTCTACAGATAGTGTTGGTATTACTTGGATGTTTCCCTGAAGGCTCTATAATCATCTACAGGCCAGGGTTCACATCTTCAACAAAGAAGCATGATCCCAGAGTCCATGGAAAAGGACTGTACCAGATACTTTAAAGAATAGATCTTGGGTACAGGTTTCTGATGTCATTGCCTAAACAACTTTAAGACTGTACAGTGGGCTAAGTCAAGATTTCCAGAAACTTTTTTGATCAAGAAGCCAATGGGTTCATGATACTGCCAACCTAAGATCCAGCTGAACAAGACTTGATTACACAGGACTGAATGAACTGAAGAGAGATTATTGTAGCCATTTGTTCAAATGTTGTTGATGTCATTTTAATGTTCTATTTTCTGGGTATAAAAGGAAGCTCTTTCTCTTTCTTATTAAGGTTATCTATAACCCATAACAATTTAGTAGATTCTGGTTATGTGAACTGAAATGGAATATTCTTTTTTTTTAACTTTTTAAAAGATTTTATTTATTTATTCATGACAGACAGAGAGAGGCAGAGACATAGGCAGAGGGAGAAGCAGGCTCCCTGCAGGGAGCCTGATGCAGGACTTGATCCCGGGACCTGAGCCAAAGGCAGACGCTCAACCACTGAGCCACCCAGGTGCCCCTGAAATGTAATATTCTTGAATGATATTCTCCCTGCCTGACTGCCCCTCCCAAATTCAGAAACTTTTTTTATGTGTTCTTACTTCTAATTGTAATAGAGTTATTTACATAGGTTCAATAAGAATCTACCTATCTTTTTACTGAATATAATTGGAAAAATTGTTATGCAACCAAGGCCTTGTCTGGAATGTCATACTTGAGAATGATGCTTAGTTAATTGGGTACTGCCAGCCACAATTTTTTCCCCAAGAGAATATTTTAAAATATTGCTTTCAACTGTTGACCCCAAATTATGGAGTACGAACCAGCCATTTACACTTTTTCCTTTGTAAAATGTCTCTCCCTACAAAATATTTTTCTTAATAATATTGTCAACAGGTTACTCATTTCCTGTACTTGAGACACAACATTCAAAATTAGTTGTGTTCCGTCTCTTGATTCTTCTGGATTTCTCCAACTTTCCTCCATGCTTCCTATGTAAATAGGAAGCAAAAAACTGTTAACCAAAAATACTTTTTTACATTTTAATTAGTCTGTTATTTATGAAGATTAGCTTTTCAAAGCAGTACTGTTATTCCTGTCTTTCTTAATATCCATCATTATAGACACAGTTCTAAATTTAAAAAATCTTCCCCATCTCTGCAAACTATATCCCAGGATGGACAAGCTGGACTGAATAATGATTTGTGATACAGTGTGAAGATCTAGTCTACCAAGTGCACATCTGGCTTAAGACCATAACACATTTTTTTTTTTGCTTTTACATACTCTTTATTGCCAATAGTTTAAAATGATCAACATAAAAAAGAAATATTTTAATAATAAATATTGATCTTTTGGCTGTAATAAATAGTTTATTCATAAGGAATGCACTTTTCCAGCCACAAGGATCTTCAAAAATTAACAACAAAAAATTATAGATGGCCATCGTTCACAGCTGAGCATCCAAAGCCTGCTCTGATTACAGCCTTTAAGCAACATGGGAGCTTCCTCCCTTCTGCCTCCTCTTTGGGAAGTCTTCTGTCTGAAATGCTCTCAACAGAGAGAAGAGACAATGCACCTTTCTGTGAAGTTGTCTGAAAAACCTTTTAAAACAGGTATGTCAAGAAAAACTGCATTCTGGTTCACTCTCAGATTGTCCAATGTTAAGAACTGTATGCCTCAGCCTGGTCTGATTCCATCCAGTCCAGCAGGCCATAGAGGAATTGTTTTCGTGCCACCACCGGTCCATTTTTTTCAACATGCCGTAAATCATCTGACTGGCTTCCCTGTAGAAAAGAGGAGTCCCATAGAGTCCAAGAAGTCTTTTAGTTACATCTCTGTAAGAGCACTTTCAGAGCATATTCCATTTGATTTTTTGATTCTGATGAACAGCCAGACATCAGCAGAGTTGTCAGTCTGAACGTTGTAGATATCCTGTCCTCATTAATGTAGTGAGCAGATATTCTTCATTTTGGCTACAGATGATTATCTTCGTTTGATCGTGGTAGAAGTTCACCTGAAAGGTGCCATCATTGAAGAAACAGTTTGAAGAGACTGTCCTCAAAGAATACTTCAAATGTTCAATATCTTGCTGTAACCTGCACAGAAAAAGGCCAAATGGCATGGCTTAATTCATGAAACATTCAAATGCAATGAAGGCAACTATCTCTTCCAAATTGAGAATGGGCATTGCCTCAGTGAAGGACATCCTTTGGACATAACATCAGGTCTGTAATCTGAATATACTCCTAAAGTACTATGTAAAACACGATGACTTGGACTTTCTGAAAGAGGTAGACGTGGAAATGCATAGGATATGCCTAGCTTAATTCCAGATGAGCATCAGGATTATCAACAGATACACACCTTCTGTATCATGTTTACGGAGAATCTGTTTCACCAAAGCCTTTCCACTGTTCCTTTCCTCTGGAGAGAAATATAAAGTTCAGGAGCAATATTTGGATCACTTCTTACAGCTCGACTCTGAACTTTTACCATGAACAGTAGGGGGCAATCTCTATACCCCAACTCTCAAACGTTTCTTTTACTGTGCATTACTTCCCAGTTGGAACAGTATTTCACCAGTCCAAATCACCACTGAATTTGTAATATACTTTTTCTCCTTAAATTGTTCTTTTTCCCTTTTTTTGAAGATTTTATTTATTCATGAGAGACAGACAGAGAGGCAGAGAGACAGAGGGAGGAGCAGGCTCCATACAGGGAGCCCAACGTGGGACTCGATTCCAGGTCTCCAGGATCACGCCCTGGACTGAAGGCGGCGCTAAACCTCTGAGCCACGGGGGCTGCCCCTGTTTGTTTGTTTGTTTGTTTGCTTTTAAGTACTGCTTTACTTGCTCAATTTTGAGATTCAGCCAAATGGTCTAATGTTTTTTTCAAGTAAGGTAAAGCTTCCTCCACAGATTTGACAGGAAGATTTCCCTGGAGTATGCAAAGTTTACTAAACAGGACATAAAAGCAATCCTCAATCACATGATGGCCCATACTCAAGAATCAAATTCAAAATTCTCATATCCTAAAAATTGAAGTGGTGATTTATATGTCCACCCTATTCATGTTTCATATTCCTGCTGAATGATTTTTGGAAATTTTCTGAAGATTCTCTCTGGGAGAGTCCTTATCACACAATTTCCACCAGAACCACTATGGACAACTGATCTGAGCTCCTTTTGTCCTTTTTGGAAAAAGTTTCAGAAGACCAGGGGCAGGTGGAGGAGCACTCTGGCTGGGGACCCTCCTCAGACCCTCTTAAGGCCAACTTCTGGCTGCTCCAAGTCTATGTTTTTGGATCCACAGCCACCAGGCAGCAGTACTATGGAGGACAAGCTGCCTATGTCATCAACCACTGCATTGCCAGGCTCCTTCAGGTGAGCATGACTCCCAGGACAAAGGAGGAGAGGCTCCTTGCTGACCTGGGGAAGTTGTCAGCTCCTGACTTGTCACTTTTATGGAACTAAGGTTGACTTTATGGAAACTGGTTTAAAAGTTCCAGCCTTAAAGCTGGTAAGGGAGGTTACTTTTATGGCAGGGCAGAAACCTATAGATTCTTTAAGTACTTTGAGAAGAGACGAAGTCACCCAGAACAGATGGGTACTGCAGATGTAATCTGGTGGATAAAGTTCCGTGGACTTGGCCTCCTAGCCTCAGGATAGCAAGTAATCAAGGCTTTCAGAAGTCCAACTGAGATTCCTTATGGAAACATCTAGCAGAGCAAAATGTAACAAGGTCTTTTGGTAAACATTCTTACTGCACCTATGTAAATAATTAGGCCAAGAGTAATGAGGCAAACTCACTTTGTAATCAAGAATCTTTGAGATATTTTTTGATCAGAAGTGGGCAAACTGTAGGGAAAAATTTGTGCTCAGATGGAAAATTATGTGTGGTCATTCTAAATTACACCTGGGTTGTCTGATTCTGATTCTGTAAACTATTGAGAACTAATAATAATGCTAATGAATTTTTGTCCATAGACATGCAAACAAATTATGTTCAGGAATTAAAGAACTGTAAAATCAATTTTGGCTCTATTTGCACATCCCTTACAATATCCCTAACCTATAACTGTGTCTGTCTTTGGGATTCTCCTTTGTCCAGGTTGTAACACATCACTAGTTTATTCATGAATGAGTTAAATAAAAATTTCATATCTGTATGAAAGTCATGATTTTACCCGCTTTTAAAAATTAACTTTTAATGTCTACTTGGAACTGAATTGCCATTTAATGGTTGATCACGTGTGCCTGAGTCTTTGCTTCAGCCACAAAGGGCCTAGAGACTTTCAGACAAGTGTCAAGAGACTTTTGAGGCAACCCAGTTTGGTGATTTTGCAAGCGACCTAGCACAGGAACTTTCTAGAAGCTTTATGGTGGCAGCCCTGTTCAGAACCCACTTGTTTTTTCTGTTCTACCAATTAAAGCGGGCTGAGACTTCTTAGCAATCATTGTTCTGGTCATTCAGCTCTTCTTCAAGGGCTGCTCACACTCCAAAAGTATACTTAAGAGGAAAAATACAAATTAAAGATCCTCATATTCTCTCAAAGACAAGAGCAAGATAGTGCTGAAGCAACTGCCACATGAAGATTTATAAGCTTGTTTAAGTGAAAGTCATGTAAAACTTCATTCTTGTATCCAGATGGCAGGTAGAAAGTATGGTCATAAAGTCCTCAAAGAGGGCTGACCTATTCTTTTTTTTGGGGGGGGGGGGCTGACCTATTCTTTACTACTTTTTGATGACAGAGTACTACTTCCTCACACACTTTGTTAGAGACTGGCCAAAAATCTCCTGACCTAGAGTGCAGCAACAGTCAGTTGGGCCCCAGGAAATCATCACCTACTTAGTTATCTCTTGATCATAAGGGCAACTCTCTTATTTTCCATTTATTTGCTTTTTTTTAGAGACAGAGCAGGAAGGAGCAGAGGGAGAGGAGGAAATCCCAAGCAGGCTCCACATCTAGTACAGAGCTCCAAGTAGGGCTCAATTTTACAACCCTGGGATTATGACCTGAGCCAAAATCAAGAGTCAGATACTTAACCAACTGAGCCACCCAGGGGCCCCTCCATTTTTTAAAAATCAACTCTTGCTCTCTCTATAAAACAGTATATCAAAAGAGAAATATATCCCTTCAGCAACTGAGGAAAATCTTTAAGAACCATAAGTAACATATGGTAAGGACTTTTGTTGTCATGGGGATGGTTTTATAAGTAATTCTAGTAGGTCCAAGTTACTCTACTTCAGTGCTTGACAGCAGTGTCCTGAAATATTACACTCCTTCTTTCATGCTTCCTTGAGTATATGAGATGTGCATAGCCTGCAAAGCATTTGTATAAGACTCCTTCTAAAGCAATACTTGTCAGGGAGGAATTTTTAAGTCTATTAAGATGATATTTTGTAGAGGTTCTTAGTGTTATACTTCTGGAAAAAAAGATGACAGAATGAAGGTATATCCGTTGAGCCAACATGGTTATAATTAGTCATGGTAGTTGTTTAAAAGAACTATTTAGAATTCATAGTTTTATGGTGTGGTTTCTCTTTTCCCTCACAGGACACATTTTGAACAATGTTTACAGAATCCCTTAGGATTCTGGAATTCTTGACATAGAGAGCATTGTTCAATTATACTCTTGTCACAGGCTCTGTCCATTAACACCCACACTCACTATGTTCACAATCCATAGGAATTGGTTCATATAATTTTCCATAGCTGTTTTCTAATTTGAACATTAGATAAACTGCATTGCACTCCCTGTACAAAGACTGCCAGAAGTGAGCACTCCGAAGTACAGTTTTATAAAGAAACTTTGATAATAAATATTGGGATATTAGAAGGCCCAAAACATGGCATCTCTTTTCCCTGCCTAACTTTTGAAGAAGTAAGGCAGATAGAGGTGAAAAGCCACTTTCACTAACAAAACTTGTTTGGAAGTACATGGCTTGTGGATGACAAAAGTAAACTTCCTAACCCCAAACTCTAGAATTAGACAAACTTACCTAGTTATAGCCCATCCTAAAAATCCACAAGGTTGGAAGGTGAGTGGGAGATGGGCTAGATGGGTGATGGATGGGTATTAAAGAGGGCACTTATTGTGATGAGCACTAGGTGTTGTATGTAAGTGATGAATCACTAAATTCTAATTCTGAAACCAATTTTGCACTGTGTCTTCACTGACTAAAATCAACAACATCATCCATGGGGTCAAATACAATCAGCAAGGCTTTCCACCAACAGGCAGGCTCCCAGAGTGAAAGGGATATCAAGGCTGGGTGTACAAACCCAGAAGGGAGAAATCCTTCTCATGAATACCAGAGGCATGGGAAAGAAATCTTCCCCCACTAACAGTATTTTTTCTCAATTTTCTGGAAGTTTATTTTCCTACTGTGAAATAGCTTTGTCTCAAATTAGATGACCTAGAAACAAAGGACTCAGTCATAATAGGTTGTATAGCAAACTGTTAATGTCATTCTTGCAATACAACTTCTCGTCTTTTTTTTTCCCCATTTATTTTGACTCACCTGTTAGAGAAGCCTTGTGCAAAACACAGATGCTTCAGGGGGTTTCTTCCCTGTGCTATAATTAAATCTTCCAAATTGTGAAAATTGTGTCACCATACTTTTAGTCTTGACGGTGGATTTGCCAACTGCTGACTTGGGGCTTTATAACTATCAGCTTTTACTTGCTCCCAAGGTAGCATTCACTTGTGGGTTTGCTTGGTAATACTCTGATATTTAAGGACATATTAGAAAGACCCCCGAGGGTTCCAACTCTCTATTGTTAAGAATGCATGTTTTGGTAATGACATTGGTCACACAAGTCCTAAAGACCCAGGGGGGCACATACTGTGGTGAAACTGGTGTGTGAAGATGCAGGTGGTCTGAGCTGTACAGGTATTCTTTTGCATTCTAACAGAAGCCACTATCACATCATCTATGAACTGACATAGCATGTATTAGCCATCTCTAAAGTTGAATGCACACATTTCAAGGGTGGCTCAAGACAGTCTTTTTTTTTAAGATTTTATTTATTCATGAGAGACAGACAGACAGAGAGAAAGAGAGAGGTAGAGGGAGAAGCAGGCTCCATGCAGGGAGCCCGATGCGGGACTTGATCCCAGGACTCCAGGATCACACCCTGGGCTGAAGGCAGGCACTAAACCGCTGAGCCACCCAGGGATCCTCCAGTCTTTATTTTCTATTTTTTGTGTATCTGTTTATTAGTACAGTAGAACATGTATATAATTTGTAAATATACAGATATTGAGGTTTCATGTCCAACATTGTTCTTATAGGATGTGCAGTCAAGATGAGAAAATAATAGGATATATCATCAAAATATGAAAGCATCTTGCTAATGGGTTTCCCAGGTATCTTCACCAAATTGGTAATAGGCGAGTTTGGCCATTATGCTCACTTATCCTACAATTCATTCAGAAGATGCATGTCAACCTGCTTCTGATTATATGCCTGAAAACTTGTTCTCTGCAGGACCTTTTTCTGCTTACCTATTTCTAATACTCAGAAAAGTGCTTGGCGTATAGTATGTACTCAATATTTGTTGAATGAATCTCGGAGTGGTTTAATTCAGTATCCTATTTTAAGCAATCATTTCTCACAATATAGCCTTCCATAGTTTAGAAATGTCTCATTTTTATAGCATGGGTTGCTGATGAGCATATTCACTTAGAGTTACATGAAAGTTTCTTTAAAATGCTAGACCATGCACACACACACACACACACGCACACACACGCACACACACGCACAAGAATATTACTTCACCATCAAAAAGAATGATATCTTGCCATTTGCAACAACATGGATGGAACTAGACGGTATTGTGCTAAGTGAAATAAATCAGAGAAAGACAAATACATGATCTTACTCATATATGGAATTTAAGAAACAAAACGAGCATAGGGGAATGAAAGGAAAAATAAGATGAAAACAGGGAGACAAACTGTAACAGGCTCTTACCTATAGGAAACAAACTGAGGACTGTTGGAGGGGAGGTGGGTGGGGGATGGGATAACAGGGTGATGGGCATTAAGGACGGCATTTGATGGAATGAGCACTGGGTGTTCTATGCAACTGATGGAATCACTAAACTTTACTTTTGAAATGAATATGCTATATGTTAATTAATTTGAATTTAAATTTTTAAAAATGTTTTTAAAAATGCTAGACTTCATAAATCTTATGAGGTTCCATAAGATTTGGTTCCATCTACTTTGACCAGAGCCATATTCAGTTTTATTTGTTCACCATGGGTAACCAACTATCTTGATTTGCCTGAGACTGAAGAGTTTCCTGGGTGAAGACTTTTAGTGTTAAAATAGGCACAGTCCTGGGCAGACCAGGATGAATCAGTCACTTCAGTTCCACTGGACACAAAACCTCTATAAGGACTGTTACTTTACTTTTTTCATACAATGGACAAGACATGAGCAGGAGCATCTGGACATCAGTTTTCTATGCATCCTAGAAAGCAGGACAAGGCAAAATAGCCCCAGGGTAGGAATATACTTATACTTCCCTCAGTGCAAAATAGCATTGCTTAAAATCAACACTGTCAATCAATTTTCACTAACCCACCACAGCAGTTCACCTTGTTCATAAGGATCAGACTTGTGAAGACATGACTGTTTTATCCTCTCCCCAGGCTGAAACAAGGTGTAGGTTAAGCACATGTTTACAACAACCCACCAACAAAAGAGCATTCCAACGGTTCCAGAGGCGATGGGCAAATGCCATATCCAAAAAAGAACTGAAGCAAGAATTGTCCCTTCTTGGTTTTCTTTTTTTGTAATGGGTGACATCCAAATGAACAATATACTCAAGAGCTGAGGCCATCCACAAGGCAGAACTAACCAAAGGTCCACTGTGATGTTGCTCAAAGGTGATTTGTTTCACAAAGTTTTGGTTTCCTACAGTCATAAGGGGCTGGGAAAGAAAACCATTGAATTCAAAGGCAACTTGGCTCCTCTGATCACAGCAAAGTCATCCAGGAAGTAGTACTTAACAAGACCCTTGGCAGGGATGGCATGCTTGACAACCCTCAACTATAAGCCAAAAGAGCATAATCTTTGATGGAAGAGGAGTGCCAATGAGGGGATAATAGAAGAGCTATTTTTCTGGTTTAAAAGCTTATATAGATCCATAAGGACAGACCAGCATAGGGACACCTGGGTGGCTCAGTGGTTGAGCATCTGACTTTGGTTCAGGCCCTGATCCCAGGGTCCTGGGATCGAGTCTGCATCAGAATCCCCACAGGGAGCCTGGTTCTCCCTTTATTTCTCTGCCCCTCTCTATGTCTCTTATGAATAAAATAAAATCTTTTTTTTAGAAAAAGGACGGAGCAGCATAACACAATAAAAGGAGTCAGTATCTTATGTTTGTTCTCGTTAGCTCAAGACCATCTTATTAAGAGCTAGCCTAGGACACACATAATATTGACCCAGGGCCTTGTTAAACGATGTGAGTGAGCGGGAGGTTGGGGTGACTGGGTGACAGGCACTGAGGGGGGGCACTTGACAGGATGAGAACTGGGTGATATGCTATATGTTGGCAAATTGAACTCCAATAAAAAATAAATAAATAAATAAATAAATAAATAAATAAATAAATAAAAATTTTAAAAAAAGATGTGAGTGATAACCCCTTATTCACCTGAAAGGTCTTAGCTTTTGGCACCTTCAGGGAAGATTAAAGGGTCATATGCCCAACAGCTTCACACTCACACACTGAGGTGACCTTCACACTAGGTCACATGTTAGCCACCTCTAATCCCCACTCTGGACACAGAGGTGTTTGGTGTTCACTACCTGGCCAAAAAAATATTTTTATTTGTTCTCTGCTCACCCCCATCCTTCCCAACAGTCCCTGCTAAGTTTGAGAACACGTCTGCAACAAGCAATGAGTTACTCTAACATGTTTGAAATGTGTGATGGAGGGCAGCCTGGGTGGCTCAGCCGTTTAGCACCGCCTTCAGCCCAGGCCATGATTGGAGACCCGGAATCGAGTCCCACGTCAGGCTCCCTGCATGGAGCCTGCTTTTCCTTCTGCCTGTGTCTCTGCCTCTCTCCCTCCCTCTCTCTCTCTCTCTCTCTCATTAATAAATAAATAAAATATTTTTTAAAATGTGTGATGGATTAAGTTTCCACATGCAGCTCAACTGCCATCCCCACATAAGAACAAAGATTTGTTTGGCCCTCTCCAATCCATTGGAGCTGAATGTAATATTCAGGACTTATTTCCTTGTGGTTTTGTTTTATCTCTACCCCTCTTGGCCATCTTCTGGGAAGTTAAACAGGAAAGTCACCAAAATATTCAGTAGCCCCAGTATGATCCATAAGCCTATTCCAGTGCTTAATGCTTTCCAGAAATACATCTACCTCCAGACATCATTCTTTGTAGCCTCAGGCACTAGCAAGCTTCCCCTAAGCATTTCAGTACTTTCCCATCTCAGAAGGCCTCTCTGTTCCCTCCTCTGAGTCTTGGTTGAGCTGGACAATCCAGCAAACCATGTACTATGACAGTAAGGTGGCTGCTCTGACACAACTATGATTAAAAGAAGCACAACTCTCAGGTCAGCATGAGGCTCTGTCTTAAAGTCCTCCTTGTTATAGGGGTGCCTGGGTAGCTCAGTCGGCTAAGCATTCGACTTTTTCAGCTCAAGTCATGAATTCAGAGTCATGAAATTGAGCCCTACACAGGGTTCTAGGGTCAGCAGAAAGTCTGCTTGAGATTCTCTCTCTCCTTCTCCTTCTGCCCCTCCCCCCCCAAAAAAAATAAATCTTTAAAACAAATCCTCTTTACAGTCAAACAAACTGCTGACAAACCTGGTCACATACACTGGCCTTAGTGCTCTTTTCTACATCATTAAGCCTCCTTTACCTTCCTGTGATGATGGTTATGTGTATCTGCCCTAGATTTACACGGTCTCCTTCCGCGTACTGTGTAATCACACCTAAATCACAATAAACATTTTAAAATAATTCTTAAATACCTTTGACAATGCATACATATATATATATGTATATACATACTCTTGTCCTCTTCCTAAAAACCACTTCTTGCAAATAATCTTATATACATTTGCTCACCTTCTTTTTAAAGATTTTATTGGGATCCCTGGGTGGCGCAGCGGTTTGGGGCCTGCCTTTGGCCCAGGGTGCGATCCTGAAGACCCGGGATCGAATCCCACGTTGGGCTCCCGGTGCATGGAGCCTGCTTCTCCCTCTGCCTGTGTCTTTGCCTCTCTCTCTCTCTCTCTCTCTCTCTGTGTGTGTGTGACTATCATAAATAAATAAAAATTTTAAAAAAATAAAGATTTTATTTATTTATTCATGAGAGACACAGAAAGATAAGTAGAGACACGGGCAGACGAAGAAGGAGGCTCCCTGCGAGAGGGGAGCCTGATGCAGGACTCCATCCCAGGACCCTGGGATCACGCCCTCAGCTGAAGGCAGATGTTCAACCACTAAACCACCCAAGGATCCCTACATTTGCTTTTATTTTGCTTTGCTGCTGGTTCTGATATTGTTTGTTCACTGGTGCCTTTTTGATGACACATCCCAGAACCCTGTAGCATTATAACAAAGACTCAAAGACCAGGTGTCTTGGTAAAGTGTGCTAGCATTTCTGAAAAGAAAAACAACAAAATTTCCCCCAGATTCTTATGAAAATACTTACACACACTGAGTTTTTTTGTTGTTGTGATTCTTGTTGTTGTTGTTGTTGTTAACATCACTGGGAGCAAAAGTTTACCCTAAATTAACTTTGCATCTTTTCCATCATGCACCATAGGCAGAGAATTAGACAATAGTTGTCTAATTTCGTTGCAACTGAAATAGCTGGTTTTGGATTACTGGATGCCAGACTGAGTAAGGGATTCATTATGACTGATATTAAAAACTGTACAGTTAACGCTTCAACACAGTCTCTCATATTGAATGTTGTGGAGAAAGAGCCATAAGGAAAAAAAATAAATAAACCAAACCCTTTCTCTAAAAAACAATTTATCTGAATTATGACTTATTATAATGTTTTTGTGAATTCTAGGCAATGTCTTTTCTCTGACTCAAGAATAAGTAAAACTTAAAGTTCCCCCATCTCACCATCACTTATCAGGGGAATGTTTTTCATCCAATTTTTTAAATTAATTTTTTAATAATTTTATTTATTTTTTTGAGAGGTGGGAGGGGCAGAAAGAGAGGGAGAGAGAGAATTCCAAGCAGACTATGTGCTGAGCAGGGAGCCAGATGCTGGGCTCAATCTCATGACCCTGAGGTTATAACCTGAACCCAAACCAGGGGTGGAACACTTAACCAACTGAGCTACCTAGGGACCCCTCATCTAACTTTTAATTGTACATACCCATATGAGGAACAGTCTGGGTAAGGCCCAAACCAGGGATCAATCAACTGTGAAGTTTATCAATCTCAGCACTATTGACACTTTGGACAGGCTAATTCCGTCGTAGGGGGTTTTCCTGTGAATTGTGAGATGTTTAGCAGCATTCCTGACCTCTCTACCTACCTGATGCCAGTTGTGACACTCAAAAGTGTCTCCAGACTTTGCCAAATGTCCCTTGGGGGCAAAATCATGTCTAGTTGAGAACCAGTGGGTCTAGCGAAAGGACTGTGATGGACCCAGCTTGGATGTAAAGCTTAGTCCTAGGCCATTCAGCTGTGACCAGGGAAAACAGGGATCAGTAAATTAGAACATAACTCTAGCTGGATCTATGTGGCTGCCTCCTTAAGGAGTGCTGAAAGATTCAACCACTCAGTGCCTACCACACTGCAGAGATTTCCTCTAGGGTTTGGCTTTTGCAGATTTGGTCTTTGCAAATGTTTGCAGATGGTGTTAAGCTCTTTAATTTATCATTATACTTGCATTTTACTTTTGTCTGTAGGTACTGAAATTTCTTGTCTTCTTTTGTTTTTTTTTTTTAATTTTTATTTATTTATGATAGTCACAGAGAGAGAGAGAGGGGCAGAGACACAGGCAGAGGGAGAAGCAGGCTCCATGCACCGGGAGCCCGACGTGGGACTCGATCCCAGGTCTCCAGGATCGCGCCCTGGGCCAAAGGCAGGCGCTAAACCGCTGCGCCACCCAGGGATCCCTCTTGTCTTCTTTTGAAAGCTTTTCTTGTTTCGGAAGCTTTTCTTCTGTTTTTAGGTATCTCTAGTATACTTATAGTTTTTGTATTGTACCATCTTCAAATAAGCTTTACGTTGACTTTTGTTTCACCTAGTTCAGAGCTCCATTTTTCCTACTCAACTCCCTCTCATTAGTATAGCCTGCAAAGTACTAGGCAAAACGGGTGGGTCTAATTGTGCCAGTCCTCCAAGAAGAAAAAAAAAAAAAAAAAGGACAGAAAGATGGTCATAACTAAAAATCCTATATTTACTTGCTTATAGCCCTTGGAAGTCTGGGACTATATTAATGGCTAAAAGCAAAAGCTTACAGGAACAAACGCCCTCACACACACTATGTTAATGTCTAGAGTATTTAATGGTCTGAGTAAATTGCTTGAAAATCAAAGAGCCGGGCACCCTGGTGGCTCAGCAGTTTAGCACCGCCTTCAGCCCAGGGCCTGATCCTGGAGGCTGGGGATCCAGTCCCACGTTGGGCTCCTTGCATGGAGCCTGCTTCTCCCTCTGCCTGTGTCTCTGCCTCTCTCTCTGTCTCTCATGAATAAATAAATAAAACCTTTAAAAAAAAAAAAAAGAAAAGAAAATCAAAGAGCCATAAGTCTATTTGAGGCACTCTGTTAGATCCCTCAACTCACTGGCCCAGAGAAAAGATGAAAATCCCAGCCCTTCTCTTGAGAGAAAGGTTGCACTGAGTTTTTCATAGGACAGAAAAATTCTATAACAAAGGACCTTCCTTCTGAAATAAGAATACTTAAGTGGTGTTCGGGTGGCTCAGTTGGTTAAGCATCTGACTTTGGCTCAGGGTCATGATCTCAGGGTTCTGGGATCAAACCCCATCTTAGGCTCCTCACCCAGCGAGGAGTCTGCTTGTCCCTTTCCCTCTACCTCTCCCCTCGACCTGTGCTCTCTCTCTCTCTCTCGCTTTCTCCCAAATAAATAAAATATTTGAAAAAAAAAAAGAATACTTGAAAGAATGAGCTTCCAGGGGCATGGTGAGAGCACCCCTAACCATGGCTGGAGCAGAGGCAGAGAGGTTCGACTTTATTGCAGAATACTGGAGCACTGGCAATGGTAGAGTGGAAGAGAGCATGAGGAACAGAGATTCCCAGCAACAGAGCAAAGAGCTTTTAGGAAAGTAGGCAGAGCATCCTTCATGGTGGCGACAGTGTAACAGCAATCAGTCCTGAACTATATGCAATTAAGAACTTGTGTCTATCAAAGTGGAGGAGCTGCATCTACTTGTGCCTAATATTATGGGCAACAATTCCTAACAGAGATAGAGGTGCCAACACCTACCAGCAAACAGGTAGTTGTGGAAAAAGGATGATAACCTCAGTATTTTTGACGGACTGCACATTAATGCATTTCCACCACTGACTGAGGATATGGGAGGCAACAGGTGCTCAGGAAGTAGTTTTGTGGTTCAGAGAGGAAGTATCAGCCCCATTTCTCTCATCTAAGGCATGCTTTTAGAAGGAGCTCCTTGGAACTGAGGTAAGAGGGTAATGAAGCTAAGTTAATAATTATGCATCAAGGGCCCACGATTATATGAAACAAGCACTGTTATGACTTTTAAATACATGTAGCATTGAGAAGGACTGAAAAATAAATTCAATGTATCCTTGCCCTCAAAAAGTTTACTGTAGAGCAGGGAATGGAACAATTATACAAATAGATTATAACAAAGTATCACACAAGAATGCAACCTTGGCTAAGAGGAAGAAATCAAAAGTTTTTGAGAAAATCAATAATAACATTTTGATCAACCGATTATATCACCTAGATTTGAGTAGGGGCACTTAAGAGATAATTTCAAGAGCTCATATGAGAAGCAATGAGATTCTAAGTGAGGATAATGGCAATGTAACAGAAATAAGGGACTAGATTTGTGAAATGTTGCATACTTTTTGCATACTTGTTGAAGATTTGTTGACTAATTGTATATAGGAGATGACTGCAGAGAAGACAAAATGAGCATTGGGAATTGGGACAGTGGAGGTCAGGTTAACAGAAGTTTAAATGACAAAGTGAAGCATATTAAAGTTTTTTAAAAGATTTATTTATTTATTTATTTATTTATTTATTTATTTATTTATTTGAGAAAGAGCTAGAAAAAGTGGGTGGGGGAAAGTGGGGAGGGAGAGAAAGAGAATCTCAAGTGGAATACTCACTGAGCATGGAGCCCCAGGCAAGGCTGTACCCGGAGATTCATGTGGGGTTCCACTCAGGGCTGGAGGCTGAGCTCCATCTCAGACCCTGAGATCTTGACCTGAGCTGAAACCAAGAATCCCAAGGTTCAACCACCTGCACCACCAGGCACCCCAAGTATATTAAAGTTTTTAAGTTTATTTAAGCATTTATTCATTCCAACCAGATAGCACCTAGTAGGAAGTAGCTAGGATCACAGGAATCAGGGTAAAGACTTAAACAGAGAGAGTACAGAAGCAAGACAGGGAAATAGACTGGCTATTGCTTAAAGCCTAGCTGGCCATTTGGGACTGGTTGTCCTTAGGTTTCAATTTTTTAACCTCAAGGCATTTACAGGTTTAGAGTTTGGTTTGCTTAGATGGGCTGCCCCAGCATTAGAGCTACCTCTGTCTAATGGCCTTCTTCTTTATTTTTATTTTTTTAGATTTTATTTGTTTGAGAGAGAGTGAGCAAGAGAGCACAGCAGGGGGAGGGGCAGAGTAAGGAGAAGCAGGCTTCCCACCGAACAGGGAGTCCTAACGCAGGGGTTGATCCCAAGACCCCAGGACCACAGAATCAAGAGCTGAGACAAAGGCAAACACTAACCTAACTGACTGAGCTACCCAAGTGTTCCTAATGGCCTCCTTCTTTAATTAACAGAACATAAATAAGGGAGAAAAAAGGAGATGAAATGGATGATGACAAGCTTACTTTTTGAAATGCTGCTTTAAATGCAGTATATATAAGAGGTTGCAAATTATATAGGGTGTGGCCATCTTTTCTTAGTTTTCCCCAGCAAAGACTCCTGTCTTTCCATGCTGTCTGTTCAGTTACATTCCCAGTTTGTAGATACTCTGTGCACCATAAGTATTTATGCCTTGAAAGCCGTGCTTAGGATCCATGCCATCACCACCCACCTCCACCCTGTCGCCTCTTTTTTTAGCTTTAGCTCGCTATGAGTAACTCAGATGCCTGCAGTTTTATTTTCTTCTATGTGCTGACAAGATGGAGATGAGCCTGCTCAGCTGGACCACAGGAGCACACCACTACTGAAGCTCTGTCAAGAGAGGAATGGCTGCCTGCAGAAATTTGGGCTCTAATGAAAGATTATCTATCCTCTGCATTTTTTTGGCTTCTCAGCACAATATGAAAGTCCCTGATTTGGATACTGAAAAAATAAATGTACAAGATCAAGACACTATTCTCTATAAATCAAATGAGGTCATCTTACTAAATAGAGTCTCTTCAGCTCTTCGTATTCTCCATGTGTCAGCACAGAATTGCCTCTATCTTCCTATTTCTGCTTCACACTCATAAATTCCATTCTCATTTCTGACAGCTTTTACTTATTTGAATCTATATTTTACTGTTTAACATTTTTAAAATATTGATTTTTTCCTATTGACAAAAATAAGATGTACTCATTCAATTTGACTTGGAAACTAAGGAAAAAATATAAAGAAGAAAATATGTGACCTGTCCTCTCACCACTGTTTATATTTTGGTCTATCTTCTTCCTCCTAGGCACATTTTAATTTTAAGATGTAGCTGGGATCACACTGCATAAATGATTTGTTTTTCTCATATTTTAAATCATTGTATTTTGAAATTTTTCTCATATAATTAAAGTTTTAAAATTTTTTAGATTTTATTTATTTATTTATTTGAGAGAGAAAGAAAACAAGCAGGAAAGAGGGACAGAGAGAGAGAGAGGGAGGAGCAGACTCCCCGCTGAGCATGGAGCCTGATGTGGGGCTTGATCCCAGGACTCTGAGATCATGACCTGAGCCAAAGATAGATACTTAACTAAATGAGCCACCCTGGCACCCCTAATTAAAATTCTTTTAAGCCATTATTTTGATAACTGCATGAAATTTCACTACTGTGAATGAATCTTCTATGCTGATTCCTTAACTCTTCATAATGGAATTTTCCTGGGTTACGAATATTCCTATTACAAGAGAAAAAGGAAAGACTAAAAGCCAACATTTATATAAAGAAAAAAGTTACAGAACTCTTAATTCAAGATTTCTGCTCATTCTGCTGTGAAAGATATATACAGAGTGTTTAAGAAATACACAAATTTTCTGACAGTGATTGTATGAAATATAGAAAAATAGAAAAGTTAGAAAAATAGAGCTATTTTCCTTGTAGCCTAAGGACTTTTTTTCTTAAGAGAGAAGGTAGGCAGAGGGAGAGAGAGAAAATCTTAAGCAGGCTCCACACCCAGCACAGAGCCCAATGCAGAGCTCAATGTGGGGCTGGACCTAACAACCCTGAGATCATGACCTAACCCAAAATCAAGAGTGAGACACTTAAAAGATGTGGTATTCACACACACACACACACACACACACACACACACACACAGAGAGAGAGAGAGAGAGAGAGAGAGAGAGAGGAATATTACTTAACCATCAAAAAGGATGAATACCTATCATTTACATTGATGTGGATGGAACTGGAGGGTATTATGCTAAGTGAAATAAGTCAATTGGAAAAAGACGATTATCATATTGTTTCACTCGTACATGCAATATAAGAACTAGTGAAAGGGACCATAAGGGAAGGGAGGGAAACTGAGTGGGGAAAAATTAGAGAGGAAGACAAACCATGAGAGACTCCTAACTCTGGGAAACAAAGGGTTGAAAAAGGGAGGTGGGTTGAGGGATAGGGTAACAGATTATGAGCATTAAGGAGGTGCATGATGAGATGAGCACTGGATGTTATACTATATGTTGGCAAATTTAATTTAAATAAAAAAAAAGAAAAAGAGTGAGACACTTACCTGGCTGAGCAACCCAGGTACTTCTAGCCTAAGGACCTCTGAATTAGGTAGAGTTTTCCATTTTTATTACCAAAATTCATACACATTCACAAGTGCAAACAATTGAAGACGAATAGAAAACAAAAAATATAAGTATATGTTACCAAAAAGTAAGTCCTTTTTGTTTTTTTAAGATTTGTTTATTTGAGAGAGAGAGAAAGAGCAAGCACGACTAAGCACAGAGCCCAATGCAGGGCTCAATCTCACAGTACTGAGGTCATGACCTGAACCAAAATCAAGTCAGATGCTTACTGACTAAGTCACTCAGGTGCTCCAAAAAGTAAATCATTTTCTTTGATATAATTATACACATATATTTTAATGGAATCACACAATTCATATTATCCTACATTTGTTAATATTAATGACATCTTTTTACATTTTATTCTTTTTTCTTATCCTATTACATAGGGTAGAACTCCTAGAATAATTTTGAATCATAACAATCATAATGAACATTTTTGTGTAGATATGCAGAGGGTCCTTTTCACTAGTAGGCACTATAAGTAGTTCATCTGTTCACTGAACTAACAGGAGGATTCTTTGGTAGTGGGAAGCAGTTTCTATCCCCCTCTACAAATGCATCTCATGCCTGCCACAGTTTTCAGCATGGCCTCTGTTAAATCTACAGCATCATTTAGGGATCAGCAATTTCCTAGTACCAAAGCTTGTTCTTACATGAGATTGCCCAGTCTTTTACAGGCTTCCCTTAATGGATGCTATTTGGGTTTTTTCCCTTTTGCCAATGCCTCTATCCTCTGATCCTCTTGCGTACCCCTGGGCACATCAACTACTTGAGATCCACATAATGTTCTGCAAGTTTTCAAAGCAAATTCTACTAAATCAAGAAGGTAATAATCCCCACATTATGTAAAATGCCTTCTACATGTCAACTTTAAAATAGAGAGGATCTAAAATAATGAAAAATTTTAACTCCGCAAAGTAAATTCAATAGAAGTCAAGGTTTTAAATATATGGATAGATAATAGTGTAGATAGGTATAGTCTCCAAATTCATTGATCCTTAAAAGTAGTTATTAAATTTCCATTCATAAATATGAGAAACTCCTTTCTGAAACTTATTTTTGATGAGTATGTTTTCACCAGAATTAATGTATGATTTATATGTGTGAGAAATTGAGAAATTATAAGTCTTATCAATTCTCATTAAATGTGTGATTTGTCCGTGAAAACAATTTTTAAAACTACTAGTTTTGTGTATTCTAGGATGATCAATGGTTCTCAAGTATACTGAAGTAAGGTGGAATCCATTTAAGGAAAGTAAAATGCCACGATGATCTAAATCATCCCTAAAGTCATAACTTTTGTTCCAGAATGAATTTTTCTTGAATTTTTTCTTTCAGGGATAACTATGATCTTGATAGACTGAATCAAGTAACATATTAGGGAGAAAAATACAGGTACTTAAAATGAAATATACCCAGAAAATTATCATGATGTTTTTCCCATATAGAGATTCTAGAGGGAGAAACAAGGATAGAGGGGGTTCTTTTGAGCCAGTTAATAATTCTGCCTTAAGAGCTGCTTCAGAATCAAGAAGGGAAAGGAAGCTATCACAACTCCTACTTTAGTAAAATTCCTTTATGAAGTTTCTTAAATTAATTTGCACAACTCCAATTTTGGTAACTTTTATTCTAAATGTTTTGTTTAGCCCAAAAATACCGTAGCAAAAGTATATAACAGAACTGAAAGATGTGTTATCACTCAAGTGGGTATTTATTTGATATTAATTAAAATAGAAAAATGTTTGTTGGTGAAATAAGTTATATATGAACCTTAATTCTTAAAGATGGCCACATGCTTTCTCTCTCTCATAATTATGAAAATTACAGAATAATGCACTTGGAGGATATTCCATACAAAGAATCAGTTACGATTTATGCCAGAACTGAAGTGCCTGAAATATTTTATGACTTAAGTTTTCTAAATGTTCTCTATTTATATAAAAAAATTATAACATCTGGCTTGATACTTGAGAGAAATAAATGTAAATGATATCATGAGATAAAATCTGTAATGTCCTTTGTGAATTGATTTTGTTAAAATTAGCTGAATTTACAGATACTGTTTTACACAAACTTGCTTAAAGTCTTCAAAAATGTAATTTTATTTCTTTATTAAGTTTCATTTTATTTTAATGTTATATTAATTTAGTTGTAATTTGGCATTCTTAACTTGTTTTGGAAATTTGTGAAATATAATGAAATTTTAAAAATATTTATGAAATATTTTATGAGGTAGAAAATATACACATTTGTATATATGTGTTTAAGTGTATATATATTTATGATATGTAAGTGTATGTGAGTGTATTCATACATACGTATATGGGTATGAATGCACATGGGTATATAGATAGAGAGGTTTTCAAAGGTCTTCCAAGAAATTGAATTTAACTAAGGTAAATATTGAAATGTTTTAAAATCTCTATGTAAGTGTGTCTATATGTGTGTATGAAAAAGTAAGTTTCAAGTTTAACTCTAAGGAAAAATTAAGTCCATAATTTAATCCCCCCTCCTAAATTCTAAGGACTGGAAATTTTTAGATAAAATTCCATGAATAAGTGTTTGTATGTGTTATCTATTAATTACTAGTCTCTATTAAATGTAGGAGGATGCTATATGAAAAACTAGGTATTCTAGTTTCTGGAGTAACTAGTAATTCTTGCTTCGTGTTCCCCAGTCTTCCCTGGATGAGTTTCGAGTTTCCTTTAATTTTCAGAAACCTTTGTGTTACGTTCAGATGATTCTAACATCCTCTTTGGATCTATATTCTATAAAGTCAATTTTAAGTTTCTTAAACTGTCAGGGGGATGAAATGGCACATACTTATTATACCCATAACTGTTCTACCTATATATTTTTCTTATCATCTTATCACCCTGGAAAAAAATAATAAAGTAGGAAAGAGGAACATAAATGCAAATTCTGTCCATCTTTGATGAAACTAGGAAACATGTGAAAGCCCTAACCACAAATAGGAAGTGCTGCTAAAAGCAGTGAAGATCAAAGTAAGGATGATCCCAACTTCAAATCACAGAAGATACACATGTGCAGAACTAGCAGAATGTAGTTCTCCACGGTGAGCTACATTGCACACCCTCAAGTACAGAAGACACAAAATTTAGTTTATAGCAATGAGACTAGAGTCCATAGGCTGCTGGCCTGAGGAGCTTCCTTAAAATGAGTAGTTTCCTTCTTATAGGAGTAGAGTTTGCAGAGCTGAACACGAAATCAGACAATCATCTTGCAGCAAGTAATTCCACGAAGCAGAAGAGAAATTTTGCATTGTTAATTGCTAAAGAAAAGGAAAAATCCATACTACCAATTCTGTGGTAGTACGGTAATGTGGTAATAAGAATTCCTGCTAGCCTGGACAACTGCCCTGGCTCATTCACCATGTAATAAGCATCCTCCAAATATAATCCACAAGAAATCATCTTTTTCAATGATACGCAAAGTTTAAAAACTTGTACGAAACTTAAATAAAGTTACTTGGAGGGGGGGAAGGGGAGGAAAAGAACTGGCAAAATAAATGGCAGATGAAAAATATTTTCAAAATGTTGCTATAGAGAAGATGAAAATTGTGATCTAATATTTCTTCATCAATTTTAAAGACTTGGCAGTTCAAACTACAGCATAGAGATGCAAAACATGGGAATACCAATGTGCTGTGGTGCTTCAGGTCTTCCGTTAGTTTTTATAGGCTATCAATTATAAACATTTAAAGATCCAGAGGGTCTTGAATTGGGAATTATCTAAACCAATAATCAAATGCAATACATAACTTGTGACATTAGGCCTGATTTTCTTTAATTGTAAAAATGACATGATAATGATCCCTACTTTATAGGGCCGACATGAAAATCCAATGCTAAAGTTTGGGATAGAGCTTGGCATACAGAAAGTCTTAATAGGGATCCCTGGGTGGCGCAGCGGTTTGGCGCCTGCCTTTGGCCCAGGGCGCGATCCTGGAGACCCGGGATCGAATCCCACATCGGGCTCTCGGTGCATGGAGCCTGCTTCTCCCTCTGCCTGTGTCTCTGCCTCTCTCTCTCTCTCTCTGTGTGACTATCATAAATAAATAAAAATTAAAAAAAAAAAAAAAAAAAAAAAAAGAAAGTCTTAATAAATGTAACCTATTTGTGACCAATTCTTGGGGAGTGCAATCTCAGGAAAGCAAGAGTGAGGTCAAAGGAAGAATTGAGACCTCCCCAGAAGAGGAAGGAAATGAGGCCCAAAAAAGGAAGGAAAGCAAATACAAGATGGTACAATAGGAGAGCAGACTATAGCGTCTCAAAAAATGTTGATAGATGGACCACATGACACCACTTCAACCTGAGAATAGTCCCTTTGGGCAGCTGCTTGGTTAGAACTGAGTGCTAGACATGCTGCAGGTTGCTCCCACAGTGCCTGGTGCAATGGACCTCAAACCAAAGCCTGGCCCTTGCCCCCAGATAGCCAGATCAGCAGTCAGTCTTAGGTGATGAGACAAATGTGGCAACTCTCAGGGCTTTGCCTCCTCAGCCAAGAAGCCAGGCTGGCGGCTGAGGGCCTGGGGGCAGCATGGGTATGGTTACATGGATCAAGAAAGGACATAAAGCAACAAGCGTTGGCAAGGTGTGGATAAAAAGGAACCCTAGTGCACTCTTGATGGGAATGCAAACTGGTGTGACCACTTGGAAACCAATATGGAAGTTCCTCAAAAAGTAAAAAATATAACTACCCTATGATCTAGTAATCACACTACTTGGTATTTGCTCAAAAAACCCCACAAAAACACTAATTCAAAGGGATACATGAACTTATAAATTTATAGCAGCATTATTTAATAGCCAAGCTATGGAAGCAGCTCAAGTGTTTATCAATTGATGAATGTAAAGAGAAGATATATAAACATACAATGGAATATTAGCCAGCAAAAAGAATGAAATCTTGTCATTTGCAACAGTATGGATAGAACTATAATGCTAAGTGAAATAAGTCAGTCAGAGAAAGACAAATATCACATGATTTCATTCATATGCAGAATTTAAGAAACAAAACACAGGAAAATAAAAAGAAAAATCAAAAAACAAACTCTTAACTATAGAGAACATCATCAGAGAGGAGGTGGGTGGGAGGATGGGTGAAATGAGTGAAATAGGTGAAGGGGATTAAGAGTATGCTTATTATGATGAGCACTGAAAATGTATAGAATTATTGAATCACTGTATTATATACCTAAAACTAATATAAATTGTATGTTAATTATACTGGAATTAAAACTTGATAGATAGATGATAGATAGATAGATAGATAGATAGATAGATAGATAGATAGATAGATCTCTCCCTTAAAAAAAAAAGGTCATGGAAAAAAAAAAAAAGGTCATGGGGTGTCTGGCTGGCTCTGTCAGTAGAGCATGCAACTCTTGGTCTTGGGGTTGTGAGTCTGAGCCCCATACTGAGTGTAGAGATTAGTTAAAAATAAAATCTTTTAGACAGAGGTAAACAAACCAAAAAGGACTCTTAATAATAGAGAACAAACTGAGGGTTGATAGAGGGAGATAGATGGGGGATGGGCTAGATGAGGAATGGGTATTAAGGAGGGTGCTTGTGATGAGCATTGGGTGTTATATGTAAATGATGAGTCACTGTATTCTACTCTTAAAACCAATATTGCACTGCATGTTAACTAATAGAATTTAAATAAAAATTTAAAAATAAATAAATAAATAATAGAGGCACCTGGGTGGCTCATTTGGCTAAAGATTCAACTCTTGGTTTTGGTTCAGGTCGTGATCTCAGGGTCATGAGATTGAACCCCAAGCTGGGCCCTGGGCTCAGCATGGAGTCTCTTTGAGATTTTCTTCCTCTCCCTCAGCCCCTCCCCCTCTTCTCATGTGCTCTCTCTCCCTCAAATAATCTTTTAAAAAATAATAAAATAAAATATTTTTTAAAAATAAATAAGGACATAAAGTGGGCCTAGAGTATTTTTAATAAAAAATATTTGACATTAATTATAAATAATAGCCAAAGAACATATAGAAATAATGTGTCAGATCAAAGAGAAAATTAAAATCAAACTAAAGGACTGAGTATGTGAGAATGAGTGTGAAGGGAAAAAGAACTCTAAGGAGAAAGAAGACAAAGAACAGACAAAAGAAGCAAGACTGCATTGCAGCTTCCACGGACTCTAGGCACTTTTGCCTTCATGGACTCCTTCACCCATTAAAAAATAATAATAATAAATAATAATAATAATAATACAAATACATACACACATATATGTAATATTTTATGATTGCATTGGTATAAAGGCCAATATAATATTAAAACATTTCATTTTTTTACCTAAAAGTTCATTTTTTTCTTCTGATTAAAAAAAAAATTTTAAATACTCTTATGACCCAGAAAGGATTGTGGGCCCCAGCCATTGTCTCTACTGTGCTTTAATGGGC
Organism: Canis lupus familiaris; assembly: GCF_011100685.1. NCBI lineage: Eukaryota > Metazoa > Chordata > Mammalia > Carnivora > Canidae > Canis > Canis lupus. Next base: position 30,161,042 of record NC_049242.1, read on the forward strand.
CCTGAGAGGAAACAACAGAGCTCCAAAAACAATTAACAGGGCTCCCTCCAAAAGCCAACTCCTTCAGGCAGGTTCTTGTTTATCCTTGTGTTCCCAGCACCTCCTGGAATAAATTTGCCTATTTTCCAAGTATTCAGCTAATGCCTACTCCATGCCAGGTGCTGTGCTAGATGCTGGGGTTACGAAGAGAAATAAGATGTTGCCCTTGCCTTCTGTGTTGGTTACAGTGTCAATGGGACTATGTCTATTAAGATTTATATATTTTCAGGAGAAAATCAAATATACACACTAAAAAGCTAAAGCTGGGGCTAAACAAAAAGTATGTTTATTAGCTCACATAAATGAAAATGTTTGTGGAAGTGCTGGATTCCTGCCTGACTGAATTTAAGGATCAAGTGTGATCATAACAAAACCACCATGACTGGTAAGCTCTCATGGGCCTGGCACCATCCTGAGCACTTTACACATATCCATTCATTTAATTCACAACAAACCTACAAAGTAGGTAGTGGGGTTTTTTGGTTCTGCTTTGGTTTGTTTTTTTGGTATATAGCCATGTAATAGAATGTTACTAAGCAGTAAAAAGGAATGTAGTTCTGATACGCTGCATAGTGTGGATGAACCTTGACAATAGTGTGCTAAGTGAAAGATGCCCATCACAAAAGGGCGTATATTGTATCATTCACTTTATATGAAATGTCCAGAATAGACAAATCTGTAGAACCATGAAGTACATTAGTGATTGTCAGCCTTGAGGGAGGCAGGAATGGGGTACTGGGTTTCTTTTGAAAGTGATGAAAATGTTCTAGGATTAAGAGTATTGATGCTTGCACAATTTTGTGAATAGACAAAAATCATTGAATTGTATACTTTAAAAAGGTGAATTTTATGGTACATGTGTTATATCTCAATAAAGCTGTTATTAAGAAAGAAAAATGTCATCCCAACATTCTGTCAGGTTGGTGGCTTTGGGATGGTGAAGTGAGCGATGGGACCAGTGTATCCTGTGTGCCGGCACCTCTTTTGCTATAGTGGGTTCCTTGATCCCATAACAAAGTAGGCAGTGTTATTAACTCCATTTTGGCCAAAAGCAAAGTGTGATACTCAATGTCTCTCCATTTCTCAGCTCTGCCTTCCAGTGGACAGTCTCTTAAGTCTTCATAGTGGCCCAAACTTATTGGTTATTTATGAGAGAAAAATTCACAAGAATTCTTTATAAAGAATCTACAGGATTTGGTAAGTCATTGGATGTAGGGATTGGGATGGTGTGGGGGCAAAGAGACAGATCTTTAGTTGTAACACTTTCTAAGGTAAATATAGAAGAGAATCTTGACTTTTGAGAAAAGATGCACACAGTTTGGCATATGTTGGATTTAGCGTTTCAATAAGATACTCAGATGAATATACTTTTTTATTTTTTTTACTATATCTCATGTCCTTCTAAAAAGTATCTTGAGAAACTTACATAAAAATAAATAATACGGGGCTTCTGGGTGGCTCAGTCGGTTAAGTGTCCAACTCTTGGTTTCAGCTCATGTAATGATCTTGCGGTCATGGGACTGAGCCCCACGTCAAGCTCTGTGTTCAATGCAGAATCTGCTTCAGATTCTTTCTCTCTGCCCCTCCCTGCTTGCTCTCTCTCTCTTTTATCTCTCTCTCTCTAGCTCTCTCAAATAAATAAAATTTTAAGAAAAAAGAGAGATACTACAACAACATAAATAATAAATAGAAATCAGCAGGCACTGGGGTGGCTCAGTTGGTTAATGGACTGACTCTTGATTTTGGCTCAGGTCATGATCTTGGGACTGTGAGATAAAGCCCTGCACTGGGTTCTGCACTGAGCTGGAAATCTGTTTGATATTCTTTCTCTCCATCCACACCCCCCCCCCACCCCTCTCTTCCCTCTCTCTCTCAAATAAATAAGTAAAAATTTTAAAAAATAAATAAATAGAAATTAGTTTGGAGGGAAGATCATTTCTCCTCAGGAAACCTCCCCTATAATTACTACCACCCCTGCTGTGTTAGAAGCCCTATTTGTATGCTCCCATAGCACCTTATATTTCTCTCAGCATAGCATTTATTTAAAACTTTATTATTACTGTCATTTTAATATAAGTTCTATGATGGTTCTATTACAGTCCTATTACATCTCTATCCATGTAATATACCATCCATCTTCATTATGTAGCACAAGAAAGAGAAAATGAATGAATGAATAAATAAATTCAAAATCTTATTTAATTCTTCTAAGACAGCTGGAAAAAGGAAATTATCATTCACCAGCAATGAAGCTTGGATGTCTTTGACTATGAAAGCCATGTTTCTTTCCATGTACCTTGACACATCCCTATTCAAAATGGATATGAGTAAACTAAAACAATACACAAAAGAATGGCCAAGATTTGGGATGCTGGTTAAAGCGTCTGCCCTAGGGCATGATTCTGGAGCCCCGGGATCAAGTTCCACATAGGGCTAACTGCATGGAACCTGCTTTTCCCTCTGCCTGTGTCTCTGCCTCTCTCTCTCTCTCTCTCTCTCTCTCTCTCTCTCTCTGTCTCTTATGAATAAATGAGTAAAATCTTTAAAAAAAAAAAAAAAGAATGGCCAAAATTTGATAACAGATCCCAAGGAATGACTGAATAAACCAGCAATGTTTGGCCTGAGGAAGATATTATGGAAGAAATTTTAGATGGGCCTGTCTTGTATGTCCTGCTGGAGCTGGACTCCAAGGATATACACATCATAAAAATAAATTTTGTTTTACAGATGTTGCTGAAGGGAAGCCAACCACCACATAGGAGAAACCATAAAGACAGATTTTGATCTTAGTATAAAGAAGTCTCCTATCAATCAAAGTTGCCCAAAAATAGAGATGCCTGAGAGGTAGTGAGTTCCTTGTCATCCGGCTTTTTCAAGCACAGGCCAACTAAGGATAGAGATGGTAGTGGATGTTGTGTTGGAAATGCAGAGGGATTGGATGGCTTTTGGTTCCCTTCAATGCTGAAGTTATGTGATCCAATTCTCAATAAAGAAAAGTCAAAAGGGTCTCCTGTACTTAACAGGGAAAGAAATTTCCTACCAGGAATGTATATATTTTTACCCATGTAGGAGGAATGCCACAACAGAAAATGGTCATCGCAGTTACCTGGATAATCATGTCAATTATCTTCATCCCATTTCCACCATTCTATTTTCTTACACTTTAAGATCTTACTTTGGTTACCCATGTTGCAGAATGGAAAATGTTCTGACTAGCTAGCTAAATTAAATTAAAATTAAATTCATTTAGCATTTGGATTTATCAGGGAAATTAATGAATCTAGCACTTCTGTGGTCAGTTATTGCCTCTCTTAGCCAAATCATGCTGGGACGCATAATAAATGTGTGCTTCTGGTCTGAAGAACTGAGAACCAAACTCTGAATTTTGGTAACCCACCAGTGTGCCTCCATCCTGTTTAAAGCGGCCATCTAAATGCTACATATGCTAGAAGACAAGTTGGTACTTTGTGTCAGTCTCCACTACTTTTTTTTTTTTTGCCTTTTTAAAAAAGTTTTATTTATTTATTTGAGACAGAGATACAGCAAGAGAGAGCATACGCAAGGGAGAAGGGCAGAGTAAAGGGGAGAAACACAACCCCGCGGAGTAGGGTGCCCAAAGAGGAGATGGAATCCAGGACCTGGGACCTTGGCCTGAGCCAAGGTTTCTCCTCATCCACCAATGAGGATAGCCTAGCAATAGCTCATTTTATGCTTATTATCCAGTAATTACCATCCAGTCTTCCTCTAGATTCATATATACATTGATCTCACTAATATCTGAGAACCACCACTCAGGCAGTGATACTTATTCTGTGTCCTCCTAGATGTTGCCAAGGCTGTGGTGCCAGATTTTGTCCACCAAAACTCAGTGAATGACTCTCCACCCACTTCTATGATAAGCCTGTCCCATTTTCCCTGAATTAGAAATTCTGCTCTCTTGGTTTTCCTCTTTTTGAAGTGAATACATGTAAGGTAATGAACAGTGTATTTTTATCGGTTAAGGACCATTTTGGTGAAGTGTTGGAAGGGGAGGATGTTAACTGTGCAGTAGGGGACATTACTCAGAAGCACTTTTCTGCCTTGAATTCTGAATTTGGAATTGCTGCTTCAATCAACTAGAGATATCTATCTCCCCAGGAAAAGCTCATGCTTTCTCCATGGGTGCAATCTGTGCTTTCTTTGGGGGCCTTTGACACTACTATTGTTGCTCATTTGGTGTTCAATACTTACCAGAGGAACCAATGACAAAGTACACACATGAACTGACCTCCATATTATCCTCTTTTATGTAACTAGAGTCCATCTCAGAAAGTACTGAAACTGGTATGTATTCTGGAATCAGTGTCTTGCTTAGGAAAAACTATATATAGTAAGGCATATGGGGCAACCTTGCTGTCCTCAGTCTGGAGAGTCACCCAGATTCCATGTTCCTGAGGCTTGGGAGTGTGTGAGATAGGCAGCTTTTTTCCCAGGTGAGAAAATAGGTCCATGTTACTACACTCCTAGGAAGTCAGTGTACTCTCTGTGCAAGGAGTGAGTATGAGTGCAACAGGCTTGGGAGGTGACTTGTTGACTCTGTGCAGTGTGTGAGAGTGTGACTGTATGTGTGTGTCTGTGTGAGAGAGAGAGACAGAGGGAAAGCGAGACAGAGGATGGAGACAGATAGAGAAACAGAGAAATAAGAGAAAATGAGGAGAGACACAGCGTGAGATAGACCCCCCCAGCAGATATGTCCCAATGACACCACAAGATGGACTCAGTCAACATTCTCAAAAGAACAAAAAACCAAAACCTCCTCACACAGTACATTTTAGAGTCCTAAGACCATGGGTGGTCAACAGTGCAGATGCTTGGTAACCAAGAGTCTCCATATTATCTAGGCCTCCATTCATAATAAGCAACAGTCCCCAAATTAGTATTTAGTATGGGGGTAGCTAAAACTTCCAGTTCATTGCGAAACAGAAGTGGTGAAAGCAGGCATCTTTGTCTTGTTCTTGATCTTAAGGGAAAGCTTCCAATCCTTTTTTTTTTTTTTTTTAAAGCTTTCAATCCATCATTGAGTATGATTCTGTAAACCTTGGGGGCCTTGAATCTGTCCACTCTGTACCCTCGTTTGTACTTCTTGCACCCTCTAGCCACTTGCTTGGACCACCACAACCACCTTCTAAAGTGAGTTTCCAGGAACCCTGAGTGGCTCAGTGGATGAACCTCTGCCTTCAGATCAGTACGTGATCCCAGGTCCTGGGATTGAGTCCTGCATCGGGCTTCCTGCAGGGAGCCAGTCTCCACTACTTTTAGTTTATAACATTAATAATAATAGCAATAGTGGTATGATTGAGCACGTATGTAACAAAGAGAACTATTAAGCAATTAAGCTAGTTTTAACTTGATGTTTATTATTTTTCCTGTAGAAGCATCAAGAAGGAATAAAAAGTAACACTCACCCCCAAGTTAGCCAAGACTTTAGGTTCCTACAGGTCAGAGTCTAGGCTCTGAGCCTTCACGTGCTACCCAGTGAGTTATCAAGACACTTTATGTAAGAAATGTGCAGTTGGGTTCTTAATTTTGTCTATGAGTTGAAAGGAAATTGGAACTGTGTATATTTCCAAGGATTTGGAAAAAGAACAAGAACTTGTTTTACCTTCGGGATAGAGAACTCAGCCTGCTCAGACCAGCCCCTCTTTGACAGCAAAACCTTGAAAGGAGTCGCTGCCAGGTAACTGATACAGGCTACATACTAAGGCTTAGAAGCCTACAGGGATAAGCCCTGAATTTCTCCAGGAGAAACAGAGCTACGACAGAGCCAGCCTCCAGGGAAGGACCCCTGGGCACAGAGCTGAACATGGAAACCTCTGGCTTGAGGCGTCAGCCAGGACACCAGTACCCCAACAGTGGCATCTTGTGGACATAAGAAGCCATAGCAGCAAAGACATTGAAGGTCTGAGAGACAAGGAGATGGTATGAACTTCCTGGTATAACTGTATGATCTAAGGAAGGAGAGGAGCCCTAAAGTGATTTTTTTAAAGATTTTATTTATTCATGAGAGACATACAGAGAGATAGAGAGAGAAGCAGAGACACAGGCAGAGGGAGGAGCAGGCTCCATGCCGGGAGCCTGACGTGGGACTCGATCCTGGGTCTCCAGGATCACGCCCTGGACCGAAGGTGGTGCTAAACTGCTGAGCCACCAGGGCTGCCCTAAAGTGATTGATAATAGAATTCCTGCCAATCATGGACAGTGGGGGCTTAGATTCTTCTAGTTGAATCCATTAAAAAAAATTTTTTTTAATTAAAAAAAATTAAGTCAACTATGGAATTCTCCCATTTTCTTTTTTTTTTTTTAAACATTTTTATTCATCTATTTGAGAGAGAGAGAGAGAGAGAGCACATAAGCAGGGGGCGGGGGGAAGACCAGAGGGAGAGGGAGAAATGGACTCCTGGCTGAGTGCAGAGCCCTACACTGGGTGGATCCCAGGACCCCAAGATCATGACCTATCTGCTCCCATTTTAAATCCCCTCATCTAAAGTACTCCCCTGCCCCACCACCGTCTGTATCCTTACTCCTTTCTTTCCTTCAGAGCCCATTACCAGAAAGCCCTTCTAGTTCATATGTTTGCTTATTTTTATCTGTCTCATAAGTATACTTATTTATTCCTGGTCTTCCCCTACATAATCCACAAAGGCAGGGATCTTGTCTTCCTTATGTGCCACTGTATCCCCAGCTCTTTTTTTTTTTTTTAAGATTTTATTTATTCATGAGAGACAGAGAGAGAGAGAGGCAAAGACATAAGCAGGCTCCATGCAGGAAGCCCGATGTGGGACTCAATCCCAGGACTCCAGAACCACACCCCAGGCCGAAGGCAGGCGCCAGAGCGCTGAGCCACCCAGGGATCACCTCTGCAGCTCTTAAAACAGTGCCTGGCAAAAACACCAAGTTCAATAAATTTTTTTTTTTTTTTTTTTTTTTTTAGTTCATGAGCGACACAGAGAGGCGGAGCCACAGGCAGAAGGAGAAGCAGGCTCCTCACAGGAAACCCAACGCAGGACTCGATCCTGGGACTCCAGGATCATGCCCTGAGCCGAAGGCAGACGCTCAACCGCTGAACCACCCAGGCGTCCCTAAATTCAGTAAATATTTGTTGAATAATTGGATGAAATGAATTATACCCTTGAAACAAACTCTGGTCCAGGCGCTGTGCTAGACATTTATGTAACTTAATCATCACAACTGCCCAATTAATAGGGGCTATCATTATCCCATGTAATAGATGAACAGAGAAATCAAACTAGAACTACTGAACTCTCCTGCCTCTCACCATTCCTGTTTTCCATCTCACTATTTACCTTTCCCAAGAACACTGCCTTAAATATCCCCCACTTCTCCTTCAGGTTAGGTTGTGTCCCTTCTGTCTTTCCTCTGAAAATAACATATGTATAACAATCACTACACTTACATCATTCATGTTTGAATCTCCCTAAACTCTGAAGTCCTTGAAGGCTTCAGGATTGTCATTTTGGTGTTCACAAGAGTTCAGATAGAGCCTGGAATACATTAGGTACTCAAAAATTTTTTTGTATGACAATAACTGGATGAATGGGCTGACGACCATGCTCCCAGCCCTAGTGAATTCCCTCACACTTCTCACTTCTTCTGTGATGCTCTTGCTTCATGAGGGCCTACTGTGGGCCAGGCACGGTATGTGGTATGGGAAATACAGAAATTAAAAGAACAATCCCTACAGCAGAAGAGCCACCGTCTAGTGGAACTGGGTGGGGAGAGTAACTACAAACAATCACAATCAGCACAGTTAGTACACAGGTGTACAGGTGGTACTTTGGGAGCAAGGAAGAGAAGCAGCTGGCCCTGAAACAGGGGTCCCTTGCTGAGTTTTGCAGGAGAGTAGAGATTAGAAGGACAGCACATAGCTCAGTGTAATTCAATAGAATGACGGGAAGTGGTGCAAGCAGCGAGGCTACAAAAATAGGCAGGAACCAGATCAAGAAATGTTATAAAGATGTTGAAAGAATAATCAAGAACTCAGACTTTATTCCAAAGGTGATGGACAGGCCTGAATCAGGAGGATGATGGAATCAGATCGGCAGTTCAAACAACAGGGAAGTGAAAGATAAGGCCTAAAGTAGAGCAGTGGTCATGGGTCTTTAAAAAGTAGTCAGATTGCAGAGGTCAAAGCAATAGGATAACTGTTTCTGAGTGGGAGTGGGGGAGAGAGAAAGACAGGGAGCAGCCAAGGAGGACTTCCAGGTTTCTGTGTGAATGATGGTGCCATTCCTTGGTAAACAAAACAAAACAAAACAAAACAAAACAAAACAAGAGGAGGAGCAATTTTTAATGATATACCGTTAAGTGCTCAATAAATATCTGAAAAATTGAAATTGGACTTAATTAAAAGGTAGATTGCTTGCTTCGGACAGATTGAGTTGAAGTACATTTCAACTGCAGCTCAGTACAGTGATTTTAGGGCGTGTGTGATTGGTGGTAAATACCTGGAATAAATTTTCACAGAATATCCAGAATGAGAAGAGGGCTGAGAACAAAAGAAAATCCAACTTTTAAGAGGTGTAAGAGGAAAGAGCAACTAAGAGGAAAATCACTTGTTGACATTTATTGAGCACCTACGGCAAGAGACTATAGTGGATGCTTCTCCACTAGAACTCAAGAAGCAAGAGGCCAACAGGTGATTTCTATGTACCACTAACCAGAGACCAAGATTCATTGGGAACCTGAGAAATGACGCAATAATCTTTTCAAAATTGAGCCACACTGCAGGCTCCAACATTTATCTTATGCCCGGGGAGCCTTTTCCTCCCGCCCCCTTCACATGGAGTCTGGATTAGGTGACATTACTTTTATTGACGGTGACTGCAAGCAGGTGTGAGTGGTGCTCCTCTTTCAGAGGACACAGGCCGGCCTGAAGGAACTGGGAAAGGCAGGCCAGAGTTGGGCTGTGGATGCAGGATTGACTCCTTATTTGGGCGTGAATGCTGCATTCTGAGAGGGAGATTTCTTTTGGGATTAGGCATAGACAGGCACAGGAGAGGCGGACAGCACCAGCCATCAGGCCGCACTCTCTATTTGAAGCACGGCGGCTTCTTCGGCAGCCCCAGGTCTCCCAGGATCTTCCTCGATGTCCTGTGGCGGTTCTGACTCCGGCTTGGGCTCCAGCGCAGGCCCGGCTTCCGCGGGCGGCCCGTCAGCGCTCCGGCCGGGCCCAAGGCGGGGCGGCTTGACCGGCGTGGGTGTCGGCGAGGCCGGGCCTTTGCGGCCGGACAAGGCCCTTCGCAGGCTCTGTACCTTCTGCAACCCGGTGCGCCGCAGCCGCCGGGCCCGGGACTCCACCGGCTCCTCGTCTGAGCTCTCCCCGGCCGCGGCCTCCGGCTGCTCTGGGGCGGGCTCCGGCCGGTCCGCGGCGCCCAAGGGCTCGGGCCCCTTGTGGAAGGCGCTGGCTGGGATTTCAGCCTCGTCCTGCAAGTGATGGACGCAGCTCTGACGCCGGCAGCCCCCGCCCCGCGGCGGGCGGCCTGACCCCCACCCACGACACCGGGGCCCCGCCCCCCCCCCCGGCCTCCGCGGGAAAGTCGGGGGCGGGGGGAGGGCTACCGGGCGGGCGGGCGGGCTGCAGAAGGGGGCAAAGCAGGTGGGGCCTGCTCAGGCAGGGCGGAGGTCGCAGGGGCAAGGATCGGAGGCAGGGTACAGCCGCGCGGGGCGCCTCTGCCGCCGTCACTCCCATTCGGGGACGGGCTGGGACTTGGAGCAGATTCGGCGGACGTGGCCTGAGCTCGAGCCGGGCGAGGGCCGAGGGGCGAGGGGCTAGGGCCGAGGGGCGAGGGCCGGGCGCGGCGGGAAGCGGGTGCGGCTGCGCAGTCCGCGCCTCCGGGAGGGGCCAGGAATGCGGGTGCGGCAGGCGGGCGCGGGCCGGGGGGGGCGGGGGGCCGGAAGTCACTGACCTTGAAGAGCAGAACGTGGAGCTTCCCGCGCGCCACCAGCAGCCCGTGGTTGGCCTCCAGCCGCTGCACCTGGGCGGCGCGGCGCACGGCGCGCTCCTGGGCGGCATCCGCGTGCGAGCCCACGCGCTCCGCCTTGGCCAGCAGCTGCGCCAGCGCGTCGCTCGTCGTGTCGTGGCTGCGGCTCAGCGCGCCCAGGCCGCTCTGGATGCGGCGCACCGAGCCCGCCAGGCCGCCCTGCCTCCGGGCCAGGCCCCCCTGCCGTTCCCGCAGGGCCTCCAGCATGGTGGCCAGCTTCTCCAGCAGCGTCACCACCGTCACGGCGTGCACCGGGCCCCCCGCGGGCGCGGCGGGCCCAGGCCCCGGCTGCAGAGCGCTCTCGCCCATGAGCCCCGACCGCCCTGCCCTGCTTGCTGCCCCTGCGGCCGCTGGCTGCGCTCTGGGCCGGGGCCTCCCTTCCCGGCTCCTCCCCGGCTCCAGCCGTGACTCAGGCAGGCGGAGCGGCCCTCCCGGAGGCGGGAAAGAGGGCGGGGGGGGGGAGGGGGGTCCTTGGGCAGCGCTCCCCCCTGTGCCGCTCCGCCCTGGGGGCCTCCGCGGGGAAGCAGGCCGGCCTTGTACCCGCCCCCTTCCCTAAACTCTCTCCCTGGAGGTTTGAGTTCCCCTCCCTCCGCTCCAGTTCCCTGGTGTGCCTCTTTCTGAACGTACTCCCACCACCGCAAAGGGTGAGCCATGGAAAATTCTGTCGTGCACATGGAGTGGGCAGAGAAACTATGTAAGTGCGGCCCAAGGGTAACCTGAAGGGCTTCCAGAGCCACGGCCTTCGGCCTCCCACGCCTCCGAGGGCTGTACTTGCGCGCCGGGGCTGGCGGTGGGTAGGCAGAGAGGCTCTGGGATGCGCCGCTCACGGACCCAAGACTGTTGAGGCCTAAGGCCTCGCTTGCTGACCACACGGACTGCTCAGTGCGCACTTGCAGGCGGCAGGCGGGGCATCCCTGGTATTTTCCTAATAGTCATCGCCAGGGTTTAGCCACAGGCCTCCTACTATTACTGCCTCTCCAGTTCTTACTGTTGGGTAGCATTACCCTGTTTTCTTTCTTCTAGTTCTCTCACCTTTTCTTTATGCTTCAGGGGTAAAGCCCAGCTACACCTAGCTCTTAGACTTTAAGCCTGGAGGGCCGGCAAAACACCTCTTCCTTTGAAACCCTTGAAAGAGTTACTGTAAGTGCTGGTATGTCTTTGTTTCCACAGAGGTTGGCTGTGGCTCCTGCCTGATTTTTTTTTTTTTTCTAGAAATAGCTGAGAAAAACTGCAACGAGTGAGAAAGATTTGAAATTGCTGCTGTAGAGGGGGAAGGAGTGCACATGGAGGGTCCGGTTACTGTGGATCATGAATTTGTAATGTCATCAGTTTGGAAAACCCCTTGTCTTGTCTTTAGCAGTACTTGGTAAACTGATTGTAGGCTCAGGAGTCCAAGCAATCCTTTCATCCTGATCCCTCTCCTCACCCAATCTGTGAGGGCCACTTGATAACTGTGGAAGAAACTGTAACTCACTCTGCAAGTTACATGGGAAGGACCCACAGTCTGACACTTAAGTACCTCAGAGGATGGTAGCTATTGCCAGATTTCTGGGGATGCTAAGTTGATGATTGACTTCTACAAACATGAGGCTATGGAGCCTGAGCCCCCCTAACACAGAAGAAAGACTCCCTTGGGACCCTGTTGGAATCACTGTCTTCCATTGGTCTGTATTTGCTCAAAGAGACGCATCAGGATGTGCCAGATAAAATGCTTTCAAACCAAGGTAACAGAAAACCCAATTCAGTTCTTAAAACAAGAAATCCGGGATCTCTGGGTGGCGCAGCGGTTTGGCGCCTGCCTTTGGCCCAGGGCGCGATCCTGGAGACCCGGGATCGAATCCCACATCGGGCTCCCGGTGCATGGAGCCTGCTTCTCCCTCTGCCTGTGTCTCTGACCCTCTCTCTCTCTGTGTGTGTGACTATCATAAATTAAAAAAAAAAAAAAAAAAACACACGCAAGAAATCCAACCTAAAAAAAGATTAAAAAATAATAATAAAATAAAATAAAGAAATCCAATCTAAAGGTAATTGTAAAAGACTATAGAGTGATGATAAATTGTGGGTCAGTCACAGCATCAAATCTAGTTCTTTATACTGCTCCAATTGTGCAGCTTCATCCCCAGGTGTCAGCTTCATTCCCAAACTAGGCACAAGGTGGCTAAAATACTTTCAGGCCTCATATCAACACACAAGGTCAAGAGGATAAAATGGACCATCTTTTTTTTTTTTTATAAAATTTTTTATTGCTGTTCAATTTGCCAACATACAGAATAACACCCAGTGCTCATCCCATCAGGTGCCCTCCTCAGTGCCCGTCACCCAGTCACCCCCACCCACCTCCCCTTCCACCACCCCTAGTTCATTTCCCAGAGTTAGGAGTCTCTCGTGTTCTGTCTACCTTTCTGATATTTCCCACTCATTTTTTCTCCTTTCCCCATTATTCCCTTTCACTATTGTTTTATATTCCCCAAATGAATGAGACCAAATAATGTTTGTCCTTCTCCGATTGACTTATTTCACTCAGCATAATACCCTCCAGTTCCATCCACATCGAAGCAAATGGTGGGTATTTGTCATTTCTAATGCCTGAGGAATATTCCATTGTATACATAGACCACATCTTCTTTATCCATTCATCTTTCGATGGACACCGAGGCTCCTTCCACAGTTTGGCTATTGTGGCCATTGCTGCTAGAAACATCGGGGTGCAGGTGTCCCGGCGTTTCATTGCATCTGTATCTTTGGGGTAAATCCCCAGCAGTGCAATGGCTGGGTCATAGGGCAGATCTATTTTTAACTCTTTGAGGAACCTCCACACAGTTTTCCAGAGTGGCTGCACCAGTTCACATTCCCACCAACAGTGTAAGAGGGTTCCCTTTTCTCCACATCCTCTCCAACATTTGTTGTTTCCTGCCTTGTTAATTTTCCCCATTCTCACTGGTGTGAGGTGGTATCTCATTGTGGTTTTTTTTGTTTTGTTTTGTTTTTTAATTTTTATTTATTTATGATATTCACACACAGAGAGAGAGAGAGAGAGGCAGAGACATAGGTAGAGGGAGAAGCAGGCTCCATGCATCGGGAGCCCGACGTGGGACTCGATCCCGGGTCTCCAGGATCGCGCCCTGGGCCAAAGGCAGGCACTAAACCGCTGCGCCACCCAGGGATCCCGTGTGGTTTTGATTTGTATTTCCCTGATGGCAAGTGATGCGGAGCATTTTCTCATGTGCCTGTTGGCCATGTCTAGGTCTTCCTCTGTGAGATTTCTCTTCATGTCTTTTGCCCATTTCATGATCGGATTATTTGTTTCTTTGCTGTTGAGTTTAATAAGTTCTTTATAGATCTCGGAAACTAGCCCTTTATCTGATACGTCATTTGCAAATATCTTCTCCCATTCTGTAGGTTGTCTTTGAGTTTTGTTGACTGTATCCTTTGCTGTGCAAAAGCTTCTTATCTTGATGAAGTCCCAATAGTTCATTTTTGCTTTTGTTTCTCTTGCCTTCATGGATGTATCTTGCAAGAAGTTACTGCCTGTGTTCTCCTCTAGGATTTTGATGGAATCTTGTCTCACATTAAGATCTTTCATCCATTTTGAGTTTATCTTTGTGTATGGTGCAAGAGAGTGGTCTAGTTTCATTTTTCTGCATGTGGATGTCCAATTTTCCCAGCACCACTTATTGAAGGGACTGTATTTTTTCCGGTGGGTAGTCTTTCCTCCTTTGTCAAATATTAGTTGACCATAAAGTTGAGGGTCCACTTCTGGACTCTCTATTCTGTTCCATTGATCTGTGTCTGTGTTTGTGCCAGTACCACACTGTCTTGATGACCACAGCTTTGTAGTACAACGTGAAATCTGGCATTGTGATGCCCCCAGCTATGGTTTTCTTTTTTAAAATTCCCCTGGCTATTCAGGGTCTTTTCTGATTCCACACAAATCTTAAGATGATTTGTTCCAACTCTCTGAAGAAAGTCCATGGTATTTTGATAGGGATTGCATTAAACATGTAAATTGCCCTGGGTAACATTGACATTTTCACAATATTAATTCTTCCAATCCATGAGCATGGAATAGTTTTCCATCTCTTTGTGTCTTCCTCAATTTCTTTCAGAAGTGTTCTGTAGTTTTTAGGGTATAGATCCTTTACCTCTAAAAGGGACCATCTTAAAATTTAGGACATTTCCCAGAAGCCCCCCAGAATCCACTTGCCTTCCACTGGGTTACATGACCTTTCCAGAACCAAATTCTTGTGCTCACTTCGGCAGCACATATACCAGAACCAAATTCTATGGCTAGAAAAGTGTTATGCATTGATAGGCTTTAGCTTCACCCGTCTGTGACAAGAGAGCTGATAATTACGTTTTGACAAATTAGGGCCACTTCTTAAGCTTCACCAGAAACATGGATGGTATGGGAGGAAAAGTGAATATCTGTATTAAAAAAAAAAATCTCAACACTGCTAGAATTAGTCAAAATATCTATTAGAGGAAGTGTATGAAAAAAATGACCAGCTTTGAGGAGTAATGCTAAGGGAGTCCAATGCAGTTGGAAGCAAGATGACATGGGTAGGTTCTCTTACAAGAAGAGAACATAAGGAGAATACCTTATCTCTAATGATAGAGGCAGAGATTGGAGCTAAGGTGCCAGAAGCCAAGGAATGCCTGAAGCACCAGAAGCTGAAAGAGGCATGGAAGGGTTCTTCCCTAGAAGCTTTAGAGGGAGCATGGCCCAGGAACACCTTGATTTCAGACTTCCAGCCTCCAGAACTGTGAGAGAATAAGTTTCTGTTGTTTTAAGCCATAGTTTGTTGGTAATTTACTTTGATAACTCTGGGAAACTAATATATCTATTAATTAATCACCATCATTATCATAGTATCCCTTTACATAGGTTGCCTCCTCAATGACATCACCAGGTAATTCTGTGGAAGTATGAAGTTCTCTGTAGGAAAAATTAATAGAGCTTGAAAACTCCTGGTAGCTCATAAACAATTAAATTAACATTTGCCCAAGTATAATGAATCTTGCAAAAAATAGTGGAATGCTATGGTGATGGAGCCAACACACCCTTTAAAAAACTAAAACAAAGGTATTGCCCACTCTACTTGTCAAGGTTTCCTTTTATACACTGGCCCATCCTCTTCCTAGAATTTCACATACTATGAGGAAAGGCTGGCTTTATTTAAAAGAAAAAAAAATCCACTACACCTTTCAACAGGGTTAAATCTGTGGAATATGTCTGCCTAACAAAAGATATGCTCACGGATGGCCCTCTGTCTCTGTTCCCTTTACTTTCAATGAGGGGAGGGTAAAGGAAACCTCTGAGAGAATAGACCAGGTTACAGTGCCTTAGGTGGTATAATTTGTAACCTTGTTTTCTTCCTTCTTTTCTCAGTGGTCAGGTGCCCCACTATATGATGTTGCAAAGATCCTCTGAAACAAAAGGGGCAGTACCGCTGCAGTTCTTAACAGCACACCTGAGGGGATGAGTATGCGCCATCAGTTCTGGGGACCAGTGACATGAATCCACAGGAGTTAAGAAGTAGTGGTACTTAAGCCTGTGACAGGTAGTGAAGCATATGTAATACCTCCCACCAACAAAGAATAGCTGCAAATGGGGGGTGTTTGGGTTTTAGAGTTGGCATATGCTCCACCCTGGGATTCTTACACATTCCATCTCTTGGATTATCCAGAAGGCCACATACTTTGAATAGGGTTCAGAGGAACCTCAGTGACTGGCCTTGGCCAGGTTATAAATCACATTCTGGTCAGCTCTACCTCTTGTGCCCTATACATCAGAAAGAAAGATATGCCTTGAGATCTCTGTGATTTCTGCCTCTCTCACAGATGATTTGGTGGGGAGGGGAGGAAGGGAAGGGAGCAGATCCTAGCAGGAAAAATACAGCAGAAGTATTCTGGGTTTTAGATTAGGGCAATACTTCCAGCCTTTGAGAATTATCCTGTTTTTGAAAAAAAATTGATTGCTAGCTTA
This sequence comes from Canis lupus familiaris, assembly GCF_011100685.1. Classification (NCBI taxonomy): domain Eukaryota; kingdom Metazoa; phylum Chordata; class Mammalia; order Carnivora; family Canidae; genus Canis; species Canis lupus. The sequence continues at coordinate 30,177,107 of NC_049242.1, forward strand.
CCACAAAAGCTAGTGGTGAGATTTCACCAGAGGTTGCAGGGTTGTTTTGCAAATTGGAATGCTCTGTCTCACATAGCAAAACAGACTAACAGTCTTTGATTATTAAATGGCGGGGGGGAGGGGGGGTCCTGAGAAAACATGAGGTATGGCTATATGAGTTAATTGTACAAGAAGCATCCCTGGCCCTGAACCTCACCTTCAGCTGCCCAGACAAACTGGGGCATCCTCCAGGGACTTAACCCTTGAATCAAAAGTAACAATGTGCAACACAAGCAAAACCGTGCATTTAACAGGGAATAAGCCCCAGTGGACAGGCACTACCTTCCACCTTTTGTCATAGACATCCTGTCTACGGAAGGGGTAAGGCCATTCCACACAATGACAGAGCTCTGTGTCACTGGTGATTAAGAGAGCTGTAAATTTGGGGCAACAGGAAATAAGAATCTGAATTGACTCCAGAAATCAAAATCACCAAATGGATAGAAGATCCTGGAATGGTATGCTATAACCAAGAGGCCTGAGGATGCCTTTTTATAAAAATCAGGCATACTATTAAATCAAACCACTATCTTTTTATCTCATATTTTTAGTGAGTTGAATACTGTTCCCCAAAAAAGATATGTCCAAATTCTAACCCCTGATACCTGTGAATGTATCTTATCAGATATAATTAAGGTAGTAGCGTCTTATCAGATGTAATTCTGTTAAGGACAATGAGATGAGATCATCCTAGTTTAAAATGGGTCCTAAATCCAATGAATGGTGCCCATGTAATGGAGAAAACCAAGACACAGAAAAAGGTGATACACAGATTGAGACAGAGATCAGAGAGTAGCCACAAGACCAGTAATACAGAGGATCACCAGCAGCCTCCAGAAGCTAGGAGAGCAGCATGGAATGGATTCTCCTTCTGAATTTTCAATGCAGAAGTGCCTGAGTGGCTCAGTCGGTTAAGCATCTGCCTTTGGCTCAGGTCTTGATCTCAGGGTCCTTGGATTGAGCCCCTGAATTGGGCTTCCTGCTCAATGAGGAGCCTGCTTCTCCCTCTGCTGCTCCCCCTGCTTGTGGCCTCTTGTTTGGACTCTCTCTCAAATAAATAAAATAGTAAAAAACAAAAAAACAAACAAAAACCTTCCAATGGTGGGTGGCCCTACCAACACTGACTTGTACTTCTGCCCTCCAGAACTGGAAGTGAATAAATCTCTATTGTTTTAAGCCACTAAATCTATGGCAATTTGTTATGGCAGCCCTAGGAAACCATTACACAGAAAGATACCTACCAAAAGGATTAGGGGGAGAAAAAACTATTTTGACAATGAAGTAAATTAATATTCCATGGATGGATGTTTTGGCTGAGGTACATGGGAGCATCATGTACCTGAGATGAGACCAAGGTTGGCAAGAGCCCACAATTTTGGAGCATGTAATTGTCCCTGGAGCTACCAGTCAAGACGTGGGAGCTGAGCTTTTCTTGCAAAAATGTCCTGGGACATTCCAAAAGGCAAAAAGCCTGGAACACTTACTGAATAGACTCTATTGAACCTCCTTCTGTAATCTGAGGAACTCAGTGGCCTCTGACATGGAGGGCCTTAGCCTTGCCTGGATTTGAGCTTGCATTCTTGGGCAAATAACCAAGGAGCCACCATCAAAGCCGCTGCAGACCTCTACTGTGTGCTAATATGGCATTTCTCAACTACAGCCTCTGATCCAGGACCATATTTTGCCACCCACATAACAAAGGACAGGGCCAATCATTAGGAAATGGTGTGCCCTACCACTCATAGGGCAGCCCCCTGTACGGAGAGACAGAATGGGGCATGGAAGACAGACTTGACCAGGATGCCATGACTCCAGACCAGTGGTGACTAACGGGAAATTGTATATAGCTAGAGTCCTGCAGCTACATTCATCTTAGTACAAAGAGCCCCCTGTATATCTCAGGCTGGGCCCAAGGAAGGATAAGTCCTTATGAGCCACCCAGTATCTATCACAACTGGGAAATAATGTGACTTATAAGATTTAACACTACATTAGTTGGATGGTATTTAGTTGTAAGATTTTGTTTGAAAAATAACTCATTTGTTTGGTGTCTTAAAAAAAGAGATAGTTGCTAATCAATTCAACTAGAGAAGTGGGGGAAGTAAGCTCTACCCTGGCAGAGAAAAGCTTTGGCTCTGTCATCCCATCCCACTCTCAGGCAATTGGCATGGTTTAGCAATACTGCACAACACAAAGTACCGTATTAAATATTTCTTATTCTATTTGAATTCAGTGGATTTGGGAAGCAAAAGAGAAAGCTCTCAGAATCAGACCATATGAATAATCATTCACTAAGCCCACCAGGTATGGCAGTTGAAAGGCTTTGAAAAGGGTAACAATGTTTTAATAGGTCTGCAAGTTTACCCATTTAATCCAAGATTGAGAATGATCCCTATGACTGATGGAATGGTCCTTGAGGCTGGTACCCCAGCTTTTTAGTATCAGACCCTTTCCCGTCAAATGGGGTGGTATCACGTTAATCCACTGAATCTCATGGAAGTAATATACTATAGAAAATCAGTCTACTGCAAGCTAGTTAATTTGCCTGTTTGTGGGAGCTGCAGATTAATCATGACTCCTCCTTATTGTGGGGAGTTGGATGAAGGAAGTATTAATTGAACACTCAAAACATAAGGTTTAAGACACCCTTGCTGTCACCAAGTTGCATCTAAGCCACACAATGATTGGGCCAGAGAGCAATAAACGAGGCACTCCTGCCCCATAGGAGTACACAGGGTTGTTTCCGTGCCTGGACCAAGGAGAAAGACCAGAGGGAGGAGGTGTTGCTGGTCCTGGAGGCATGAGATTCAGCCAAAGGTCAGTTTGCTTGGAAGCTAATGTAGATGGGGGAATGCAGGAGAGAGCTGGAGCCATCCTACTGATGTGGGCTAGAAATTTATGTTAAAAAAAAGAGAGAGAAAGAAGGGAAGAAGGAAGTCCATGGAGGGGGGGACAGAGAGGAAAGAAGGAAGGAAGGAAGGAAGGAAGGGAGGGAGGGAGGAAGAAAATAAAGAAAAAGGAAAAGATAGATATTTACTGATTTATATTTCCATGACTGGAAAATTTGTGCAATACGTTAAGGAAACCATGTACTTACATGGTTCCAATTAGAATATGAAAGTTTATAAAGATAGAAAATTATAATGTCCAGATGCTGCTGAATTTATAAAGGTTGTAAAATTACAACATAAATCCTCAAAGAATGGAAATTACTCTTTGCAATTAAGCTAGGGTCCTTGGGAAGTCAGATTACAGTGCTACCTGGTAAAGCCTAATACAAGCGGTGTGATCCCAAACCCAATTTCCTAAATTTGTCTGAGGATTTCTCTAGCCTGACACTGTCCAATAATCATAGCTACTAACTTGTGGCTATTTAAATTTAAATTACAATTAAAGGGGGCCCCTGGGCAGCTCAGTTGGTTGATAAGCATCCAACTCTTGATCTCAGCTCAGGTCTTTTTTTTTTTTTCCTAAGATTTTATTTATTTATTTATTCACGAGAGACACAGAGAGGCAGAGATATAGGCAGAAAGCAGGCTCCTCTTGGGGAGCCTGATACAGGACTTGATCCCAGGACCCTGGGATCACACCCTGAGCCGAAGGCAAGACACTCAACCACTAAACCACCCAGATGTCCCTCAACTCAGGTCTTGATCTCAGAGTGGTGAGTTCAAGCCCCACTCCCAGAGTGGAGCCTACTTAAAAATATATACAAAATAAATTATAATTACAATGAAATCCTCATTCACACAATCCACATTTCAAAAACTTAACAGTCACATATGGCAAGTGGCTATCCTACTAACCCACACACCCCTAGTTAATTAACTACTCTAGTTAATACTACAGGGGTGAGCCACCCCAAATGTTAACAATAACACAGGTTTTTCTGAGAAATGAGACAAAGAAATCTTCCATTTCATCTGAAAGCCACATTTTGACAGGAAATGATCAGTATGAATGAAATCACAAGCAATTAATGAAGAAGTGATTTCTTCCATCAAATTTAAAATTTGTAGATAAGGATACAGGAAAATAGTTTCTAAAATGTTTTAGGACCGGGCAGCCTGGGTGGCTCAGCGGTTTGGCGCCTGCCTTCAGCTCAGGGCGCGATCCTGGAGACCCAGGATCAAGTCCCATATCAGGCTCCCTGCGTGGAGCCTGTGTCTCCCTCTGCCTGTGTCTCTGCCTCTCTCTCTCTCTCTCTCCCTTTCTGTGTCTCTCATGAATAAATTTTAAAAATCTTTAAAAAAAATAATAAAATAAAATGTTTTAGGACCTGGATCAGCACCCTCTAAAAAAATATATACCTTCCAACATGATTTACCTTGATTGTGGGAGTATTATTAGGGTTTTTTTAAGATTTTTTTTTTTTAAAGATTTTATTTACTTATTCATGAAAGACACAAAAAGAGGCAGAGACAGGCAGAGGGAGAAGCAGGTTCCCTGCAGGAAGTCTGATGTGGGACTTGATCCCAGGACCCCAGAATCACAACCTGAGCTGAAGGCAGACACTCAACCACTGAGCAACCCAAGTGCCCCCAAGATTGATTGATTGATTGATTGATTTGAGAGAAAGAGAGAAAGAAAGAGCATGAGTGGGAGGGGCAGAGGGAGAGAGAACCTCGAGCTGCCTCTAGACCTGAGTGTTGAGCCCAACTCAGGGCTTGATCTCATGACCGTGAGATCACGACCTGAGCTGAAACCAAGACTCGGACTTGTAACTTACTGCACCACTCAGGTACCCCTATTATTGTTGATTTTATCCTTTTGGGGGAAGTAATGAAGAACTGTCTGTTGAAGTTAGCAAGATCTCTTCTGTCTATATAGTAAAAATGATCGAGATGTTCACTGCAAGCCTGCCTCACCCTGAAAGAGGGATGTGAGGGTTATGAGAAGGATGAGCATGTTTAGATTGGAGCATATAGGGGCACCTGGATTCTCAGTGGTTGAGCATTTCCCTTTGGGTCGTGATCCCAGGGTTCTGAGATTGAGTCCCACATCGGGCTCCACGTGGGGAGCCTGCTTCTTCCTCTGCCTATGTTTCTGCCTCTCTCTGTGTATTTCTCATGAATAAAGAAATAAAATCTTTAAAAAGAAATAAAATAAAATCTTTAAAAAAAAAGATTGAGCATGCAGTTTTGAGTAAAAAAGTAAGTATAACTTTTAACTTTACACCTACCTACAACAGATATTTTAGTTCTTAGTTTTAATAACAAATGTTAAGTACACAAGAGCCTAGAACATGAGGGCACCCAATACAAATTTGTTAATTGAAAAAAACAAAAAATTTGCTTTGCTAAGCAAGGTAGATCATGCTTGCAATGACAGCCTTTGGAGTAAATGTGTTAATAAGAATTAAGCCCCTGCTTCTGATTGGCAACCTTGGGAGAGAGAGATAGCAAGGATGGGAGTAGGGGAAACACCACACATGAGCTGGGTTTGGTCACGGGCCAGGACTACAATATTTGGAGTAGTGAACCCTGCTAGTGTCACTGAGGCTCCTTAGCTTTCCCTGAAGCCAGCTCACCTGTCAAAGAGGAGTCACCATTATATTCATTGCCAGATGTCACCACCCTGAAGGAGATCCTGTAGACTATGGTGATATCTTGGCAACAAAAGTTGAGAAAGGAAAGGAAGGAATACACTGCTTTGCTTTGTGTCTATTCCCTTCCCTTAAATAACCCTCTGCTTAGGCTCTTCACAGGACTTGCTTTGTTTTAGCTACACAAATGAGTGAAGGGGAGGCAAAAATAAGCTTTTTGTACAACTGAACAATTTAAGCCCCCAACCCCACCCCATGATCCCAGGCTCGATCTAGGACCTGAGCCTCTATAAGATGCCTCAAGAGGCCAACACATAGTGTATTGGTTGAAACTGAAAGCAATAGCCATAGGGAAACCCTTTGCTTACCTATGTAGTGCACAAACCTTGTGGGACCTGGATCTTAGGGAAGAGGCTGCAGAAAGACCTGACACAACTCTCAGAAAGTGGCCTGCACTACAGAGTCCTTGACTGAAGCTTGTGTTTGCCAAGTCAAGGACTCTCTCTCACATCCTTCCAGTCAATCAGGGACCATTAGAATGAGAGGGCAAAATAAACTGGGAAGACTTTAAATGTCAAATACTATGAGAAAGAGGGAAAGAAAGAGAGAAGATGAAGTTGGTTAAGACTAGAGTTAAAAGTTCAGAAAACAGATTGAGTTAAACATATACAAGGGCACCTGGATGGCTCAGGTAAGCGTTAGACTCTTGGTTTTGGCTCAGGTCATGATCTCAGGGTCCTAGGATCGAGCCCAGCATCAGAAGATCATCAAGGGATACGTGGGTGGCTCAGTGGTTGAGCATCTGCCTTTGGTTCAGGTTGTGATCCCGGGGTCCTGGGTTCGAGTCCTGCATCGGGCTCCCCACAGGGAGCCTGCTTCTCCCTCTGCCCATGTGTCTGCCTTTCTCTGTGTGTCTCTCATGAATAAAAAAATAAAAATCTTTTTAAAAAAAGAAGATCATTGAGCCCAGCATCAGGAAATGAGCCATGCCTCAGTGTCCATGTTCAGCGGGGAGTCTAGTTCCCTCTCTCTCCCTCTCTCTCTGCCCCTCCCCCTCTCATGCACACACACACACACACACTCTCTCTCTCTCTCTAAAATAAAAATTTTTTAAATCTTTAAAAAGTATATATAAAATAAAATAAATATAAGCTAAATATAAATTCAAATTAAAATTCATCCCAATTGGATGATAAACTGATGGTTGAATTTTAGAAGTAAAACTGATCTTTATTTTGTCCATCTTCTTCTACATTGCATCTCATGTTGCCTAGGCTCTTAACCAGTACCTACATTGGCTAGAGTTTCTTTACTAGGTGAATTCACCCAAACCTTCATACCAGAAGAGTCTGAACCCTTAATGAATTAGCCTAGAATTGTGCTAATATTTTAATTTGCTTTTACTACCAGACATGGCAGGATAAGAAGTCATGCTAGGTGTTTCTCACATTCTACCCATATTTCTCCAGACTTCTGTTATATTGGATCCTATGCAGGCCTCACTTTTTTTTTTTTTTTTTTTTTTTCAATAAACAGAAGCCCACTCAAGCTGGCCAGGCTTCACCAAACTGCTCTTCTCAGGATGAAAGAATCTTTACCACTTGACAACATGCAGCAATGCTGGAGACCGTATCCACATTGTTTTGAGGCTCTACCACTTGCAAACCTACTTGTCAGAACCCCCTTCTCTGGTTGCAAGGAACAGAAACTATCCTGGTTAATTTAAATGAAGGTGGGTTTATTATTTAAAAAAAAAAAATTGGCAGCTACCCCAGCTCCCAAAGCAGACTATTGAAACAATTTATTGAGTCTGGAGCCCTTCCTGAATTACCAAAAGGGAGGAGCCATTAAAGGATAATATAGCTTATTTATTCTTTCAATAGCTTCCCAGGCAGAGCAGGAAAGAAACCAGACCTCTTTTCTGAACAATAATGGGGCCCACTAACTCTGGGAAAAAGGCGAGATGTCCTTCTAATTGAGGAAATATATCCTTTTTCAATATGAGTCTAGATTGTACTCTCTAAAAATTAATGTCTGTTCCTGGGAGCAGTGGATGAGCTAATATAACAATTCTATTAATCAAATGAACTGACACAATTCCTGCTCACACATGTAGGAATATGGAAAAGGAAATCTGGTCAGGAAGATCTAAATCCACAACTAACTACAGACCCAGAAGCTCTTCTGCTCCCCTCCTTCCCCCCGTCCCCACCACCCTGCCACCTTCTCCTCCCCTATATGCACAAGTTCTGCAAGACCTGGGTGACAGCACCCATTATTTTGAACTGGCTTAACATCCTAGGGGCTTACCTCAAATTGGCACATTGAGACTTGGGATGTTGGAGGTGGGGGAAGGATGGTGAATTTGGAGAAAGAAAAGATCCAAGAAGCGATTGGATTTTCCTATGATTGGTGTGGAAACTGGTGGGTTTTCAAATGGGACACATTTTAAAAGAAGACCCATGAAGAAGAAAAAGTTGTCCAGCTAAAATCCAGGGAGCCTGAAGGATCTAGATTTGTACATACCATCCTTCTGAGAACTAAAGAAAAAGTTTCATAAAAGGTTCGGAGCACTTTATCCTTCCCCTCTTTAACACTGCCTCTCCCTTCTGAAATTGCTTCAACTCTTCAGTGAAGAAACCTGCATTGAACTACTTATGCTGTTGGTAATTTGGGAGAGACAAGAGGAAGAGACCTGTGAGGGGAAAAATATCTGCCCCAAACACCTCTTCCTTTAATGTACTGGAAAGAGACCTAAATTGGGCTGTAATGAGGAGCTCCTGGTAGTGACAGGCTATGCTGAGGGCAGGGGGAAATAACCATCATGATAGAATAGCCTGGCAGAAATGACAAATTTGAGCAGCAATATGACCAAAGCTTTGGGGTCTTTGTGTAGATTACAGGACTCTGCCCTCTAAAAGAAGTGAAGGAGGCTCACATTCCAAGAGACCCGATATCATCCAGTTACAATTGGTTCTAAACCTTGGTTTCAAGCCCAAAGTTCTATACACTCTGATCTACTTCTACTCCCCCCCCCCCCACAGAGTCAGGGCTCCTACACTCCCTTGTGCTGCCTTGATTCTTCCAAATGACTCTGGGTGTCAAGTACAGCCTCTTCCTCAATTTTCACTATGAACATTGAAAATTCCTATTTCAAAAGATCAGAACTCTGAAGTTTTGGAGGGTTGGTCATGGGAAGTGTCACATCAATGTCACAGACTACCCTCTCCCCCACCACACACATACATATGCACTCTTACTCTTTCCAGAGTAAGCAAATGTTCTTCCTAGCTCCAGCAAATGTTTTGTCCATACTGAGACTCCTTGCCTTCTGCCTCAAGTGAGTCTGTCCTGACAGTTCTTCCAGAAAACTACAGTGTTGTCTCTTCAGCAAATCCAATGAGTATAATTCCCTCCATCTCATCAACATAGGGTGAAGTGAACATCTCACAGACTCTAAGAAAAAAAAAAACAAAACTTCAGGACTAGAATCAGGAGGTCAGAGAGCCAGTCTTCTCCCTCTGATTCTCAAAGGTCTCCTGATCTCTTACCTCCAATCCTCTCTGTGTGCCTACTCCATGCTGCTTCCCTGAAGCTGACTCTCTGTGCCTACTCTCAGTAATGCACAGGGCCAGAAAATGGCTCTCCCAATCCAGCTCGAGTGCCTACTATCAAATTATTATTTTTTTTTTAAATTTTTTTTTTTATTTATGATAGTCACACAGAGAGAGAGAGAGAGAGAGAGAGAGAGAGGCAGAGACATAGGCAGAGGGAGACGCAGGCTCCATTCCCTGGGAGCCCGACATGGGATTCGATCCTGGGTCTCCAGGATCGCGCCCTGGGCCAAAGGCAGGCACTAAACCACTGCGCCACCCAGGGTTCCCCTACTATCAAATTATTAAAGTCACTGTGTCTTAGTAGAATTTCCTGAAAGATAAAGAGAATGAGCATCTAACTGGTAGCTTTGGGTCTGATCCAATCAGTTATTGCCCAAGGGTGAGTAAGATGAATACAGTAAATATAGCCAACACTTATAGGACCTATGGGCAAGGCAGGCATAAAGCTTGTCTAACACAGGTAGCTAGTCTGTTTATCCCTGGTAGTGGTTGTAGATTCTAGAGGTTCCAATAAATAATACCCACCCTGTTCTCTGCCCGAGTTCTGAATCAGTTGAGAAATAATCCAAAAGAATAAGGTAAATGAGAGGTCAAAATAACAACACTACTGATAAAGTTGATACTGACAGATGTGGCTTTATCACTTAGTAATTGGGCTTCTTGGTCCTAAACCCCAGGATTAGAGAAACTAGCCCACTCATTCATAGATTGTGCAAGAAAACTATAGCTCTCCCTGCTCCCCACTCCATCCTCCACTCCATCTAAGGAAGACCCCTTTGAATTTCACTTCATGGAAGAGGACAGCAGAATGTATATATCCTGGGGGAGTCTGGCTAAAAAGAGCCAGAGGAGTTGTGTTGAGCATACCCAATTCATTCTTTCCAAATTTACCAGAGAAATGACCACTGTGCCCCAAGGGGTCAAATCAAAAATCAAATCTGAATCTCATCAAGTCTCTATATCTAACTACTAATTCATCAGCAATACATGAGAGAAACATTGCCAATGATACTTAAGCAATTCATGCATACTGTGAGACATTATGCAGGATAAATGACTCATTCCTCAGCCAATAAATTTCAAAGAAAAGAAAGATGGAAGGTAAATACATAAATGAAAAGAGATCTAAGAAACTTATAAACTAATACTAATGATTGGATCTTATTTGGACTCTGATTCTAAAAAGAAGCTTAAAAAGATTATGACATAATCTGGGAAATATGAACGCTAAATAAATTTTTTAATGCCGGCCAGCCCAGGTGGCTCAGCGGTTTAGCGCTGCCTTCAGCCAAGGGCGTGATCCTGGAGACCCAGGATAAAGTCCCGCGCCAGGCTCCTTGCATGGAGCCTGCTTCTCCCTCTGCCTGATTCTCTGCCTCTCTCCCTCTCTGTGTCTCTCATGAATAAATAAATAAATAAATAAATAAATAAATAAATAAATAAATAATCTTTAAATAAATACAATTTTTAATGCTAACTGAACATTAAATAATATTAAAGAAATAAGTTTGAGTGCCATAATGGCATTGTGGTTATGCTGGTTTTTTGTTTCTTTAAAGTGTTTTGAATTCCCATGCAGTTGAGGGTACTATAGTCAAAAACTCATGGAGGTGATTTGGAATGTTCTTGGCTACTAATCTCTAGATAAACTGATAAAGTCAATAGAATACTGCCAGCACACAAAAATAGTAAACTACAACTTTATAATTTGCTCAAACTATGATCTCTCTCATTCTGAGAAGATTCCTCTTAATGGTTTCCTAATTTTAGAATCCTTTTGAGGTAGTCCTTCCAGTCAGCTCTGAAATCTAGACTTTTTTCTCTTTCTAGATTTACTTAGGATCTAATCTAATCTAACTTCTGAGCTAATAAAAATTCAGACATCTTACTCTGTTCTTATACCTTCTTTAATTAGACCTAGATGCATCCTCCTTTTCCCATTTTTATTCATCCATTCTGGTCTTCTCAACATGTGGTAAGAGGAGGTTCATCTCTCCATGGTTCCCCTTCTTGGGTGAGACAAGTTCAAAACAGCATTGTTTCAGATCAAGTTTGGAACAGTCTGATAAATAACACAACCAGTAAACAACTGTTCTGCACCCTCCCCATGCCTAAAAGGCTCATATACAGAAGGCCTCTCCACAAATGAAGCTTTGCTTCAGCCACTTCTGTTAAAGCACTGCAGCCCATGAGCATCTCTGCATGGCCCCTATATGGCCCATGCACAAATGCTAAGTCTAAAAGCTGTGTAGTTGAAGGGTAAACTGCAACCATTATACCCAAGGCTCTCTCACTTTTACTGTGGCCATGCCTTTTCTGAGAGCAATGTGGCCAGCACATACTTGCTAGATTAGATTCTGTGTAGCAGGCATCTGCTGAGGCTGGTGTCAGCTGAGCCATTCCCACCTGCCCCACTCCCCTAGCACCCTGGCCCAGGGTGGTGTCTGCCTCAATCTTACCCTTATAAATGTTGAGGCCCACCTACATGCACTGAGACAGAGGCATTTTGGCTGAAGGCAGGAAAGGCCTGCCCCTGTCCTAAAGCCAACCCCCAGCCTTGCATTAATAAAAACAGATCCTCACTTGTGGATAAAGTTCCAAGAGCTGTGAAGATCCACCAAGGAGAAAATCTCCCATACCTAGCACCAAAAACCTGAAGTTGCCTATCCAGTTACAACTGATAAAAACCAATTCCCTCCATAAACAAGCCTGCTGCATGGCTCCATGTAAGCCACCACAAATCACGCAGTCACAAATACAAATACATGCTTACTAAGGTCCATACCTAAAGCTATGGATCCTGGCCTCACCAAAAGCCTCTTCACATGTTAGTTGGATCCCCAAATTCTACTCCCTGTTTTTTTTCTTTAGGCCTCTGATCCAGTGAATTGGATGTTGAGGTTCTGTGGATCCTAAGTAAATAGCCCCCTCTTTCCCTCTCCTCAGTTCAAAACCAGTTAAAAGGTAGAAGTCAATATACTATTTTTATTACAATATAAAGATATTGAAGAAGGTGATTTATATAATTGGATAAACTTTCTAATAGTGAACCCTAGAAATAGAGGCTTACCTACCCAGTGACAGACCATCCTGGAAAACTAAGGTCTCCCTGCTGGGGCAAGTCCCTTGAAAATATCCTACAGAATACACGAGACTGTGGTCAGTCTGATTGTCAAAGAGAAACATGGAGGAGCTGAACCAATGTGCCCAGTTTGTTTTTCTCACATTTTCAGATAAGTTATTGACTTATCTTCTGTGGAGAGAGACCAAGAGTGTTACTCCAAAGGAACTCCTTCCAGATGAAACAAATGCCTGAGAGGGAGGGAAAACCACTTTTTCTTCAATAGGTATGTTAAAAAGAAAACCATAGGCACACACCACTTGCCTGAGGATTTCTACCCCAGTCCACCTGCTCCTTCCACACTTTCATCAATACTTGTATATCGGGGAGTACCCTCTGCTCAGCCTCTAGCTCACCTTTCCTGCTGGCTGACCAACTGAGAATATTCTATATCTTGACATAAGTATAAAAAAAAAAAAGAAGTACAGGTTACATAGGTGTGTGCATTTGTCAGAATGCATTGAACTATACACTTTAGATCATTGTTCATGTGTGGATCCTGTTCAATCACCACTGTGTTGATGTTTACACAATCCTACAGATTTGCTAAAACCTATATAACTGTATACCATAAAGAGTTAATATTACTGTAAATTTGAAGGGAAAAATTAATACCTCAGGTAGTGAAGGGAATACAAATTAAATAAAATACAAACTGTAGCAAATGAACCTACCTGTTTAACAAATGAATATCATAACTACAATGAAAGAGATGTGAAAGAAACTAAATTTACTTTGGAAATCTCTATTTTGAACAGATACTGTAAGACTGAATACAAAAGTACTGTCCATAAATTATTCTATATTTTTTTAAAGATTTTATTTATTTATTTGAGAGAGGAAGAGAGAGCATGGGTGGGGGAAGGGTGGAGGGAGGGGGGAAAAGCAGACTCCCCGCTGAGCAGGGAGCCTGAAAATGACCAACCCTGGGGCTCAATCCGAGGACCCTGGGATCATGACCCAAGCTGGAGGCAGATACTCAACCAACTGAGCCACCCATGGGCCCTATTCTGTATTTCTAAGATGTGTTCCTCATAATGATATTGATTACCAGTTCTGAAATGCTGTGTATATTAAGGTTGATCAATTATGTATCTATAATGTGGATAACGAGAGCAGTTTCTCCTGTCAAAGAAATATGTTACAAACAAGGAAAAAGAGAAGGATGGATAGAATAAACACTGTGGCATTAGACTGGAGAAAAGAAGAGAAAAAAAAGAAAAAAGAAAAAAACCACAGGACCAAAATGGAGTCACTTAAGCCAAGTCACCAAATCAGGTCTTAACAGTAACCTAATTGTGTTAGCCAGGATGCAGTGAGAAGTTACTCAAATAAGAGGGCTGAAAGCTATCAGCAGAAGGGAGGAGGGGAAGGGAAAAAGCAGAGAAAGAACTATTTTGTTTTGCAGAACCTACAGTTTCAGCCAAGGAGATGCCCAACTAGCTGTTTCACCTGATAACCCCTTGCAAGGTGTGTCTCGCCTGGTATCTACTTTCTGAGCCAGTTTGAGCCGGATTGGAGCTGAGGACCTGTACCTGTACCTGTACAGCTGAGGACCCCCTGAGTTGTCCTGAGGTTGACCTCTAGTTCATTATAATACTAGGATCTCTTTCTACAGCAGTTTTCCACCATTTTTAAAATGTATGATGTATGATGTACGCACTAGAATGTTGCCACGCTAGGCATGTCCAATTGAACCAGAAGGGCCTAAGTTCTGTCCTACCCACTAACACGCTGAATAAAAACTTCCTGTGCTAACCCCACAGGGAGACAGTGCTCTAAGAGCTATCTCCCTGTCTCCGTACTTGTAACAAGTAATGAAAAGTTCTTTGCTTATACATTTCCTTGGGTTATGTTCAGTTTGATGCCCCCCAACTGGCAAACCCCTGGAATTCAGTTACAATTGCAATTTCAATCTCCCATAGAAATGTAATTTTAACCAGCCAGCCAGAAATTTTCTGGTCAGCACCAAGGAAATATTGGTCACATGGATTCCCTCAATTCCCCCACATACACCCCCCATGCTCCCACACACAGGAAGACAGCTAATCCACAGGGTAAGACCCCCTGCCATTCCCCCTAAGGGAAGGTGACTCTCCCTAAAACAATCCTTTCTTTTCTTTCTGCTAATAATGTCTTGCCACACCTTCTTTCCTATAAAAATCTTGTATTTTTGTACAACTTCTCAGAGCATCTCTCTAACACTTGCTAGATGGGGTACTATGGGATTCATGAATCACTTAATAAGGCCAATTAGATCTTCAGATTCACTCAGTTGAATTTTTGTTCTTTAATGGTCATCAAGATCAATCATCCTAGACAACACTAGGACGCTTTTTGTTCCCTTTCTGTTGTGTGTCATTAGAAATGTAAAATGACCAATTTCCAGTTTCCAATTTAGTGAAATTATTACTACAACTCCCTGGCGGAAATGTTCCTGACTTGGGTAGTAAAAGAATCTTGGTATCAGGAAGCCAACATTTTGAAAATGGTTATTAAAATATAATTATGAGTAAGGACACTCCCATCTTCCAAAGGACATCTGTGTCTTTTGCAGAGCTTTCTGCAAATCAGGCATTTTTGTTGTCACAAAAAAAGCTGCAATTAATTCCTGTTAGGGCCATCCTGTCAAAGAGCCTGAGGGTCTAGTGGAAGAGACTAATATTATATCAATAGTTATGAAAATAATTACTTAATTATCATTGTGATAAATGTTATGAAATGCTGGGACAGGACATTATGCAAGGTCCTAACCTCATGGGGTTGAGGGTGAGTCACAAAAGGCTAAGAAGTCACTAAGGAAGTGACATTTAAGCTGAGACTTGGAGGATAAGTAGGAGCTGGTCAGGCAACAGGGTAGAGATAGGTACAGATGAGGCAGAGGGTCAGTATACCTTAGGTTTCCATGTGAGGTGTGCACCCCCAACACACCACATATACAAGTGCATATAGGCAAGAGAGGTAGGCCCTTTAGGAAGTTAGTTACCAGCAGCCCAGTCTGCTTGATCCTTAGAATGGGTGTGGGAATGTTGATGGTGGCCGGGACTGGATAGACAAGGACTTTATATACAACTGTGAAGTGCTTTGTCTAATTTATCCTATACACAGTAGAGGGCTACCAGAGGGTTTTCAGGAAGGATTTTCTGAAGCTCTATCTTGTGGCAGTGTGAAGGGTGGTCTGTAGAGGGACAAGGCTGAAGATAGGAAAACCAGGCTGGGGACATAACCAGCTGTGACCTTCGGCAAATCACATAGCCTCACTGAGCTCATTTCTCCATTTGAAAATGCGGATAATTATTCCTACTTTATGAGCATTGTCATGATGGCTGAGATAGTGTTACATGCTCAGTAAATATTCACACTTATTATTTTCCTAATTCCTCATTCTTCCTAACTTTTCACATCTACTTTGGCACAAAATCTTATCCATCCTCCCCCCTAAATACCCTAAATCTGTTTTCTCCTCCCTATCTCCCTTCTTCACTTAACCCTCATAAATTCTAACTTGGTTGCCTACCTGGATTCCTGCATGCAGTCTTTTCCTCCTCTAAGCCACCCCACATCTTGGCCACTAGGGAATTAAACAGAAACCTGAAATTCATCTGCCTACTTGAAAACTCTCCTGATTCTTCATGCATTGAACAGCCATAACCCATAACTAAATATAGGTTATAAGGTTCTTAATGGTCCCCCCCCACCTATGTATCTGTCATCCCTACTATTTACCACCCTCTCTGCCCATCCTCACCCTGTTTTCTCTATTGTAGAAATTTGGAGTGCACTATGATCCTCAACATCCCATGGTCTTTCACACCTCACGTCTTTATTCACATGTTTGCTTCCCCCATTGGTGCCTCACAAACAAAAACACTGATCATACTTTGAGACCCTGGTTTAATGTCATTTCTTTCTTCCTTTACATTCACAAACTCCCCAAATTCTATATTCTTTCCTTCCCTGGACTTTTACAGCATTGGGTACATTCTTATTGCAGTCCTTATTATATGTATTATAATTTGTTTATATTAATGTTTCACCTCCAATATTATGGATTTCTCAACAAGAGCAATCTGCTTTAATCACCCTTGTATCCTCCCTCAGTGCCCAGCACAAACTCTATCAGGTACTAGACCTGCTGAACAAATGAATGTATAAATGAATCAAATGTAAAAAGTCACAGGGCATTTAGTTGGCCTGGTGATTAAGACGACTTGGCCTCTAGGTGGCCTATGTTTAGGGGATTGCTTGGGCCATCATAGCCTGGTTTCTCCCTGCCTCCAGGGAATGTGGTCAGAGGAGCAACTAATTCCCTCTCTCTTGTCTCACCTGCTTGCACCTGGACCCCACCTTGGGACTCCAGCCACAGCCCTGTCCTCGTGTGAAGCTGCAGTGCCATCTACTGGTCACTGGAAGATCTGCAGATCAAGCTGAAGGAGGAAGGGGAGGAGGAATTAAGGGCCACATTGGCTTAATCTGGCCATAGAAGCTGTTATTGGACCCCACACTGGGAAGTTTTCCCCTATACAAGTCCATACTTGATTGAGGCCTTATTTATATTTCCTATTGACCAAAGACACTCAGCTGTATCTCATTAATCAGAGCTATTTCTTCAAACCTCTCAAAGCCAGGATGCCCAATCCACCATTGCCTCGAAGGCAGAAACCCTAATTTCATGACCCAAACATCCCCCTTGGTCCCCTCAGGGAGTAGAGATTCTCACTTAGGGCCCATGGACCACACTCAGGAATTTGTGACAGAAGACTCTCCTTTAGGCTCTGGTAACTAGATGCCTGCATCAAAAGCTTCAGTAAGCAGGGCTACTGACAGACACCTCAGAGATTAGGAACCTTTCCTCAGGTCTTCACTGACCAAGGCACTTTGTTACACCCCTCACTGACTAAAGCCCACCCCTGGCACTGTCAGGGACTGGGGACCCTCACTCAGGCCTCAGTGGCAACATCCCAGGCCAACCCCATGGGTGGCCAGAACCCTCAGAGACGCTTCACTCAGTCAAGCTTTTCCTTCCATGCCCTTAGCCCCTTGCTCAGCCTCTCAGTGACAGGCCTCTCTCCCTCACATTCCTCATCAGGGGTGATGTTACTGAAGTAGAACCACCAAAACACGGACAGCCTGGGTGGCTCAGCGGTTTAGCACTGCCTTTGGCCCAGGGCCTGATCCTGGAGACCCGGGATCGAGTCCCATGTCAGGATCCCTGCATGGGGCCTGCTTGTGTCTCTGCCTCTCTCTCTCTCTCTCTCATGAATAAATAAATAAAATATTTTTTAAAAAAGAACCACCAAAACAAAACTGAAAAAAGTTTTTAAAAAGAATTTGATATTTGCAGAAAAGCATCAATATGACCATCACAGGATAAACCTGACCTGTATTACTGAACTGAACTTATTTTATGATTTAACTGTATTACTGAACTGAACTTATTTTATGATTTAACTGTTTGAATGACATATGGAGACCAACCACAATCTTTAACGTGTTTAGACCTTTCACAGTCTTGATTCAGCCCCATTCCCTTAGGGGCCTGGTGCCCATCACTCAGGGCTCAGAGATCAAAGGGCCTTAATTAAAGTCTAGTAAGCATAGCAAGAGCTAGGCAGTCCCTTCAGACTGCCCATCTACTTTCTGCTTCCCTCTGGTCCCCAAAGAAGCTCTCAAAGCCCCTCGCCTCTAAGATTTCTGCCTCCTGCTCTGTCCCTGGATCCCTTGTCCAGACAGGGACCACAGCTGGACCAAGGTCTCATGAGGAAGTGTAAGCCTGCTGGGCTAATTGGTAAATCCCAGGTACAATCTCCCCAAAGGCCAACTGTGGCCACCTCGGCCCCAGCCCACATGTATCAGAAGTGATTAGCAATAACCCTCCTTGAAACACTGCCGCCAAACACTAGTTCACATGAACAGTGTAATAAATAAACAAACCAACTTCTACTTTTACCCTAGATCTCCTGGGAACATAGTATGTGCTCCAAAGTAAATATGATCATGGAAGACACTGGTGAGATGGATGTAGGAAACTGTGACTCACCAATCCCACTCCCATTCCCAACCCTCCCAGAACCTTTTGTTCCCTCTATTTTGGCCCAAGCAGGCTCCCCAGCACTTGACCAAATTGCCCATGAAGTCACTTTAAGCATTCATCACTGCCCTCCGTCACCAACTGCCCCAAGGCCTGTTTTCCCCTTCCACAAACAGATCCTTCAACAAACATTAAGCCTTCTTTTCAAAGAAACAGAACCATCCCCCCTTTATCAAAGTCATTGTGGGTCAATTCAATTCACTCATTCATTCATTCCTATCATGCATCTTTTTTTTTTTAAGATTATATTTATTTATTTGAGGGGGGGGGGACACAGGCAGGGAGGAGAGGGAGAAGCAGGCTCCCCACAAGCAGGGAACCCAGCACAGGTCTCAGTTGTAGGACCCCAGGATCATGACCTGAGTATCATGGCCTGATGTTTAACTGAATGAGCCACCCAGGCACCCCCTCTATCATACATCTTTATTGAACTCTACTATGTACTGGGCCTGTGCTAGATGTTCGGGATACAGCAGTGACTAGAACAGTCAGAATTTCTGTCCTTATGGATTTTACCTCCAAATAGGAGACAGAGATGTTAGATAAACTATACAGTTACTTATTTAATAAGCAGTATGATATATACTGCAAAGGGATGGGCCTAACATATATCTAGGCCTGTGCTACACGCTCTGGGTGATCATAAAAGAATTGGAAAAGGCATAAGTATATGGTCAGTGAGTTAAAATGTAGGTGGAGAGCCAACCTAGAGCTCCTGCTGGGGGAAGGAGAAGGTTAGAGAAATCTTGCACTCTAAATAAAACCCCTAATAATATCTCCAGGGCTCCTGATGACTGGAAAAGACAAAATATGGGTAAAGGAGCCCAGGAAATAGGGTCAACAACTCAGGGCTGGAATGCAAGACTTGTGCCAACAGGCCAAACAAGAAAGCAAACTAAGTTTAGAAAATTTAGCCCGAGCTGCTGGTAGTACTGGCTGGGTGGGGAGAGAGGAACAAAGGGAAGGCTGGGTTTCTCAGAGTCAGGGCAAGAGGGCTTCACTTATCTGTTTAATCAGTGTGCACCAATCAATGTCTTTGTGCTGGGTACAAGGGATACAACAACTAATAAAAAAGTTTAATGAGGGAAATGCACACACAGTGCAACACAAGAATTGCTATAAAATATATGCATGAGGCTCAGTGGTAACCCACGATTAAGGCTAACCCTATAATAATGTCATCCTCACTAATTTGGGAGAAAAAGAGGTGGTGTCACAGCCAGTACCCAGGAATTTCTTCTCCAGGGCCTGTGCCAGATGCACAGTAGCCAGGAGTGGGCAGATTGCTAACATACCAACAGTCATGCCAATTTCAAGTCATCGTATTGCATTGAGATATAATAGTTATTTTTACCACCAACTTTCATTTCCTGCAAAAAATCCTGTCCAGGTTTCGATAAAATTGGGTTTAACCTTTGAGAGCGTGTATGAATATGGATGCCATCCATCACACGTGGTGGGTGGAGAAAAGATTGAGAATGGCTGATGCACATGGCTAAGAATGAGTCTAGTTCCTTAGACCGGGAAGACAGCTGAGTGGGAGGCCAGAGGGAAAGAGCTGCAAGTATGAATCAGGGTTTTGTGTCCTGGAGGAAACAATGACATCAGGAGACCCCTCCCATGTAAAGGAATGGAGGTGCCCAAAGCTAGGCAGGTCTGGAACTGGGAGGAGAGGAAGCCAGCCCAGGTGCCTGGAAAGCCTCGTGGCAGAGCAGCATCTCCTTACTGCGGGACCAGCATGCTGTCCTTGGAAATCTAACTGGTGGTGAACTATTTCTGTTTTCTATTTTCTCTTCCCCTTTATTCTTCAGAAGAACTCTCAGAAATGCCAGCTATATTTGTACTTTCTCAAATGAATATGTATTGCCTGCATAATTTTTTAAAATATATTTATTAAAAGTCATATAATGAAAAGACTCTAAAATTATAATGCTAGTTGAGCTATACTCAGAGGAATTAAAGAAAGTTTTGCCTACGTTTCCAGAAGAGTTGTAAAAAAACAAAACAAAACCAAAATATCCAAGCCGTTCAACCCCAGTTAGGAGCTGGGGTAGAGGTAAGCAAGCAGCTGGTTTTTAGGTCAGAAAGCTCCAAGACTGTAGAGAGGATAGGACAGGACAGAGTCCTTGGCCAGCTCCCTACCCTCATGGACACAGAATTCTCCTTCTAGAACACCCCTCTGCTAGACCTCCCCGAGGTTCCACCGTGGTCTGTCCCCATGAAGAAAGCTGTTTCCATTACAGATGGGTAATGGTGGCTGGAGAGACACTAGGGAGATTATCCAGTTCTAGGTCTCAAAAGCCCTGCAAATTAAGAGGGAAGCCAGGATAGTCTAGTGAGCAGGAAATGCCACCCAAATGTGTGGCATCTCTTCCTTCCATCTCTGACAGTCCATATCTGTAAGAATAAACCCACACTCCACCTCACCTGTCAAGTTTTCCCAGACTCTTTTGGCTACTAAGGACCTCTCCTTCCTGGGTTGGTGATCTTTAACTATGCAGATTAAGCACCACAGAATGGTGCTTAATCTATCTGCTATATACTCTGTTTATTCACTGGGGCCTCAGTATATTCTTATAAAATAAATTTATGGAAGTTCTTGTGGCAGCTGATTGCGAATATTTCCCTAGTTTGTTTGCCTTTTTTTTTGGGTTGCCTTTTTTTTTTTTAACATGCGAAAGTTTAAAATACTTCTATATCAAGCCAATTAACCTTTCCCTTGCTGTTTGCTTCTTTTGCTTCTAAGATGGAAATTTACTTCCTTCCAGAGATGTGATAAATAGTTTAGTGTTTCTGAGGTTTTTAAAGCTCTTCAGTTCATCTGGAAAGTTTTTGTTATACAATGTGAGGAAAAGGTGATTTTTCTTTGATGGTACCCGGTTTTCCCAGAGCATGTATAGAATAAATCTGTTCCTTTAACTGTGATTCCTGATTCCACCTTTATCGTATATTGAACTCGTATGTATCAGAGCCATCTTTTTTCCAGGCAACCTTTTCAATTCCAAGCAACAATTATTTTGACACTCAACAGTGCATTCTCTATTACTCCCTGTTAATTCCGCTTGAAATTGTTTAAAGAAAGAAATCACATATTTTCCTCACAATTATTCATTCAACAAATACTGGTTAAATGTTGACTATGGGCCAGCATTTGCTGGGTGCTGGAAACAGAGTGGATAAAAAGACAGGCAGGGTTTCTGCCACTGTTGTTCTCACAATCAAATAAGCAATGATGATAAAGTGTGGAAAGTGGTTAGCAGCAACCCGTGTATATTAGAGGTGATGGAGGGAAGGCATAGAGAGGGCACCTGGGGGCTTTCTCCTGACACCTGAGAGATGAGTGGTACTAATGCAAAGAGGAGGAGGTAGGAAGAATCTGGGATGTGATTGGAACTGGGCTAGACCACCCCTACTAGAACTTTGATTCCAACTCCTAGAGGAAAAGGAAAAGGTGAAGATAGGAAACTGATGACTCTAGCTGGCTGTGCTCCAGCTCCATGCAGGTGTCAAGACATTTCCATTTCCTCTAAGAACCATTTCTCATTTCCTTCTCAGAACCCTCCCAGAGGTTGCATTCTTTATTTACCTCACTGCCTATAAGGGGAGACAAACACGCTCAAGTGTTTACACTTGCTGGGGGCCCAGATCACAACATATTCAGGATGAACGGAGGCCCTGAAGCAAGGGGAAAGCCACTTTGTCCTGGTATCTTCCTTCCTCGGGGGAAATGCAGCCATCCCTGGACCTTTGAGCTTCTTGGTCTCCTGTCATATGATCCTACACCTGAGTCTTCCTAACCCTATACAGACTCACCAGAGTCCATAGACTGGCAGGGGCCTGGATCAGACCTTGGAATCCCTGGGACCATACACATCATTGTCTTTTCAAGTCCTACATTCTCTACCCAGACACATTTATAGCTCAGTGAGCTCACACGTAGTCATCAGGACCTGCTGCTTGCTGCAGACATTTACACTGAAGCTTCAGTGCAATGCACAGAAATGCAGAACCACAGCCTTACTGGGTATCTTTTGGGATTTCTTTCCCAAAAGCGTCCCATTCCCACCATCTTGTTCAAAGCAGGCCATGCGCAAGGCCCACCTATATGGCTGCCATCTTCCTTTGTACCCTCTGCTCTAACTTCATGCCAGTTGCCTCCTACCCTTCTCACTCCCCTGCTGTGCCACTGTAAATATAGTAACTATTCTTCATACTAGTGCTGTCAAGTGTGGCCTATGGACCAGTGCCATGCCACAGATTCTTTGTACCAGCCCATGAGGAGATAAGTTCAGAAATTAAGAGTAAGTGCTTAGAAACTTGTATAGCAATTTGACAGAATGATTATTGAATCCAATAATAAAACGTGCACTAAATGTAGTGTAGTAATATTGGCTTGGATCCTGAAACAGAGAAAGCAGGAAAACTGCTAAAATCTGAAGAGTCTATAGCTTAGTTAATTATACTATACTGATGTTAATTTGTTAATTTTGACAAATGTACCTGGGTTATCCAAGATGGTAGTTTAGCGGAAGCTGGGTGAAGGCTACATAGCATCTACACTCTCTTGGCAACTTTCTGCAAAACTAAAATTATTCCAAAATGAAACTTAGATTTTTTTTAAAGTGTGGGCTTACATTTTGTGTTTTTTTTTTCCAATTTCATTTTTTGAGCAATTTAACTCTATTTTACAAAAGTGTCTGTCAGTCCACAATAGATCCAAAGTGGAGATTTTAAAAAACAAAACTGGTCTTTCCCCACAGATAGCTGGAGGAGAACTACTTTATCTGTATCCCCCATAGCAATTGTCACCATGATCGCTATGAACGCTGGTCACGAATACTTGCTGATGATGGCCAAACTCAAAGGTGCAAGTCTGTGGCCTAGTTACCATACACCGTGGCTACGGTCACAGCCCAGGGCTCTGTATCACTCAAATTCAGGCACATTTCAGGGCTCAGTCACATACCCAGTACTGTCACAGCTCAAGGCCAAGCATGGGCTGTGACAGGACTGGCGAAGTGCTGACAGGACAGGCTCTGTGTTGTTAACAAGATCCTAGGATGTGCCCTTATTCAAAGATGACAAGCCCTGCTCTATGACTATATCTGAGATATAACAAAGCCCTGACATGTGACATGGTTCTGGAATGTGACTGGGTCCTGGAATATGCAGTACTGATGAGTTCTGGGCTGTGACAAGTCTGGCTATGGCAAGGAACAGACTCTAATTCTCTCTGGGTTTCACAAGGCACCGGATGTTCTGAGAAACAATAGCGCTAATGTTCAGGGTGGATTCTGGTGTGTCTTAGATCTGTGGACTGGGACAGCTGAGCCAATTCAGAGGTGAAAGTGCATCTGAGTGTGTTAGGCCAGATTTCAGATTTTTGTTCTGTACTCCAGAACTACTAACCAAGCTTGTCCTGGTTTCTGGGGTTTGGAACAGGCACAGCACGGAATTATTTGCCTCCAGGGGATCTGCCTTGGGCCATCACCCCAGGGAGTTTGGTTGGAGTCCACCTAATGCCCCCCGCCCCCAGGTCTTGCAGCTCCCAAAGCTGGTGGAGGCTGCCGCTGAGCCTGTCTCAGCTGAGCTTCACCCCAAGGACTGCTTGCCAGCTGCCCCTCTCCGAGTCCAGGCTGCATGGGGCCACAGTGCCATCTGCTGGCTACTGTGAGTCATGCTCGTCAGACCCAGAACATACAGAGTGCGCTGGGTAGATTGGGGGCATTAGGAAGCCTTCCCCAAGTACCTCAGCTCAAGGTTAATGGAGTGGCCTCCCCCTTAAGAACCCAGCTACCAAAGTCCTCACTAAGACTGCAGTAAGGACCCTTCTCATATCCCTTAATGGCCATGGCCCCCCGGTCCCAGGGATCAAGCCCCTCACTCAACCCCTAATTCCAGTCCCCAGTAACCAGGGCCTTTCACTGGCCCCATAATGACCAGAAACCTTCACTTTGGCTTCAATGACCAGAACCTCTTGCTCAAGTCTCACAGTGACCATGGCATCTCACATAGGTTCCCTCAGTGACCTGGCCTTACATTCAGGCTACTCAATGACCAGAACCTATAGCTTATGACTCCCAGAGACCAGGGCCCCTCAGTAACCCAGAACCCCCCATTCAGGACTCTCTGCATGTCATTATCTAGAGACCCTTACTCAGAGCCCACTGAACATATCGAGTGGCATTTTGGGGAGCTGCTGGCTCCCCAAAAGCCAGGCAGGTCCTATCTGCTTCCCTCATCTATCTTCCTTCCTTCTGCAGTCTCCAAAACAGAGGCTTCTGGTCACCAGGGCTTTCTATCTTTTTTTGCCATTGCTCCTGGCCCCTGCTTCAGATGTGGCCACAGCTATGCCCTGGTCTCATGAGGATATTGGAGGGGTAATGAATCCCATCCCAGACACTCAGGCCTGAGAAGACTAGATTCCATAGCAGGGCAGCCTATCCCTTACCACCTGAAGCTCACTTCTACTGGCCCCTCAACACCAGGCCACATATATATGTGTTGCTTCACACACACACACACACACACACACACACACACAGACCCATCATAGACAAGGCCCCCGTCACCTCTGTCACCTCATGGTTCTGCCATAGAGAGGCCAGCATCCCACCAGGCCTGACACCTACCCCAGGCTCTAGCACTGACTCTTCCATCCTCCCTTTCTTCCATTCTCCAACACGAGTCAGGCCCTTCCCTCCTTGGTCTTTATCCCAACTCAAGTTCATCTCTTCATTCAAACAAGCATTAAATGAGCCTCTACATGTGTTGGGAATCACCTAAAGGAGGGGTTGGGAGTTTGCATGCAGGAGACAGCAGCACAGAAGGGGCATTTGGGCTGAGGTGTGAAGGATAAATAGGAGTCTTCCAGAAGGTCAAAGGATAGGAAGGTATTTGAAAAAGGAACTGATGTATACAATGCACAGAGGGCCAGGCTATTGAGAGAACTCCATACCCATCTGGTGGGGCACAACACGAACAGTAGGCAAAGAGAGGGAGAAAATAGACTTGGACAGAGTTGGCTACAGAAAGTAGACTACGGGGTTGGAGGCAAGGGTGGATGAAGGGAAACCAGTTAGGAAAACTTAAAGTCATCTACACAACAGATGATACAGCTTTGGCTAAAACAGTAACTGCAGAGATGATTAGCAGCACAGCAGGATTTAGGATAGATTTTGGAAGACAAATAGATGTGACTTGGTGACAGATAAAATTTAGAGATAAGAGAGATGAATGTCAAAGATGACTCCAAATCTCTGGTACAAATAATTACATAGATTGGGGCACCTAATCCCAAGTTGGGAAGACTGGAGCAGTACCAAATTCAGGAAGAAAGATCTCAAATTCCATTTTAGAGACAGTTAAGTCAGAGATACCTGTGCTTGGAGGTGAGAACTGGAGATATAAATCTGGAACTCATCCACACATAAGAAGTATGTGAGGCTGTGGGCATAGACAAGATCACCTGCCTCTCAGGAGAGGCAGAGATGCCTGGTTCTGGGTCAAGCTGACTCCCAAAATTCCCAGAATAGCCAGCAGATCTTCCTTATCACTTTGTAGACAGCTAGATTTCCCTTATCTTATTTTTTTCCTCCTTGGCGAGAAGTGAATCTCCACATTCCAGTAAGGCCTTCAGACTTCTATAAGCAAGGTCCCTGCTCTGACCCAACGATTCAGGGGATCAAAGTTTTCTGTGTCCTCTGGTGCCTGGGACTGGCTGGGGCCAGCAGTGCTGCCAGTGGGTCTGTGTCCAGATCCACGTGGCCATGGTTCCTACTTCCTCCCTTCAGAAAAAGAAAGCACAGAATTTTTGCAAAAAGGATCTTGGAGGATGGAAGATCTTTCTAGGTAGGTACCAAAATTCATAACCCATAAAAGAAAAGATCAAAATTTTAACAACAGAAAATTGAGATTCTGCATTTTAAAAAAACTACCAGGAAAGAAAAGACAAACTGGGGGGAAAAAAACATACTCATATTAATGACAAATGCCTAATTTCTCTAATATGTTAAAAAACTCCTAGAAATCTATCATAATAATACCAACAGAATAATAATCCAACAGAAAAATGGGCAAGGGAAAGGGTTCCAATAAAAGTATATATGGATGGCCCTAAATATGAAATGATCAACTTTATAAAAAGAAAAAACACAAACTAAAACAACTCCGAAATATCATTTTTTATCTGATCCTATTAGAAAATATAATGCTTTGCTATGGTAATATTGTTGGGAGACAGGCAATCCAAGTATTTATTTTTATATGCACAAAAGATCTCTGGAGAGACACCAAAGAAACTGGTAATAATGCTTGCCTCTGGGAAGGAGAGCTGATAGGGACAGGAAATAGTGATGGGACACAGATTTGTTTTCATTTTAATGTCCTTTTGAACTTTTTCAATTTTGTACCATGCAAATGTGTTACCTTTTTAAAAATTTAATAAAAATTATTTTAAACAATAAAAGGATATAAATTGAAATAAACGAATATGCTTATTGCCTGAGCCCAGATCTTTGTCTTCAAACTTGCTTAGAATGTACTGCCCCTCTACTCAGCCCATCCAAATCCTATATAAACTGTATGGCCCAGTTCAGGTACTACTTTCCTCTGGAGGCTTTCTTGATCACTTTAGCCCACATTGACCTCTCCCTTCCCTGAACAGTCACCTTCTATAATCTGAGTCAAGTAAATACAAGTGGTAAATAACACCAAACTAAAAATTAGAATCTTTGAATTCTTATCTAAGCTCTAGCACTAAGTCATTCAACAATTCCACATAGTCTCTGAGCTTCTATGGGGAAGACACTGAACAGGTGAAAGCAAGGAAGGAATGTCAAGATAAGTTTAAGCAGCCTGGGCAGCCCTGGTGGCTGAGCAGTTTAGCGCTGCCTCCAGCCCAGAGTGTGATCCTGGAGACCCTGGATCGAGTCCCAGGTCGGGCTCCCTGCATGGAGCCTACTTCTCCCTCTGCCTGTGTCTGTCTTTCTGTCTCTAATAAATAAAATCTTAAAAAAAAAAATTAAGCAGCCCTGGCACTGAAGGTTTACATATTGTAACAGAGGCTATAATACTCTGCAAGATCCCTGTTTTCCTCTCCTTCTTTGGTCCACAGACTCCCTGGGCCTCCTCTTTGCCCCACTTTCTGCCAAGGGAATCTAAGCAGTAGCAGCAGGCACTCTTCCAGGCTGGTGCCTCATGAAAACTGCTTCCAAGCCTAGATCATCTGCATGATCATCTCTCTCTTTCTCTTCCTACTCCTACTACCCACATCCCCAGCTGCTGCCTGGATTTCAACATCCAGGCAATTCTAGGAGTCATGAGCTGAAAGTGATAGAAACTCTGTCTACCTATATCCCCCTCACCTCTCTTTCACTGCAGATCCAAAATTGACAAAAGCCAAAAGTAAATCCATATTGGGTTAAGTCGCTGGTATTTTAAGACTGTTTCTTAAAGCAGCTAATGTTACTTATCCTAATATATAAGTATGGAAATAGAATAATAGTCCTATAAATCCCAAATTGTCCCACATTATTAACTATATTTCTCTAATCGGCTTTTGTGCTGTCCATAGCACAACGTTCTCATTTTCCTCAAATCACCAACTGCCAACCACACTCTTCATGTATGTCTTCATACTACAGTGATAGGGATCTGTCTGAAAAACTGAAACTAAAGTTCCATTTTTAAGCTAAGTTTTCAGACTACCTCCTTAGTCATTTATTACAACTCCAGCTATCTTCTTACCCAGCCAAGGAGTAGAAAAAAGACCTTTTTTGCTTGCTTGTATTAATGTTACTCATTTTGTTCTTGGTAGACATTGGAATACCACATACATTTCCCATCTTTTCAATGATGTCCAGTCCCAGGGCACACTCTCTCAGAGGTTTACGTGGCATCCTGATATCTACAACTATTTTCTAAATGGGAGGAAAGCTTGACATTTTATGGCCTGTCTCTAGCTGGCAAGATTTTCACAATGGAATATGGACACAGAGAGGCATGCATTAGAACTTTGAGAGCATGGCCAGAGTTTGGACAACCTGGAAGCAAGTCCCAAGTTTTGATTCTACTGGTCAGTTTAAATCTCTCCAAGCCTAAGTTTCCTGGAAACTGGGGATGATAACACTACCTGCCTCAGGGTCGTGTTGTGATAATTTGATTAAATTCTCTACTTTGGGGGATCCCTGGGTGGCTCGGTGGTTTAGTGCCTACCTTTGGCCCACGGTGTGATCCTGGAGTCCCAGGATCGAGTCCCACATCAGGCTCCCTGCATGGAACCTGCTTGTGTCTTTGCCTCTCTCTCTCTCTCTCTCTCTCTCTCTCATAAATAAATAAAATCTTTAAAATAAATAAATAAATTCTCTACTTCAAGGCGTCTTCCTTCCATTCTTAGTTGCTAAGATAACTAGAGCTCAGCTCCAGAATCTGATTTTATTCCCCACTCCCTCCAAACTGTGTGCATTAAATTCTGACTGCAGTAAGTGAAAATAAGAATTTGAATATTTTCAATCCAAAGAAATGGCATAAGGGACAAAGAAGATTTCAACATAAAGGATATGACAGGCCTGGCAAATTCTAGACAGTCACCTGCCCTGCCCATACTGCACAGCTGTGCAGGACTTGGAAAGCAACCAACTTTCCAGTGAGGCGGGACATACTGACCTCAGCTCCAGTGATTTCCATGAGTCTTTGAGTAGTTGAAGTATCTACTTTAGCACACAAAAGTTAAAGCAGGAAAGTTAAAGCAGGAGGCTTGCCTTTAGCTGGAGCTCTGCAGCAGATAAAAAGCAAAAGAAAGTCCATTACTGGCTACTGTTAACATTGCATACAGTGTCACAAGGAAGGAATAGATAAGAGGTATTAAAAAAAAAAAACACCTTCTTTTAAAAAAGAAGAAAACTGTTGCAGAAAATAATATACTTGTATTGCCTCTTGGTGTAGATTTAAGCAAGACAAGAAAATAGGGGAAATAAGGGTCTGAGCCAGGCAGGCAGGAGGCCCAGTTATGGGATATATCCTTATGTTAGACAATGACTTCACATACTTTTAGGTGATAGAGGCTGAAATTAGCTGCCTTAGTTAAGAGGAAGCTCCCTCTTGCACCCCCACTAAGGGCAAAATGTGAGTATATTACAGGTTGCTTATGTGTTCTAAGGGGAAAGAGCATAAAGCCAGGAAGGCCATCCCAACAAAGGGCAATACTAGGAACTGAGTGTTCAGATAGGATCTAGAGTTTTTGATGCTATTTGAAGCTAAGAGCAGAACCATGATTTTGCTTTTCAGCCCAGATTACTTTCCTTGCATCTTTCCTCTACTGATTGTAGACTGGGTTACCAGGTGGCTTCTACAACCAAGCTTCTTCTATCTCTCAGTAATATCAGATAATGGGTGAAAAGCATATGTCACCACATCACCTCATGTTTGCAGCACCTAGAGGAAGTCAACATTGCAAGGGACTGAGAAGGAACAGAAAGAGGGAGGGGTGGGAAAGACCAGCTAAAACTGAAGTGTCAAAGAAGCAAAGAGAAGGGAATGCATGAAGACAGAGTAATCACATAAGTCCAGATCGAGAAAAGAAAGACAGAAAAGTGTCCACTAGATCTATTAATGTGGAAGTCATAAGTGCCTTAGTTGTTCTGGTAGATTGGTGGGGTCAAGACGAGCTAGGAATGTTTTGAAGTACAAATAGGTGAGGAAGTGGAGACAGCACATGTGGAGAGCTCTTTTGAGATGCTCCCTGTTTAAGAGAGCAGAGAAATGGGGATAATTGGACATCAGTTTAGGTCCAGACAGGGGATTGCATTTGTTTTCTCTTGCTTATATTTGCTTCACTTTTAAAGAAGGAGTGTCAATTGGACTTTCAAGTTGAACAGGAGAGGTTGAAGATGCCAGAGAAGGAGAGAACACTAAGATTGTTAATGTCCTCAAATAGCCTTTCTCCCATTTTCCGTGCTAGTTGAATCTATGAATTTCAACTAGGTAAATGGCCTCCTGAGGATAGTAGGAGAGGCTGCTCAGCCACTTGATGCTGACCCTGACATAACAGTTCCCCCCCAGTCTGACTTTCTCCTCCAGACTCCCAGTCCATCTTTTACCACCAACTGCTCACTATCAGAAGTCCCAAAGGTCCTTTTCTTGTTTCTCCAGAGCAAGAAGGGGGGAATTAAATTACCTGCCTTGTTCTGTTCTCTATGACTGTAATGACATAAAGTCTATGCCTTGATTTCCTTTTCCATTTTATTCTCAAAAACTTAATTGAAAATAAACATATATACCAGATACAAACATACCACTCTTAACAGCAGCCCTTTACTTCCATTTGCATTCCTACTATTACAACAACCCTAATTTTCCTTGAAATAATATGGCTATTCTCACTGTCTAGCACAGGGCTCAGCAAACATTTCCTGTAAAAGGCAAGATGGCAAATACTTTGGGTTTGAGGGTCATAGGGTTTCTGTTGTGATGACTCAGCTCTACCATTCTGTTGTAACATCAGCCACAGACAATAGATAAATAAGTAAGGGTAGCTGTTTCCCAATGAAACTTTATGGATATTGAAATTTGAATTTCCTATAATTTTCATATGTCCTAATATACCACTCTTCTGTTGGTTTTTCTTTAATCATTTAAAAATGTAAAAAATCATTCTTATCTCATAGTCTGTCCCAATAAAAGGCAACAAGTCAGATTTGCCCACCCCAGTCTAAAGCTGGAACACACAGAAAAGAAAAAAACACATACACAAAAATATTCCAAGATCGGTCACGATAGTGGATACTACACTAACTTTAAGTTTCAAAAGTTGCTTATTACTTCATTCTTTAAGTTTTCATGGAGAGGAAGGATTCTGCTCCATTCTCCAAGATAAAACTCTACCAGAAGAATACTTCTGGTCTCTTTCTCCCCTCACCGAACTCATAACTCAGTTGGTGAGATGTGGTGAAGTGTCTGCCAAACCACAGTCCAGTCTCTTCTCTCCTAGGACTTGCAGGCCCACATGGAGCACACTCTTTCTCCACTTCTGTTTTCAAGTCAGACCTAGATTCCTCTTCTAGGGTAGCAGAGTATACACATCACAGGCAATACTACATAAGCCAATCTATTGAGATAGAAGAATAAGATATTAGAACTGTTATTTATTTTTATTTCATTCTCAGATTTATATCTTAAGTTGTTAAAGAAAAACTGACTGTAAGTTATATGTAATTTGTAAATGAAGGAACATTTGAGGATGAGTAATCAAAAATCATTTATTCATAGGGATTTCTAAATAAAAAGCTTGGGTATTATGATTTTAGAGACAGTAATGAAAATGTGTAGATGGGCCTCATGCCAGGATGTGATCCTGGATGAGGACCCATCCCAGAGTCTAAATCTAACTGAAGGATGGCCAGGGGAGAAGATGCATAGGAAGTCTTGCTGTGGCCTCAGGCCCAAGCATCCTTCTCAGTACAGTACCAAGTTGAAGCAGATGGAGCACCTCAACTCTCATCTGCTTCTGGGCATTTACCCTCCATTCAGAATACAGTGAGAAGCCCATGTGACTCACTGGCTCCCTGGAACTCTCCAGAAGTTAGCTCTCTGCCTGTTGATATGAAAAGATACCTTACTAAGCAAAAGAAACAATGTACTGTTTTCTCCTTTGTGAATTTTGCACTATAGCCTATAAATACAGAAGTAATGGATGATTTACCTAATGAACTGAATTCAGTGGAGCACAAATATGCCTCAGCTTTCTTTCTGAACACAGCCTTCACACATGCTGTACTAAAACCGCTTCTCACACCACCCCTCCCATGATATCTTGAGCTAATCCCACAGACTGACAGTGTACTTTCAGATAGAAAAACACTTTTGAATTGATCATTACAACTAAGCTCACTTCGGTGTATTAAGATGATTCAGTCTTGCCTAAATCAAACAGAAAAACATTTCCAATTCAAAATTTCCCCCTGAGCCTTGCATATGCAGCTCAGGCCAGCACTGTGGCTTGGGAACTTTTAATAATGAAAGGAGGTGTGAACAGTGCTTCCATTTTCCTTCCATCCTCCTTCACCTCTGGTAATTGGCTCCTCTGGAGTCCACATGGGGCGTCTGGGTGTGAGTTTATAGGAGTGGTGCTAGCCTGTTGTAACTGAGCTGTATACAGAAGGTATTCTGTATAGAGGTGTCTAAATTTGGCTCTCTCCTGGGGGCATGTGCAGATTGCCTCCAGCTAATCTCCTGAGTCCCCACCTCCCCACTGAAGTACACTCTATACTCTCTTTTTGCCACTACCAAGTACCCCCCCTTGGACAAGTTTCCTTCAGGTTCAGCTCTCTTCCTTGGTACTCACTTGACTTAGACACATCATACTCTGAGCACACAGACTTCTCTCCTTGCTCTAACACTGAAGCTACTCCAGCCAGCCTCCACCTGAAACTTATATAGGTAGAAAGGAGGCAGCAGGTTCCATGTTCCATATGAAGCTTTTCTCAAGAACTCTCTCTATCATACTTTGCTCTGGTAGCTATCCTGGGATTGTGTTGGGTACATGTATCTGCAACTCCCCAAGCCTTTCTCCCCAGGAAAGATACCAGATTCCCAATCACTCTTAGTGGTTTTCTTAGCAGCTTACCCCCTGTCCCCCCCAAACATGTACACAAACATACACATACATAGAAAAATCATAGCACTTGCCCCTATTCTTTAAATGCCATAGAAGGGGATCCCTGGGTGGCTCAGCAGTTTAGCCCCTGCCTTCGACCCAGGGCATGATCCTGGAGTCCCGGGATCCAGTCCTGCATCGGGCTCCCCACATGGAGCCTGCTTCTCCCTCTGCCTGTGTCTCTGCCTCTCTTTCTATGTGTCTCTCATGAATAAATAAATAAAATATTTAAAAATAAACAAACAAATAAATAAATAAATGTCATAGAATTTTTAGACTTTTTTTATACAGACCAAAGGTGGATGTTAGGATGAGGGTCAAAGGATCCGTTCAGCCAACCCTTTTTTTTTTTAAGTAGGCTCCACACCTACCATGGAGTCCAGTGTGGGGCTTGAACTCACAACCACAACCACGAGTTCAAGCCCTGAGCTAAGATCAAGAGTCAGACACGTAAATGACTGAGCCACCCAGGCACTCCTGTTCAGCCAACTTTTAAGTAATCTTTTGGGTATATATATTGTCTAACCTTAGAGCTTTGGTCAAAATATTAAGGCATCAGAAGTCCCATTCCATGTTCTATTATACACACACACACACACACACACACACTTACTATACTAGAAACATTCTAGAAATATTCTAAAAACACACAAATAAAGAAGCTATGTTTCTCCAGAGAAAGGCTCAGGAGTTTGTAGTAGGAAGAAGCATTCTCTATTTAAAGCATACCTTTTAGGGGCATCTGAGTGGCTCTGTCAGTTGGGCATCTGACTTCTGCTGACTTCGCCTCAGGCCATGATCTCTGTCTGGGTCCTTGGATCCAACCCACATTTGGCTGCCTGCTAAGCAGGGAGCCTGCTTCTCCCTTTTCCTCCACCCCTCCCCCTGCTTGTGCCTTTCCTTTCTCTCTCACAAATAAATAAATAAAATACATACTTTTTAAGCATACCCTTTAAGTACTTGAAAAAAAATTTTAACATGTGCATATAGTACTCTTCTGGTTTTAAGAAAACTGGCTTTTTTTTTTTTTTATTTATTCATGAGAGACACAGAGAGAGGCAGAGACATGGGCAGAGGGAGAAGCAGGCTTTTGCACGGAACCCGATTCAGTTCTCGATCCCAGGACCCTGGGAACACACACTGGGGCAAAGGCAGATGCTCAACCACTGAGCCACGCAGGTGCCCCAGAAAATAGGCTTTTAAGATGAAATACCTTACTGGGGTGTGGTTCTCACACTGATGTAATAAAAAAGTGTGGGTGTTATTACTCACAAAGAAGCAAAGTAAGGGCTTTGTTAAAGCAACTTAGACAAGTTGATTTCAAACAAGGGTTAAAGTTTTATTTCAAACTTCCCCGCAAGGAAGCTAAGCTTCCAAGAAAAAATTTCTTTGGGGGAAAGAAGTTTTAAGGGGGGAGAAGGGGTTGTATATATAAAATTATTAGATTAGATACAAGAACACCACTCCTTTCTCTTTGAACAAATAAACAGTGACAGTGTGCCTTTACTATGCCCCAGATACTGTGCCAAGGACTGGGGATGAATGGAGACACTGAAGGTCTTGTCCCCTAGCCCCCAGCCCTATCACTCATAATCTGGTGGGGAAATCACTGAGTAATTGTGTAGTGTTAAATGCCAGATGAGTGTGCTGGGGGTGGAGCATGGGGAGGGCGCCCTGTGTGTGCTAGAGTGGCTGAGCTGAAACCTGATGGACAAGAAGTTAGCCAGATGGAAGAGGAAGCAGGTCATGAGGGCCCACATGACCTCGATTCCTGAAAGATCAACCGTCTTTGAAAACCTGTGGTCTTTTATCCTCCTCCTACCCCAACCTTCAGCCTCAGGGGAAGCTATATCCCTTTTCCTGTGCCAGTCCAGCTTTTAACACGTATGCTCCACTTCCTGTCAACTAAACCAGAGACCTTGGTGTCTTTAATTCAAGTGTTCCTTTTGTTCCTCTATTTACTTAGAGATGTGAGATGGCCACTTGGCAGGTATCAGGGTGGTTCTGTGGACGCTGGTTTTCTTGTATCTCTTCGATATATTTCCACTGCTGGAGACCCATCATCAATCCCACTTTTCAGAATTCATCTCTAACCTCACCTATTACAAGCTGACATCTCTGGCTCTCCTCACTGAAACTCCATAGCTGAGTCAGGACAAACTCCAATAAAATCCTTTAATGACTCAGTTAGCCAGATTTGCAACCAAATTCTTCAAGATCTGAGCCCTGCCTACCTCCCTGCATCTCTCCCCACAACAAGCCTTCATTTAAACTTTTGGAAATTCCCCCTTTTGCATAGTGTTTCATGCCTTTGGCCCTTTGCTTATACTCTCACTTCTAATTTATTCAAGTAGCCCATCTTATGGAGGCACTGGCAGACATTGTAGAGAGTACTGGGGACATGATGGGAACAAAACCAGACATGGTCCCCACCCTCATGAAGTATACAGTCTACTGGACAAGGCAAGCATTAATTAAATAAAGACAGAAACAAATACAAAATTATAACTGCAATGAAAAACTATGGTGGGAGATGAAGAAGAAGGAGGAGGAAGAGGATGGGGAGGAGAGGAGGGAAGAAAGATGAGGAGGTGGAGAAGGAGGGGAAAGAGGAAGAAAAAGAAAAAATAGATCAGGGAAAATGTCTCCAAGGAAATCACAACTGAGCTAAAGAATGAGTAGCAGTTAATTAAGTGCAAGGAGAGGGAAGATCTTTTTAGGCAGAAAGCCTAAAAGGTGCATAGGCCCTGAGAAAGCCAGGAGCATGTTGTATAGGCTCTAAAAGAATGTTAGTGCATCTCAAGCATTGAAAATGGAGAAACCCCTTCCCAATCTTGTCTTCCAGGCAAATACTAACTCATATTTCAAGACTGGCCCCCTGGGAAAATTTTTCTTATCGCTACCAACCTCTACTCTCAGGCCAGTAGGAATCAACCACTTCTTCTTTGACCCCTACAGTACCAAATAAACATGTCACCGAAAGCCCTTTCCTGTAGGTCTATGTTTCATGTCTGTTTTTTCCCGCAGGTCCATGAGTTGTCTTAGGGAGGTGCTGGCGCACAGTCATCTCTGTGCATCAGGGTCCCTAGCACAACACTTGGCACAGAATAGACTTCTCAGTGTGTGCCATCTGAATGGGTGGGTGGATGGATGGATAAATGAATAAAATTAATATTAAATGCATCCATTCCTTTGGAGATTAAGACTAAACACTGATATAATCCTCCTACTCTGGCCAGTGCCAGTCTCCAGTCTCAGCCTCATACACCATCCAACTCCCTCCCAGGGCTTCAGGGGTCATATCATCTTCTCCCTCAGTCCTCAAACTTGCCAGCCCTTCCCTGCCACAGGATTATGTGTGTAGTGCCCTCTGTGGAGGCATTAATCTCACCCCACCTGGGCATTCTTCAAGCCTGGTACAGACATAACTCACTTCCTGGGGAACCTGTGCTAAGGCCCTCAGCAACAAGTGACATGACTTCTCTCTGCTCCCACAACTGCCCACACATCCCCCGTGGAAGTTCCTACTGGACTGATTAGAACTGCTCAGGTACTAGTATAACAAAATAGGGAAATTTCTAAATTATATTTCTCTTAGATGTAAAATTTCACTCTTTCCCCTCTAAAGGGAATTGTTGTTATTGAAAGAATCCTTTCATAGGGAATTTTGTGTAGGGAGATGAGGCTGCATGAATAACAGTAGATGACTATAAGGCTTTTCTAGGGACACTGAATTCTGTGAGGGTTTTGTTTAGACAAGTCAGTGTGTGTGTGTGTGTGTGTGTGTGTGTGTGTATGTGTTGAGCAAATGAATGTATGAGTACTTGGCAATAAAAGGAGCCAAGTCGCTGTCTACTAAGTCAATTCTCCACATCTTCCATGGGTGATTAAGGGAGGTGGGTCAGGGAAAAAATTTTTCAGTTTCCCCACATTCTCTCCTTTGGCCCTCACCTCACTACAGTGAGTTTCTCTTCCCTGGCAATGGACGCTATGAATGGGGCCTGCGGAGCTGGGAGCCCTGGGAGCTGGACCTCATTAAATCAATGATGGCCAATATAGATGGGTGATACATCTTAAAAGGATGGCATCAGATACTAAACACTTCCTCCGCACTACATACTGCCCTAAACATTCTGGATCTCACTGAATCCTCACGATAACCTTGTGCCATTGTTATCTCCATGTCATCTAGGAAGAAAATGAAGCTCAGAAAGTGATGTCTTGTCTAGGTCATGCAACTAGTAAGTGGCAGAGCCAGGATTCTAATACAGGAGGCTGAATCTAATGCCCAACCCCTTAGCCACTGTCCCTACCACTGAGGGTTTGGGACACACTGTTGGAATTGCTTCTCAGAAGATTCAATTTTTTCAGGGTCCATGCCCTTAAATTCAGATTCCTAGCTCTGGTACTCCCAAAAAAATCCACAAGAGGGGGACCTCTTCCTATCAGTTCTAGGCTGCTGCGGGGGAATTATGTATTTAGTTTGTGGTTCCACAGGCAGCTGGGGAGTTGGCTCATTACCTGTATAGAATTTGAACAAGTTTCCTGACAACGATGGAGCATAGGTACCCTAAGTGGGTGCCTGATCCAATCAGCTCAAATTAACTAGGAAGTTCTATGTCCCAACCAGGCAGCCCATATCATGGGCTCTGTCGATCACTCTCCAAGCGTGGCACTCAATATTGCTATTGACACAGGAGCTATGTGAGCCTTAGATCTTTAAACCCCAGGCTCCTCTCCCCTTCTCTAAGTTTTACCCATTGTCTAGTAGCCTAGGAGCCTCCAAAATAGGTTTCAGATATTCTAATATCCAGAGAAAATAAAGAATAAAGTTGTCTTTACCACTCTCCCTCCTAGCCCCACAGAGCTCTGCTCATCATAACTCTTAGGTCAGAGCATACCCAAGTTGTGTCTATGCCCTTTCTTAAGGACCCTAGGAATAGGAGTACAGTGGACACTGCTCTGGGTCACCCAGGTTCTCTTTAGGAATAAAAGACTTGGTCCCACAGCTACTAGGGGTGCTTCTGGAAAATAGCCCTTAATGATGAGCCCACATAGGAGCCTCTGCCTAAGAAAGCCACCTCTCCCAGGACCATACCCTCCTTCTCAGGCCTCCTGTGACTGATCAGTTTGGGAGTTAACAAAGGCCCAGTCCCCTTGATTCAGCCTTGAACACTTCTGAAAGGTCATCTCAGCTTCAGAACTCACTGTAGGGTCAGCTGAGGCCTCTGTGGAGACTGCATTAAAGTTCATCCTCTGCCTTTGCCCAATTCTACATGCTTATTTTCCTTCACAGATAGCGATCCTGAGAGTACTCCCTAATAGACCTCAGACAAGTTCATCTCCATCTGAAGGTCTGCTTTTGGGTAATGCAAACTGCAGAAGTTGGTGCCAGGCTGCTCTAAGAAAGCAGATGGAAGATAGGGTTTTAGAGCTGGATCCTGTGCCACCCAGTCGACAAGGACACCAGCACCAGTGAGGTAGAGTTGAGGAGTCCCTGGTGAACCGAGATGGTATGCTGGTGGAAAGAAATGCCCCAGCTGGGTCATTGCATAAGGCTTTTGAGAAACATGACAGAAATTGTAACTATAAGAATAAGGGAATTGAGTGATTATATGAAGTTCAACTGATGCTCTAGAAAAAAGTAATGAAAATCTTTAAATAATCAGAAATGAGAAGCATGGAAAAAGTGATGGCCTGCACCAAGTGAGGCAGAAAAGCCATAACTGGCAGGAAGGATAAAAAGGCTCAGAAAGTAGGTATCAAGAATGGATATATTATATAAGGCTAGAAAACTCATGAAATAACTGTGTTCCCTGGGATACACAATTTTCCAAAGCAATAAGGAATGTTTAGTAAGAGGAGCACCAGCAACACCAAGAAATTCCATAATGGCTCTCCTTTACATGCCAAGGTGATGGTAGGAAACACTACTGCTGAGCTGGGCTTACTGATAGTAATAGAAATAATAGGACTTTCCTCCCCAAATAGAGGCTAGGGGGCCAATAGTGTGGGCTCCATCTACCAAAGCTTGTATAGATTTCTGTCAAATATCAAATGTCTAACCTACTAGCAGCAAAAACAGAAGCCAAATCTCCAATATGGCACCACACCTTGATGAGACCAACTAGCCTCTTGATGGCAAGTTGACTACACTGGATTCCTTCCACTCCTAAAAATGAAGCAATTTGTTTTGTCAGGAATAAACACATACTTCAGGCATGGTTTTGCCTTTCCTGCGCACTGGGACTCAACCACCACCACCCTCCAAGAGCTTACTTACAGTGTTTGAACAACAGGCTTGGGATCCCATCACATCAGACCAAGGATCCAGTCCTTAGCAAAGGAGGTGTAAAGTGAGCACATGACTAGTCACTGGTCTAGCCACTGGTCACATTACATATCACATCACCCAGAAACTGCCAGACTGATACAGTGATGGAATGGGCTGGTAAAGGCACCACTAAAGCATAAACTTGAAAGTGACACCTAGAGAACACAAGGTGCCTTCTTCCATCATGCAATGTCCACTTTAAAATATCAACCTTTATATGGTGCTATGTGCCCAACAGATAGAACTCATGAGTCCAGAAACAAAGGAAGCAGGAATGGTCTTCTTACCATTACTTCTATGATATACCTGGAAAATCTGTGCTTTCTGCCCCTACAACTCTGGGCTCCCCAGGTTTAGAGGTCCTGATTCCTTAAAGGAAAATGTGTCCAACAGAGGACAGAGTATGGCTCCTGCCCAGGAACTTTGGGCTCCTTGTGTGAAAGGACAACTTGGCAAGAAGAGGCATCTTGGTTGGCCACAAAGTGGATCCTGATTACAAGAGCAGAGGAGGCAGGGCAGCTACCACACAAAAGAGATGAAGGGGAAATAGTCTGGCACCAGCTCATCCACTTGAGAGCCTCTTGATACCCTCCTCCTCTATTCTGATGGTAAAATAAAAAATGCAGTAGCAATGGCTTGAGGAAGGCATGGATACCAGGTGCCCCAGGTACCTCTAGAGTAAAAGTCTGGGTCACACCATGAGGTAAACCACTGAAATCAGCACAGGTGCTAGCTGAGCATGAAAGAAATCTAGAATGTGTAGTATAAAAGGAAAGTGATGGGTATCTGTTGCTGATACTGTCCTGATATCAGCTACAGTAACTGTAACTCTTCCCACTAGCTTTCCTTTCCTAAGTTTCCACCATGAAGGGAGACTCACCAGAATGCTGAAGTCAAGCAGACCACTTTTACATGACCCCCCACCCCCATGCACTTTTTCTGCTGCAAAATCAAGCAACAGTCCAAGAAGCTTTATCAAATTTGTTGTCTTAGCTTCCCCTCATGGGCCTTATAGATGCTAATAAAAACATTAGATTAATAAGAGAATGGGGAGACACAAAGGGGAGAGTCAAGATCCATCTTGATGGACAGCAGGACGGATATCTTTAGATGGTTATTAAGAAGGGCATTTCAAATAGCCCCATTTCTCCCTGTTACTGTTCTCTGTCTCTGTCCTTCCTATATAATAGGACATTGATGATCCTCAGGGCCCAAATTCTATCTGTTCTCCAAGACCTTATCCCAGGAGGTTCTTTCCTTTGCTTGCATCCCATCTCCTTCACAACATCTTTCTTGCCATTCCCTCCTCAGCTATCAGCCCCCTACAGTGATTTTCCAAATGAAGCAGGTCCCCTCATGCCATTTCAGGACAACTCTAAAGGTCATCCCAGCTTCAGAACTCCCCGAGGGTCCACTGAGGCCTCCACTGAGACAGCATCAAAGCTCAGCTTGTCCCTCTGCCCAATCCTGCTACCTTTCCCTTCCTTCCACAGCTGTAGATTCTAAGATCACTTCCTAAGAAATCTCTTGCATGTTCATCTCTATCTCAGAATCTAATTCCTGGAGAACAACATCATCCACATAAGGGAAAGAGGGGCTTTGGATCACCCACCCAGAAGGATACGTGCGTGTGATATGCAGCATCAATGGTGCCACCAAAAGCAACTATATGGAACACTGTGAGAAAGAGAACTGGGCAAATGAGCAAGGAGGGAATGGCAAGAAAGATGTTGTGAAGGAGATGGGATGCAAGCAAAGGAAAGAACCTCCTGGGATAAGGTCTTGGAGAACAGATAGAATTTGGGCCCTGAGGATCATCAATGTCCTATTATATAGGAAGGACAGAGACAGAGAACAGTAACAGGGAGAAATGGGGCTATTTGAAATGCCCTTCTTAATAACCATCTAAAGATATCCGTCCTGCTGTCCATCAAGATGGATCTTGACTCTCCCCTTTGTGTCTCCCCATTCTCTTATTAATCTAATGTTTTTATTAGCATCTATAAGGCCCATGAGGGGAAGCTAAGACAACAAATTTGATAAAGCTTCTTGGACTGTTGCTTGATTTTGCAGCAGAAAAAGTGCATGGGGGTGGGGGGTCATGTAAAAGTGGTCTGCTTGACTATAGTGCTTACCATGACTTGGGTAATGGGCATAGTCAGTGGGTGAATATAAAGCCAGGGTCATCATAAAACCAGCCCCACCTGGCTTGCATACGAAGCAGATCAGCTGCCTGATATAGGGCATTTCACTTGGCATTTTTAGGGATTGTATATAGTCTCCCTTGTCAGGGTAAACAGATCTCACAGTGGCTTTTATCCAATCCAGCAAGCTGGCCATTTTCTCAGGAATAATCCTCTGTCTCTCTGGATCATGTATAGCCATCTGTGGTTGTTCCATAGTAAGCTATGGGTCCTGTAACAACCCACGCTGAAGCAGGTAAAAACAAAGACACTGCCCCTAAATTAGTCATGCTCACAGTCCATTTCAGTAATAGTTCTTCAGGAAGTTGATGATACTGATCTACAAAATAAAACAATTCCCTCGCATTATATCTCCTGATTTCAGGAGTCTCTTGGTTTTGTCCTCTCCTCCATGTGTCCTATCTTCTTGTGACCAGAGTCTTAGAAATACTCTCAGTTTTCCCCACAGGGGTAGATTTGAGACTAGTGGCAAAAACTAAGACCAACCAAAATCTGAGCTTGGTCCAGAATCAAGGTCTCCCCCATCACTCTCCCCCCCTTTCGTTTTAGCTATTACAAATAACAATAACTAAAAGGTTATATAGTTTGCTTTTTTCATATTAGTTTCCATTGCCTTAAGCATCCAGTGAATCAATTCCCCAAGAGTTGGATCCACCTCTAAATTCCATTGGTAAATGTTACCTTTAGTAATTGATTATGGCACAACTACTATTCCATACTTTGAGTGACTCTGTGGCCATGGCTACCCTGGAAGCAAAGGTTCCTCATCCTCTCCTCTGCCCTTTCATCCTCTCTTTTCCCAAACTACATGTTTCCATGAGTTAGGGCCTGGCTAGCAAACCCTAATTCTTTTTTTTTTTTTTTAAGCAAATCCTATTTCTGACATGACTTCTGGTGACTTCAGGCAATTCTCCAATTCTCCAAAACAAACTGGCTATACAACAACTCATTTAAATTCTGACACTAGGGGCGCCTGGGTAGCTCAGTGGTTGAGCATCTGCCATTGGCTCAGGTCTTGATCCCGCGGTCCTGGGATCCCACCCCTCACCCCACCTCCACCCCCCCACACAAACACACGCATCCGGCTCCCTGTGGGGAGCTTCTTCCTCTGCCTATGCCTCTGCCTCTCTGTGTCTCTCATGAATAAATAAATGAAAAAATCTTTTTAAAAAATAAAATAAATTCTGACACTACCCGGAGTTAGCATCAGATCCCAC
Organism: Canis lupus familiaris; assembly: GCF_011100685.1. Classification (NCBI taxonomy): domain Eukaryota; kingdom Metazoa; phylum Chordata; class Mammalia; order Carnivora; family Canidae; genus Canis; species Canis lupus. The sequence goes on from NC_049242.1 coordinate 30,219,928, forward strand.
AAATTAAAGGACTCAGTCCCACAAGATTGCCCAGCTTCAGATGCCATTTGAAAGCTCCAGGTTGCTTTCTGTGCTTCTGATCAACCAGCTACAAATTCTGGGGTTCCATGACACTCTCCTCAGGTTTGATATTAGAACACAGAACTTAGAAAATACCTTGCTTACATTTACCAGTTTATCATAAAAGGTACAAATCAGGGATCCTTGGGTGGCTCAGAGGTTTAGTGCCTGCCTTTGGCCCAGGGCGTGATCCTGCAGTCCCGGGATCAAGTCCCATGTCGGGCTCCCTGCATGGAGCCTGCTTCTCCCTCTGCCTGTGTCTCTGCCTCTCTCTCCCTCTCTCTGTGTATCTCATGAATGGATAAATAAAATCTTTAAAAAAAAAAAAAAAAAGGTACAAGACAAGAATAGCCAAATGGAGGAAGTACATGGGACAAGGCATAAAGGGGAGTGATGTCATGGAGCTGCCATGTGCTCTCCAGGTGTGCCACCTATTAGCAACTCAACAAACTCACCAACAGGAAACTCTCAAAGAGATAGAGAGTTCAATCTCTAGTCTTCCTCCCTTCCTTGTAGATTGAGGGTGGAGCTGAAATTTCTCACCCTGTAATCATTTAAGTCACCAGCCCCATCCAGAGGCTATCTTGGGGGCCCAGCAGATACCATCCCTCATTAGCATAAATTTAGGTGTGATTGAAAAGGGCTTGTATAAATAACAAGAAAATTTAAAAGATTTTAGGAGCTTTGTGCTGGGAATAGAAACTGGAGACAGGGGATCCCTGGGTGGCTCAGCGGTTTAGCGCCTGCCTTTGGCCCAGGGCGCCATCCTAGAGTCCTGGGATCAAGTCCTGCATCGGGCTCCCGGCAAGAAGCCTGCCTCTCCCTCCTCCTGTGTCTCTGCCTCTCTCTCTCTCTCTCTCTATGTCTATCATAAATAAATAAATCTTTAAAAAAAAAAAGAAACTGGATACAAAGGACAAATATATTTCTTATTATACCACAATTACTCTTGAGGTAATGACCACAGAACCAAGGAAAAAGAGTCACTTGAAATTCTTAAAGAACTGACAAGACTTCCAACTAGTGCCCGGCAGAATGGCTCCCGCAAAGAAGGGTGACGAGAAGAAGAAGGGCCGTTCGGCCATCAACGAGGTAGTGACCAGAGAATACACCATCAACATTCACAAACGTATCCATGGAGTGGGTTTCAAGAAGCGTGCCCCTCGGGCACTCAAAGAGATCTGGAAATTTGCCATGAAGGAGATGGGAACTCCAGATGTGCGCATTGACACCAGGCTCAACAAAGCTGTCTGGGCCAAAGGAATAAGGAATGTTCCATACCGTATCCGTGTGCGGTTGTCCAGAAAACATAAAGAGGATGAAGATTCACCAAACAAGCTCTACACGCTGGTTACCTACGTACCTGTCACCACTTTCAAAAATCTAGACTGTTAATGTGGATGAGAACTAATCGCTGATTGTCAAATAAAGGTATACAACTGGAAAAAAAAAAAAAAAAGAACTGACAAGACTTAGTAGTTCTGCCCGCCCCCCCCCCCCCCCCCCCCCCCCGGAGAAGCACTCTAGGAATTAAAGAGCTCAGGTTTTGTGTGTGTGTGTGTATGTTTTTAAGATTTTATTTATTTATTCATGAGAGACACAGAGAGAGAGGCAGAGACACAGGCAGAGGGAGAAGCAGGCTCCTCATAGGGAGCCGGACGTGGGGTTCGATCCCTGGACCCTAGGATCAGGCCCTGAGTCAAAGGCAGACGCTCAACCGCTGGGCCACCCAGGCTGCCCCAAGGGACCTGGGTTTTTGTTGTTGTTGTTGTTGTTGTTGTTTTATTCATGAGAGACACAGAGGCAGAGACACAGGCAGAGGGAGAAGCAGGCTCCATGCAGGGAGCCCGATGCGGGACTCGATTCCGGGTCTCCAGGATCAGGCCCTGGGCTGAAGGTGGCGCTAAACCGCTGGTCCACCCAGGGATCCCCAAGGACCTGGTTTTAATTGCTATTCTGCCACTTAATTTCCCCATGCTTCATTTTCCCCATCTACAAAATGGACTGTTAGTATTACATACTTCTTAGGGTTGTTCCAACTGAAGATAGTAATACAGTGTCTGGATCCGTGTGGGAACATGAACAGAGCTCAATAAATGTTAGTTTCCAGCATCATGGATCCACGGAGATGAGACACCCAAGTTCTAGTCCATGTTCCCGGCCTTCCTGGCTGTTTGACTCTACCCCTCCTTAGTCACTTCACCATCTCTGAGCCAGTGTCCTTATCCGTAGAGTGAATGTGTGACTGTCCGCACAAGTTCAGGGTCCCTTCCATTAGGAAGAGTCCGCACCAAATGGGACCCAAAGACTCTCAGTCAGGGCGACTCGAGGGTGCCAGTGCCAGTGGCAGAGCGCGGGAGACGTAGGGGCCCAGGTAACACACGCAGAGACCTGCGGGGCCGTGCCCGCCCCCAGCCAAGTGGAGGGCCAGGTGGGCTTGGCAGTTTAGCTCTTCCAGGAATTGCATCCAGGTGTGGAGAGAGGGGGCGCCTGGGAGCCTCGGCGGGCCTCTCGCCAGCCGCACCAGGGCTGCACCACGACGGAGAGAGGGCGGCGGCAGCACGCGCCCCAGGCTCGCACTGCAGGCAACTTCTCCCCGCCGGGCGGGCGGCGCAGGCGCAGGCGCAGTCGCAGTCGGGGGGCGGGGCCGGGGCCGGGGCGGGGGCGGGGCCCGGGCGGGGGCGGGGGCCGGGGCCGGGGCGGGGCCGGGGCGCCCCTCCCACTCCACCTCCCCCGCCCAGACAGGAGGACTCCTGACAGCAGCCGCGGCGATCAGCTGCTGGGGAACGGAGGAAGAGGAAGGGGCGGAGCAGTCAGGCGACTGCCGCGGGGGCTGGCCGGCTGTCCCCGGCGCTGTCCGGTCCCTGAGAGCCAGCTCCGAGACGGCGGGGTCCGGGCAGCCAAGCAGCCTGTCTAGGAGCTCGCGCAATGCCCCGCCACGCAGTATCGCCCGGCCAGGGCCACCCCAGGTCTGGACGGGAGCCGGAATCGGACCGGTCCCGGGGGTCCCCCAGACTGAGGCTCCTGTGGGTAGGCCTGGCGCTGGCCCTGCCGCACGCCCTGGTTCTCTGGGCCCCCGCCGGGGCACACCCGCTCCCCCCGCAAAGCCATCTGGCCAGGTTCGGGCGCTTAGTGCCCCAGCTCCGCAACACCTTTGGGTGGTGGAACCTCACCTGCCCAGTCTGCAAAGGCTTGTTCACCGCCATCGACTTCGGGCTGAAGGTGAGCGCTTACGGGGGCTGCCTTGGAGAAGCCAAGGGGAGCGCTGGCGGGGGCAGGGGCGAGAGAGGGGCTGGGCCTGGAGTCTGGGAGAGCAAACCTGACCGGGAGGCTGGCACCCGCTAGCCTTCACTGGGTTTGCTGTCCTACCTGTAGGGACACCCATGACTACAACTCCACCTCTACCTCCATCGTGACCTTGTGAAGAAAGGAGAGTTCAGATTGTTTGCCGGGCACTGTGCTAGCCATTTTACGCTGGTTAAATCAAACCCGTGAGGTGTTTTCATTATGGTTGTTCTCTCCACTTTACGAATGACTAGAGGCTGGGAGAGGTGAAGTCGCTTGCCCAAGGGCAGACAGCTGGCGGCTAGGGGAAGGGCTGGGTCTCCTTTCCTTGTATATCTGACTCTGAACCCCCCTTTGCCTTAAACTTGGCATCTCTAGTCCAGAGCACCAGGCCTTGTACCAGGGACTTGAATTCAGAAGCATCCAAGGGTATGGGACTCGATAGGGGTGCCTTGACCCTGATGGATTATGATGAGTGCTAGTTGGTAGGTGAGATTTGCAGTGCTCTCCAGGGCCTGCCCCTGTGTGTGTCCCCAAACTATGGACAGCCAAACTTCCCAGCCCAAGTTTCAGGGCACTGTGCAGAAGCCAGCTGGACAAGCAAAAGACCTGAAATGCCACTGCCTACTGAGCTGAAGAAGTACTGGCCCGCTGCTGCCCGAGTCACTGGGCAATCTCTGTGGGAGGCAGGGAGTGCAGTGAGGTCTCTTCACCAGGGTGGCACTGAGTCCAGCCTGGCCCCCCAATTTGGAGATAGAGGCACAAAGGGTGGTAGCCAGGGGTTGACTTGGTCTCTGTGGCTATCTCCGACCTCTCTCATCACTGGTTCTTCTCACCACAGAAGGAGCCTAGTGTGGCCTGGGTGGGCTCTATGGCCACCAAGATCTGCAATGTGCTGAAAATAGCACCGCCCACTGTGTGCCAGTCAGCTGTCCAGCTCTTTGAAGGTGACATGGTGGAAGTGTGGACACGCTCGGTGCTGAGGCCATCTGAGGCCTGTGGTCTGCTCCTGGGCTCCACCTGTGGGCACTGGGACATCTTCTCATCTTGGAACATCTCTTTGCCAGCTGTACCAAAACCTTCCCCACAGCCACCCAAGCCCCCAGCCCCAGGTGCCCCCGTTAGTCGCATCCTCTTCCTCACTGACCTGCACTGGGATCATGACTACCTGGAGGGCACAGACCCTAACTGTGAGAACCCACTGTGTTGCCGCCGGGATTCTGGCCTGCCACCTGCCTCCCGCCCAGGTGCTGGATACTGGGGAGAGTACAGCAAGTGTGACCTGCCCCTGCGGACGCTGGAGAGCCTGTTGAGTGGGCTGGGCCCTGCTGGCCCCTTTGATATGGTGTACTGGACAGGAGACATCCCAGCCCACAACGTCTGGCATCAGTCACGTCAGGACCAGCTTCGGGCCCTGACCACCGTCACAGCCCTTGTGAAGAAGTTCTTGGGGCCAGTGCCTGTGTACCCTGCTGTGGGCAACCACGAGACCACCCCTGTCAATGGCTTCCCTCCTCCCTTCATAGAGGGCAATTTCTCTTCCAGATGGCTCTATGAAGCAATGGCCAAGGCATGGGAGTCCTGGCTGCCTGATGAAGCCCTTCACACCCTCAGGTAGTTGAGGTCCCTGGAAACTCAGGAAGAGAAAAGGTGTATGATAGTGAAGGGAGCAGGGGACCTGGGCATTACCTGTGACTGTGTTAGTATGAGTCAGCTCTCCTCACTGGCCCTTCCTGATCGACCCTAACTTCCACCTCTACCCTTATAGCCAGCCACTCTCTCTCACAGGGCTGACAGCATGTCTTCTCCATGCTGGTCTGTGTCTTTGCTCATGTTGGCCCTCTCTAAAATGCACCCCCCACTCTAACATCCCAGCTTTCCCAGACCCAGATCATATTCTTTGTGAAGGGCCTTTGCTTCCTGTTCTAGCTCACTTCTATCTTTCCCCTGAACTCCTAGAGCCCTTAGTCTTCTGAGCCATTCACCTCAGTCACACCGGCCCTATAATTAGTGCTGTTTGGTCTTCAGCTAGAATGTGAGCTCCTTGATAGGAGGATGTCCTGTATGCCTCTGCCTCCACCCAAATGCTTAGCCCAGGACTGGGCATGCAGGACCAGATTATGAATGAGTGGTGACCCTTCATGTTCACTTTGTTTCAGAATTGGGGGGTTCTATGCCCTCTCCCCACGCCCTGGCCTCCGTCTCATCTCTCTCAATATGAATTTTTGTTCTCGTGAGAACTTCTGGCTCTTGATCAACTCTACAGATCCCGCTGGACAGCTCCAGTGGCTAGTGGGGGAGCTTCAGGCTGCTGAGGATCGAGGAGACAAGGTGAGGGAAGGCAGTGAGAACATGATGGAGTATGCACTGACAGAGGTTGGAGGAGAAGCAGGCCCTTCATGACCAGACTCCTATCTGGAGCCAGAGAAACTTGGTCTTCTGGAGTTTCCAACAACAGTGTTCCCTGGTTGTTCGGCTCCTGGTCCCCCTTTGAAGCCCTTTCATTCACTCCCCCTTCTCTGGCCAGCAATGCTGGCCATTGTAGGAGATGAGTTCCACCTCTTCCTGGCCAGGCTGTCTGGACCCCTCCTTGTCCTGATACCCTTCCTCTTATTTCTTTTTAAAATTTGAAGCTCTAATTGGCTTTATTGAAAAATTCATGAATCAGGCAGCTTCCCATCTAGCAAATAGAAGGCATTCTATTCTCCCTGATAACCTTCCTTAACTCTCCCTGCAGGTACATATAATTGGCCACATCCCCCCAGGGCACTGCCTGAAGAGCTGGAGCTGGAATTATTACCGGATTGTAGCCAGGTAGGAGGGAGGTGGGGAGAGGGGTAGATGAAAAGTCTGAAGGTTGGAAATTCCTTTGAGCATCTTATCATTGCTGCCACCCCATTGGGGTAGAGAGGCATTTACTTCAACATGTAGAGAAGGAAAGCATCCCATCTCTCCAGGTTGCCTCTCCCTTCCTAGAACCTTCTGAATAAAATTAGTGTCCTCCAACCAGGTATGAGAACACCTTGGCTGGTCAGTTCTTTGGCCACACCCACGTGGATGAGTTTGAGGTCTTCTATGACGAGGAGACCCTGAGCCGGCCGCTATCTGTAGCCTTCCTGGCGCCCAGTGCCACCACCTACATCGGCCTTAATCCTGGTGAGTGAGGTGGGAAGGAGTCATTGGGATAGAGGAAGCTGGTGGGATAGAGGAAGCAGAAACAGAGTCAGAGCCAAGGCTGGCAAGGGGCAGGTAGGGCATGTGACCCCTCCCTGGAGTTGCCTTGGCTCCTTCCCTCTCCAGTCAGCCCTCCTTTCTTGCAGGCTACCGTGTCTACGAGATAGATGGCAATTACCCGGGGAGCTCTCATGTGGTCCTGGATCATGAGACCTACATCCTGAACCTGACACAGGCTAATGAACCAGGAGCCGTGCCACGTTGGCAGCGTCTCTACAGGGCTCGAGAAACCTACGGACTGCCCAATGCACTGCCTGCCGCCTGGCATGACCTAGTGTACCGCATGCGGGGTGACACACAACTATTCCAGACCTTCTGGTTTCTCTACCATAAGGGCCACCCGCCCTCAGAGCCCTGTGGCATGCCCTGTCGCCTGACTATTCTATGCGCCCAGCTCTCAGCTCGCTCCGACAGCCCTGCTCTATGTCGCCATCTGGTGCCGGATGGAAGCTTCCCTGATGACCAGAGCCTGCAGCCAAGGCCACCTCTCTGCTAGGAGCCCCAGAGCCCACAGTTGGCAAAGTACAAATCTTCAGAAAGGAGCAAAAACCCCAGAGGATAGCTGTGGTAAGAAGAGTGGTGGAAGACCCCACCTCTGGGCCCCAAGAACACCAGGGAAATAGGACCTTCTTTCATGGAGCTCTGTCCGGGGCTCTGCCTCTGCCCAGCATCTAAGCTGCTCTAGGACTACTGTCTTTCATGGCTGTGGAGCAAAGGTCTAAGTTGGTATGCCCCAGCAGACCAGACAGAAGCTGTCACTTCAGGCCTGTGCTGGCCAGCCAGGAACCCTGTACTGCTGCTGTTGCCTGGTTGCCAGGCTGTTAGAATAAAGATAAGAGACTTGGACTCCAGACCCCTCTGTGACTGTCCCACTTTATTAAGCTGGGAGGGTGAGATGCCTGGGTGGCTCAGTTGGTTAAGCCTCTGACTCTTGATTTCAGCTGGAGTCACTGATCTCAGGGTCCTGGGATCAAGCCTCGGGTGGGGCTCTGTGCTCAGCTCAGAGTCTGCTTGAGATTCTCTTTCTGCCTGCCCTTGCTCTCTCTCGCTCTCGCTCTTTATCTCTCAAATAAATTAATAAAATATTTTTAAAATAATAATAAACAAATCAGGGAGGACAAGGTGGCTTTGGGAATATGATCTGAACGAGAGATCGGGGTACTACAGGTGATGGTGTGATGCAGGCACAGGAAGGCACACAGCTTAGCAGGGCAGACAGACTTTATTAGTGATATCAGTACAGCAGAGGTGCCCATGGAACGGGGGGAGGGGACCCATGCCTGAACCAGTCCCCTCCTACTGCCCCTGCCGGACCCTACCAAGATGGGGCCTGGCCTAGACCAGTTCCTCCTGCTCCACCTGAAACATGGGGGTGGAGAGCCCGGGGCTGGCCTTGCTTCTTGCTCCTCTTATCAATCCAGTATTGTCACTTCATTGCAGGGATGAGGTATCTCTCTCCCCAGCCCCTAGGCAGGGAACCCCAGCTACTGGAGTGGGGAAACTTTGGGGGGAACCTGAGGCCTAACGCTAGCCTCTAGGGCCCCTCCCTGCTCCACACCCTTGAGTTCCCTGGGGCTCAATGCAAGCAGGTGGAGGGAGGACTGAGGGCTTCAAGGGGTATGGGCCCCCAGGCGTTTGGGCTTGAGCGAACCCCACAGCGACTGAACGCCCCTGCGGACAGTCCACCCTACACGCCGGGCAACGGACTCAGCAGGGGGTGCTGGGAGGCAGGAGGTGGAGGCCTGGGAACGTGCATCCAGACACTTCTGATAGCGGAGCTGCAAAGAGGCAGGTGGGGCAGTCACTCTCCAGCCTGCCCCATGTGGAGTGGGCGTCATCACTCCACCACCCTACATGCTTACCATGCACGCAGCCTGCACAGCCTCTGAAAGGCTGGCAGCATTGGGCTCGCACCAGAACATGTGGCAGCAGAAGGAGGCTGGGCCGGCAGCCATGATGAATGCAAATGTGTGGACATCTCTGCCCACAGCCAGAAAGGAGAGGAAACGCACCCGACATTCCCCCAGCACTGCTTCCGTCTAGAGGGACAGAACCCAGTTAGGAAGGAACAGCCCAACCCTCTCTTCTACTGGCATATCCACTTACTGGCAGCTCTTCCTCAACCACCCCAGGCTCCCCTCCATGGCAAGGCATAGCCAAGCCTTCTCCCACCCTGGTCTTTACCTGCTGATGCAAGATGGTAAGAGTAGCAGGAGCCACGCTGACGTGACTTGGGGTCCACTGCTCACGGCTACTGGAGGACAGGACTGACTCCAGGGCCCCGTTTATCACATCTACCCCTGGAAGATATGGACACAAACATGACACCACTAGGGATGGGGAGAGGATGCCCCAGGGCCTTTGCTCCATGCCCATCTCACCAGTCAACAGCCCTGGATGATGCTGCACAGATACCCCTTCCTGGGTACCCTCCTCCTTGGCTTCAGTGATTTAGCACTTTCCTGGTTTCTTCCATATTGAATCCTAGGCTCGGTTTTCCTTATTTGACTCTGCCTCTTCCTTCAGCCTCCAAAATGAACTGATTCCCCAAAGCTCTGACCTCTCCACGTCCTGGCTCTCAGTGTTTGCCCACATTCAGACATTATCCTGCATCATACAACAAGGACTCCCAAATCAGCCCCTATAAGCCACACCTCTCCCACGACCCAATCTTTGTTTTGTTTTCTATCCACTTAAGGTATGTTGACTTTTGTATCCCACTGTGCATGCCAGTCATTACAGTGCACAATTTCATTTACACCTTACAACAATCTCCCAACTGATTCTTTAACCACCATTTTAGATAAGGAAACCGAAGCTTACAGTTCCTCTGCTTCTTCTCTATATTTCTAGTTTTCAGAACTAGAAGGACTGTCAAATCTTAGTTGGGTTCAGTAATTTTGGTAATTTCTATAATGTATTAAGAGGACAAGGAACAGAAGGTTCCTAGCTTTTAGATCAATCAATCAATATCCCCCTGTAACACAGTGGTTCCCTCCACTCAAACTGCTATTAAACAGTTCACTCTTGCATCCCACTTTTGCTTGCACTCAGCAGAGATGCAAGGCAGAGGAAGCACACGGCACAGTGGAGGCATGGGTTCCAGTCCCACGCTTCTCATGAATGGGCTCTGATCTACCATGTCTTCACCTTCACAACTAAGAGGTTAAACAGTGCCAACATGAAAGCATGCAGCTCTGCAGCCCACTCCAGGGCCCTCTTGCCCCTTTCAGTGCCTCTGGGTTCCCACAGGAGCAGACCACATGGACCCTTTGTGGGCAGACAAGGAAGAGGACAAATGTCTTCCTTGAAAGTCTTCCCTCATCTTGGCCTTGTTCATCTTACCTTTGGCTGGATCAAGGCCTAATTCCTCTCCTAATTATGTAAGTCCTCCAAAAACTGGCCTCATCTTAGCTGTCAAGCCTCATATTTTACTACTCCCTGAGCTTCAAATGATTTATGTAGCATTTATTAACATCTAATCTTGGCAAATGCCCTGCTAGGCAGATTGGGAATACAAAGTAAGAGAAGAGGATGCCCTCAAGGGACACAGGATGTAACTGTGGAAAAGCCTCTGTCTAGAGTGCCCTTTCCCTCTTGATTGTTTGTATGAGAAACTCCTGATTCTCATCCTTCAAGGTTCACCCAAGACCCATCCTGGAAGCCTTCCCTGCTGCAGGGCAGAGTGAGGATGCTGCTGGGACAACTACTAGCACATCTTGTAACTCCTGGAAAACCTTTTTCCACCCTGGGCTTTGGCCATCTCAAGGAGGGAAGGCAAGTTTAATTCATCTCTGTGTCCCCAATCCTAGCACAGGGCTTATCTATTATCTACTTAAGGAATTCCAGATGCTTGAGCAAATCACCCTCAAGGCAACATGGGTAAATGCAACCAAACTGGTATAACCAAGTAACCTAGGAGCCCACAGAAGGGTGAAAACACAGGCAGTTCCTGAGTGGGTCAGGTCAATTGACAAGGGCTGTGGTGTTTTTGACGTTTATTCCAGTCTATGGAAAAATCTCGAACACCATGAGTGTGGACAAGATATCAAAGCTCATGGGGCCATGGGGATGGGGCCTGACCTTGGAATGTGGGGAGAATTGGTGTGGAGGTAGGGAAAATTGTGGAGCAATGTGGCCTACAAACAGTCTGCCATATTTGGTAACAACTCAGGATTAAAACCTATTCCCTGACCCCCAGCCCTGCACTCTCAATCCCCTTTATCCTACTGTGCATTTTTCCCCGTATCATGTTGCCTTCCAACATATTACATAATTTCATTATTGTCTGTCTCTCCTGACTAAATTGTCAGCTACCTGAAGGCAAGAATCTGTCAGTTTGGTTCATTAATGTGAACCAAAAACTGAGAATAGTGCCTCACACAGATAGGCAACCTACAGATACTTGTTAAATAAATGAATGATTTATGAATGAATGCTGCAGCTTTAGGAGGAGCCAATGTTAAACTCCTGGAGGTTAAAAAGGGAGCATAAGACAAAGCAGGAAGTGAGTTTAAGAGAGTTTAGGGAGCTGACCATTGAAGTGACGGGCAGCAGAGGGGCAGTCAAGGATCGTAGACAGTTGCTTCATCATCGTGAGAACCTAAGTAAGGTGGATAGAGAGGGTGGGGGGTAGGAACTGTAACTGGAAGAAGCAACAAGGGTTTGGAAGTTGAGGGTGAAAAACAGAAAGAAATGAAAGCAAAGATGTAGGAGTCAGCCAAGCTTCCTTCCTGCTCCCCACACATTATTTTCTCACCTCTGGCTCCCTGTCTGTGGCACTGCCACTGAATCCAAGTGGAATACCAACTACCCTCTGTAAAGACAGGCCCCCTTTCAAACCCTAGCTCAATTTCCATTCTTTCTAAGAAGGGTTTCCTTATTGGATCTAAGGTGCTCGTCATTAAAGTCAGTATGGTTTGAGGGAAAGAGCAGAAAATTGAAGATGACCAGGTTTGAGCCCTAGGCCTCCCACCTCCTGGCCATGTCATTTGAGGTAAGTCTCATTCATTGTTTCATGTGTTCATTTATCCATTCATCAAACAGTTGAGTTCTTCCTAAGTATCTTTTGATGTGACACTTGACCGCCTCTTGAAGCAGTCTTTTTGCCTCCCACTTCTCTTCTTCTGCTCCCACAATCCTTGTCAATTTCCTCCTCCTCTGTCCATTAAATGCTGAGGGTCTAAAAGCTAGGCCTAGCCTCATTTCTCTTTTCACTGTGGGCTGCTTATTTTCAGGGATCAGTCTCCTCTACACTCATGGCTTTGATTACCTCTATAACCCAATAATGCCACATTTGAATCTGCAACCCAGACCTCTCCTCTGTGAATCCAACTGCCAACCTGAGTTTGTCACTCAGCTTTCCCATCAAATTTGGCATATCTGAAACCGAACTCCAATCTCCATACCAAAACTGGCCTCTTCCAATGTCTACTACCTTTACAGAATGGCATTAGTTTCCAAAGCCAGGAAGCCAGGAGTCAGCCTGAATGCCTCTGTCCCTTGTCCTACATTGTCAATCACCAAGATCTGTTGCTTCTAATTGTTTAAACGTCTCTTCAATCTGCATACTCTTCTTCAGTTCCACCATAGCCCATGATACTCTTCTTACCAGCCATAACTACTCCAAGATCCTCCTAATTGATTCCTCACATCCACCTCCACCTGCTAAACATTTTATTCCATGGTATAACCAAAGCCAACTTTTACAGAATTCAAATTTGATTATGCAAAGTATTTTCCTGAAAATTCAACTATAGCTCCATACTGATTTTAGGATGAAGAACAAATCATTAATGTGGTCCATAATGTCTGACTTGCGACCCAACTCCCAAGCCTCATCTGGCACCAATGGCCTTCTCTCAATGCCTTTGAAGTACCAAAGTGCCCTCCACTGTGGATCCACTTCTACACTGCTTAACCTGCCTGGAATGATATTCCCCTGCTTTATTCCTAGCTCCATCCCACTTTACCACATTAGCCTCAATTCATTTTTTTGATCTCAGTTTAAGTGTCATTTTCTCAAGGAAGTCTTTTCTGACTAAATGAAGTTCCTCTCTCACATAGTTTTATAGCACCTTGCTACTTTCTTTCAACGAATGACTCAATTTGTAATTACACATTTATTATTAATATGATTATTTGACTACTTTCTGTTTTGTTTTGTTTTTCTCTGCTGCAACCTTCTGTAACCTCCATGAAAGCTATGATCATTGTTCTCCCAGGACCCAGCACATGGTAAGCTTCATAGGTATTTGTTAAATGAATGAAAAATAAATAACAAGTACTGTGAAAGCACTAGAAATATAAGACAGTATCAGATAGTCTCTACTCTCAGTTTCCTTATCTACAAAATGGATATTAACATAATCCCAACCTCATAGGAACATCAAAACTTAACACGACATATAAGGAAGTACTTCATAAGCAATAAAGCATGTCACAATTATGCTCACTGCTTCCTCTTTGGATGCTCACAGCTCATGGTTAGTGCTGTAATACCCAACCCAGCTCCCAGCTGCTACCTGGTATTTCTAGTCATCTAAGACCCACCCCCTAACCCAATCAAAGCTTCTCTGTGAGATGCAAGAGTGGGTCTCCTATGTGCCTAGTTCAATGGTTCAAACTCAGTGAAGGCAGGCCAACTGCTGGTATAAGGCAGGACACAGAATGCAGATAGGACAGAGGTACAGGAGGTGGGATGCATTTTAAAGAGCAGGGGGACATCAAGCATGAGGAAGGTCTGGTAAAAAAAGGTTTTAGAAGGCAGAGGGTGGGGGCATAGCTTTGGGATCAGGATGGTGGTCCCTGGGTGAAGAAGAACATACATACCAACAGGTTTAGCAACAGGCACATTCCCCAGGTAATAGACTTGGAACTTTTGTACCAACTCATTCTTAGGTGCTGGAAATTCCACTGTGGAAAAGAAAAGGAGGATCAGCCATGGTGGCAGACCTTGCTCACTCCCAGGCCCCACCACCAGGGCATAAGCTGGATATGCACCCATCCAAGGCCCTACCTCCAGCCCTTCCCCACCTCCCTTTAACCAAAGTCCCTCCACTTATTTGATCCAAAGAATTTAGTCTCTATGTGCCCATTTTTTATCATGTCCATGTAGTAGCTTATGCCTCTTCTTGGGTCACCTCACCTTTCTAACAAAGCTGAGCTGGATCTGGCAGGGTTGTGGCACTGACCTTGGAAAGGGACATCCACCAGTTTAGAGTGGTCCAGGGAGAGTCCGTTTACCAAGCAGCGGGCATTACGCCTTTCGGCCATGATCTGAAGAGAGGAGGGGAGGAGCGAGAGAGAGTCCATTAGGGCTTCATTGCCCCAGAGTCCCCCACCCCCATTCAATGACCCCACCCACATCCTTGTAGAGCAAAGGTGCCAGCTAGTCCAGGGAGCGGAGGGGGCCGTGCCTTAGAGCAGATCTCATGCAGGCTGGTGGCGATGTTCTTGGCAGGTGCCTCACAGCGAAACACGTGGCACTTGAGCATCTGGGTCAGCTTATCGCGAGCTACGTAGGCAAAGTCCCTGTTGGGGGAGGGGTACCTCAGTGTCTCCCAGTGCCATCCAGTGCGAGGCATCATCCCTACCCCACCCATGCCCTCCCTGTCCCTCACAGCTCCTTCAGGGCTTCTGCCCTCAGGATGGTGTCCTGTGGGTGCTGCCTTCTGGCTGGTGGGTAGACAGGCAAGCATGCCGAGGTAGGGGAAAATGGGCGAGCACAGCGGGCAAGAAGGGGCAGGGCGGAATAAGGGAACTTGGGTGCTTTGAGGTATCTGGTCCTAGTGTGGGAGGAGGAATGGTCAGGGTAAATTAGGTATAAGTACCTCTCTCTGGTTCCAGCAGCATAAGAGAGGCAAAGAGTAGAGTCAGGAAGGAGGGCCCCCACTCTGACTGCCAGATGAGCCCCCACCCTAGGGTCCCAGGCACAGCTCCCACCTTCCACTGTCCCGCCCGACGCCCCAAACTCGAATGCTGACGATGGGCTGGGCATGCAGTAGGGCCTGACTCTGCGGCTCCACCAGCTTTAGTGTCTCGTCCTCCAGTTGTAGCAGCAAGTCCTTTCCCTGTGGGCCCAGGAAGCAGGCACTCAGTGGAGCCCCAGCTGGGGAGGTGACTCATCTCTGCCACCTCCAGCTCAGGGGAGGTCAGCCACAGATGTGGGGTCCTGGCCTTGGTGGTGGATCGCCCACCTTGCAGGCTTCACTCTAGTAGAGGTCACATCTGTCATCCCTTACGTGACTCCCTTTATCATCTGGTCATTGCTAGAAACCATCTCCCAAGGCCCCAACCTGGGATCACACAACAATCTCACTAGGCTGTCACTTGCAAGGGGTTGATACCTCCCTCCCCCAGCCACTGCTCAGGCAGCCCAGCTCTCCTCTCTCTCACAGCTCCCTTCCCTTCTCCACTGAACCATACCCACCAGCTCAGCCCTCACCTCCCCCCAACCCCCAGACATGGGGTCGTGCAGATTGTTTTTGTGGTAGGAAAGCTGACGGATGCAGTTGTTGACTGCCACACTGCTGCGTCCAGGGGCCAGCTCCTCCTCGGTCATCTCCACCCAGCCTAGGGAGCGCACGGCGAAACACTGCCAGATATAGAAGAGGGGGTGGGAGGTATAGGGTCTGAGCTAGAACCAGAGGACCCATAGGACACTCTCTGCTAAGAGCAGAGGAGTTCCTGACTCAGAACATGGCAGCTGGGAGGATGCTCTGAGCTAAGACTGAAAAGCTCTCCAACAGGATATAGTTGGCGGGAGGGGGATGGTCTCAGAGGAGACCCCTGCCAGCACAAGGAAGCATCTGAGTCAAGCCTGGATGGAGCCCCTGCCAAGCCACTGGGCTGCTTGAGTGAAACACTGATGTGCCTCTGGCTCAGAAACAGGGATCTATGCTAAGACTGGAAAAACTCCTAACTCAGGACCTGGAGAGCTTACTGAGACCAGAGATGCCCCCCAGAACATGACACAGGGGGTCTCCTGCACATAGAGGAGCCCCAGCCTGAGGAATAGGCATTGGTCTTAAACAAACCTTGATCCCTGGGTTGGCATTCCGTGGGGGCAGCTTCTCCTCCTCTTGGGGTAATGGCTCTGGGCTGGAGGAATATGGTAACATTTGGTACAGATGCTCAAACGTGGAGCTGTCCTAATGCCCCTCCCAGAGAGGTCTATCCCCCTGCCAGCCCACTGTATCATGCCTTCCCACTCACCTGAGGCTCTGAGCTGGGAAGGGCAATGCCCCCTCCTCAGTGTCCTTCAGTCCCAAATCCATAGGAGCCTCCTCACTGGGTTCATCCTTGGAAAGGGGAGAGAGGAGTCAGGACCAAAATGATGCCCCTTCTCCAGCTCCCCCATTGTAGAGCAGGTCCCCTCACCTTCCAAAATTCTCCATCCTCAAAGCCTTCTCTATGGGCAAAGCCTGTCCAAGTGAGCTATGAAGAGGGAGGAGCAATAAGTGGGTAGCTTATCTTGTTCTGGCAGCAACACCCCTCCACCCCTGTACAAAAAACAACAGGCCTGTGAGCTTACCTGAGACTCCTCTTGGGGGCTGCTCCCCTGTGAGGGAGAGGCCCGGCCTGGGGGCTCCCACTGGGTGGTCCCTGTTGGGATGTGCCAGTAGTAGGTCCCTGAGGTATCCTGGACCCTCATCCATCCAGCTGGCAGGTCGGAATCCGTCTCGAAGGCGTTGGGGTTCCAGAAGGAATCTGCTGGGTGGGTTGGGGGGGACTGATGAGGGTCTACCCACCCAACAAGCATACAGTAGGTACTTATGCCAATCCCCTCGTGGAGATCCCATGGTGGACAGGAAGGGATGGGGGAAGGGTTCCAGCACAAAGTTCCTGCTTCCTCCGAGAGCTTGCAGTCGGGAGCCACAACATGGGGGACCACCAGCAGGGGACATGACTCAGGTCTCCTCCTGGACCCTGCTCCTGGCTAATGTGCCCACATAGAGGGAAGGAGGAAGACAGAGAGAGGAGAAGGAGGCTGGGTGACCCTAACTGACCTCCTATCATATATGCCCATATCTCAGGCACACACACACTTGTCAGCTCTTGCACACACACGTGCACTCAAACACACAACACATATAAGCCCTACTACACACCTGTGCAGCCACCACAAACACAAGGGTGTACACACACAGAAAATACCAGCAGAGACGGTGGGTATCACAGGTGCACACACATGTGCAGGGGCAAACACACATACAACCCAACTCCAGCCATACCTTAACGAAGTCACCATACAGAGGTATGCACACACACGGTTATATGTATCAGCTCCTACCACATGTGTGCAGAGACCACACCCACAACAACCCCCAACACATGTGTGGGTACCACACAGATAGTGAATGCACACTCAGTCAACCTCTGCCTCGTGTGTGCAGATACCACACACACTCACACCTTGACCCCTGCCACACACAGATGCAGGCAAACGTCTTATGCACATGCACGTATACCTGTGACATACACCCCTCTTCTTCCAGCAGAGCCACACCACTCCAGCCCTGTAACCCAGCTTATGCCTCCTCTGCCTCTCCTCCCTACCCAGCCCCACCTCATATTCTGCCCAGCCTCATGCTACCCCTCACCTGGGCTGCTGTCCTGAAGGATGATGGCCAGGAAAAAGTCCTGGGAGAACATGGCGCTGGTTCCCAGCCCCTCCTGCCTCCACCCTCCCTCCTCACAGCCCCTCCAGCCCAGCCAGCTGGGCTCACAGCCTGGTGCTGGGCTGCAGAGAAAAGCTCATCCCGCCCCCTTCTCACCAGGGCAGAGCGCCTGCCAGGCAAGATCCTCCCCCGCCTGGCGCTCACTAAGGAGGGGCCAGGACCACCATGGGACCTCCGTGGGGGGGGGGGAATAGAGGGTCCTCATAAGACCCTAGCCCTTCCTGCCCACATTTCTTCTTTCTAATCCTGACTCCCCTCCCCCAATTCTGAATCTCCATCCCACCCCGTAATGGGCATCAGAGTGCCACAGTCAAACCTAGTCTGGAGGACACCAGGAAACTCAGCCCCTCAGGAATACCTCAGCCACCTGGGGCCCTGCAAAGACTAGCTCTCAGCACAAAAAGGGTGTGGCTTCAGAGCTCCCGGGGATCCCTCCCCTGCCCAGGACCTGCCCTGCAGTTTGAGCCCAAAAGTGGGCCTTGAAGGCTGGGCCCCAGCAAGCTTGAGGCTGGGCTTGGGGCTTCCCTGCACAGCCCCCCTCACCTGCCAGGGCCCAGCTAGGCTGCAGCGTCTCCTCGGCAACCGCAGCACCAGGACGGTTGGGAGCGCCCAGACTGCTGACGTGCTTCCCGTTACCAGGGAAACCAGGAATCCTGACTGGTCCAAGAGGCAGCACTGAGGATACAGGCAGTCCCCAGACCCAGGCTGCTGGGCAACCAGGCACACAGAGGGGCTGGGAGCAGGTGTGGTCACCCAAGGTGGCCGCACACCTGATGCAAGCAAGATTCCTCACCACCCTGTTTGCAAATGAGGTAGGCCCATGGAGGAGGGGCTCTTGCCTGTTCAGCCTTCTAGGTAGCCATTATCACCTCTTCTCTCTCCACCCTGCCTTCATCTCAGACCCCAGGGAATTAAAATGCCTGCTCTTCCCCAGGGACCCTCCAGTGCCTTCCGGGCTCTCCTGTGGAACCTTTCAGGAGCACCAACAGCAAGAGCAACCGTGCCCTCCACAGACATACCCTTCTTCATGAAGGGTCACACACCTCTTGAATCTGGGGACCAATTCACCATCTTCTGACTGAGTCACACACCAATCCATCTGCCATCCCTGTTAGCCTGTACCTTCCTGCTTCAAAGAGCTTCATCCTTCCGATCTGTCCTGGAGGGGCGGGCTGCTCTCCCCCTCTGACCATCTGGGAGGCCCTTCTGGAGCCTGGCACATCTCCCTCCAAGCACAGCCCCACTAAGGCCTTTGCCACGCCACATGCACACATTTATTCAGGAATGTACATCTTCACTCCTGCATCGACTCATTCAGGCACTGACGCACGAATTCAAAGGTTTGTGCATCATTCATTCATCTGTGCATGCCGTCATGGTGAAACAGGTATAGCCATTTGCTCGGGAGTCAGTGAGTCACATAATGCTCTTTCCTCTTCTCCATCCCCATGTCACTACAGTAGTTCAAGCTTCTCCCTTTTACCTGGAATTCTTACCTGGATCACAGCAACAGCCTCACAGGTGGGCTCCCTCCTCCAGCCTAGTCTCCTCCAATGTGGACTGCACGCTACAGCCCACATGATTGTTTCAAAATGCTGAACTATTCTCTACCTTAGTAATCTTAATTATTTTCTCTTGCCCTCAGGATAGAACTCAAACTCCTCCCGGGGTGTGTGTGCTGTTATGAGCCTCTAACCTTCTGCCTTCGAGCCTTATTTCTGATCACCAGCCCCCACGCCCCTTGTCTCTCTCTCCCTGCTCTTCATGCCCCTCATCCTCTACAAGCCCAGCCTCCTTCCCTCAGGTTTCACCTAACTATCACCCACTCCTTCTTCAGGCCTGCATGTAAAGGTCACATATCAAAACTGACCCACCCCCTCACCCCCATGCACACAGGCTGAGTGCCCTCCTGCACATCTTCCATCCCAGTGCTCACCATGCGGATCAGAGCTGCCCGTCTCTCTCTGTACCCCCTAGACTGTGAGCGCCATGAGGACAGGAACCTCTGTCCCTTGTGCTATGCCTTCTCAGCATTTAGGACAAGGTCTGGCACTGAGTATGAACTCAACACAGGTAGTAAAGTTCATTCACTCTTCCATTCATTCATTTATTCAATCAACAACTCTGTGGAGATCCTAGGCTGGGAAGGACAAAATAACTTTTGCCCAATGCTACTCCATTCCTACAGGAACCCAGACCTCCTCCATGGCCTTCATGATCACAGCACCACAATTACAAAAGAGTAAGCAGTGACTCAACCCTTTCCGAGGCTGGCCCCACCCCACTCCCTCCACTTTCCATAGCCTCCACCAGAGCTTGATCCTTGGCTGTCCTCTCTCGCTGAGGTTGATGCCTGTGCCCAGCAGGCCCTTCCCACTTCTTTGGCAGTTCTGGTCTCCTTCTCCCAGACGGCTCACATGTGCAGCTACTACAGCGACCACCCCAGCAGCCCCTGGACCAATCAGGCTCTCCAGTATCTGGCCTCTGTCTCATACCCCACAGCTAGGGCAGAAGTTCCAAACTAGCAACCTACAGACAAATACAAGACTCAGATTTTGTGTGGCCTGCATGGTACTTTGTAAAAAAACAGAACTGGCTGCTAACATTTAGAAATTGGGCTATTTCACATCAATGTCCAGTTTTTGGTTTTCCTTGAAAAGTGGCATGAACTGACTGGATGACATTTCCCCCCCATGCAACCCTATAGATAACCAGCTGGAATGAAGTAGCAGCTGCTCCTTTAAAAGGAGGTCCAAACAATGACCATCGAAGGCTACTAACATCACAGAAAAGAGAAGCAACCAGACTTTGCCTTTGATAAAAGTACTCAATACCACCTATGAAACGTTCTTGCAAAAGCAACACACACACACACACACACAAAAAAAAACCTCTCAAATCCAAATCTGATCAAGGCTCTAGAACTCACTACCAAATCTGCAGGAAATCTAGGGGAAGAGAAACCTGCTCAATGCCACCACAGGGAGAGTCTACAAATCCAGACTCTGGAAAACCCAAGATAAATAACACTGTGTCTCTAATTTAAAACAACACTCTGCAAGCAAAAATAAAGAGAGACAGACGGAGGAATGGAAGCATGACATACAGACCCAAAGAAACTTTAAGATACACATCCACCATGGAAAGGTCTCCAACTAACTGGTTATTGATCCAAATAATCAAAACTTTAAATAGCAGGATGTGTGTGTGTGTGGGGGGGGGCGGTCATTTATTAAACAATTAGGAAATTATAAACATTGACTGGATATTTGATAATATTAAGAAGTTATTGCTGAATTTTTGTACTAATGATAATGGTTTTGTGAAAATTTTTAGAAGAATTTTGTTGTTTAGAAATGCATGAGTAAACAAACACTTATGGATTTGAGTGTCTGCTTTGAAATAGGCTAGGACCCAAGAGTAGGTCAGGGTATAGATGCAGCAAAATTAGTCATGTGTTGGTCACTATTAAAATGGAGTCATGGATAAATTGGGCTCATTATTCTATTCTCTCTACTTTTCTAGATGTTTGAAAATATCCATGTTAAGTTTTTGGAAAGGGGATGCTGTACTGCCTTTGGCTCACCTGCATGAACTACATGCTCCCCTGCAAAGGCTCCACAGTTTGGGGTCTGGTATGGTGCCTGCTGCCAGGTGCCCACCCGAGTCTTTCCTAATCTTTACTTATCTTCCAATCCAGAAAACTCTGGGCTTGTAGCTACAACCCATTATCTCTGTCCTCTGTTGCTCAGCTCTGTCTGCATCTCTATGTGACATCAGGAAATACGGAAATTCAATTTATTTAAATGGGACACATTTAATGATCAGTCCTTGGAGTCCAATACCTATTGTCCCCTCTTGCCCACCCCACAAAGATGGATATATTCATTCTTTCTTCTTTTATTTCCTAATTTTTAGTTAGTATTCTATTCCTGATACAAAGAATACAAAACGGTATCCTTACAAAGCCCAGAGTAGTGCTCTGCACACAACCGACCTCAGTCTTTCCAAGTAGACATCTGTGGGGAGGTGCTGCTGTTGCCTCCAGATCTGGCCTGTTAAAAGCTGACTTAAGTCAGCTCATCTGGCTCATCGTGCTGTGTGCATCAGTGGCAGGATAGGCAAGGACAAGAGCTCAGGTCTAGACTCAGTTCTACTATGATCCCAGACTGTCTGTGGCTTGGAAAAGCTACTTAACCTCTCCAGGCCTACTATGTATGATGTATGGGCATCATAAGAGCATCTAACTCACAGTATGACTGTGAGGATGGAATACAATTAATAATAAGCATAGGGCAGTACCTGGTAAGTGCTCCATAAATGCACCTAAGTCCACCGTCCATCAGTGTGTGCATGATGGATGAACCTAGCAACTTGTGCAAACACTCTGAATATCAGGAATGGTTTCATCCAGGAAAACCTGGATATGGCCTGCTGAGGACTATTAGGACACCAGCTCTGTGGCTCATGTCTGGGCTGGCCCTGACATTGATTTGGAGAGGCCTGACCCCTGTCCACTTGCCCTCCCGGATCCCCCATGTCAAGCTCCATAAAGTACCTGTGTCCTCTGGGGAGCCGTAGGAGGGGCTGCCCTGGGATAAGGTAGCCCAGCTGGAGTCCTCATCACTGGCTGCACTGTTCCGCATGCCAAACAGGAGGCTGGCACTCTTGCTGTGTTCTCGGGGACCGTCTGCAAGGGCCTGGGGTCTGGGGGGCACCTCCACACTCTCCGGGGGCTCGGGCAGCCCTTGGGGAGAAGACAAGTCCTCCTCCTCCTCCTCTTCGTCCTCTTCCTCATCATCCTCCTCAGCCTCCCCTGCCGCCTTCTCCTCTCCTTCATCTGGCCCGTGCTCTTGGGTGCTGATGATCAGGCCAGATCCTCGGAGCCCTCTGTTGGCTGCATTGTGGGCGGAGAGCTCCAGCTCAGAGTACAGGTGCATCAGGCCTTTGGGGCCCAAGGGTGCCATCTCAGGCTCCTGACTGGCCTCCTCTGCCAGGGTCAAGGTCACGTTGCGGTTCTGGTCACGATGGGCTGTGGCAGCCCGCCGGAGCTGGTTCTGGCCCTCTTTTAGCCATTTGGCATTGGCAGGGCCTGGCTCAGGCCCACCACCCTCCCCCATGGCACTGCGCAGGTCCTTGGGTCCCACAGCCGTAGCCTGCAGCTTGGAGTTGAGCAGCTGGTTGTGGGCAGTGTGCAGGGGCAGGGGTAGGCTCAGGGCAGGGCCTCCGTGGCTGTTGGCATTAATGGCCGACTGGCTCAGTGACGATGGAACAGACATGGCCTTGGCAGATCCTGTGGGGTGAGGATAGGAGACTGTGGTTGAGCCTCCAGGTCAAGACAGCAGCACCCCTGCTTCTGCCTGGGGCTGTGCTCCGTACCTCGTCATCTCCCTTATGCTCAGCAGACTAGCACCCACTGCTGTATCCTGAGAGCTATTTTCCCATGACAATGACTAGGCTCAACTCCTGTCCCCCCACACCACCACCCACTCAACCACCATCTCCACCAAAGGCTAGGGCCAGGCCTACAATCCACCCCAGCCCCAAATCCCCAGCCCTGAGCTTTCTGAGACAGCACAGCCAGCCCCTGCTTTGCCTTCAATCCCAACAGCAGAGCTTCCACACAATGGCTCTCTGTGCATCCCCACCCCCACTTATCTGACCGGGGCTTACTGTGCCAGGGACCCAGCTGGTGTGGGACTGGCTCATGTGTTCTGGGACTGGACACTGACTGCCCTCTTCCTCTTGCCACGTTGCTATCCACAACTTCCTACTGTGAGCTCCCTAGGCAGTGTTCCTATCACAACCAGCCCCTAAGCCCAGGCCTACTAGGGACTGTGAGAATAGGAGAGAATGAGCTGTAGACCATCAAGGGCGTGGACCTGGGAAGGAAGGTCACAAAGGAAAGACCTTCAGCCTCAATTCGTGAATTGAATTGGCCAGTTGAAGCTACATCTTGATGACTGTTACTATAAAGTATCTTACTTTGGACACCACTCCACCTGCCAGGCCCTATAATGCCTCATGCCTCAATCAACAGGAGCTTTTGACCTGTACTCTCCAGCCCTTTATGTCTTGATCCAAATGTCATCTTCTCAGTGAGGCTTTCCCTGACACCCTTTTAAAACTGCAAGCCACCATGCCCTCTCTCAGCAACACGCAAACCTTCCCTAGTGCCTAGCACCATCTGTCAAGCTATTTATCAATATTATTACCACTATTTGTTTAATCATTGTCTCCCCATGACTGCAATTTCAGTTCCATGGTGGAAGATTTTGTCTTTTTTTTTTTTTTTCTTTTCAATACAATATGCCTAGACCGTAACAAACCCTGGCACAGAACAGGAATTCAATAAATATTTGTTGAATGAATGTGTAAGTCTGCTCTCCTATCTCCTCCAGGCCCGATTTTAGCATCTCCTCTGCCAGTTGCAGGAAACACATTTTGGTCATGTCACTGTGTCTCAACCACTACTCGTGGTGGCCCAAACAAATCCCATCTGCTGCAGGTGAGGGGATCTCCTGTTCCACAGTGACAGCCCTCCCCAACTTCCTGCCCCTTGGCCCCTCTCTCATTACAACCCCTTTGTGGAACACCTTCACTGCCTAAATATCCTTACCCAGTGATCCCATCAAGGCCTCCTTCCATCCTCACCTTCTACTGCTCTAGTGTCCTCCTTCCCTGACTGTCACTGTAAAGTGCTTACTCCCTGGACCCTCACTGTCACCACCTCACAGGCCATCCTCCCTGACCAAGTCTTTCTCATCCTGGCCCTCTTAGCTCCGTGTCGCCTTCCACTTGTCCCATCCCCTCTCTGAGTCCTCTCTTCCTCCTCAACCCTTCTCTTCAGCACACCACTCTGTCTCACTGGCTGCCCCTCACTGCATACCTCTCTCTCTGACTCCCACCGTGTGGTTCTTTCTCCCCCATTTCTCACCTGAGCGTTCTCTCTCCCCCCTAGCCCCCACTGAAGAGTTCCATCTCCCCTGACCCCCTGTCCTGGTTCTCCCTGCACCTCGGGGTAGCTCTCAGCTCTGAGCACACATTGCCAGTGAGGTGCTTTAGGCTGTCTGACCAAGGCTCTGCTGTGCCTCAGGTACAGCACATGGTCCTGGGGCAGGAGCCATAGTTTGCTTTTCCATCATGCCTAGCTCCTCAAACCCTAGCACAACACTGTGCACACTTCCGTGACCTGGATGAAAAAATGTTCCTGTGTGTCTGCCTCATGTGGAACTGCAGATCTGCCTGGTGTGGCTCCACCTGGGTAATAAGCAAACTCATGGTCACTGGCATAAACAAGAAAAATAAACAGCTCTGCCACTACCTAGAACCACAGTAATCTTCCAAAAATGGAAACCAGATTGTGTCACTCCCCAGTTGGAAAATTTAGATGGCTCACTGCTACCTTCAGAATAAGATCTGTGCTCACTAGCAGGACACCGAGAGCCTCCTTGAGCCAATCCCTATGACCTCTCAGACCTCCTCCCCCTTCCCTGCCTCTTTCACACTTTACATTCCAGCTTCACAAAATATGGCAGATTCTAGAACATGTCACACCCTGACAGCCCTGGCTCTTTGTTTACAGTGCTCCCCCCGCTTGGAATCCTGTCTCCCTGAGTGAGAACCTCTGCTCATGTTTCAAAACTTGGCTTGGCAGGCACAGCTTCTGAGCAGTGAGGCTTTCCTGTTCCGTTTTCTCTCTTTTTTGCTCAGGGGACCATTCCCTCCTCCATGTCTCATGATACCCAATGCCCCATTCCCTCCAAACACCCGAGACTGTCTTATTCGACTTCACATTCCCATTACCAAGGAGTGTGCGTGGTGTGTGTGCCACACAGTGGAGCCTCGATGTGGACAGAAGGGAAGGATGGAGGGAACAGACAACGTGTGCCCAGAGCTGAGAGCTACCCTGAGGTGCTCTCAGGGGGTAAGAGGGATTTGGAGGCTGAGACTAGTGGGAGCAGACACTGAGACAAACCTGTGCGGCCCCATGGGCTGCAAGTGGGCAATAGGAGTATTAGAGAGGCTGCTGGAGAATGATGAAGGGTACCTGAGAAGGCAGGAGGTCCCAGAGCAGTAAGGACCAAGATCTGGGACAAAGGGAGGGAGGGAATTAGTGTACACTGACGTCTTGACTTGAAGGCTGTTCCACAGTGGCATCCCCATTGAGTTTCAGGATGTGAAGACCCTGTGACTATGGCAAGCTGAGAGGATCACAGAGACGATGAGTCCTTCTCTGAAGCAGCAGTGTATGGAGCCAGGTTTTTAAGAGGTCAGGATGGTATTGACCTCCTTAGCACTTGGAGGTGTGATCTGGGAAAGGCACATACACTGTGAGGCTGGGACAGTGAAGAGCCAGATCAACTCCAAGGCAGCCCTGTCCCTCTGGTCACCAGGGCAGAAAGTACTGGGGGAGAAATGCAGAAGCTCTGTTGTGAACAAGCACTGAAACCTAAGTTCCTGGTTCAAGGCATTGTATGGCACCATCACCTAACTTTTTGAGGTCAAAGGATAACCAGCGGCCCAGGATCCTCAAGAAGGGGCACTCATTTTGGGGTTAGGTGTACCTGAAGCCTCTCAAAGGACGGAAAGAGCCACATGGATTCTGGCTCAAGGCAAGGAGCTAAGAGTGGCCACTAAGTGTGAAGGGGCTCAGATTGACTGCAGGGATGGGGGTACATCCTACTCAAGATCAAGAGTCCTCTAACCTGACAGCTTACTATTTGCAAGGCACTGTGCTAGGCATGGGGAAGAGTGATGAATTATGAAGAAATGGTCCCTCCCGGAATATAAATAATAGTGAAAGGGAATATAGGGGAAGGGAGAAGAAATGTGTGGGAAATATCAGAAAGGGACACAGAACATAAAGACTCCTAACTCTGGGAAACGAACTGGGGGTGGTGGAAGGGGAGGAGGGCAGGGGGTGGGGGTGAGTGGGTGATGGGCACTGAGGGGGGCACTTGACGGGATGAGCACTGGGTGTTATTCTGTATGTTGGTAAACTGAACACCAATAAAAATTATTTTATTAAAAATAAATAAATAAATAAAATCTCTAAATCTTGAGAAAAAAAAAAAGAAATGGTCCCTCCCCAGTGGAGTACACAGTATAGCAGGGAAACCACCCCTTACAATGCAGTGTAGTGCCAGGGTCTGGACGGTCCCTGGCACCGATAAGCACTCCCTATTTGTTGAATAAATGATGGAGTATGATGGGGGGAGGAACAGGGGGCACTACAGGAGTCTGAGTTGTACTCTAGCCCAGACATCAGCAAGGAGCTGCTCAAGGAAAGACTTTTAAGTTGAGACAAGAGCACAACTCTCCTTGGACCACCTGGTGCACCACCCCTCCCTCCCAGAGGAAGACCTCCCCCTCCTCCTTCCCAGAGGAAATGGAATGGATTGGGGAATGTCCACAAACACTAATTTGCTGACCTCGGCACCTATCCTTTTATCCTTCTTCCTAAGACCAACTGCTTCATCTCTTAATTGGTTCCTTCCTTTCATGCCTTTCCAGGAATTTTATACCACTGTTCACCCATTTTCTCTTCTAAATAATCAACCTCTCCTTCTCAATGGGATCTACTATCTACCAACTTAAAAGCAGAATGTGTCTTGACCAATGGTCCTCCAGTGCCACTAGCTGCTCTTTCTCTCTCCCCATCCAGCTCAAGCAAACCTCTTGAAAGAGCTGTCTCTACTCACTGTTATCATTTCCTCACCTCGCGCTCAATGCTCAACCTCTCCAATCAATCCTGCTTTCACTCCCAGAATGTCTCAGCAACAGCTCTTGCCAAGGTCAGCAGGACCCTGTGTCATCTAATCCAACCCGCACATCATCTTGGTTCTACTCTCAGCACTACTTGAACCCTGCCTCCCATCCAACTTTCACTCGTGGCTTCCCTGTACTACATCTCCCGGTTTTCTTCCTACATACTCTAGTTCCAGTCCAGTGTCTTCTTAGACCCTTATGCTGGCTCACCTTCCTCTATCAGCTGTTACATGCTGATATTTCTCATGGCTTGTTCTTAGGCCCTTTTCTCTTTCTCATTGAATATTCAAGATAAATATTTATTTGTGCCCACAGCTTCCGGTGCATATTTCAAAATTTACATCTCCATTTCAGACCCCTCGTCCAAGCTCCAGACGTGTACATTCAACTTCCTATTCAGCATCTCCACCTGGATGTCTCAAAGGACTCTCAAACAAACATGCCTGCTTATGTTTCTCTCTGCCATACATTTACTGGTCCTCTTTCAGGATCCTGGTTTATGGAGTAATATAACCACCCATCCCGTTGTGCAAAACAGAAGCAGGGGGTAGCATCCTTAACGCTACTGCCTCCCTGCCTCCCTCACTCCCCACATTTAACCCCAGATACTGAAAATTTCCTCTCTGAGGAAAACGTCTGAACTTCATCTATTCTCCACATCCACTACCATCACAATCTTCACCAAGGACAAAGATCTTAAGATCAAAATTATTAACATGGCCTAAACTGTCATGCTCAGTGTGGCCTCTGCCAGCTTCAGCACTCTGCTCTCCAGCCTTACTGGCCTTCTCGATTCCTAGAAGACATCATGCTCTCTCCTTCCACAAGGCGTTTTGCAGGTGATTCTTTTCCCTTCTGCTAACCTGCAGCCTAAATAACTCGAACTTACCCTTTACATCTTCGTTCAAATGTCAGGTTCTCAGAGAAGCCTTCCTTGGCCCTCTCTCTCTACACCTCCCAGACCAATTTAGCTTGTGCTCTTATGTAGTCTCAAGGCACTATCCACCATCCGCTTCATGGTATTTATTACACTTGTCATTTTATTCTTATCTGATTCCCTCCTGGATTATGAGACAAGATCTCAGTCTATTTTGTTCATAGTTATATCTTCAGTGCCTAACACAGTATCTAATATATGAAAGGTGCTCAAAGTATATTTGTTGAATGAATAAATGATCAGATAGATGCATTGAAAAAAAAAAGATCACATTGTGTTGAGAGTATTTAAGGGGAGGTAGACAAGAGAGTATGATGTTAGAGCAATGAGGGAAAAAAAGAGTTTTGGCTTAGGTTAAATTTGGTAGCAGTCAGGATGGAGCACAACGAATGGATTTGAAAAATATTTAGGTAGCGGATGTGACAAAATTTGGTGACATGAGATGGAGAGTGTGAGGGAGAGAGGTTAATCTAAAATGTTGCCCAGGATTCCAGCTTGGATAACTGATTGGAAAGTAGCCATTTCCGAGAGCTGAAGGAAGAACAGATTTGGAAGAAGGGTGGAGAGGGAACGCAGGGAAGGTAATTCAGCTTGGGATCTGTAGGTATGGAATTTCTGTCGAACTTCAATGGAGATGTCATGAGGGCAGCTGAATCTGGAGTTCAGAAAAGAGGTCTGAGCCAGATATATACATATATATATATATGTATGTGTATATATATATATATATCTCTCTGAGAATCACTAACAGATATATATATGAAATTTGAAGGCTTGGGAGTGAATAAAATACCAGAGGAGAAAGTACAGAACGAAAGAGCACAGCTCAGGATGGAAACAAGAGCTTTACCAACATCTAAAGGGAGGGGAAGGAGGTAGCAAATGAGACCACGAAGGAGCAGACAATGCCAATGCCGGACAAGAGAAACCAGAAAAAATGCTTCCAGGAGCGTCAACACACACCACTGAATACTACTGAAAGGAAAGGGGGATAACAGGAAGGTGTCCATTGGAGTCGGACACATGGAGGTCTCCGGTGACCTTGGCTCCAGCAGTGTCAGTGGGTGTCAGGGACAGAGACCAAATGAAGTGGTTTTAAGAATGAATGGGAAGTGAGGACATGACAGCAAGTGCAGGCAAGGTTTGGGCTTTGAAAGAGTAGAGGGAGATGGGACTATGCTGGAGAGGCTGGGAATGCGAGAAATGCACAGGCAGAGGCAAAACGGGATTCGGAATAACCTCTGAATTGGCGGTTGGAGAACTGCTCTCCATGAGTGCTTCTGCTGGCGCGAGGCCTCCTGGCTAAGCCGGGGACGCGGTGGGCCCCAGGGCACACCCCTCGGTCGCCGAGGGCAACTGAATGCGGCTTGACAGACTCCAGGCCCGGGACCCTGCAGAAATCCGCGAGGGCCCTGCCTTCCTCGCCCCACGTCCCACGCCAGCCCCTTCCCCTCCCCCATCGCCCCTCGCTGCGTGGCCCCCAGACTCGCTCCCCTCCAGCCCCGAGGGGCAAGAGGTAAATAAAGGTCGGGGAGGGGGTCTTGTGAGGACCGAGGTGGCGCCTGCAAGGTGGGGGTGGGGGACTGGACGACGGTCCGAACGCGCGCGGCGGGGGTACCGCCCGCGGGGATGTGGCCTGACCAGGGCCCCCCAGGCCGCCGCGGGGAAGGGGCTGCGGGGTCCGCTGCCCGCAGAGGGGGGTCGGGATCCGGCGTCCGGGGCTAGGCCCGGGGCTGGGGCAGCTCCTACCTGCGCGGGGAGGCCCCAGGCCCAGGTGGCGGAGGTGGCTCAGGCTGCGGGGCTCCGGCTCCGCGGCGCCTTCTCCATCACAACATCCCCCGCCCTGGAGCGCGCGGGCCGCGGGGCCGCGCCCCGAGCAGCGGAGGCGCGCGCCGGGCGGCGTGGGGGGGAGGGGGGAGGGGGCGGGGGGCCGCCATCTTGGGCCGCGCGCGGGCGCGAGCGCGCGAGCCCGTCGCAGAGGGCGCTCGCCGCAGCTCCCCCGAGGGCCCCACCCTGCGGACCCCGGCCCTCAGCCCCCGGGGCCCAGAGCGCTGCCGCCGCCCGGCCCGGCCCCGCCCTCCGCCGCGAGGCCGCGGACTCAGCGAGCGCGCCCCGCAGGGCCCTGGGCCCGCACCCCGGCGCGCGCCGCAGCGGCGGGGCTGGATGGAGCGCGAGCGGCTGTGGCGGTGGCCGGGCCGCGGCCGCGTGAGGAGGGGCTCTGAGGCGGCGGCCTGCTCCGGCCGGGCGGCCGCAGTCCCCGGGGGCCTGCTGGAGAGGCGAGGACGCAGCGAGGCTGGTAATAGTAGAGCTGTGCCCGGCTCCGTGTTAGACCGTTTGCAGGCACCGTCCTGCATCAGCCGTGTGGAGACACCACCGTTCCCTTTATTTATTTATTTATTTATTTATTTATTTATTTATTTATTTATTTATTTATTATTTATTCATTCATTCATTCATTCATTCATTCATTTTTTCGTTCCCCTTATTTTTTTCAGAGACAGATGCTGAGATTCTGAAAGGTAAAGCGACTTGCCTGCAGTCACAAGTAAGTGGTGAAAGCAGAACCGAGACCCCGAGGTTTCGTAACCCTCCACCCCTGCCGCTGGAGGTAAAGCTGTGTGACTCCAGGGCCTCTCCTCCGTGCCTAGAATAAATCCTCCCCTGGTAGAAATCCACAAGACGGGAGGAAAAAGGGAAAGTGTGGAGGAAGAGTGTGAAGGAGGGAATGGAGGGGCGCCATGCTGCGCAGACCACTCCCCGGATGGTGTGTTAATTCCCAGGGGTCAGCTCAGTGGATGAGAGGCCATCAAGGGTAGGACGGGAAATGTGTTCCCATCCAGAAACCTTCGAGTGGTTCACTCCTCTAAGACAGAGGTTTCAATTTATTGTAAATGCTAACCGTGGAGCAACTGACTGGAGAAGCCCTCAAAGTACCCAAAACTAAAGGTGTCCAAATCTAAATTCCTTATTTCATCTGTTTTATTTGGCCTCCTAAGGAGTTTCACTGGGATGAAAAAGAATCCTCCCAACACACACACACACACACACACACACACACACACACACACTACGCTGGATGCAAGTCCACTTTGTCCATGGCACTATCACCTACTGGATTACCCAAGCCAGAAGCCTCAAGCTCATCCTTGACTACACTTTCACTTAACTTGAGGTGAATATAAATGTTTTAAGTTTATTTATTATGGAAAACTTCAAATATATATAAAAGGACACTGACAGTATAATGAACCTTCATATACCCATCATTCATTTTCAATAATTATCAACTCCTGGCCAAGATTTTATTAGGATTTGACAAACATCTATGATGTGGGAACCATGTATGAGGTCCCAACCTAGAATCGAAGGAATCAAAGATAAATCAGATTTAACTGTAACCCAACCTGAAGGATATAACATCTGACCTTCATTCTTAAAAGATGAGTAATTACCCAAAAGTGGAAAGGTATCTTCATTCATCCATTTATTTTCTTTCAACAAATTGTTACTAAGTGTGAGGCACTGTCCTTGGTACTAGGAACAGGTAAAGAAACAAGATACAGTCCCTATCTTCATGAAACTTGAATAACAGGGGAGAGATATTAAACATGTGGTTAGAAATGTGGTGAGTATCTTGAGAGATGCTATGGGTGGACTAAAATTGACCTGGGAGGTTTGGAAAGGCTTTCATAAGGAAATGGCACTTATGTGAGGGGAAGGGGTACAGGAGGTGGAGGTCAGCCAGAAGAAGAGATTATTCCAACTCCAAGGAGAAGTACAAGAAGGCCGGTATGGATGTGATTATGGCAAATTATTCTTATTTGAAGTATTTTCATCATATTAGATGAGCTGGAAAGGTGGGTAAGTACCAAAACAAAGAGGGCCTTATGTATTACATTATTTTAAGGGGAATGGAAAATCACCAAAGTGTTTGAGGCAGAAGAGTGGCATGTTCCCCCTTGAGTTTTAGATCACTTCCAGCTGCTAATGGAGAATGGATAAGAGAAGAGCAAAATTGGTAGTGTGGGGGCCAATTAGGAGGTAATTGATGTAGTCTAGGTAGCAGATGATTATAGTGGTAGGAGTAGGAATGGAGAAAATTGCATAGGTTTAATAAATATTCAATAGGTAGAATTCACAAAAAAAATAGTGATCATTTGATTGATTGGCTGTGGAAGTATGAATAAAGAGATGACTTCCAGATTTCTGCAGGAGCAAATGAAAAATAAATCCAGAAATATCACCTATTTACAAAGCAGATACTTGTCTTCTCAACCCCATTGAGTAGGGTGTCTTCAATATTCAGGGAAATCTCTTCTGATAATCAAAAGCACACAGATTGGGGGAGGGGGTGAGGAAAGAAGTCTAATTAGCTAAGATGTAAGAAGGAAATTGTGCAGTTCACATGTGGTGCAGTTTGACCCACATGCAGTCTTCTTGAATCCCTGACCTCTTCCTAGGTCTGCAAAGCTTCCTGATCAAGGGGAGTCAACCTGTGCCCTTCATCCATCCTCTCTCTAGTGTATCTCTTTCCCCTTTCTGATGTTCTCCATGGCCTAGGAGCAACAAATAATCTAAGAACTGCCTCAGATGTTCAATGTGTGGTTCTGACCAATGTAGGTCCCTCTGAGGCAACAATCTTTTAAAATTATTACCTTGAACCTATTTAGGAAAAACCTGAATTGGAATCAAATCTATCCAGAATCATTTACCAAGAGTACTGGCTTTACACTATTCAGATTAATAGATTGGCCATTTAGCATTACCGGGCAGTTGGCACCATATATGGGAGAATAGATCTTTCATCTCTATTAGCAACGAAGACAGTAAAGCAAAGCAGCCTTTTCTACCACTATCTTGATATTGCAGTCTTTCTTGTAGTCAGTCCAACAAATCTCCTTCCTTCTGGGTGTTATCATTTGAAAATCTGTAAGGAGTAAAATCTTTCCAAATATTATATGGAGTAGAATTCCTAAGTCCCATGGTAGACCTGGCAAGGGCTTGCTCAACACCCTTCTTCAACAGGGCTATTCTAATACATTCCCAGGATGAGCATATAGGATGAGAAGAGAAAAAGACCGAGGCCTGAATCTACTACCAGCATTTCGGATGCCAGCAAAGAGGAAGACAGCTAAGAAGAAAATTGAGAAGAAACAGTAAGAGAAGAATCAGCAGAGAGTAATGTCATGGAAGAAATCCAGGGGAGGAAAGACTTTCAAGGAGGAAGAAGTGGTCAACAGCACCAAATGCAGCAAAGATTTCCAATAAGTTCAAGGCAAAAAAAAAGTATCCTTTGAGTTTGGCAACATTGAATGCCTAGATCCCCATGATATGGTCTGTGTCAGCAGAAAACAAGGGCAGATGCCACAATGCAGTGAATTGAACAAATGAAAATGAAGAAGTAGAATGAAAAAGTGCAGACCCCCTCTTTTGAAAAATTTGGAGGGAGGAATAGACTATAGCTGAAGAGTGATAGTAAGTTAAAGATTCTAATTTTGTCTTTTTAAAGGTGATAGAGACTTAAACATAGGTATAAACTACAAAAAGATACCTGTAGAGAAGATGAATTTAAAAGTAAAGAAAAAAGGTGATGAGAGATGGAGAGAGATCCGGGAGGCAACAAGTGGAAGTAGGACCAAGGACTCATGGAGAAGAATCAGACCCCTTAACTTTATAGGCTGAAGGGATAGGGGTGAGGGCAAGGATATAGGTAGGGTAATTAATAAAGTGGAATGGGCAAGAGCTTGTGGGATTTCATGCCTAGTAATAGCAACATCGTCAATCTTTAGCTGAGGAAGAGAAGAAGTTTGGAGGGAGAACAACAAAAACATGCAAGGGATTATCTTGTTATGAATATATAATTGCCTTTGTTATCTGCACAACATGCACCCACCCCCTTCTTATTGGTAACAGCACATCAGTGTTCTTTGAAGTTCCAGCCCACCCCATTCTAAATCTATGAGCTTCAGACAGGAATCATCCTAGTCCCATACCCACATCAGTGCTGGGTTCCTAACCCACAATCAGGTCAAAGTGACAAATTCAGAAATGGGAACATGTTGAAATTCGATCCAGGAATTTTCCTGCAACTGTTGAGCAAGAGGTGCTCATAGAAGGCAAACCTGGTGGACATCTTGCCACCGGGAAGAATGAGCCTGCCTGAGAACAAAGCTAACTCAAAGAAAGCAGAGCTCAGGGTTGGAGAGAGACTGATCCCTGGTAACATCAATTTAACATGTATATTTACCTCTGCCTGAAGTCAAATATGTCAGTAAACTTCCTTTGTGCTTAACACTAATTTGAGTTGAGTTTTATTACTTGCAACCAAGAGTTATGATGAATCTGTGTTGGAGATATTGCCTGCTGGAACTCATCCCCACACCCATTCTTCCATAATCTCCCCTATACCAACAGGACTAGAAGTCTGAAAACCACATTTCTCAGATGCCTTTGTCACTTAATTCCAGTTAGGTTCCACCAGTGGGAACCCTCACATGAGGAAGGTGAGAAGAAGGCAGACATCCTCCTGCTCTTGTCAGTGCTTCTGGCAACATCAGCAGCAGTGGTTCCTGCCTAGCAAAAGTGGAAGTAGTTCCAGTAGCATCAGCAATATAAACTCCAGGTGCATCAACAGCTAGTGCAGATTTGTAGATTCCAGCTCCTTGATCTTTGGGCAGTAATTTTTCTCTGTTTTGCTCCTCTAAACCAAGATTGGTGGTAGTTTCCTGGTCTCTGGGTAACTGCTTTTGTTTTTATGCTTCTCCAGGCTTCCCTTACAACTTTGTTGTTGTTGTTGTTGTTTTTAAGTAAACTCTGTGCCCAACACGAGGCTTAACCTCACAACCCTGACATCAAGAGTTGCATTCTCTACCGACTAAACCAGCCAGACACTCCCCTCCATTACAACTTTGTAGCAAATTCTTTGCATTAAACTCTTCTCTGCTTGGAATATCTGGAGTGAATTCTGTATGCTTACTGAACAGTCATTGATACAATACACATTCCTATTTTGATTACATGCATGAATGTACACATACCTACACCACCACAAGGCTCAGAGAGGCTAAATTTCTCAAACATACTAAATTAGTAAGTGACCTAGCTGGGATTGGAATTCAAACATGTCTGATTCTAAAGTTCCCACTCTTTCTCTACCTAACAATGGTTTTTGTATTTCTTTTTTTTTTAAAGATTTTATTTATTCACGACAGAGAGAGAGGCAGAGACACAGGCAGAGGGAGAAGCAGGCTCCATGCAAAGAGCCGGATGTGGAACTCATTACCCTGGACTCGGATCACACCCTGAGCTGAAGGCAGATGTTCAACCATTGAGCCACCCAGGCGTCCCTGTATTTCTTTTCTTTCTTTATGGCTTGATTAAATAGAAGTTAAAGGAGACAAAGACATAAAAGTATTGTTAAGGAAGTTGTTCAGGTGATTGACCTTGATGTTTAATTTGGATAGGAAGAGAATGGCTTTGAGGGAATGGAGGACTGGGAGATAATATAGGGATCAGGCATTGCTAAACCCAAGGAGCAAAAGAAGATTGAAGTTGTGCAAGAAGCAGAAGGATAAGAAGTTGTCACAAATGGGATGGTGGAACTTAAGGAAATTTTTCAAAGATGGAGCAATTGTGAATAATGGCTAGGGTCAGAGTTTAGCCATACTAATTGGATGGCTTTACCAATTGAGAGGACATAGGCAGGAGGTTGGTAGTCAATGGCCATAAGAATGGTATGGCTCTGGATGCCTGGGTGGCTCAGTGGTTGAATGTCTGCCTTTGGCTCAGGTCGTGATCCCGGAGTCCTGAGATTGAGTCCAGTATCAGGCTCCTTGCGGGGAGGCCTGCTTCTCCCTCTGCCTGTGTCTCTGCCTCTCTTTCTGTGTGTGTCTCTCATGAATAAATAGGTAAATAATCTTTTTTAAAAAATGGTATGGCTCACTTGCATGATGCCAAAGAAGGAGAAATTTAATCTGCATAGAAAGAGGAAGAGAAATGGTACAGATGTGTATGGGAGTCATCCTAATGCTAATACTGTTGCTCATCTATTGGGACAGCTATAGGGAAAGGAGAAGGGACCATAGGGGTAGAGCCTGATTTTAGTTAAAGCTGAAGATAAAGAGATAGAGATGTGTACTAACTATGGAGTGTGTAAAGAATATAGAGAAACGTATTAACCATGGAGTGAATTACAAGAGGGTGCCATGGAAAATTCCCAAAATTTCCAAACAAATGTGCAATTATGAATAGGGAAAAGGGGCAATGGAGCAGTTTGGAGGAGATATCTCACTTTCCCCCACCCCTCTATCCAATCTATCAGCAAGTTTTATAGACTGTCTTCTATATATTTTTAATCTGCCTATTTCTCTTTATCTCCATTGCCATCCAGTTTCCAGGCTGATGTGGTTTCCCACCTAGGCCACAGCATCAACCTCCTCAGTGGTCTCCTCACATCCACTGTGACCTCCTTTTACTCAGTATCCTCTCTCTCACAGAGTGATCTCTCTAAAATGCAAACCTCAGCAAGCCATGCCCATGTCTAAAATCCCTTAGTAGGTCTTCATTGCCCCAAAGACAGACAAAATCCATGTTTCTTAGTCTGACATGAGCTGACAAGCCCCTGCCTCCTTCTCCAACCTCACCTCCCACCAGCCCCTCATTCAGCCCTCCTGAGTAGCTGTGGTTCCCAATCCTGGCTATTTCTTCTACTCTGGCTTTTCTTTGCTCATGTTGCCTCCTCTACCTATAATGTTCCTGGCATAATAGTACATAGTAGGTAGTGTGAATAAAGGACTTCCATACATTCTACTCATCCATTAAAATTCAGATTAGGGAAACCTGGGTGGCTCAGTGGCTGAGCGTCTGCCTTTGGCTCAGCGCATGATCCCGGAGTCCTGGAATCAAGTCCCACATCTGGCTTCCTGCATGGAGCCTGCTTCCCCCTCTGCCTATGTCTCTCTCTCTCTCTGTCTTTCATAAATAAATAAATAAAATATTGAAAAAATTTCAGATTAAGTGTTACATATGAAGCCTTTCCTAACCCCTCCAACTTCCATTCTCCTTTGTATATAGGCTCTTCCATCTTAATATCTATCTCACTTTACTGCATTTATCTAATGCCTTGTCTGGGGTCCCCTGTTGTTGTTGTTTTTTAAGATTTTATTTATTTATTTATTTATTTATTTATTTATTTATTTATTCATGAGAGACACACCCCAAGTGCCCCTAGGGTTCCCTCTTGATTGTAATATAGAGTTGGAGATTCTTGAGGGCAGAGATTGTGTGATTCACTGAGTGATACATTGTTCTACACATTATGAGGTGCTAAGTGAATGGATGAAAGAAGCATGAGTGGGACCTTTTCTGGGAGTTCCTTGAAGACTCTATGTCAGAGCAGGTGGGAGAAGAGAAGACAAATTTCCTCCTTCGATAGAGAGGAAGAGATTAATCTTGAGTGCCAGAGTTGCTGGATTACTGTATAGACACCTTCAAGCTCTCTGGCATGATACATTGATGGCTCCAGATGTAGCACATCAACTATATAAGGCCCAGATCTGGGACTCTGGCCTTATACCCACCTCTCAGACTGAAGGAGAGGCTTCCAGCCCTATGTGAATCATCCAGACACATTAAAAAAAAAAAATCATCCAGACACCATCCAGAATGAAGGGGAAAGCTCAGGATACTTCTTGAGAGTAGACGCCACAGCTCTGGTGCCTCACCCCTAACCTCTGTTCCCAGCCCCAGCCAATCTCAACCCCTGGGTACATCCTGATCTAAGAAGCCGAGATTCATCTCCTGCCCTCCTTCCCAGCCAGTGAGATGGGTGAAGGAATCTTAGGTAGTTCTCCTGGTCCAGTGGAACCGGGAGCCTGTCAGGAACCACTCTATGGCCTGGCCTTCCATTACAAAGCCCTGTGTAGCAGTTGGAGCTTGTCAGTCTACTCTTCTACCCATCAAATTCCCACAAAGTAAGGTGCCAACACGTCAGGAGGAGTTGGCCTTAAACTAGATGAGGCCATGGTGCAGAGTATGGGTCTACAGGGAAATTTTCCCTCAGCCCTCCCCTCCCTTGCTTCTTGCAGCCTCATCTGAACTTGACACCCTCCAAAGAGGCTCTCAATTCAAAGAAAGAAATGAGACTCTTCCACAACCAGGGCACCTTAAGTCCAGCAAAGTAGCACTGTGGTTTTTATTGTGAGGAAAACAGAGAGAAGGGGCCGGGCCAGAATAATCTCAAGAGCCCTCCTCTCAATGATTGCAGCCCAGGAGGCTCTTCACTCTCTGGGGCTGTGGAAGGGACTTGGCTGTGCTCAGTTTCTCCACATCACTGTAGCAGTACAAATCGGAGCCATGGATGAGATATAAGCCGGGACCATTGGCAGAACATGAGTTGGGGCCGAGGGACTTTTCTATACACAGGGCCCCGTCAACCTTCTCATGTGGCCAAGGAACCTCCGTCCATGTGGCTTGAGCTCCTAACTTCAGGTCCAGCCACCACAGATGTCGTCCTGGGAAGAAGGTACCAAACAAAACATGGCTTCTACATCATGGGATCCTGGCCTTGCCCTTCTCAAACCCTGATGGGAATCTATGCCATGGAGAAGTAGCAGAACAAGCCACCCTTTAGTACCCAGATGCCCCTCACCTGCTGCAATGTGGAGACGAGAAGTCCCAGGACAAGTAAAGGCTGCATCCACAGTCTCAAGGTTGATCCCATGAGGGCTCCCAAATTCCTTCTCCAGCCTCTTCGGATAACCATCTACTAGAGTATAGCCTCCCTTTGTCAGGAAGATATATACCTGAGTGCCCTGGAGAACAAAAGACATTAATCAGCATAGAGTTGGATATTCTCCTAGTTTCCATTTCAAGCCTCTCTTCCAACACATACTTGGATTAGGTAGACTTTATTGTCCCAGGAAAAGGCAGCATCCACTGTTGAAGGACCCTGGGGCCACTGATGGACAATGGGCCAGCTGTGCCACCCATCCCGACTGGTGTCCAGACGCCAGTAGTGGGACCCTGTGGGATATGAGATAACTCTAGTGCTGGTGGAAAAGGCCAGACAATGAAGAGGAAAGGAACATGTGCAGGGATAGGTCTTGAGAGGGAGAGGAGAATACATCCAGAGGCCAAGAGGGAAGAGACCAGGTGAGAGGAGATAGGGCAGGACTTGATCAGTGGTGACCTGGTCATGGTAACCTGCTTATAGAGCTGGAGTTACAGGGCCCTGACAGAAGGGCAGGCATGGAGAACAGTGGCTAACGTGCCAAGGGAGGCTAATGTCATGGGGTTTGGCAGGGGCTCCCTATGCATCTCAGACATCCATATGCAGAGATACCAAAGATAATGAGAGATAGTGACCAGAAGTTAAAAGGGAAGCACCACAGCATGCTCCCACCAAGTGTTCTCACCTAGCTGTGTTCTCTAATCCCTGGAAGTGGCAGGAGAATGAGAGAGTAGCCAGACAAGCCCTGACCTTCTTCTCCCCTTCTCATAACAATTTATTAAAGGAATTGTCTATGTTCCCACTTACCTTTCCTTCCCCAACCCATTCCACTTATACTTGTTTCCCTCCCATTGAAACTGTCCTTTTCAAGGTCATCAGTGTCCTCCAACTTGCCAGATCTAATCATCAATTCTCTCCATCCTGCTCCACCTCTCAGCTGCATTGGATTGCTCACAACTCTCTTCTTGAAATATCTGCTTTTTGGATCTTGGCTCCTGTGATACCAGCCTCTTCCAGTGTTCCTCTTATTTTTAAATTTTTATTTATTTTTTTACTACTCTTCTCTTCAGCCTGATTTCTTATATCAAAATCATCTAGTTTGGACCTCTTCACTACCTATACTCACTCTCTTGATGATTTCACCTAGTCTGGGGCTTTAAATATCATTTACATGCTAATGACTTTATATCTGTTCTCTTCAGCTTTCATGGACCTCTCCTTTGAGTATCAGGCTCAAAGGTGAGGCTTAATTGCCTACCCAACATGTTCATTTGGGGCCATTAGGCACCAAAGCTTACAGTGTCCAAGCTGATTTCTGCCCCTTGCCATACACAGACACACACAAACACACCCCTACTCTTTCCCTAGTCTTTCCTGATTTTAGAAAAAAGAACCACCAATCACCCAGTTGCCTAGTCCCCAAAAGCTAAGTCATTCTTAAAAACCTTTCTTTTCCCTTCCCCACTCCAACCAGTATTCAATCTACTGGTTAATGCTGTCACTTTGACCTCCAAAATGTATCAAGATGACTCCTCACCACTTCTGCTGCTATTATCTTAGTCTAAGCTATCATTGTCTCTAATCCAGACAACTGCAAGAACTACTAGCTGGATTCCTTGCTTACACAATTGTGTTTCCTATAGTTAGGAATCTCTTATGGTTTGTCTCCCTCTCTGATTTCATCTTATTTTTTTTATTTCATCTTATTTTTTTACCTAATGCCTTTTTATTATTAAAATCTCAGCTCAAAAAGCATCTCTTCAAAGATGCTTTTTTTTAGAGCAACAGAAGATCTTTTATTAATCATGTGAGCAAAAATACAGAATATATTTATTAATTAATTTTTCCCTAAAGAGAATATACTTCGTATTTAGAGAAGTAAAAGATTAGTTGTCAGGGTTTGCTTTTGGAGAATAATCAATCAGCACCTTATCAACAGCTGGATACTGATAGCAGGCACCATCACCTCTCGCACAGCTCATTTTCCTCACCTCTATCTCATTATCCTGTCTTAACTTTGTCACAGCTTTTTTGGACAGCTAA
The DNA here is from genome assembly GCF_011100685.1 of Canis lupus familiaris. Lineage (NCBI taxonomy): Eukaryota > Metazoa > Chordata > Mammalia > Carnivora > Canidae > Canis > Canis lupus. The sequence goes on from NC_049242.1 coordinate 30,260,669, forward strand.
CATTTTTATTTTATATTTTAAAACATGAATAATTTTTAAATCCATTTATACTACCTCCAAATGGTGTTTGAGGATAAGAAACATTCTGATATTCCCAGAACACTTCACAATGACCTAAAAGTACTCTCTTCTTTCTCTTGATTACAGTCCTCTTTCCCTCTGTCAGGCTTAATGAGGGCATGTGTCTCATCTGCCACATTGGCTACTGTATCCCAGTGCCTAGAACTATGTCCATTGTTTCTCAGATGCTCAATAAATATGTGTTACATAAACAGCCAATGTTCTCACTATAGCCACAAATTCTATAGTTGTTCACTGGGCATGTCATAGTGACTACATATAGACCTTCACCTCTTGCTGAAATTGCCCTGCTATGACCCCTGTTTTAAGAATGAGCTGTGGTGGGGATCCCTGGGTGCCTCAGCGGTTTGGCGCCTGCCTTTGGCCCAGGGCGTGATCCTGGGGTCCTGGGATCAAGTCCCACGTCAGGCTCCTGGCATGGAGCCTGCTTCTCCCTCTGCCTGTGTCTCTGCCTCTCTCCCTCTCTATGTCTATCGTGAATAAATAAATAAAATCTTTAAAAAAAAAAAAAAGAATGAGCTGTGGTTCTCTTTGTGCAGAGGAAATAAGTGATGGGTCCCTAATGCATCACTAGGAAATGCACAGAGTGCAGAGTGCACTTTAATGTGGTCTAGACGGGATCCCTGGGTGGCGCAGCGGGTTAGCGCCTGCCTTTGGCCCAGGTCCTGATCCTGGAGACCCGGGATCGAATCCCACATCGGGCTCTCGGTGCATGGAGCCTGCTTCTCCCTCTGCCTGTGTCTCTGCCTCTCTCTCTCTCTGTGACTATCATAAATAAAAATTAAAAAAATAAATAAATAATGTGGTCTAGAATACAAATATGAGCTGTGTCCGTCAGATTTCCTCTCTGGCAACCCCAGTTGGAAAAAGAGAGCAACTGAGGCAGTCTCCCGTTGGAACTGAGGCTGAAAGATCATGAATATGGAGAAGGGCCAGGGCACGATGGGCCTTGTGCAAGCCAACATTGTGAAAAAGCAGAAAGAATGGGTAAGAAATTAGGAGGCAGAGAAAAAAGAAAGATCTACCAGAAAGAGTAGAGGACCAGCCTTATGCTGAGGACCTGGGTCACACTAGTGTTTTCATCAAGAGACTGAGCTCTCACCTCAGCTGGAGAATTTTAACAAAACAGTGTTCCTCCATATCTGAGTGTTCTTTCATCAGCTAAGGAACGTAGCTAACATTTTTTATTTAGGAGTTCAGTTGCATTCTATTCATGGCCATGTTGCCTGCAAGTTCTGTGATCTCTCCATGGCTGGGTATTCTCTCTACATCTCTATGTGGGCCCTTTGACCCTGTTTTCTCAATATCTCTACCTATCTACATACCTACCTCTATCTCTGTCTCACCTTTTCTGTCTGTCCTCCTGATGGTCTCATGCACTCACCATAGCTGCATGTTCTGGTAATTATGTGTTCTTACTATGACATATATTCTCAGTACAAGTCTATATTTGCACTACAAGTGTGTGTGTTTCATCATGGATGAATGTTCTCCTTACAGCATGCATTCTTGTTGTGTAAATATACTCTCCTCATGACTGTGTCTTTTTCATTATAGTTTGATAGTCATATCTGATCAGATTTGTCCAGGGGTTAGGAGCAAAAAAAGATTTTCACTGTTCTACATTCTCACTCCTATTTTACATTTGTATCTGATCATATGTATGTCTTAAACTGAGTATTGTTTACTCCTTCTCTTGGAGTTATTCTCAAGTGTGGATCAAGACTCATCACTGTCTGCCTGACTAATGCCAGAACATCCCGAGGTATCATTACATGACTTTTACCTATTAATGCCACAGGTCTGGAGAAAAGTATCTCTCTGGTCACTAAAAGAAGAAACCTCCTCAAACCAGCAAAGCTATCTCCTAAAGTTCTAAGGGACCCAAAATTTATTGGCTTATTCTCAGCAATAGGAACATCTTATCCCCAGGTAATTCTTTTTTTTTTTTTTAAGATTTTTAAAAATTTTATTCGTTGAGAGACACACAGAGAGAGGCAGAGACACAGGCAGAGGGAGAGAAGCAGGCTCCCTGTGAAGAGCCTGATGTAGGACTCAATCCCAGGACTCTGGGATCACGCCCTGAGCCTAAGGCAGACACTCAATCATCGAGCCACCCAGGTATCCCTTCCCAGGTAATTCTGTATCCAAAGCCTGAAATAAGAACCAGGCACTTGGAAAAAGATGGAGCTCCTGAGAATATGCTTAAGGGGAGCTAGAGGACCTGGCAAGACATGCAAGAGCAAAAGGAATAAGAGGAGTCATAGAGATCCAAAGAGGGCACAGACCTGAGAGTAGATGGTATTATAGGGCAGACAGATAAATGAAGTTAGAGGCCTGGGGAATGAGAGACAAGGTTGAACAATATGAATCAGAGGAGATGAGAGATAAAAAACCACATGCCAACGATGCTAAGGATGGGGCCCAAGGGGACAAAAGAAGGGATGCAGTGATGAAAATAGAGGAAGTATATCAGAGATGGGAGACACATGAAAGAGATGGGAGGTATGAAGGGCAGAGATGGGGGAGTCAGGGAGGCATCTCTCACCACTGAAGGCATATGCGGCACCATGGTTGTCAGTCAGCAGTGCAGACAAGACTAGAAATGCACTACAGCGCATATCCTCACGGCCATGATGGGTATCATTCCCATGGCCTGTCCCATTCCTGTGTCCATGACCTGGGGAGAGAAATAGGTGAGGGGGAACACAGAGGGAAGCAGAATGAAGTCTTATTGGAATGAAGTCTGAGGTGGAAGAGATGGCTATGGTTAGTGGGGATGTGGACTTCTCCCTTAGGACGACAACTGGGAAGGTCCAGAATGGAGATGGGGCTAGGGCAAGGGCCAAGGTGCTATACCACAGAATTAAGGTAGGAGCTGAGGTATGTGGGGTCTGCAAACTCAGGGAAGGTAGATGAATTCTAGTAGATTTCAGGGGCTCAGACTTTCTCACCTCTGCCAGGGCAAGGTATGAAGTAGTCTCGAACATCCAGAGGGTACTTTGGAAGCACCTCTCCCGTGACAGGGTTGAACCGCAGGAATTGGTTACCCCGGAAGCAGTAGTAACGGCTGAGCCATCGTAAGGCAGAGGAGCAGTGCCCAACAGCTGGCCAGGAACGTTCCTTTTTGGTTCCCGTTGTCAAGTCCCAGAACCATGTTTGGTTACCTTTGTCCAGTCAATCAACAAGCATTCAGTGAGGCCAGGCTTGCCCTCTCTTTTGCTAGCACTGGACCCCCCCCCAGGATGGGCCAGGTATGATCCTGGCCACATGGAGCTCACACCCAGCAGGGACACAGGTGAAGAGAGTGATCATATAATAAAATTCAGCAGCAAAACACACATGATTGGCTCAGCAAGTGCAGTGAGGAAAGACAGGGAAAGGTTTCCAAAGAAGGTAATATTTAAACTAATACCTGAAGCAGGAATTTCAAGGCAGAAAAGAGGAGGAGATGGAACTTAAAAGAAAGGAAAGTCTGAAGCATGAAGCAAATGGGGTGTACAAGGAACATCATAGAGTTTTAGGAGCTTCATATTCAAGGTAAAGGCATGATGAATGTTGAGGCTGGAGGGTCAGTAGGAATTTGGTGATGGAAAACTTTGTATATAAGACTAAGGGACATAGATTTATCCTAAAGATCATGGGGAGCAGTGAAGAACTTTTAGCAGAATTACACCCAGTTACCTCACCCAGGATGACTTCCTCTCCTTACCCTATTTGACCTCTAGACCATAACTGACTTCTCTATTTCTTCCCTTCCTTGGGAAGCCACATGGTGTTCCCTCACCACCATCATCCTTGCCACAACCTCAATCACCACCAACCCATCATGACTCCAGGCTCTCTTATTCCAGCCTGGGCTGACCTTTGAAGAAGAGGACACCTTCATCTTGGCATTCCCCACGGTGACATTCTACAGCTGCATCCACAGGGGATGGGATCCCAGGAAACTCTTCTTGGAGCAACTTTGGATATCCTTGTTCTTTCTTCTCAGGAGGATACACCCAGACTTTGTCTCCCTGCATACAAATCACTCAATTTTTTTAACTGTTTACCCACATACTGCCACCTGCATTCACACACGACATCTTTGATCTATTGCATGTATACAGTATTCCCCCTGTGGCCCTACACACTTTTGATCTACCTTTGGACAGCAATGTGTTACCCCTTGCACAAGTACATACCTTAGTTTGTGCAAATCCCACCACCGTTACTATAACATATGCACACATCTGACTATGTACAACCAGACACTCTTATGACACACTTATCTATAACACTATTAGTCTTGGCAAACATATCCACAAATAAAATAGTCATCCTGCAATCATCCATCCATTCATATATTCATTTGGTCATCTATCTATTTATTGATTCATCTATTCACTCGAGAAATAGTTGCTGACTACTATATACCAGATATTGTGAAAAGCACTGAGGATAAAGGGATGATAAGAGTGTCTCTGCCTTCAAGAAGTTCAGTGTAGAAAAGCAGAAAATCCTACAGTCCTAGCCATGCAACCACCAAAGTGGAAACACGTGGAGTGCATTGGAATAGAGGGGAAATGCTTAAGCCTACCTAGAGAATTCCTGAAAGGCTTCACAGAGGAGGAAGCATTGGGGCCAAGAGTTGAAAACTGAGTAGGAATTCAGTAGGACAATTGTGGAAAGGGTGTTACCAGCAGAGGGAGCAACAGATACAGAGCATGCTCAGAGTACTATATTTGGTCTCATGTAACTGACACACAGTGAGTGTGATGGGGGAGAAGATAAGCTCAGAAAGATCACCAAAGGCCAAATCTTGAAATTCATGTGTACCTGTCTTGCAGGAAATGGGACAGGGTGGTGCCACTTAATGAAATAGGGGACACAACAGGAAGGGTGGGTTGGGTTTGTGAGAAAGATACTAAGCTCAGTTTGAGGGATACTGGATTTGAGGTGCTCACAAAACATCTAAGCCAAAGATGTCTGCCAGGAAATGGGAAAGAGATGTCTGGAGCTCTGGGAGAGATCCAGATCTGGTGTCCACAATAGAGTCCTCAGAGCCAACCACTGGTTAAGATCACCCAGGGAAGGTGTATTGAAATGGCTGGAGCAGCTCTCCAAGGAACATTCAGGGACTGGCTGAGGATGGGAAGCTGGAAACGAGCAGGAAAGAGGCAAAAAGGGAAATAAAGCTGGCAGTGAGGGCCACCCCCAGGACACATGGCCTTGTGCAAGTTAGAAGATTCCCTTCCTCCAAGTGGACACAGCCTTGGCCAGAGCATGGGACTCAGTGAGCACAGCAGGCTGGATTTCATCTTCCCCTCACCCCTCAGCCAGGTGCCATTGTTATGAACATCCTGGCCACCATATGAAAAGTACATGATGCAGAGTCTTGGAGACCAAGGGAAGAGATTACCAAGAAGGAAAGGATGGCCAATGGCATGAGAAGTAGCAGAGAGGTCTGGACAAAGATTGGGCCTGAAGAATAGCCACTGGATGCTGGGCCTGCTAGGCCCACATGCACATACACTCCCTTAGCATAAGCTTTTTCAGGAAAGGAAGGCACAGGGGAAGGAAACCTGGAACCTACTATAAGGGGTCCACCATGCTAAGGCCACCCAAGGGAGTGTCTAACGTGCCCATTCCAGCACTGCCTGGCCCAGCCCTGACCTTGACCAAGCAGTACCTTGAGCAGGAAGACACTGTTGTGACCACGGCGGAAGGCCGCATCCACGGGGCTGGTTAAATTCCTCCACCTCTCTGAGATTAGCTCCCGGACCCATCTGTGACTCTTCCACACAAACTCCCCTGAAAAACACACACTCACTGAGGGACCCAGAACAAACTTTTGGCCTACTGAGATAGTTACAGAGAAACTGTGGGTGGTGCCCTCAGATAATTCCTAAGATCCCCCACAGATAGATACACCCTCGGAGAATGGGACCAAGTCTGAAGTCCCAAACGGCCCAACACCAGCACCTCCTACCTTTAAAAAACAGCATGGCCCCATGTTCATCCAGGGTGGTAGCATCAAAGCTCCAGCCATCCAAGCAGAGTTCTGGGGTGGAGGTGGGGGATGCAAGTAAAAGACCAGTCAGGTAATACAGTGCAGAGACACAGCCAGACAGACAGACTCAGGAAGTCAGGGCCTCACCGGTCACATCTGGCTTCACTCTGGCCCCACTCCCACCTTCAGTTCCATTCCCATGGGTACCGTCCCTAGAGAGAAGACAGACAGTTGCTGGATCCACTGGGCCCACTGCCTCTCCATTAGCTCCTATCTTCAAACTTGCCCAGGCCTAAAAAATGTCCCTAGCCCACTCTAGCCCACTCCCTAGTCCTTCCCCAGCTCCAGTTTTACTCACGGAGAAAGAGGGTGGGCAACAGCCAGAGACCAGCACAGGCCCAACAACCCCAGTGCCCAAGCCATGCTGAGATGCCACAGGAGAGCTCTGGATGCCTGGCTGAGTTCCCTATATAGAGATGGCAGCAGCAGCACCACCCCCACCACGAGGCTGCTGAACCTCCAAGTCCTGTCTCTCAGAACTATGCCAATATTTGCTGATTACATCACTGCAAATAAGGTCAGGGTCTGGACAGAAATCTGAGTCCAAGACTAACTCTTCCCGGCAAGAGGTCCCATCCCCCTTCGATGACTTTTGAGCAGTAACTAGCCCAATGCCATTGATGCTCAGTTCATCAACTTGGTGATGCATCCAGGTGCCCATAAGGTCAAGGAAGGATGTAGATTGATTGAGGATCACCTTTTGTGGTTGGATTTATCTCTACAATGGGAGGAAAAAGGTAGAGGAAACTATCATTTTTGTGTACTGACTTTCAAGCCCTGCTCTAAGACAGCTAAAGACACCAATACTCCTATCTATTTAGCAAACACACTTAGAACTACTCAGAGAAAAGCTCTTTCCAAGCTTCTTCAAGGGTCTTCCTGGGGCATTCCCAAACCCGTTCAGCTTTGCCCTTGATGGGTCAATAATATATCACTGTCACCAAACGTCAAAGTCCCACCCGTGACAAGACTCCTGCTGGCAAAGTGCTTAGATAAATCACCTGGGAGGGAAGGGCTGAATGGGGCAGAAAGAGGTGTCTCTCTCACAGGTTTCATTTCCAGTTATTAATCTTTCTTGGTACTTTCCACCTTAAGGGAAGAGTGCTTTATTTACCCATCACAGGATAAACAGAACTGTAACTGGGGTTTCACAATATTTACTGCTGAGTCTTGCCTAAATGCTAACTTCCCAATCAAGCCTTTCTTGACCACCTTATCTAGCCATTTCAGACACTTTCATATTTCCTTCCTGTCACTTATCAGAACATGAAATCATTTCATCTATCTGTTTATTTGTTGCTTTTTTTCTTTGTTTTGCCCATCTTGTTTACCATTACATTCTCTCCACCTAAAATAGTACCTCACACATAACAGGTGCTCAATAACAGTTTGTTGAATGAAAAAAAAGTGGATTTCAACTACTGACTGGTGTTGCTAATGTTGCAGTTGAATTCCTTACAACCTTCTTTCCCTCTGGGGTGAGGGGAATATTAGGAATTGGGGGTGTGTCAATGATGGGAGACATATTGTGATCCAGGGGTCACTGGTCCCCTTGTCACTGCCCTTCATCTGATGGTCTTGTTTTTCTCTCCAGTGTCCCACCTGCACATCCCTCTCTTCCTCCAGCCCTGGGATCTTACCTGCTATCGCTAGTATCTGCTATCTTCAGTACTCCCCAAATCTGCCTCATCTCCATCTCAGAAGACAGATGTGGGCAGTCAGCAATGGGCCAGGTTGAGATTCTAGGACACTTAATCCCCAGCCTAGCCCTAAAGGGCCCTGATCCCTCTCAGATGGCTCCATGGCCCTGGCATTCCCTATACAACCTTAGCAAGAGTCTCAGATTTGTTTTCTATTCTGCAAAGTTTCCTTCCAACAGGAAAACAAAGATTTGTGGGACCTCTGCAACATGTCACTGGGCCTCTGCCATCAAGACCAATGTTCTTCCTTGATTTCCAAATAAAAATGTGCCTCTTTAATATCTTTCCTCCCAGTTGGTTAGTGGGCAAAGCTGGACTCCCTAAGCCCTTGGCAGCATGGGCAAATGCCAGGGCTCCTGTGGCAGATACCTGACACCCACTTTCTTCCCACCGCAGGGCATCCCTGACTGACCTTGCCCCACTCCAGTTTCTGGGCACCAGGAGCACCACCCTCAGACTCACTCTCACCTGCTTTTTTGCCTCTCAGTCTCTAAACCCTGATATAACCTTCCTGGGGTTCTTCCTATTGAGCACATAGTAACTACCTCAACCACTGTCTCTAGCTCCAGACCTGCACTAAGCCTGCCGGGGGAGATGCAGATTTTCACACTGAGTCACAAACACCGCTCAAGAAATCCACAGTGAGCATCTTCGACAGCTGTAGTATCAGGAGGCTGCATGGCTCTGCTGGTCCAGGGAAGCAGCCTCCTCTGGCCTAGCAGGACTCCAAGCACATATACTGGTGGTCATTTTTCAGCTTAGCCTCTTTTTTCTCCACATAGCACTGGTTCCCTCCACTGCACCCCTGAGTCTATCTATCCTAGAAGAGTGATTTGTGCCATGTTTTCACTATTGTTTCCTAATTCTCTTTTCTACCCTAAGGGAACTTAAATAGCATGATAGGAGACTTCCCCTTCCCTCCCTGCTCCCCAACCTCCCCATCAGGCCCTCCATCCCTACCCCCGCCCCCGCCCCCATCTCCCCTGCCCTACTTTCCCAAGGAGTAGACTAGCAGTCATCTGCATGGTAGTGCTGTTGAAGCTCAAGTTCTGAGCAAGAGCTAAGAGGTAGAGGACTACGTCCATTTGGCAACCCAGGCTGTGGATATGTTGGCCATTCTGGTGCTGGTGACAGCACAAGGCACCTCTTCTCAGGGGACCCAATAAGGCTGGCCTTTCCTCTCTGCTTCCTTGAGGTGGCCATTTCTGCTTCTCCAGAGTCCTCCCACCCCGCTGGCCTAGGCTGAGAAAGTTCTTGTCCATTCTTGATCCTGAGCGCCCCCTGGAGGCCACAGGGCTCAGTGCGCACCCACCTTTCAACCAGAAGCCAGATATTTTCCTCCTGGAAACTGGCTCTCCATAGCCTTTCCTCACTCCTCTCAGCCTGGCTATGGGCTTTAGTGGTGCCCCTTCCTCTGCAAACCTCTACTGTCCAGAGCAGGTTTGGGGATCTCAGTCTCTTGCCTGATTTCCTGAGGAATTCAACCCCAGAAAAAGCCAACTATCCCTTTTCCTGTGGTCTTCTCTCAATCCTATCCAGCAACTTTCCACCTTCCTCCCAAGGGGGTCTGAATGTCTTCATGGACAGAGCTTCCTCTTGCATTGCTATGGGCTACATTTAAACGACACTGATCCACTGTCCCTTGGAATGGCTGTGTACAGCTCCCCTGACACTCACCCCCCATCCCTGGTCTGAGTTCTCTGATCTCAGTCATTTCTCCTGGGGCCCACTGAGTGCTGGGTGTGCTGGGCTTGCAGCCTGTAGCTATGAACTTCCAGGAGCAGAGCCTGGGTTCCTTTTCTGTGACTTAGAAGGCTTGGGGTAAAGCTCCAGGCACCAAAAAGAGCTAGCTGCTCCCAATTGACTCCTCCAACATTCACATTTGCTTTTGTTCTGCCTATAATGGGCCTTCCTGCATAGTCCATGCTTGCTTCTCTATGAATAAATATACTAATAATTTGCTCATATCTATTGTGCACTTGTATATGCCTGGCACTATGCTTAATATGGATTATCTTACTAATTCATAAATAAATATTATGTGTGTATATATGTATATGTGTGTATATATATATTATCTATATTATTAGTCCCATTTTACAAATGAGGAAACTGATATTAGGTATTGTAACCAAATCCCATGTTAGCAAGGGGTAGAACTATGATTAAGTTCTGGCTATCTGACTTCTAGGGGTGTGCTCATTACCCTATCAAAGGGTACATTTTTAACAGCCAGCACTCCAGAAGGGAAAAAGCCCCAATTTGTAGCATTTGCTAATTTCTGTGGTGTAAATCTTCTACTATGACCATTATCAAGCTACAAACAACACATCATCAAAGTGGAACCAGGAAGAAATATACAGTAATGTACTACTTACTATATGGTATTTCTACCACGCAGAACACAGGTAATAGTAAAATGCAGTAAAAGAATTAAGAAGTGATGAGTTTTGAGTATTTACTATATTTGATTTTAATAAAATGTACTTAACTTCAAATTTACATAACTTATTTTTTAATAAAGGCTAAATTTCAAGAACCAGCTATCAAAAATCCTGAAAACTTAACCGTGAGCCCTTGTGAGCCAGTATGAACCAGCTCCTGCACCCCATTGCCCACCAGACTGCCTTAGTGAATGGAACAAGGATATCATCTGCTTTATTCACCACTATCTCTTCAGTTCTTCAAGCAGTGCCTGAAATGTTGTGTGTTAATATTGACCTCTTTTGTTCCTACTTTCTAGTTAGACCTAAAATTTATCCACTTTTCTCTGCCTCCTGCAAAATGCAAACCCATCATCTCCTTTGGCCACTGAAATAGGCTCTCCTTCCCTGCTTCTCCTGCCCCTCTGCAATACATTCTTTATAGCAAGTCCAGTTTTCGAAAATGTGTCTGAAACCACTGTAAGCTCCTGCTTAAAAGTTTTTTTTTTCCTTGAAAGACAAAAATCAACTTTAATTCTACTAACCAGAGAGCACCACTATTAACATTTTATCTATTCCAGCCTTTTTCTATTCTTCCAACATCCCTTCTGAAACAGAGGGAATTTTATAAAAACTTTTCCTTCCTTAGTGTATCTCAGATATTGGCATTTTAAAAGGATGCCTATAATTCTATTAAACATTTAAGCAAAACTTTATAGAGCTATTCTCTGCTGAGGGATACTTTGGGTTTTCTAGGATTTTTTCCTATTATGAATAAAGCTGTGAGAAACATTGGTGCTTACACCTCTTTGTGCCTTTGCCCAGTTTTTTCTTAGAAAACATCCCTAGAACTGAAAGACTAGATGATTTTAAGATGTCTATGGTCTTCAAGGAGAGCAGTTTAGAGATGTTGGATTTTCTTTTTATTCTCACTTTTCTTTTCACCCTACGGAATCACTGTCCAGCTGCCAGTTCATCCCATAAAGCATCCTCTCTGGCACTTCAACCTTTCTGTGGTTTACTAGGAGAGTTCAGATCAAATCCAAACTCTGATTTAAATGATCCAATGCAGGCCTGACTTTCCAAACTTGTTTCTTTCCTCTCTCTCTGCCTTCCTTCCTCCCCATCACCCAGGCCTTCTTTCAGGTTTTCCAATACACTGAGATCTTGACCCCTCAGGACATTTGTACCTGCTCTTCCTTTGTCTGGAAATCTCTAACTCCTCTGCTTAACACAAATGGTTCCCCACTCGCTTCCCCATCCCAGCCTGCAGGTCACTGCTCAAGAGGCCTTCCTTGCCCACCCTATTTAACATTGTATTCTTCTATTTATTGCTTTCTATTCATTTCCATCAGCTTTAACACAAACTGTCATTACACACTTACGTCCTTGTGTTTACTTGTTTGCCTGCCTTCCACAATAAACTATAAGCTCCATAAGGGCAAAGAACATTTCTGTCTGTATTCCCAGGGCCCACCATTCTGACCAAAAGTGTGCAGAAGTACTTGTCGAATGAATAAATGAGCCAGCTGGCCATATATGGCCACAGGGCTGTTCTGATCACCTGAATGCCCTATATAAACCAGGTGTGAGCCCTTGTGGGACCACAAAATAACTTTCCAACCTGCCCCAGCAGGGGTCCTGCTGTAATCTCCAAGTCTATAAAGATTAGTTAAGATTGATGCCAACTAAGTCAAGGCATAGCCTCTACTGTCAGGTACCACTTCCACTACTTCTGGGCCTGAGGCCTGAATTGGAGGAAAAAGGCCCACTGTGATCAGGTCAAGAGGAAGTGAATAACCCCACCTTGAGACACCTTCTGCATGACTTAGGCAGACAACCTAAACTGGTATCTATGGAAATCAGCCCAGCAACCTGTTCTCCATCTGGTAGGAAAGCCATCTGGGGCTTCCCACCCAAGGAAGTTTATTTTTATTGCCATTTTATTCCCCTGCTACTTTTAGATGTCAAGAACGTGAGTGTGTGAGAAGCTGAGGGCTGGGAACTTTGAGCTTGCATCCTCAGAGCCACTGTTTGTGCTCTGTCACAAAGGGAGTACATATCCCTTAAATTAATTTAACATTATGTGTCAGCCATACTTCAATAAAAAACTAAATATAAAGAAGGGAGTGCAGGGAAGGAATAGACTATCCACCTGTGAGCTCCCAAGGATAATTGAGCATACCCATCTCTGGTGCCCAGGGCATGGGTTTAGGCAATCCTACTCATAATTGGAGCCTATAAGAACACCTGCCCTAGAATTTCAGGGAATTCATCTGTCCCTACATCTGCCTACCAGATCCCAAACAGTGGAAACAGAGGATCAGGGAGGTGAATATTACCAAGACTTCCAGGGGTCCACGTGGTGCCTCCTTGATTTCTGCACGGTCCTCCATAGGTCTGTGGACAGGCCCTCCCATCCTAGCTCCAGGAATCATGCCACACGAGGACAATGTCTTGAGCTTTCCCATGACCTCTCATAACTAACTTTGCCAGATCCATCATTCCCCAGATCTTGTTGAGTGCCTTCTCTGCCAGTTACCATGCCAGGTGCAAGAGGTATAATGAGTAAGGTGCAACAACTTTCAGATTAGGAGTATGACAGCTATAGATTCAAGTCCAGGCTCTGCTTTTTATCAGTCATATGCCCTATTCATCTGAGCCTCAGCCTTTTGTAGAGGGAGAAGTCATAGACCCTGCCTTCCAAATCACTGAGCGCTGGTTGTAATTATCTCTGGAATTGGCAGCCAAACCCTGACCCACTAGAACTCAGGAGGGATGCTAGGACCCCCATTCCACTGTGGAGAATGGGCAACTGTAGAATGGAAAACAGGAAGATTAAGTGGGGCTCCAGAGCTTCAGCACTGAGCTTTAAAATTGGCTACAGAGTCTCTCACATGTGGCTTCCATCTGGGCTTAGCCCCAAGGTCCCTTACCTGGGCTTCAAGGATTGCTATCATATCCTCAAACTGTTCTCCCTGCAGCTACTGGTTGTATTCTGGGCAAGGGTCATTTTTTCCCAGGCTCCTTCTTAGCTGTAGGGCAATCTGCCAAAGGACTTACTATTTCTGCAGGAAATGAGGGCCTAGGGACAGGGATCTGGCAGGTGGCTAAGAGTCCCAGGGGTTCACCCTTTTTTGCACTCCACTCCTGAAACTTTAACGTATCAGGGCTCTTTGGGAATCTGGATTCTCTGCCTACCTCCTTGCTCATCTTTTAGTTCAGAATGAGTCCCAAACTCTGGTACCCTCACAGCCCCTCCCCACAAGAAAGCAACAAAACCATCTTGGTGAACACATTTACTTAATATGGGGGGTGGGGTATTGCTGTCTCTGTCACTGTGTATAGGGTGGTAGGGAGACAACCAGAGGGACTTCTGCCCTGGAGTAAGAGGCTGTTCTGGCCCCAGGATGGGGGGTGGGGAGCAGACTGAGGGGACCGGGCAGGTGTGTATGGGGTGGGGGGTAGGGTGAAGCTCTGCACACATCCTTGGGACCACAGTCCAGGCCCACCCAGTCACCAAAGCAAGAACCGAATAAATAAAGTGCAACCGTGGGGTTGGGAGAGGGGGAGAGGGAGGGCACCGGGCACACCCATGCCCACGGCCCACATTCAGTGCTGCCAGGTCTGGCCTGCCTCCTGGCCAGACCCTCTTGTCCAATCCCCCCATGTCTGTCCCTCCATGAGCCAGGCAGGGCCCCTATGCAGCTACTGGAGGTAGCGATAAGCTTTAAAGCAGTGGTTGCCAGCATCGGCCACCACCACGTGTCCATCTGAGGTCAGTGCCAGGCCCTGGGGGCCATACAGTGGCTCTGCAGACGTGTTGATGTAGGACAGGAAGGAGCCAGAGCTGTCGAATACCTGGGGAATGAGTGGACAATGGAGGGAGAGGTGAGACCGGGCAGATGGCAGGCATTTTCAGGGGGGAAGGGGAAGGGTGCATGGAGCACAGCAAGCAGCCTCACCCCCATGCCATCCCTGGGCCTCACCTGGATGCGGCTGTTGCCCCAGTCAGCCACGATGATGTTCCCATTGGAGTCCACTGCTACTCCCGTGGGGGCGTTGAACTGCCCATTGCCCTCACCGTGGGAGCCAAACTTGAAGAGGAACTCTCCGTCGGCACTGTACACCTGGCAGGGGAAAGGGCTGGGGGCTGGGGACCCGGCCTCAGGCACAGGGCAGGGCCTTAGAGGAGGCGGGGTAAAGCCCCAGGGCTGAGGACCCCCAGATCTGCAGCTCCAGCCCCCTTCTTCCCAGGCTTCACATCCATGCTTCCCACTGCCTACAGAACATCTCCAGCTGATGTCCCCTGGGCTTATGAAGCCTAACAGCTCTACTTCCCCCAAGCTCTCTTTCTCGGTGAATGGCAACACCCATTTGGCCCAGGAGGCATTCTCAACTCCACCTCCTCCTCTGCATGACAACTAGCAAATTCACACAACCAGCTGATTCTATCTCAAATCTGCACCCTCCTGTATGTATGGCCACTGTAGTGGTCCTCAACATTTCTCATCTAGATTACTACAAAAGACTGATCTTCCTGACACTAGTCTCGCCCCAGCCAGAGTGATCTTTCCAAGACACAGGACTGCACTGCCCTGCTCCTTGCAACCCTTCGGTGATTCCCCACGGCTCTCAGGAAGAAAGCAAGTCCCCTAACAGGGCACCAAGGCTCATCAGTACTGGAACCACTCCCCTCTTCAAACACAGTCAGAACTACTTGTGGTTTCTTGAGCATGCTGAAGGGTTTCTGCCTCCAGTTCTTGGCTGCTCTGGTCCCCCTTGCCTCAAATCCTTTCCTTCTCTCCCTCCTAGTTAATTCCCCTGCTCCTTTAGGTGGTTCTCCTCTCACCTGAATCAAATGTTTCAGCTATGCCCTCACACAGTTCCCTGCACTTCCCTACCACATAACTGTAACATAATAATACACTGTAATATGCTGCTTTACCTCTTCCCTACTAGACTATTAGCAAAAAGATAGTGTATTTGCCTTATTCATCACTGTATCCCCAGCTTCTAGCATAGTGCCCAGGACAAAGTAGCCATGCCATAAATATTTATTATTCCAATGAATGACCTCAAGGAGGGGGAAAATGTGAGAGAGAGAGGAGTCTTGTGAAAGAGGAAAGGATGTTGGGACAGCTGTCATGGAGGAAAGGAAGACACTGACCTTCACTGAATGGTTATGGAAATCCGTCACTACAATCTCGTTCTTGTTGTTCACAGCCACAAAATGAGGCCCTGAAAATACAAAGTGGTCTCTAGGGCAGTGAGCTGGGACACTGACTGGGATGGAGAAGAGTGTCTGGGATGACAGAGCTGGGGTGTTAGAAAAGAAGTGGGGTCTCAGAGGCTGACAGGTTATCTCTGGGATAATGGTCCTAAGGTA